>NC_069696.1:0-625000 GCF_023699985.2 Odocoileus virginianus
GGGAGTGGCAGCATCCCCATATCAAAGTTTTGGGAGCCCTCATTTACATTTGGAGACCAGAAATCACTGATGGCTGTGACATTTCTTGTTTATTGATATGGCAGGAAATATTTTCATTTCACAAACTAGTGGAAAAAAACTAATCCTGTGTGTTATTTCCTGAGATGTCACATCGCCTGTTTTTAACCTGTTCTTGGGCACCAGAGTTGGGGTTGCTTCAAAGAGGGAAGTTGGCTGGTGGGAGAGAATAGATACAGCTTTCCTTATCCTGACTAAATTTTCACAGGTCAATCTGCACAACTATCTCTTCCTTTTTCATCTCTCATTCCCTAGGTTACTTTATCTGTTTATTCCTCAAGCTGATCCAGACTCCTCTTTGCTCTTCTCCCATGTCTAGTTGGTTATCAAATCCTTATCAATCCATTCTTTCCTCTCCATCAGTTCAGTTCAGACCCTCAGTTGTGTCCGACTCTTTGCGGCCCCATGAATCGCAGCATGCCAGGCCTCCCTGTCCATCACCAACTCCCAGAGTTTACTCAAACTCATGTCCATCAAGTCAGTGATGCCATCCAGCCATCTCATCCTCTGTCGTCCCCTTCTCCTCCTGCCCCCAATCCCTCCCAGCATCAGGATCTTTTCCAATGAGTCAACTCTTCACATGAGGTGGCCAAAGTACTGGAGTTTCAGCTTCAGCATCAGTCCTTCCAATGAACAGCCAGGACCAATCTCCTTTAGGATGGACTGGTTGGATCTCCTTGCAGTCGAAGGGACTCTCAAGAGTGTGGAGGGCTCGGCGGAACAGATTCTGAAAAAAGGACACAGACAGCTTCTCTGGGAAACCGACAAAACTTTACTTCTACAGCGAGTCACTTTATGCATGGGAGCAAGGAAAAAGCTTACAAAAATCAAGGTTACACAGATAGAGCTTGAGCACGTACAAAGTTGATAACAGCAAGTTTAAAAAGTTAATGAGACACATAGACTCTATTTTCTCAGGATCAAGAGACAATCTGCTCTCCTCAAGGCCAGCTTTTTATTCTCAGCACTATTCTCATGCAGTCCTAAAGCCATATATGCAGAAAATGTTTCTCGGGCAAAACATCGAGACACGCCTGGCAGCTCTGGCCCTTCGCCAGATCCTTGTGAGGACCTTCTCCTCAAGGCAGTCACGTAGGTTCCCTCAACAAAGAGTCTTCTCCAACACCACAATTCAAAAGCATCAATTTTTCGGCACTCAGCTTTCTTCACAGTCCAACTCTCACATCCATAATGACCACTGGAAAAACCATAGCCTTAACTAGATGGACCTTTGTTGGCAAAGTAATGTCTCTGCTTTTTAATATGATATCCAGGTTGGTCATAACTTTCCTTCCAAGGAGTAAGCATCTTTTCATTTCATGGCTGCAATCACCATCTGCAGTGATTTTGGAGCCCCCCAAAATTAAGTCTGACACTGTTTCCACTGTTTCGCCATCTATTTGCCATGAAGTGATGGGACCAGATGCCATGATCTTAGTTTTCTGAATGTTGTGCTTTAAGCCAACTTTTTCACTCTCCTCTTTCACTTTCCTCAAGAGGCTTTTTAGTTCCTCTTCACTTTCTGCCATAAGGATGGTGTCATCTGCTTATCTGAGGTTATTGATATTTCTTCCGGCAGTCTTGATTCCAGCTTGTGCTTCTTCCAGCCCAGTGTTTCTCATGATATACTCTGCATATAAGTTAAATAAGCAGGGTGACAATATACAGCCTTGACGTACCCCTTTTCCTCCTTGGAACCAGTCTTTTGTTCCATGTCTAGTTCTAACTGTTGCTTCCTGATCTGCATACAGGTTTCTCAAGAGGCAGGCCAGGTGGTCTGGTATGCCCATCTCTTGAAGAATTTTCCACAGTTTATTGTGATCTACACAGTCAAAGGCTTTGGCATAGTCCTCTCCATCACTTCCTACTATTTCTTCAGGATGCTGCTATTTCTTGTCTCTCCAGTTATCTCTCCTTCTAAGTAAATTATATCAGCTTACATATCTCTTCAAGTTGATGAAGGGCATATTGGTGCTCACACATACCCTGCATCCAGGTCGGACAAGAGGGCAAGAAAGACCTAAGCAGATGTGATCTAGACGAAGGGATGTAGACAGAATGATCAGGAACCTTTGAGTACTTGTTTTAAAGATGTGGATGGAGGGGTCTGATGTGACTAAACTCTTAAAGGAAGAATTTCAGACTAATGGGCTTCTCTGAAAATATACTGTTTCAAGATTGCTTTAATTTGGCTACATGATCCTGCTGTGATTCTTGAGGGTAGAGAGAGCTGTCATGTAGGAGTGCCTAAGTCAAGATTACATTCACCCTCCCACCCACCGCCCCATTCCATTGTGGACATGTGGAGAAGCTGCTGATCTAACATAAGACCTGAGAGTGATGGCCTGGGCGGGAGCTGAGCCCACCCAGTTACTTGGTTGATGCATGATTCAGAGCTCCGACCTACACTCATGCCTTCAGTACTCAGAGTTCCAGGCTCTGCTTGGGGATGGGAAGATGCCTAGGACTTCTCCCAGTGCAGCTCACATGGCCATTCACCATTGAGAAGAGATGAAATAAATGACATTTGATGAAAGAAATAAAGTATATCCAACAAGAAGTTCTGTGAACTCCAAGAAAACACAAATACACCATTAAACAAATTCAGGAAGAGAATATGTGAACAAAATAAGATTTTTTTAATAAAAGTATTTATTATCATTTTTGTCATTATTTTTAATTTTCGGTTGTACTCGGTCTTTGTGGCTGCCACCAGCATTCTCTAATTGTGATGTTGTAGCCACGCGTTCTGGGAAACAAACTCACTCAGAAGGACAATGCAGATAGTGGAGTGAAGTTTATTACACTGGCGGGTCCAAGGCAGAGTCTCTTCTTAGCCAAGAACCTTGACCAGTTTTTCGGAAAACCTTATATACCCTAAGTGTTACGTGCCCAAACCCACCTCCCCAAATTCCCTGAAACTAGTCTGAACAAAGGAAAAGAAAGATAAAATCAAAGCTAACCCATGATTCATATGCCTTGAGTGAGTGAAGTCACTCAGTTGTGTCCAACTCTTTGTGACCCCGTGGACTGTAGCCCACCAGGCTCCTCTGTCCATGGGGTTCTCCAGGCAGGAATACTGGAGTGGGTTGCCATTTTCTTCTTCAGGGGATCTTCCCAACCCAGGGATCAAACCCAGGTCTCTCACATTGCAGGCAGATGCCTTATCCTCTGAGCCACCAGGGAAGCCCCTCATATGCCTTAAGCCTAGGTAGTAAACAGTGGACAATTATCAATAGGCCTGTGGTCATACCCCAATAAGCATTATAGGATTCATGATTCTATTCAGTTACACAGATAATTAGGGTATTCTTTCAGGCAACAGAGAGTCTGGGTATGAGCCAAATGATAAATCATATGAATACCCTGTCTCCTCCGTTGGGTCTGATTAAGACTTAATAAGAAGCCACATATTAGTACATTGTGGTTTGACTTGTGTATCCTTAGAGATACAGATTTGCACCGTTTGTTGTGACATGTTTACTGATAATAAGCTCCTTCTTGAAAATCAAATTTTGCCTTGGTAATTGCTGAAAACATTTGCCTTTAAAACAAAAATATCAATTAGCTAAACGATTTCTTCAAAAACAATTCTTTATATTTGTGATAATTTCTTTTAAATGTCTGGCACAGTGCCATTCAGTCATTCAATAAACATTAGTTGAGCATCTATTAAGTTACAGAGACTGGAAATGCAGAGCTTATACACAAGTACAGGCCTCACTCCAATTCTGGGCCCTGGCAGAGGCCTTGGTTAGCATGCCCAGATGGGGAAGAAAAAAAGAATCTGTTCACAGACTTTTAAATGTTAAAGGAGGGACACATTTTGCTGTGTTGCTAGTGTTCTTAACCTTGTCTGCAGGCTGAACTCAGCTACACCGAAGCTCCATGTGTAATAGAGCATCAGTTCATAGAGTTCAAGTTTGAACAACCATTCAGCCTTTGAACCCTGAATGCCACCCTAGTGGCACTAACCTTGGGTTTAAGAGTGACCACCCACAAGAACTGAATAGCTCAGGAGTTAGTACATCAACTGTGAGCCGAGGTGGATTAATCATGAAGCTAATGAGGCTTCACCTTCAGGGTCTCTCATTGCACCAGCCCCTCCCAGGCCTGGAAGTAAGGGAGGGCTCCCTAGCACTGTGCTCACAAGGACATAGGTTTTCAATGAGCCATTTTCTTGGGTTGAGGAAAAGAAGCAATTCAGTAAGATTATTTCTTGCCCAAAGGTGAGGAAGTTAATTAATTTAGTGCATGAGCACTAAATCCAGGAATCATATTTGTTCTGGAAATCAAGAAGAAACTGAAGAGGTTTAGAAAGCATGTGCTGCCTTTTCATTAATATAGTATTGGTGGAAGGGTAAGAATAAGATCAAAGATTAACTAACTCAGAAGAAAAGAGAGCTGTTTAATAATGAAGGTCAAGATGCTAAGAGTCAACCTGAGAAAATGGGAGCCTGACTGTCAGCACTGACTGATCTAAAGAGAAAAGGAGGTGTACCAGGTGTGGGTATTCTTAAACAGGACTTAGATCTTGTTGTTGATCAGTCCGAGGTGGCGACTGGGAACCAACCAAGCCCAACAGAGGAAGCAAGATGAGACCTGAGGGAGCAGCTTGGGATGAAGATACAGAAGGAAGAGGAGATCCAGGAAAGTACCTGCTTCATGTGACAGATTCTGTCTTCTTTTAAAGTGTTCTTTCTCCTTTGTATCCACCAGAATAGACTCTGCTCTGCTGCTGGAACAAGTGATCCCCAAATCTCAGTAATATAAACACACACACATATACATACACACACATACACACACATTCATCACATCCTACAGATGTCTGTGGTCAGTGAGGCTCTTGCACCTGCACCATCTGGAACGTGTAGCTTCTGGGGCAGGAAGGAGAGAGACTAGAGTCACACTTGGGCTTTTCATGCCTCCACTTGGAAGTGACACAGGTGACACTACCCACGATTCATTGCTCAGAATGAGTCACTGAGGACTAGAAATGCAACCACTGGATGAGTATTACTGTCTATCCACATCCTTCAGTAGAACTCTTGATAGCAGTGCTGTCAGTTTTTTCTCACCTTGGGGAAGCTTCTGAGGTACAGTTTTGGGCAGAAGTTGAATGTGATCTGGTCCTCCCCGAGTAGGATTTGAAGGCATTTTCTATTTGATTGCTTCATCTGGTGTGTCTTTGACTCCTTACTCCACTTAAGTCTGTGCTGAGTGGGATTAGTCACATCTGTGTCTCCGCTGTCTCCCTCTTCTCCCACAGTTATCACTAACTGCAGGGTTATTTTCAGCCTTTGTTCTTGCATTCATTCTTTAATTATCCAATATTTCTTAAGCGGTTACTATGTGTGTTTACTTGGCCTTAAAGAGATATTGAAGAATAAGACATAGTACTCGCTCCCAAGTACTTGCTCCAAGTACTTCTCACTGTGGAGACAATAAGCAAGTTTTCATAGACTAAATAGACACAGCAGTAATTTTGAGCTAGAATGATCAGAAAGAGCTTCACAGAGGTGACAGCTCTGTGCATTTAAAAACATATGAAGATTTAGAAACACCTATTTGTAGTGGACTTGAAAATGTGTCTTCCAGAATTTACATATGCATAAATGTAGTATTTTCTGTTTTTTATAATTGATTTAATCTTGCTCACCTATAAGGGGTATTTGTATAATTACAATTTTCATTAAAGTTAACAGATTCTCCAATATTGTCAAAATGGCTATCCTACCGAAAGCAATCTATAGATTCCATGCAATCCCTATCAAGCTACCAATGATATTTTTCACAGAACTAGAACAAATAATTTCACAATTTGTATGGAAATACAAAAAACCTCGAATAGCCAAAGTAATCTTGAGAAAGAAGAATGGAACTGGAGGAATGAACCTGCCTGACTTCAGACTATACTAAAAAGCCACAGTCATCAAGACAGTATGGTACTGGCACAAAGACAGAAATATAGATCAATGGAACAGAATAGAAAGCCCAGAGATAAATCCACGAACCTATGGTCACCTTATCTTCGACAAAGGAGGCAAGAATATACAATGGAAAAAAAACAACCTCTTTAACAAGTGGTGCTGGGAAAACTGGTCAACCACTTGTAAAAGAATGAAACTAGAACACTTTCTAACACCATACACAAAAATAAACTCAAAATGGATTAAAGATCTAAATGTAAAACCAGAAACTATAAAACTCCTAGAAGAGAACATAGGCAAAACACTCTCTGACATAAATCACAGCAGGATCCTCTACGACCCACATCCCAGAATATTAGAAACAAAAGCAAAAATAAACAAATGGGACCTAATGAAACTTAAAAGCTTTTGCACAACAAAGGAAACTATAAGCAAGGTGAAAAGACAGCCCTCAGATTGGGAGAAAATAATAGCAAATGAAGCAACAGACAAAGGATTAATCTCAAAAATATACAAGCATCTCCTCCAGCTCAACTCCAGAAAAATAAATGACCCAATCAAAAAATGGGCCAAAGAACTCAACAGACATTTCTCCAAGGAAGACATACAGATGGCTAACAAACACCTGAAAAGATGCTCAACATCACTCATTATCAGAGAAATGCAAATCAAAACCACAATGAAGTACCATTACACGCCAGTCAGGATGGCTGCTATCCAAAAGTCTACAAGCAATAAATGCTGGAGAGGGTGTGGAGAAAAGGGAACCCTCTTACACTGTTGGTGGGAATGCAAACTAGTACAGCCACTATGGAAAACAGTGTGGAGATTTCTTTAAAAACTGGAAATAGAACTGCCATATGACCCAACAATCCCACTTCTGGGCATACACACTGAGGAAACCAGATCTGAAAGAGACACGTGCACCCCAATGTTCATCACAGCACTGTTTATCATAGCCAGGACATGGAAGCAACCTAGATGCCCATCAGCAGATGAATGGATAAGGAAGCTGTGGTACATATATACCATAGAATATTACTCAGCCATTAAAAAGAATTCATTTGAGTCAGTTCTAATGAGATGGATGAAACTGGAGCCCATTATACAGAGTGAAGTAAGCCAGAAAGATAAAGACCAATACAGTATACTAACACATATATATGGAATTTAGAAAGATGGTAATGATAACCCTATATGTAAAACAGAAAAAGAGACACAGATGTATAGAACAGACTTTTGGACTCTGTGGGAGAAGGCAAGGGTGGGATGTTTCAAGAGAACAGCATAGAAACATGTATATTATCTATGGTGAAACAGATCACCAGCCCAGGTTGGATGCATGAGACAAGTGCTCGGACCTGGTGCACTGGGAAGACCCAGAGGGATCGGGTGGAGAGGGAGGTGGGAGGGGGGATCGGGATGGGGAATACATGTATATCCATGGCTGATTCTTGTCAATGTATGACAAAAACCACTACAATATTGTAAGGTAATTAGCCTCCAACTAACAAAAAATAAAAAAAAATTTTTTTTAAAGTTAACAGATTCTCTCATTTAAAATGTGTCCTTCAACTTAATTCAGTAATAATTATCTCGCTGATTCTTGGTTCCCTGCCAAAATTGGTTTTTCCATGGATATCTTCCACAGATATCTGTTTCTCCTCCCAAGATCGTGTCTGGGACAAGGGAGTTTCTTACTCTCCAGTGGCAGTGGGGAAGCATCCTTGGTTTGCAGGTTCTCCATATGGAATCAGCTTGTCTTTGATTTAGTAG
This sequence comes from Odocoileus virginianus, assembly GCF_023699985.2. Classification (NCBI taxonomy): domain Eukaryota; kingdom Metazoa; phylum Chordata; class Mammalia; order Artiodactyla; family Cervidae; genus Odocoileus; species Odocoileus virginianus. Next base: position 7,788 of record NC_069696.1, read on the forward strand.
CTTTGATCTGTTCTGGTTTCTGGGCATCAGAAGATGGGCCTCTGGAGAAACGAATGAGGCCAATTCAGGGCCAAGCACTTTGTTAGATGTTGCTGATCATAGATGGCAAAGTGCTGAACAATGATGATGGGCTGGACCTCAGCCAGCTCATGACCTTGCTCCTTCCTTCATGCCCTTGTGATGAAGTGGTCATTGATAAATGAGCCTTTACTAAAGCTTGTAATATCCATTCAAGAAACACAGGTGATGAGGTGAGTATCCAGTGCTTTGGTGTGTCAACCCAGACCCTCAGCAGTAAAAGTATGGGGTCCTAACCACTGGACCACCTGCCAATTCTATAATGTTGTATAGATAAATTTTAAGTCAAAACTATTTTGTATTTTAGTCACTCTGACTGGTCCTGAGAAATGTCACTTGTGCAAGGATGTTTAATTATTACCTTCCTCAGAAAACAGATGAACTTAGCCTCTTAAACCTCCTTTTTCTCATGTGTAATTTGGGAATAATAATGCTACATTATAATGCTGCTGTACTGTGCTGAATTGCTTTACAATCCATAAGGCCAATCAAATAGTTATCCTAAGTGAAAGAAGGGAATTCTTTTTGTTCTTTACTTCAGCACTTCTAATTCACTATAGAATCTGTTGAACTTTTTTATAACAAAAATTTTCTTCCTTTTACAGTCATGTGTTGCTTTCACTGAAAACGTGCCAATTGATATATCAACATCCTGCCCACCCCATCATATCTGATTAAGATCAGAGCATGAGACTTCATGATCTTCACTGTCAGTAAGCTGTGGTTTTTCTTCTGTATCTTCAGATACAAGGAAACTTGCAGCATCTATACATTTTTAGAACTGGCTATCTCAACCCTGCTCTGGAAATGGGTTGTGTTCCTTTCTGGATATTGGAATTTACTGCATTCACTGCAGAAAGGTGTTGTTGTGAGCCATGCATAGCTCATATCTTTTAATAGTTTTGAAATACACTTGCATTGTGTTAAGTTCGCACAGCAAGTTGAATTATGTTTGCAAAGAAAAACAGTTCTTTTTGATAGGAATGATCTGTGTAAAACATCTATCAGAGTACCATTCATTCTTTCATTCATTTATTCATTAGACATAGTTTGACATTTTTAATTAACAGGCATTGGGGATACAGAGGTGAATTAGACACAGACTTTTACCAAGTAGATTCCAGCTTATCAAATAAAATTAGCAAGGAAGAAGTTTAATTCATGATGGTAAGGTCAGGCTCATGAGCAGTAGAATGGGGTACAGAGAGAAGGGATGAAGTGTGGAAGACTCACAACTCTGATTGGCACCAAATACAATCACAATATGTGGTTTCTGGGAGACTTCTGACAGTTCCAGTCAAGGCTTCAGGTGAAAAGTGAAAGTGAAAGTCACTCAGTTGTGTCCAACTCTGTGACCCCATGAACTATACAGTCCATGAAATTCTTTAGGCCAGAATACTGGAGTGGGTGGCCTTTCCCTTCAGGGGATCTTTCCAACCCAGGGATTGAACCGGGTTCTCCTGCATTGCAGGCGGATTCTTTACCAACTGAGCTATCAGGGAAGCCTGGGCTCCTGGTAGCAGAATTGAATTCCTGTTCTAGAGTGCTGTGATTCCCAGGATGGGATAGAGAGAGATGCCCTAATACTGCTTCTCTACCACTACTATGTCCTACTGCTAACTAGTGATTATAGTATCACTACTAATGCCAACTCATTTAACCCTCACCAAAATTCTGTCATCTAGGCCCAATCAAAACCCTCCTTTTGTAGAGGAAACTGCTACGCAGAGAGAATGCAAGAACAGTGTTCAAGGTTGCGTGCATGGTGTGTGGCTGAGCTGTGAGTCACGACAGGGCAAACTGGCTCCCAAGTCTGTTCTCCTGACCCCTGCACTGCACTCTCTCAAGTTCATTGCAGACACAGCTGGTTGCAGTCCTCCCTAAAACTTTCTTTCTTCAAATCTTTGATGAGATTGGACACTGACATTTCCTTATGTGTCAGAGAAGATGTACCTTCATCCGAGGGTGAGTTGGTCCATGCTGAGCCTGCACCCCCAGCTCTGGGGTACAGGGAGTTGTGGGGACCACATGTCAGCCCTGTTAACTCCTCCGTGTTTGGGGAAGATCACCTGGAGAAGAATACTCCAGTATTCTCGCCTGCAGAATTCCATGGACAGGGCAAACTGGCGGGCTACAATCCATGGGGACACAAAGAGACGCGACTGAGAGACTAACACTTTCGCCTCACTTTCCAGCCCACCTTTCTCTATAACAGGGTCTGGAGCCTTTAAGAGTGTCTTACCTGTGAGATCTTCATCCTGAGGCGAGACCGTGTGTACCTGGTTCTCTAAACACATCCCTGTGTCATCCTGTGGGAGGGATGACTGGACCCCAGGAAGCACGTCCTGTGTTCTAGGTGTCTGGCCAGTGGTTTCTGGTGATAGTGTGGAGTCCATACTGGGTAAGGAATGATGAATCTGGGCCTAGAGAGAGTAGAGAATCAACTCTAAGTGATTCAGCAGGTCCTGGCCCTATTCCAGCACCTGAGTTTAAATTCTGATACTGACATTTATGATCAGTTTTTATCATTAATGTGTTAAAGGTCCAGATATAGAAGGAAATAGAGCTCCAGTCTTGGGGCCTGGGAGTGAGAGGACCAGATGAAAAGTAAGTGACTCTTGTATGTGTGCTTAGTCGCTCAGTTGTTTCTGACTCATTGCAACCCCATGGACTGAAGGCTATTTACCAGGCTCCTTTGTCCATAGGGATTCTCTAGATAAGAATACTGGACTGGGTTGCCATGCCCTACTCCAGGGATCTTTCCAACCCATGCATAGAACCAAGGTCTCCCACACTGCAGGCGGATTCTTTACTGTCTGAGCCACCAGGAAAACCTGATTCTTATATAAATAATGGGTAAATATTAGCATATTTAGAGAGAGGAAGTTGCTCAGTCATGTCCAAGTCTTTGCTACCCCATGGGCTATACAGTCCATGGAATTCTCCAGGCCAGAATACTGGAGTGGTTAGCCTTTCCCTTCTCAAGGGGAAGGACTAGAGATCTCTTCAAGAAAATTAGAGATACCAAAGGAACACTTCATTCAAAGATGGGCACAATAAAGGACAGAAATGGTATGGACTTAACAGAAGCAGAAGATATTAAGAATATTAAGAAAAGGTGGCAAGAATACATGGAAGAACTATACAAAAAAGATCTTCATTACCCAGATAACCTTGGTGATGTGATCACTCATCTAGAGCAAGACATCCTGGAATGCAAAGTCAAGTGGGCCTTAGGAAGCATCACTATGAACAAAGCTAGTGGAGATGATGGAATTCCAGTTGAGCTATTTCAAATCCTAAAAGATGATGCTGTGAAAGTGCTGCACTCAATATGCCAGCAAATTTGGAAAACCCAGCAGTGGCCACAGGACTGGAAATGGTCAGTTTTCATTCCAATCACAGAGAAAGTCAATGCCAAAGAATGCTCAAACTACCACACAATTGCACTCATCTCACACGCTTGGTGGCTCAGATGGTAAAGCATCTGCCTACAATGCGGGAGACCTGGGTTCAATCCCTGGGTAGGGAAAATCTCCTGGAGAAGGAAATGGCAACCCACTCCAGTATTCTTGCCTGGAAAATCCCATGGACAGAGGAGCCTGGTGGGCTACAGTCCACAGGGTCACAAAGAGTCGGACATGACTGAATGACTTCACTTACACTTTAACACGCTAGCAAAGTAATGCTCAAAATTCTGCTAGCAAGGCTTCAGCCGTACATGAACTGGGAAGTTCCAGATGTTCAAGCTGGATTTAGAAAAGGCAGAAGAACCAGAGATCAAGTTGCCAAAATTTGTTGGACCATAGAAAAAGCAAGAGAGTGAAAGGTTGTTGCTGAACGATTAGACGTGGGATTCTTGGCCTCCGGAGGAGATGAATTCAATCCGGGGCCAGAGACGAGGCTGGATCACTCAGAGCTTTTGTGTAATAAAGTTTTATTAAAGTATAAAGGAGATAGAGAAAGCTTTTGACATAGGCATCAGAAGGGGGCAAAAGAGTACCCCCCTCCTAGTCTTTAGCTGTATGTTATATAGTCACTCACAATCTGTTACTGAAAAGAAAGGCATGTCATAAAATTTAGAATGGCACCATATAATTCATCCCTGGCCATAAAAACGATTCAGAAGGGCAGAATACCAACAAATAGCTTCATTTACATAGATTAGGGGAACAATACCTGAGTAAGTAATTTAGGCTGTTTGAACCAACTTGAAGATAGAGTCTGGGGTTCATTAACATAGCTTAAGACAACATTTCCATACGAAAAAGAAATGTATTGGTTAACTCGAGGTTTGAGAGTAGTTAGCTTCAGGTGAGACCAGGTGTCATGGCCCACACAGCATATTGAGAGAAACCTCCTTTTAAATTTGTATAGAGAAGGAAAGACATATCGCTGGTTTGTTTCTTCCTGCCACTTAAGAGAGATAAAAATGACTGGCACCTGCAGCCTCTTTTCTCCATTTGGAGACCCCTGGCCTTCCTGCCTGTTACCCTCTCAAGAGTTCCAGGAAAACATCTACTTCTGCTTCATAAACTATGCCAAAGCTTTTGACTGTGTGGATCACAACAAACTGTGGAAAATTCTTGAAGAAATGGAAACACCAGACCACCTTACATGCCTCCTAAGACATCTGTAAGTCAAGAAGCAACAGTTAGAACTGGACATAGAACAAAGGACTGGTTCCAAATTGGGAAAGGAGTATGTCAAGGCTGTATATTGTCACTCTGCTTATTTAACTTATATACAGAATACATACTGTGAAATGCCAGGCTGGATGAAGCACAAGCTGGAATCAAGATTGCCAGGAGAAGTATCAATAACCTCAGATATGCAGATGACAATACCTTTATGGCATAAAGCAAGGAAGAACTTAGGAGCCTCTTGAGGAAAGTGAAAGAGGAGAGTGAAAAAGCTGACTTACAACTCAACATTCAAAAAACAAATATCATGGCATCCAGTCCCATCACTTCCTGGCAAATAGATGGGGAAACAATGGAAACAGTGAGACACTTTACTTTTGGGGCTCCAAAATCACTGCAGATGGTGATTGCAGCCATGAAATTAAAAGATGCTTGCTCCTTGGAAGAAAATCTATGACCAACCTAGACAGCATATAAAAAAGAAGAGATTACTTTGCCAACAAATGTCCATCTAGTCAAAGCTACGGTTTTTCCAGTAGTCATGTATGGATGTGAGAGTTGGACCATAAAGAAAACTGAGTGCCAGAGAATTGATGCTTTTGAACTGTGGTGTTGGAGAAGACTCTTGAGAGTCCCTTGGACTGCAAGGAGATCAAATGAGTCAATCCTGAATATTCATCGGAAGGACTGATGCTGAAGCTGAAGCTCCAATACTTTGGCCACCTGATGGGAAGAACTGACTCATTGGAAAAGACCCCGATGCTGGAAAAGGTTGAAGGCAGGAGGAGAAGGAGATGACAGAGGATGAGATGGTTGGATGGCATCACTGACTCGATGGACATGAGTTTGAGCAGGCTCTGGGAGTTGGCGATGGACAGGGAAGCCTAGCGTGCTGCACTCCATGTGGTGGCAAAGAGTTGGACCCAACTGAGCAACTGAACTGAACTGAACTGTGAGGGAGCAATGCAGATGTTCAACTGTCTTTTCTCCCTTTTTATTTACCCGAGTCTCAAGGATGAAGCACGGACAAGGTAGGACAGAGAAGCTGTGGCTGCTGACTGCTTTTAGGGGTCCTTTCAGTGGGGATGTGACAGGGCTGTGGACTGGCCTGCAGCTGTTCTCTGTGTTCGCCCCACTGAGACCTTATGGTGTGGGAGGGGGAGGGTGTGAAACTGTCTCTGGGCTTTGTGGGGTCTCTGGGGTGTGTGTGTCACAGATGGGTCCTCCTCACATCTGTGCTGAAATGATGAGAGTCAGGGTGAGCGGGCCTCAGGGTGGGCTTGTGTGGGCTTCAGGAGTGCATCATGGGAATCTTGAGCCTCAGAGGGTGTGAGGAATGCAGGGTAGCATGTTAGTGACCTTGAATTTTGTCAGTGTCTTATATCCCTTTATGGCCTTTCTCAGTCTCTCTACTCATCCCAGCACTGCACTCTGGGGACCATCTGGGAGCTTCTTCTGATCAGTGGAAACAGAACAAGGCAGCAATGGCCACACTGAACCTCAGTCCCTTCTGCTTGGATCTGTCCCCTCCACCCACCTTCACTTCTATTCTTGCCACCACCATTGCTCTTAAATGCAGAACAGAGGAGGTGGGGTCACTGATGGCTGCAGACAGCATGAATCCTTTCACTTTTCTGATTCACTAGCCTCTTCTTTGCCCCCTGACTTCAGCCACCCACTAGCAGAAGGCTTTCTACTTCCCCTTCTTTGTTTTTTGGATTGCTGCACTTTTATTCTTTGACAAATCACCAGGTAAGACCCATAATTTACCATTTCTTTGAAACAGAGTATATTGACATCTGAAATGTAATTGACATGGACTTTGAAATATTGACTCTGCTTATATTTTATTCTTCAAAAAATTATCTAAAGGAAAATGCACCAGTTTCATAATAATGAATCTGACAAGCGTATGAAAAGCATCAATTTCCAATAAAATAAAAGTCACTGGACAGTCTTGTACTGGGCCTTCAGCTTCATCATTTAGTAGCTTTATGGCCTTGGACAAATAATTTACCCATTGAAGTTTCAGTTTCTTCACTTCTTCTTTTTTTCATTTATTTTTATTAGTTGGAGGCTAATTACTTTATAATATTGTAGTGATTTTTGCCATACATTGACATGAATCAGCCATGGATTTACATGTGTTCCCCATCCTGATCCCCCCTCCCACCTCCCTCCCCATCCAATCCCTCTGGGTCTTCCCAGTGCACCAGCCCTGAGCACTTGTCTCACGCATCCAGCCTGGGCTGGTGATCTGTTACACCCTTGATAGTATACTTGTTTCAATGCTGTTCTCTCAGAACATCCCACCCTCGCCTTCTTCCACAGAGTCCAAAAGTCTGTTCTGTACATCTGTGTCTCTTTTTCTGTTTTGCATATAGGGTTATTGTTACCATATTTTTAAATTCCATATATATGTGTTAGTATACTGTATTGGTCTTTATCTTTCTGGCTTACTTCACTCTGTATAATGGGCTCCAGCTTCATCCATCTCATTAGAACTGATTCAAATGAATTCTTTTTAACGGCTGAGTAATATTCCATGGTGTATATGTACCATAGTTTCCTTATCCATTCGTCTGCTGATGGGCAGCTATGTTGCTTCCATGTCCTGGCAATTATAAACAGTGCTGCGATGAACATTGGGGTGCATGTGTCTCTTTCAGATCTGGTTTCCTCAGTGTGTATGCCCAGGAGTAGGATTGCTGGGTCATATGGCAGTTCTATTTCCAGTTTTTTAAGGAATCACCACACTGTTCTCCATAGTGGCTTCTACTTCCCTTTCTGTCGGGAGCTGTTCCCTTAAGTTATATTTTGCATCTTCTTTAGTTATGGTTTATAATACAATTATGTTCAAAATCCTATCAAACAAAACTTTCAATATACAATGGGGAAAAATGGGAAGTTTAGAAATCTTTCATCTTTCTAAATTATATGTTTTTTTCTTGGGATTCCAAAATACTACCTTGGAGGGTTAGAGTTAAACCATCACTCCTACCTTCTCCTTATTTCCTGTAGCAGCAACCTCTCCCTGAAACCTCATTTGGGGACTAGTTGAAATGCAATAAAGGAAAAGGGATTTAGCATGTCTAAAAAGCCCTTATATATACCTATTGTGTCTCTATATTTACTTATTAATCTATTAGTCCACCACTGCCATCATCGTCAATCCATCATCCAATCTCCTTTATCTATTTCTTTGTTGTTGTTCAGTCACTAAGCCATGTCTAAATTTGTAACCCCATGAACTGCAGTACAGCAGGCTTCCCTGCCCTTCACTATCTCCTGGAGTTTGCTCAAGCTCATGTCCATTGAGTCAATGAGGTTATCTAACAATCTCACCTGCCACCCTCTTCTCCTCTTGCCCTCAAGCTTTCCCAGCATCAGGGACTTTTCCAGGAAGTCGGCTCTTCACGTTAGGTGGCCAAAGTATTGGAGCTTCAGCTTCTGCATCAGTCCTTCCAATGTATATTCAGGGTTGATCTATTTCTTTAGTGTCTATCTACATTTCTATTTTAATTAGTTTCTTTATAGTTCAAACAATGACTCTGTTGTATTCATCAATAGACTATTCTAAGATGTTTAAATATGAAAATAACATTATTGTGATATTTTAAAAAATTAATAACACTCAAGTCTTACTTCACTCTTTTGCTATTGTTGTTACTCACTTGCTTAAGTCATGTCTGACTCTTTGTAACCCCATGGACTGCAGCAGCTAAGGCTTCTCTGTCCTTCACTATCTCCACTGAGTTGGTGATGCTATCTAACCATCTCATCCTCTGTCACCCCTCTCTCCTCTGCCCTCAGTATTTCCCAACATCAGGGTGTTTTCCAGTGAGCAGGTTCTTCACATCAAGTGGCCAAAGTATTGGAGCTTCAGTTTCAGCATCAGTCCTTCCAATGAATATTCAGGGTTGATTTCCTTTAAGATTGACTGGTTTGTCCTCCTTGCAGTCTAAAAGACTCTTAAGATTCTTCTCCAGCACCACAACTCAAAAGCATCCATTCTTCAGCCCCAGATTTCTTTATGCAACTCTCATATCCATACATGACTACTGGAAAAACCATAAGTTTGACTGTATGGACTGTTGTTGGCAAAGTGATGTCTCTACTTTTTAACATGCTGTCTAGGTTTGTCAAAGCTTTCTTTCCAAGGATGAAGTATCCTTTAATTTAAAGGCTGCAGTCACCATCTGCAGTGATTTTGGAGTTCAAGAAAATAAAACCTATGACTCTAGTTTCCAGGTATTTGTCATTCCCAGCTCTATCACCTTGTTGCAGTCCTATAAACTGCACATTTACAAAGTGGAAAATGATGCTATTAGACAAGCAGCATCCATGTAGAAGCTGATACCTTCATGTGTTGGACAAGGACTGCTGCTTCTGGGTGGCTGCACAGAGGGGAAGGGTTGGGTCTCTAAATAGAGAAGACCACATCCCCTCTCACTCTGCAGAAGGTGAAATAGCCCAGGTGAAATGTGCCTGCCAGACAGAGTGGTCTTAGAGGCTAAGAAAGATCCCTGATGGGAAACGTTAGTTTCTGTCAAAGCCCCATGTTATTATGACCCCCATGTGCTCCAGGGTCCCATCTCCAGATCATTCTGAGAAGGGAGGAAAGGCCAGCAATCTCATCCCTGCAACTTGATGGTTTCCACCTCACCCCTCCAAGCTCACCTGTGAGTTCCTGTGCTCCTGTCCTCAGTTTCTGCTGGCCTGACAATTACTCTCATATTTCAAGCCTTCTTGTACTTCTCTGCTTTGGCCTGAACTCAGTCCAGGGGAAGATGAATGCTTGATTCCATCAGAGATATTCTCCACAGGCCAACAAATCCCACATCCTGACCCTGTGAGATAACACAGTCTGTAGTGATCGGCCAGTGTGGTCTGGAGAGAAAAACCACCCATGCTTTCTGAGGCAACTTTTCTGTGCCAACCCCTGTCATGGGGCTCTTAGGGACCACAGAAGCAGAAGGTCAAAGGACCATGTTGCTCATATAAGGAGATTTTGAAGATTCAGAAGCTCATTGGTGTTTGAGCTTCAGAAAGTGGCAGATGCAATCTCCAATAGTGTCTGAAATGGTGAAAGGTGCCGCTATTGGCTCTCAGGAGGGAGGATGTAGGGGGTGGTCTATATAGACCCAGGTCGGCACCCTGACACCTCCTCACAGGCTGATCCTGCAGCTGGGACTGTGACCTTGAGGATGTGGAGTCAGCATGGCTCTGGGCAGACACCTCTCCTTCCAGGGACTCTGTGTCCTCCTCCTTGGCACTGTGGCGGGTGGTCAAGGTAAGGGCTGCCCCTCTGTCCTGGGGACAGGCAGGGGAGTGGACACCTTGATGAAGGGAAAGGTGTCTGAACTTGTGGAACCTGGCCTCAGTGTTTTTTACCAAAAAGGAACCACGGTGACTGAATACTGTTCCCTCTCCAGTGGGGGTTCTACTGGTGGTGGTAGCAGCAGATTTTACAAAGCAGTGAGGTTTGGTCTGGACCGAGCTGGGTCACGCTGAGTCCCTCCAGTATCTCCGTTGTTCTCAGGGAGCTTCTAGGAGTCCCAGTGGCTCCCGGTGTGTGGAAGGTCCAGTGACTGACCTCAGCTGGGACTCTGGGCTGTTCCCACATGCTCCATGTGCCTGGTGTGTGAGCACTGCCCCTGGGTCCCCATGTTTCCTGTGTCTATGCTCCTGTAGGCTCTGTGCTTATGTGTGTATGTGTGGTGTGTCAGGGTGTGTGTTTGTGTGGGGGTGTGTGTGAGGGGATGTGTGTGTGAGGGTGAGTGAGGGTGCACACGCGTGTATGTGTGTGAAGGTGTGTGTGTGTGTGTGTGAGGGTGCATGTGTGTGTGCGTGAGAGAGAGAGAGAGAGAGAGAGAGTATGTGAGGGTGTGTGGAGCCTGTCTGTGTGAGAGGAACAGTGCTGCTGAGCAGGGACTGAGTCTGTTCGTCCGTGAAGCACACAGGGTCTCACAGGGCTGGGTGTCATGTCTGCTGTATGTAACTAGATCAGAGATAATTGTACACCTGCCTGCCTCTCTCTGGCTTCTCTCTCCCCATCCCCTGGGCTCCCCTCTGCTTGTTGATGTGTCTGTGCAGCACTGGGCTCTATGAGAGGCTCAGCCTGCTGGCCTCACCTATTCCCACCAGGTGTCCATTGTGGAGCAGGGGAGTCCACAGCCAGGAGAGGGGACCCCTTGTCTGTAGAGATCAGTTGATGTGCAGCCCCAGGTGTATAAGTTCCCGAGCCCCTGCCCTGGTCCCTGTGATGTCTCCTGATGTGCTGGGGGCCTGGGATGGTCTTTTCCCCTCCCAAGATCTGCTGTGACTCTGTAGGGAGCACTTTCTCTCCCTGGAGAGTTAAAGTTAATTATTATTATTATCCATCGAGTCATGTGTGTTCCTTATATATTTTGGATATTAATCCCTCATGAGATATATGATTTGTAAGTTCTTCTCTATTCTGTACATTGTCTTTTCATTTTGTGTACTGTTTCTTCTGTTCTACAAGAGCTTTTTAGGTTGATGTTAATGTGGTCCCATTGTTTATTTTGATTTTGTTGCTTGTGCTTTAGCTGTCATACCCAAGAATTCATTGCCAATATCCACATCCAGGAGCTTTCCCCTGTGTTTTCTTCTAGGAGTTTGTGGTTTTGGGTCTTAAATAGATTTATGTCTTTGATCTATTTTGAGTCTATTTTTCTGTGGTACTAAGATAGGGATCTTGTTTCACTCTTTTGCATGTAAATATCCAGTTTTCCTAACAGCATTTACTTAAAAGACCATCCTTGCCTCACTGAGTATTCTTGCCTCTCTTGTCAAACATTCATTGACTGTCCATGCATGGGTTTATTTTTGGGATCTCAGTTCTTTTAATTGCTCGGTGTGTTTATTTTCATACCATTGCCATAATGTTTGTTTTTATGTATTTGGCTGCAGCAGATCTTGCCTGCAGTACATGTGATATTTGATCTTTATGCAACATGCGATTCTTCAGTTGCAGCATGCTATGTTACTTATGCCATGTGAACTCCTAGTTGTAACATGTGGCATCTGTTGCAGCGTGGGCTTCTCCACTTGCAGCAGACGGGCTTCTCTCTAGTTGTGGTACACAGGCTCGAGTGCACAGAGGGCTCAGTAGTTGTAGAGCATGGCCTTAGTTGCCCCACATTATGTGAGATCTTAGTTCCCCAACTAGGAATCGAACTCAAGACCCCTGCATTGGAAGGCAGATTCTTTTTTTTTTAACAAAAAATAATATCTTTATATAAGCCATTAATAGATATCTAAATACAGTAAGGTTTTTAAAATGAAATCATATGTATATTGTTGTATTCAAAAGAAGTGAAAGAAGTAAAAGGAATCCAGATAGGAAAAGAAGAAGCAAAACTCTCGCTGTTTGCAGATGACATGATCCTCTACATAGAAAACCCTAAAGACTCTACCAGAAAATTACTAGAGCTAATCAACGAATATAGTAAAGTTGCAGGATATAAAATTAACACACAGAAATCCCTTGCATTCTTATACACTAACAATGAGAAAACAGAAAGAGAAATTAAGGAAACAATACCATTCACCATTGCAACAAAAAGAATAAAATATTTAGGAGTATATCTACCTAAAGAAACAAAAGACCTATACATAGAAAACTATAAAACGCTGATGAAAGAAATCAAAGAGGACACAAACAGATGGAGAAACGTACCGTGTTCATGGATTGGAAGAATCAATATTGTCAAAATGGCTATACTACCCAAAGCAATCTATAGATTCAATGCAATCTATATTAAGCTACCAATGGTATTTTTCACAGAACTAGAACAAATAACTTCACAATTTGTATGAAAATACAAAAAACCTCCAATAGCCAAAGTAATCTTGAGAAAGAAGAATGGAACTGGAGGAATCAACCTGCCTGACTTCAGACTATACTACAAAGCAACAGTCATCAAGACAGTATGGTACTGGCACAAAGACAGAAATATCGATCAATGGAACAGAATAGAAAGCCCAGAGATAAATCCATGAACCTATGGACACCTTATCTTCGACAAAAGAAGCAAGGATATACAATGGAAAAAAGACAACCTCTTTAACAAGTGGTGCTGGGAAAACTGGTCAACCACTTGTAAAAGAATGAAACTAGAACACTTTCTAACACCATACACAAAAATAAACTCAAAATGGATTAAATATCTAAATGTAAGACCAGAAACTATAAAACTCCTAGAGGAGAACATAGGCAAAACACTCTCTGACATGAATCACAGCAGGATCCTCTATGACCCACCTCCCAGAATATTGGAAATTAAAGCAAAAATAAACAAATGGGACCTATTGAAACTTAAAAGCTTTTGCACAACAAAGGAAACTATAAGCAAGGTGAAAAGACAGCCCTCAGATTGGGAGAAACTAATAGCAAATGAAGCAACAGACAAAGGATTAATCTCAAAAATATACAAGCAACTCCTGCAGCTCAATTCCAGAAAAATAAATGACCCAATCAAAAAATGGGCCAAAGAACTAAACAGACATTTCTCCAAGGAAGACATACAGATGGCTAACAAACACATGAAAAGATGCTCAACATCACTCATTATCAGAGAAATGCAAATCAAAACCACAATGAGGTACCATTACACGCCAGTCAGGATGGCTGCTATCCAAAAGTCTACAAGCAATAAATGCTGGAGAGGGTGTGGAGAAAAGGGAACCCTCTTACACTGTTGGTGGGAATGCAAACTAGTACATCCGCTATGGAGAACAGTGTGGAGATTTCTTTAAAAACTGGAAATAGACCTGCCATATGACCCAGCAATCCCACTCCTGGGCATACACACGGAGGAAACCAGATCTGAAAGAGATGCATGCACCCCAATGTTCATTGCAGCACTATTTATAATAGCCAGGACATGGAAGCAACCTAGATGCCCATCAGCAGACGAATGGATGAGGAAGCTGTGGTACATATACACCATGGAATATTACTCAGCTGTTAAAAAGAATTCATTTGAATCAGTTCTAATGAGATGGATGAAACTGGAGCCCATTATACAGAGTGAAGTAAGCCAGAAAGATAAAGACCATTACAGTATACTAACACATATATATATGGAATTTAGAAAGATGGTAATGATATCCCTATATGCAAAACAGAAAAAGAGACACAGATGTACAGAACAGACTTTTGGACTCTGTGGGAGAAGGCGAGGGTGGGATGTTTTGAGAGAATAGCATGGAAACATGTATATTATCTATGGTGAAACAGATCACCAGCCCAGGCTGGATGCATGAGACAAGTGCTCAGGGCTGGTGCACTGGGAAGACTCAGAGGACTCGGGTAGAGAGGGATGTGGGAGGGGGGATCGGGATGGGGAATACATGTAAATCCATGGCTGATTCATGTCAACGTATGACAAAAACCACTACAATATTGTAAGGTAATTAGCCTCCAACTAATAAAAATAATTGAAAAAAAAATAAAGTACACTAATCAAAATCTATACAACATTAACAGCAAATCTAAATCCAAATAAGATATTCCTTTGAACTTCATGTTTCACCAAGCATCTAAAACCACCAGTCTTTTGGTCATCCATAATAATGGATACATTATTCTGTATCCACACTATCTGCATCAGATGGGATCCCTTGATTTTATTTCATTTTCTGTGTGACATTCTCCACAGATATGTATCTTTGGCTGCTGCTTAGGGGGCTGAACATTCTGGGTGTCCATTATTGTCTGTAACACAGAGAAACTTCTCAGCCTTTCCAGACAATTCCAACTTGCCTCTGTGCCACAGTCAACTTCCCCAGAAGGTGGATTCTTAACCACTAGACCACCAGGGAAGTCCCCTGATGATGTGAGCATTTTAAAGTCTCTATTGGATTTGCTACAATATTGCTTCTGTTTTATATTTGCTTTTTTATTATTTATTTTTTTGGCCACAAAGCATTTGGGATCTTAGCTCTCTGACCAGGGATTCAACCTGCACCCCCTGCATTAGAAGGCGAAGTCTTAACCCCTGGACCCCCAGGGAAGTCTCTCCAGCTTTATTTTGTTTGTTTGTTTTTTATTTGATTTTGTTTTATTTTGGTTTTTGCTTAACTGGGTCCTTGTTTCTCCTCACTGGCTTTCTCTAGTTGCAGAAGTTGGGACTGCCCTTTACTGTGGTGCTCAGCCTTCTCACTGTAATCCCTTCTCTTGTTGCGGAGCACAGACTCTAGGTACACGGGCTTTGTTGCTCTGTGGAATGTGGAATCTTCTTGGGCCCAAGATCGAAACTGTGTCCCCTGTATTGGTAGGCAGATTTTTAACTACTGGACCACCAAGCAAGTCACCTCCAGTTTTGGTATTATTTTCTCTTTTTCACTCTAGGATTGCTTTAGCTATTTGAGGTTTTGTGGTTTGACACAAATTTTAAGATTTTTTTCTATTTCTGTGAAAAATGCTATTGGAATTGCTTTGAATCTATAGATGACTTTGGGTAGTATAGACATTTTAGCAGTATTAATTCTTCCAGTCTATGAACATGGGCTCTCTTTCCATTTTATTAGTGTCTTCTTCAATGTCTCTTATTAATCTTATTGATTTGAGTGTATAGCTCTTTCATCTTTTTGGTTAAATTTATTCTTAATATTTTTATGCAGTTTTAATGAGATTGTCTCTTTTTTTCTAGATATTTCCTTGTTAGTGTGTAGAAATGCAACCAATTTCTGTAGATTGATTGTTCTCCTGTGACTTTATTGAATTTATTAGTTCTAGCAGTTGTTTTTATTGGTATACTATTAGAATTTTCCATATATAATATCATGTCTTCTGCAAATGGAGAAAATTTTCTTTTTCTTTTTCTCTTTGGATAATTTTATTTCTTTTTGCTTAATTGTTCTGACTGGGACTTCCAGTACTATGTGGATTAAGATTGGTAACAGAGGAGATGCTTATGTTATTCCTGATCTTAGAGGAACATTGAGTTTGATATTAACTATGGGCTTCTCATATATGATTTATATTATATTGAGAAATGTTCCTTCTATATCCAGTTTTGAGAGTTAAAAAATTTAAGAGTGTTGAATTTTGTCAAACATCTTTTCTGCATCAGTTGAGATTGTCCTATGATTTTTATCTTTCATTGTATTAATGTGGTGTATGACATTTATTGATTTACACATGCTGAACTACTTTGCATCTTAGAGATTAATTCCACTTGCTCACACTATATAATCTTTTTTGTGTGTTTTTGAATGCACTTGGCTAAACTCGTTAAGAATTTTGGCATTTATATTAATCAGGGACATTGGCTTGTAATTTCCCTTTCTTGTAGTGTTTTTACATAGCTCTGGTATCAGGCTAATGCAAAATGATTTGCAGAGTGCTCACTCCTCAATTTTTAGAAGAATTTAAAAAGAACAGATGTTGTTCTTGTATAAACATTTAATAGATTTCACCAGGGAAAATTTCTTAATCATTTTTTCTAGATTATCCAAATTGTTGGCCTATAATTTTCCATAGTAGTCTCTTATGATTTGTATTCTGTTGTATCTGTTTTCACGTCCCCTGTCTCTTATCTGGTTTTATTTATTTGAATCTTCTCATTTATTTTCTTGGTTAGTATAGCCTAAAGTTTGTCATTTTTGGGTTTTTTTTTGTTTTTTTTTTTTTGAGAATGACCTCTGTTAATCTTTTCAATCACTTTCCTATATTCTATTTCATTTATTTATGCTCTAATCTTTGTTTTTTCCTTCCTTGGCTAAATTTTGGTTTACTTTGTTCTCTCTTAATTCTTTGCTGTGTAATATTAGGTTGTGTATTTGAGATCTTTCTTTTTTCCTTAAGAATGCATTTATCACTAAAAAATTCCCTCATAATTGTTTTGGATGCAATCTATAGTGTTGGAATGTGTGTTTCTACTTTTGTTTATCCCAGAATATTTTCAATATGCCTTTGGATTTCTTTTTTATCATTGGCTGTCCAGGAGCTTGTTGTTGAACTTCCACATATTTGTGATTTTGCCAGCTTCCTCCTATTGTTGATTTTTAATTTCAAATAGCTGTACTCAAAAAATATATTTGATAATATTTCTATATTCTTTAATTTGCTAAGACTTGTTTTGTTGCTTAACATGATCTATCCTAGAAAATGTTCTGTGTGTATTTGAGAAGAATATGTACTCTGCTGCTGTTGGATAAAATGTTCTGTATATGTCTGTTAAGTCTATTTGTTTATTAGAGTCTTCAAATCCCCTGTTTCTACCTGATTATCTGTCTGAATGATGTATAATAAATTCAGGTGCTTTGACAACTCTGAGGACTTCGGCAAGCATTGCAGGAGATGTGAAGTGGCTATAAGGATTGTTAGTGTACTCAGCAGTACCCCCAGGTCCAGTGGCTAGGGGCCATGGCAGGCAGTGGCAGTGGCTAGAGTCAGTGCCAGAAGTGTGCACCCAGTTGGCATTGAAGGGCCAGGTACAGGTGCCCATATATGTCAGGGACCAGTTATAGACACACATATGGTATGTATCACAGGCCTGCATTTATTAAAAGGTTCATCTAGGAGTGAACATCGCCCAAACACACTCACCTGGATGTTGGTAGCATTCAGACTTGGTGGACTGTTTAACTGAGAGCACCAGTCCCTTTCTGCCATGAGTTAGAGGTCTCCCTTGATTCCTTATCACGTGGGTCTCTCCATACATAGCTCACAATGTGGCGACTGGCTTCATCAAGACAGAGAAAGCAGGATAGGTCACCAGGAGAAACCAGAATTGTCTTAAAAACTAATCTCTTAAGTGACATCTCATCACTTTTGCCAAATTCCATTCGTTAGACTCATGTTACTAGATACACTCAAGTGTGGAGATTACACAAGGACATGAACACCAGGTGACAGGAAAAACTGGTATACTTTAGAGCCTGTTACCACAGTCCTTTGTTCCTAAGCTGAATGAGATGCTCCCTATGGACAGGGAAGGAGAGGGAGGACTCCTCCCTGGATCCCTGGCCATGAGTTGCAACTGAGATGATGGGGAAGCTGGGCCCTAATAGCCTTGGGCACTTCTACAGGGCAGGCAGCATCCAGAATCTCTGACAGCCCGTCTTCGGTGGTGTCCCTGGAGCTGGTTCTACAGGCTCACAAGAAATACCTGGTGCCTCCCTTCCTGCTCCAGGTTCAGTGGTGACACATTAGGAGCTTAGAGTTGGCCATGGTGGAAATGTTTACCCCACAGACATCAACACTTTCTATTCACAGTGATTTTTTTCCAGAGAATAGAGTATTCATCTTTTAATATTTACCAGCACACCCCTGGTGCAAGTCTGCAAAACCTCTCCTATGTCCTGTGTCTCTCTTGTAGCCCTGGAGGTGAGGCTGAAGGATGGAGCCCACAGCTGTGAGGGGAGAGTGGAAGTGAAGCACCAAGGAGAATGGGGCATAGTGGATGATCTGAGCTGGAGCATGGAAGAGGCAGCTGTGGTGTGCAGACAGATGGGATGTGGAGGTGCCACTGATGCTCCCAAGGGGGCTCATTTTGGACTAGGGATTGGCCCTATTTGGTTTCATTATATTTATTGCAAAGGTTCAGAGTCAGCTATCACAGAGTGTAGTTATCCTTCTGTTAAAGATCATCGCCCTGAGGGCAATTCCCATGACAAGGATGCGGGAGCAGTCTGCTCAGGTAAGCCCTGTGATCTGGGAGGGATTCCCAACAGAAAAAGCCTCAGTCTTATTCACAGAATAGCTATGAGAATATGGATCACAGACTTTAGAACTTACTTGGATGGTGGTCTTTATATTTAACCACTGAACTACCAGGGTGGTCTTTATACTTCATACTTGGATGAAGATTTCAGTCACACAGTGCTTTCTTGAACATTAGGTGCTCAAAGGAACATAAGGTCCAACTTGGCCCTAGACCAAGCTTTCTATAAAGAAAGCTGAGCATTGAAGAATTGATGCTTTTGAACTGTGGTGTTGGAGAAGACTCTTGAGAGTCCCTTGGACTGAAAGGAAATCCAACCAGTCCATCCTGAAGGAAATCAGTCCTGAATATTCATTGGAAGGACTGATGCTGAGCTAAAATTCTAATACTTTGGCCACCTGATGCAAAGAGCTGACTCATTGGAAAAGACCCTGATGCTGGGAAAGATTGAAGGTGGGAGGAGAAGGGGACAACAGAGGATGAGATGGTTAGATGACATCACTGACTCAGTGGACATGAGTTTGAGTAAACTCTGGGAGTTGGTGATGTACAGGGAGGCCTGGCGTGCTGCAGTCCATGGGCTCACAAAGAGTCTGACACAGCTGAGTGACTCAACTGAACTGAACTGGCCCTGGATAGAAAGTCTCCAGATCCATAGTCACTGGTCCTTCCAGTCACTGTGATGTGTCTCATAGGAGGCAGGGAGGTGAGGTCAAATGTTTCATACATGTACAACTGTCAGGTTGGACCTCGATTAATTAGTTTCATCATGGTAGCTTTTTGTATTCTTTCACGAGATGGTCAGACAAGTGCAGCTACCCGATGGTATATAGGAGAGAAGCAGGCAAACAAAGTGTATTATACTCACTGGTCCTAGAGAGACAGAGGCCATAAGATGGGTACATGGGAGAGGGGCCAATAGACCAGGATCCACCTAGCAGTGGGGACCCAATATGGGGTGTGAATACCCATGAAGAAGTGACAATACTGAGGGTCAGGGTGGAGTTATACTAGAAAAAGAGAGATTTCATGGGTGCATTTGAATATCACTAGGTCACAGGGGATGGCAAGAAGGGGGATTTGTGGCAGGGGCTAATCAGACCTGGTCACACAGGAAGAAGTCTCACCTGGATGAAGCAGTAAAGGCTCATGTATAAACCTCCAGCTTGTTCACCTGCTGTTTTCTGACTCTGGAGGGAAGCCCTGCATCAGTTATGTGTTGTTGTGTAACCAATTACTGCTGAATTCGGCAGCTTAACTCAGGAAACACCTAGTATCTCACACTTTCTGTGGGTCAAGAATTGACATGGCTTACCTGGGTCCTCGAAGTCATGATGTCTCACAAGGATGCAATCATCTGAAGGTTCAACCAGGAGTGGTAACTGTCCAAATGTAATCGACTGGGTGTTGGCAGCATTCAGACCTTGGCAGGCTGATGAACTGAGAGTCCTGGTCCATGTTCGCTGTTGGATAGAGGCTTGCCTCCATTCCCTGTCATGCAATTGTTTCCATAAGTAGGTCACAACATGGCAGCTTGTTTTATTAGAGCAAGAGAGAGAGCAAGACAGGTCAAGAAGGGGAAACCAGAATCATCTTGAAATCTAAGTGACATCTCATCACTTTGCCAAATTCCATTTGTTAGATGCCTGTTACTAGGTACATTTGAGTGTGGGCATTATATAAGGGTGTGAACAAAAGGTGACAGGAATAACTTGGACATTTTAGAGGCCGTTACCCAGCCCTCTGTTCCTAAGCTAGATTAGGTGCTCCCTAGGGGACAGGGAAGGAGAGAGAGGATTCCTCCCTGGATCCTGGGCCATGTGTTGTAACTGAGACAGAGAAACTGGGCCCTAGTAGCCTTAGGCACATCTACAGGGAAGGCATAATCCAAAGTCTCTGAAGGCCTATCCTCGGTGGGGTCCCTGGAGCTGATTCTACAGGCTTGTGAGAGATACCTGGTGCTTTCCTTCCTGCTCCAGGTTCAGTGGTGGCACATTGGGAGCTTTGAGTTGGCCACGGAGGGAATATTTATACCACAGAAATCAACAAATGCTATTCATGGAGCTTTCCCCTCAGAGAGAAGATTTTTTTTAATACTTAATAGCACACCACTGCACTGTCTCATAAAACCTCTCCTATGACCTGCGTCTGTGTCTGTCTTGCAGCTCTGGAGCTGAGGCTGATCAATGGAGACCACAGCTGTGAGGGGAGAGTGGAAGTGAAGCACCAAGGAAAATGGGGCACAGTGAATGACCTGAACTGGAGCATGGAGGAGGCACATGTGGTGTGCAAACAGCTGAGGTGTGGAGCTGCTGTTGATGCTCCCAAAGGATCTAAATTTGGACCAGGAATTGGACCCGTTTGGTTTCGTTATATTTACTGCAAAGGGCAGGAGTCAGTTATCACCGAGTGCAGTTATCCTCCTCTTAAAGACCATCGTACCAAGGGCTATTCCCATAACAAGGATGCTGGAGCAATCTGCTCAGGTAAGTCTTCTCTGGTCTGGGAGGAGATTCCCAGTAGGAAACCTTTCAGTTTTATTCCCAGAGAAACTATGAACATGTGGATCACAGTCTTTAGAACATACTTCTTTGAAGACTCCACTCATACACTGATTTCTTGAACATTAGGTGCTCAAAAGAACGTAAAAATTTGCTTGGCCCTGGAGAAAAAAGCTCCAGACCCATAGTCACTGGGCCCTCCAATCTCTGTGGTCTGTCATAGAAGGTGGAAGTGTGAGGTCAAATGTTTCATGCACTGGGGTGGACCTCTATGAATTAGGTTCATTATGGTACCTTGTTGTATTCTTGCATTAGACGTTCAAACAAATGGGACTACAGGAGAGCATATACGAGAGGTAGAAGCAAACTTACTTCACTATACTCACAATTTGTACAGAGAGTATCCTCTTATGAGTATACAGGGTAGATACCAATAGAACAGGCTTAGCCAAGAAGTAGAGACCCAAAATGGGGTGTGAAGATCAATGAACAATTGGCAATAACAAGGTCAGTTATTGACCTTGAAGTTATAGAAAGAAACTATTGAGGGCATTTTACTGGTGCTTTTGAATGTAAATAGGTCACAGAGGAGGACAAGATATGGGATTTGTGGCAATCTCATCACATTGGTACACCTGCTCACCTGGGTGGGGAGATTACATCCTATTTGTGGGGATGTTGAGGCTGCAGGAAAACCTAAGGCTTGAGAATTATAACAGAGTAGCTGAAGCAAAACTAAGGACAGTGAGGTTAAGAAAACTTTGAAATGATAACATAATAACAACTCAGTCCAGTCTAAATGTATTTGACCTGAGCCAAGGGGCAAACTAGAATGTGATTGGGTGGTCACAGTATTTTTCAAAGATATTCCCAGCTTGCTGTGATATTTGATAATATCTTCCTCAATTCCAACTATTGCGGTGGGTTTCTACTCTGGAAAATTCATCAGACATTCTGATAACAACTGGAATATCTTTTCCAATCTTACTGCTAGCAGATCTTTGATGATACTCTTGAGTTGGCTAAGAAAATAATTCTTTTCCTTTTTAAAAATTCCTGTTTGAGGTAAGACTGACATGCAAAAAGCTGTATATTGTTAATATTTACAAAATGATGAATTTGGAGACCCCGTATAATTTTACAGTGGAAGTGACAAAAAGATTCAAGGGAATTGATCTTTGTTGAGGAAGGAGAAGGAAGCTGCTGTCTCCTACATCATCAGTTTCATGATGTCACTTTCCAGGGCTTCATTCTTTTTAAAAAAGGTGATTTTTGAATATAGTTTAAGATTGGCAATTTTTCTTAGCACATTTAGAGTTTTTCTTATGTGACATTGGCTTCTCACGTTCTTAGTGACTTCGGTTTTAGCACAGATGTTTTGCAATTTGAGGTAATATATAAGTCTCTGTCTTAGTATTTTTCTCTTTGTCAATTTCCTTTTACTTCTTATCACTATAGCCAAAGTAAGCTAGGTTTTAATGTATTAATGAGCAGCCAATTTTTTTTTCTTATACGACGCGTTCTATTCAGTTTGCCATGGCAAAAGGGAGAGCAAGATAGATCAACAAGGAGAAACCAGAGTCATCTTGAAATCTAATCTCTTAAATTACATCTCATCCCTGTTGCCAAATTGTTTGTTAGACACGTTACTAGGTACATTTGAGTGTGGGGACTACACAAGGACACAAACACCAGGCAGCTGGAATAATTGGGACACTTCAGAGCCTGTTACCCCAGCCCTCTGTTCCTAAGCTGGATGAGATGCTCCCTATGGACAGGGAAGGAGAGGGATGATTCCTCCCTGGATCCTGGGCCATGAGCTGTAACTGAGACGGGGAAGCTGGGTCCTAGTAGCCTTGGGCACATCTACAGGGAGGGAGCATCCAGAGTCTCTGGAGGCCTGTCTTTGGTGGTGTCCCTGGAGCTGGTTCTACAGGCTCATGAGAAACACCTGGTGCCCCCCTTGCTGCTCCAGGTTCAGTGATGGCACATTGGAAGCTTAGAGTTGGCTATGTGGGAATGTTTATACCATAGAAGTCAAGAAATGCTGAACACAGGATTTTTTTTCAGAAGTCAGAGATTTCATTTTTTAATATTACCACTATACTTCCGCAGCATCTCCTAAAATGTCTCCTGTGTCCTTGTCCCTCTGCAGCTCGGGAGGTGAGGCTGAAGGATGGAGCCCACAGCTGTGAGGGGAGAGTGGAAGTGAAGCACCACGGAGAATGGGGCACAGTGAATGATCAGAATTGGAGCTTGGAGGCAGCAGCTGTAGTGTGCAGAGAACTGGAGTGTGGAGCTGCCATTAATGCTTCCAGAGGGGCTCATTTTGGACCAGGGATTGGCCCCATTTGGTTCCAGTATATTTACTGCAATGGGACAGAATCTTCTCTCATGGAGTGTAGTTATCGTCCTCTTAAAAACTACCTTTCTGAGGGCCTATCCCATGACAGGGATGCTGGAGCAGTTTGCTCAGGTAAGTCCTGTCTGGTCTGGGAGGAGATATTTAGCTGGAAAATCCTCTGTCTCTTTCTGAGAATAGCATGTGAATATGGATCACAGTCTTTAGTACATTCTTGGGTGAGGACTGCAGTCATAGAGCGATTTCTTGAACATTAGGTGCTCAAAGGAACATGAAAACTTGCTTAGCCCTAGAGAGAAAGTCTCATGACCCATAGTCACTGGGCTCTCCAGTTTCTGTGATGTGTCACAGGAGGCAGGAAAAAAAGTAAAAAGTAAAGTAAGTCATTTTCGTCATGTATGACTCTCTATGACCCTATGGACCTGTAGCCCGCCAGACTGCTCTGTCCATCGAATACTCCAGGAAAGAATACTGGAATGGGTTGCCATACCTTTCTTCAGGGGATCTTCCCAACCAAGGCATTGAACCTGAGTCTCCCACACTGCAGGCATATTCTTTATCTTCCCAACCAAGGCATTGAACCTGAGTCTCCCACACTGCAGGCATATTCTTTACCATCTGACCCACCAGGGAAGTCTAGGAGGCAGGAGGCTGAGCTCAAGCACTTTGTTTAGGTACAACTGCTGTGTTGGACCTTATCATGATAGCTTGTATTCTTTCATGAGATGTTCAGACATGTGTGACTACAAGAGGGATTAGAGGAGAGGTTCGGGCAAATACAGTTTATTATGTTCAAAGATACAGAGTATTATCAGGTGGGTACATGGGGGAAGTGACAACAGACAGCCTCAACAAAGCAGCAGTGACACAAAGGAGAGATTGAAGACCCATGGACAAGTGACAATACCCAGGGTCAGGGTGTAGTTACATTACAAAAAAGCATTAGGGGATTTCATTGGTGAATTTTAATATAACTAGGTCACAGGGGAGGACAAGATGGGGGATATGGGCAGGGGACTGTCTCATCACACTGGTGAACCTGCTCACCAGAGTGGGGAGCTCACATCCTATTTGTGGGGATGTTGAGGTTATAGGAAAACCTGAAGTTTGACAATTACAACACAGAAGCTGAAGCGAAACTAAGGGCAGTGAAGAACCTGAAATGATATGTAATAAGGGCTCAATCCTGTCTACATGTATTGGACCTGAGCCAAGGCAGAAAGTGAAGAGGAACTAAAAACCTATTAATGAAACTGAAAGAGGAGAGTGAAAAAGTTGGCTTAAAGCTCAAAATTCAGAAAACTATGATCATGGCATCTGGTCCCATCACTTCATGGGAAATAGATGGGGGAACAGTGGCTGACTTTATTTTTGGGGGCTCCAAAATCACTGCAGATGGTGATTGCAGCCATGAAATGAAAAGATGCTTACTCCTTAGAAGGAAAGCTATGACCAACCTAGGTAGCATATTAAAAAGCAGAGACATTACTTTGCCAACAAAGGTCCATCTGGTCAAGGCTATGGTTTTTCCAGTGGTCATGTGTGGATGTGAGAGTTGGACTGTGAAGAAAGCTGAGCACCGAAGAATTGATGCTTTTGAACTGTGGTGTTGGAGAAGACTCTTGAGAGTCCCTTAGACTGCAAGGAGATCCAACCAGTCCATCCTAAAGGAGATCAGTCCTGGGTGTTCATTGGAAGGACTGATGCTGAAGCTGAAACTCCAGTACTTTGGCCACCTCATGTGAAGAGTTGACTCATTGGAAAAGACCCTGATGCTAGGGGGGATTGGGGACAGGAGGAGAAGGGGACGACAGAGGATGAGATGACTGGATGGCATCACCGACTTGATGAACATGAGTTTGAGTAAACTCCAGGAGTTGGTGATGGACAGGGAGGCCTGGTATGCTGCGATTCATGGGGTCACAAAGAGTCAGACACTACTGAGTGACTGAACTGAACTGAAGGTGGAAATAGGGCTTCCTGGGTTGCTCAGTAGTAAAGAATCTGACTGAAAAGCAGAAGACGCAGGAGATGCCATGCATTCCTGGGTCGGGAAGATACCCTGGAGAAGGGCATGGCAACCCATTCCAGTATTCTTGCCTGGAGAATCCCATGAACAGAGGAGACTGGTGGGCTACAGTCCATAGAGTCACACAGAGTCAGATATGACTGCTGAGCATGAATGCCAGGTGGAAATTAGAATGATTGGGTGGTCACAGTATTTGCCAGAGATGTTTCCAGTTGTTATCAGCATGTTTGATGACCTTTAGCAAACTTTAATGATGCTCTTGAGGTTGCTAAGAAAACAATTCTTTCCTTTGTAAAAACTAATTTATTGAAGTAAAGTTGACCTACAAAAACTGTACATAGTTAGTATTTACCCCTGATGAACTTGATGATCAGTATACATTTGTGAAACCATGAATACAAGCTATGCCATAAACCTGTTCATCTCCTCCAAGGTTTTCTTTCATCCTCTTTTTAACAGTATTACTATCAAAGTAACTATTTTGAAAGGGCATTTGAGCTTCAGTTAGGAATTTTTGTTTTAAGAGAACCCATTTCTTAGCATTTCAAATGACATCCCTTATTGTCACAATGTCTTCATTATGGTTTCAAGTGCAGAAAATCTTGTGGAAACACTGCAGCCTTATTCTGATAAATCAGCATCTGAAATAAAATGGACTGTGTGATGTTGTATTCTGTGTGATACTGGAGCTGCTAATGTTATAATTTCAAGAAAAATAATGTCTTCATATTAATTCCAGTTAAGATATACTTAAAGATAAAAAGATTTGAGAGTGCTATGGGATTTAACACTCATAGTGGTTTATATCCCGTCATTATCTTTGCTCGACTTTTGCTGTTGTTCAGTCACTAGGTCATGTCTAACTCTTTGCGACCCCATGGACTGCAGTAGGCCAGGCTTCCCTGTCCTTCACCATCTCCCAGAGTTTGCTCAGACTCATGTCCATTAAGTTGGTGATGCCATCTAGCCATCTCTTCCTTGCCACTCCCTTCTCCTTTTGCCTTCAATTTTTCCCAGCATCAGGGTCTTTTCCAATGAGTCGGCACTTTGCATCAGGTAACCGAAGTATTGCAGCTTCAACATTAGTCCTTCCAATAAATATTCAGGACTGATTTCATTTAGGATTGACTGGTTTGATCTCCTTGCTATCCAAGGGACTCTCAAGAGTCTTCTTCAACACCACAGCTCAAGAACATCAATTCTTCAGTGCTCAGCCTTCTTTATGATCCATCTCTCACACTCACACATGACTACTGGGAAGAACCATAGCTTGGACTAGATGGACCTTTGTCAGCAAAGTGATGTGTCTGCTTTTTAATATGCTGTGTAGGTTTGTCCTAGCTTTCCTTCCAAGAAGCAAGTATCTTTTAATTTCATGGTTGCAGTCACTGTCCATAGTGATTTGGGAGCACAGGAAAATAAAATTTGTCACTGTTCCCACTTTTTACCCATGTTTTGGCCATGAAGTGATGGGACCGGATGCCATGATCTTAGTTTTTTCGATCTGCTTATCATAATTATTCATGTATCCATATTGTTTAGTGCCCCATCATTTTATTATTAATATGCTACTACTTCACCACAATGCTGCAGGATTTTCTATGGTAGAAAAATATATTGACTCTTAAATATTTCTATGTGGAAGTGACATCATTTGTTCTCACACTTCATTGGATAAGTCAGATCACATGGTTATGTTTCCTTTCAAGTAAGCAAAGAAGTATTAGTATTTCCATGTACTCAGAATAAAAGAATTTTAAATATCACTAAACATTTATGATGTTTACATGCTTGAAGTGTCTGTAATTTAAGTGCTATCTATTTGTGTCCCTGACTTTTTTTCTTTTTGCCACTGGTAGCCCCCTTATCTCACTCTAAGGCTTGATATCTTTCATCAATTCTGGAAAATGCTCAGCCAATGTTTTTCAAATATTTCTTCTGTTCAATTCTTTGTTTTTCTTTGTGTCTCTCTTTCTCTGTCTCTTTCTCTCTCTTTATGCCCATATGTCAGTTTAACTTATTTGAAACATCTTGCTCCATTTTCTATCTCTGATTTTGTCTCTGGATTTTTCATGTTTTGTTGCTGTATGCAGTAGTATTCCTGATGATTTCCTCTGACTTATTATAAAATTCACTAATTCTATGTTTTTCTGAGGTTAATTTGATGCAAATATTGTAATTTTAAGTGTATTTTTCATTCATAGAAGCTCAGTTTAAAATTTTTTTTCTGTGCATTTTTTAGTCCTCTGAAGATCCTTCAACAGTGCTTTTTATTTCTTTAAATATGGTGTATGTGGAAGATAAACAGCCTAGTGTCTGATATTGAACATGAGAAATCTCTGCTTCACCTCAGTTGTTTCTCTTGGTTTGTGTTCATGGACCATTTTCTTGATATACTTTTCTTTTTTTTTGACAATATACTGGTCACTTTCTCTATAAAAATTATTTATAAAGATAATTGAAAACTTGGATGAAGGCAATTTACCATAGAAAGGAATACATAGATACTTTTTCATGGTTTTTTGGTATTATCAATAGTGGGCCACCTTCATACAAGTGCAGAAATGGATATTACCTAGACAATCCAGCGATTCAAACTCTGAATCTAATTCTGTGCAAAATCTGCCTGTTTTAAGTGCCAGCTTATTGTGGAGAATGCCTTCTGCTGGATTCTCATCTGGGTGTGGTTTTCCAATTTGATTTATGTCTCCTTACCACCTTATGTGAATGCGTGCTCAGTTGCTTCAGTTGTGTCTGACTCTTTGTGACCCTATGGACTGTAGCCTGCCAGGCCCCTCTGTCCATGGGATTCTCCAGGCAAGAATACTGGAGTGGGCTTCCACACCCTCCTCCAAGGGATCTTCCCAAATCAGGAATGAAAAGCTCATGTGTTATGTCTCCTACATTGGCAGACAGATTATTTACCACTAGTGCCACCTGGGAAGCCCTTTCTCACACCAAGGACCATAAGAAACACCACACATTTTCCTGAATGCCCTAGAGCCCTCAGAGAAAAAGCAGATTACCCCCTCCATTAATTTCCATTTACTCTTAGATTGCCCTGACCTTTTGTTCTGGTCTTATGAGGTCTTTAGCACTTTTAAAATAATTTTTAGTGAATTTATTCCACTTTATTTATTTTCAGCTGACAAGATACCCTCAATAGCTAAGACAACTGTTACTGAGGTAATCTCCTGGAACTTAACACAGTAATGAAATCACATACTTGCTTGTTTTTGTCATCAACTAGGTAAAAGCTACATGAAAACAGGAACATTTTCTTACTTTTTTCTGCATTTACAGCATAATACCTGCCTCCCAATAGATAATTTTATTATTTTTTGAAATTTTCTTTCATTTTATATTTTAAATTATGAAAGTATGATAACACATTTATAGGAGACTCGGAAAATATACAACAAAATTGCATATAGTTCCACTATATATTACCATTTTTAAAGTAGATGAGTTAAGATTTTCAGTTGAAGTTTGACTATCAAACTCTCAAAAATTTACTGAATGAATAAGCAGAAATGTAGAAGGATATAGTAGACCTGAAAAACACTGTGACCCAATTCAACATAATTAAGATTTGCACAGTTTTCACACAACAACAGGATACAAATTCTATTCAAGTTTCCAGATACTATAAACCAGGAGACACTGGAACATATCCAGGGGCATAAAACAAGGTGCAAAACTTTTCTGATCTAAAAGTATTGGAATCATACAGAGTCTGTTCTCTTATCACAGTGGAATTATTTTTGAAATATTTGAAAATAACCCACATATTTTCAAGTGCAATGTGACATTTACCAGGAGAGAACTTTGATTTAGCCATTGAAATCCTCAAAAAACTTAAAAGACTCAAAAAACACAGAGAATGACTGAAGAGAAGAAAGCCTTTAAATGAGAAAGCAATATCAAAATGAGAAATTAGCATCAATGATACCCTAAAAATCCCATGTAACTGAAGTTACATTAGGGTTACTTATTGGAAATTAAGTGTCCACTTTTAAATAATGGGTGTATCTAAGAAGCCATAACCAGGAAAATTAGAAAATGTTTGTAACAGAAAAAAATAAAAAGAAAATTTATCAGAATTTTTTGCATACAGCTGACAGTGCTCAGTGCAATTAAATATTGAACAATATATGAAAACAAATAGTGGACACTAGCATAAAATTTTATAAAATTTGAACAAATCTGTACTTTGGTTAGTAATATTGTATCATATGTTAATTTTCCTGTTATTTTAAAAACATGGTTAATTTTCTGTTTTTTTAACAACATGGTATCCTCAGAGTGGATTGGAAGTTTCAAGCCTCATTCAAATTTCTTTTAAAAACCACTAAAATAGCTTGCTTTCTAGACTTTTAGTAGTAATACTAGATACCAGAATAAATGGAACTATATCAAACTCTGAGTGAATATAAATTAGAAATCTAGCATTCTATTCATATTTAGTCAAGCAAGTGGAACCAAAATAAATGTTTTAGCTAAGCAAAATTTGAATTTAGCTAATCAAAAATTCAAAAGCTTTCTAAAATATATACAGTACATTATGGGCTTGTGTTCCGTAGCTCAGGCGTGTCCAACTCTTTGTGACCCTATGGAGTGTAGCCTCCCAGGCTCCTCTGTTCATGGGATTTTTCCAGGCAAGAATACTGGAGTGGGTTGCCATTTCATCCTTTAGGGGATCTTCACCACCCAGGGATTTAACCTGTGTCTCCTACACCTCCTGTATTGGCAGGCAGATTCTTTTTACTACATTATACATTATATATGTAAAATTTTCCATTACACTTGATAAAGGCTTGAGACAGAACAACAAAAAAAGAGATGGAAAAATTAACAAACATAAACTAAGTGAAATGAGAGCACTGAACATGAAACAGAAAAAGTGAAACAAACTAGGAAAAGATCATATAGTCCAGTTGTTTTAAACATGGATGGATGTTCATTAGAGTTACATCTGAAGCTTTGGACAAAAAATATACCTGGGCACTTGTATTTTTGAAAAAATTCCAAAATAAATTCTAATGTGCATTGGATTTTAAAGAGTGATTAAGGTTTTTCTCTTAAATGGTAGTTTTAGTGATACAGAATTCCACTACTTTCTGTTGACCAATCATGAAACAGTGGTATTAAAATGAATAATAGCTACATAATCACAATAGTAAAAGATGTTTATCAGTTTTCACAATCAATAGCCAGACAAAAAAATAAAAGATAATTACAATTGCAAGCCATAATAGAAACATGATTAACCTAACAATATGAAATAATTACATACAAATTGGGCAGTTAAATAGAGAGATGTGGTAAATGGAAGTGCATACATGCACATGTTTTCATCCACCCAGCCAGTCTATTTTTAGATATGAACACACGTCCTTCTATGCTGCCATCTTGAACCAATATCCCTAGATAATTTTATTATTAATAAAACTAGCTTCTCATGAACTTTCAGGATCCTATTTCAATCCTTTACTGTCACTTCAGTGTCAGATTCTAAAACATCTGAGTAAGCATCACAGGATATCTCCCTGTGTCTACTGTCTCTTTCATCTCTTCCCCTTCTATTATTATTTCCTTCTGAGAATGAACCTCTGCAAATCTATGGACTGAACTGTGTCCCTCCATAAAGTATATCTTGAAGACCTAACCCCACAGTCACTGAAGGAGATAGGGCCTTTAGGAAGTAATTGAGGTTAATTAGAGTCAGAAGGATGTGGCCTTAATTTAATAGGTGACATTACAGGGAAAGGAAGAGACAGGCCTCCCTCTCTTTCTCTAAGTGCACATGTCCTAGGAAAGGCCAGGTGAGCACACAGTGAGACAGCTATGGCCTGAAAGCCAAAGAAAGAGGTTTTAGGATGAGCATTGCCTTGCCAGCACGCCTGTGCCTTGGACTTACCAGCCTCCAGCACTCTGATAAAATAAATGAATTTCTGCTGTTTAACCAGCCAGTCTGCGCTATTTTGTGGCAGGCACTGTCCTGAGCCATCTACATACCAGGATCTTCTCTAGTTTAACATTTTCCCAGATGTTCCCTCTGTGATGCACCACTTCTGTTTCCAGAGTGAGAGCACATGGGGCAGGGAAGAGACCGGAGCAGTGTGCGTGGTCCCCAGAGACCACATCTTGTTAGATTTTAAGAAAAAATCTCACTTCCTGACCCGAACTCAAAGCTGATGGAGCTGATTCAAGGTCTCAGTAAACTCACTTCTCAATTCCTGACAAGAAGGCAAGAGCCTGGGACACTGGGTGAGATCTTATGTCAGAGAGAGGTGGTTTGTGTCCCAGTTTCAAGTGGGACCAGGCAGTAAACCTGGTCACACAGGAAGAAGTCTCATCTGGATGAAGCAGATAAGGCACATGTATAACCTCCAGCTTGTTCAACCCCTGTCTTCTGACTCTGGAAGGAAGCCCTATATTAGTTATGTGTTGTTGTGCAACAAATTAGTGCTGAATTTGGCAGCTTAAGTCAGCAAACACCTAGTATCTCACAATTTGTGTGGGCCAGGAATGGACATGGCTTACCTGGGTCCTCAGACTCATGTTTTCTCATAATGATGTGATCATCTGAAGGTTTAACCAGTGATGGAGATCATCCAAACATACTCACCTGGATGTAGGCAGCATTCAGAACTTGGTGGACTGTTGAACTGATAACCTCAGTCCCTGGCTGGCTGTTGGCTACAGTCCTGCCTTGTTCCTTGTCATGTGAGTCTCTCCATAAGTTTTCACAAAGTGGCAGCTGGTTTCATTAGAGCAAGAGAGGAAGTAAGATAGGTCAACAATGGAGGAACCAGAGTCATTCTGAAACTTAATCTCTTAAGTGACTTCACTTGGGCAAATTTCTTTTGTTGGACGCATGATACTAGGTACATTCAAGCATGGGGATTACACAAGGATGTGAACACAGGTAACAGAAACATCCAGGACACTTTGGAGCCTGTTACTACAGCCCTCTGTTCCTAAGCTGGATGAGATGCTCCCTATGGACAGGGAAGGAGAGGGACGATTCCTCCCTGGATCCCAGCCATGAGCTGTAACTGAGACACAGAAACTGGGCCCTAGTAGCCTTGGGCACATCTACAGGGAGGGCAGCATCCAGAGTCTCTGGAGGCCTGTCCTCGGTGGTGTCCCTGCAGCTGGTTCTATAGGCTTGTGAGAAATACTTGGTCCCTCCCTTCCTGCTCCAGGTTCAGTGATGGAACATTGGGAGCTTTGTGTTGGCCATGGTGGTAGTATTTATATCACAGAAGTAAAATAGTGCTGTTTAACAAGTGTTTGTTTTCAGACATCAGAATCTTCTTTTTTAAAATACTTGTCAGCATACAACTACATAGTCTCCTAAAATCTCTCCTGTTTCCTGTGTCTGTTCTCTCTTGCAGCTCTGGAGGTGAGGCTGAAGGATGGAGCCCACCGCTGCGAGGGGAGAGTGGAAGTGAAGCACCAAGGAGAATGGGGCACAGTGAATGATCACAACTGGAGCTTGGAGGAGGCACAGGTGGTGTGCAGACAGCTGGGGTGTGGAGCTGCCATTGATGCTCCCAGAGGGGCTCACTTTGGACCAGGGATTGGCCCCATTTGGTTTCATTCTACTAACTGCAAAGGGAAAGAGTCAGTGCTCACAGTGTGCAGTTATCCTACTGTTAAAGACTATCGTCCTGAGGGCCTTTCCCATGATCAGGATGCTGGAACAGTCTGCTCAGGTAAGTCCTGTCTGGTCTGGGAGGGCATCCCCAGTAGGAAAAGCCCTACTCTCATTCCCAGAGTAGCTATGAGACTATGGATCATAGCCTTTAGAATGTACTTGGGTGAAGATTCCACTCAAACAATGATTCCTTGAACATTAGGTGCTCAAAGCAACAGAAGGATGTGCTTGTCCCTGGAGAGAAAGGCTCCAGATCCGTAGTAACTGGTCCCTCCGGTCTTTCTGATGTGTCATAAGAGTCAGAGGGGTGAGCTTAAATGTTTCATGCAGGTACAACTTCCAGGTTGGACCTCTAAGAATTCATCAATTTTTGTTTTCTTTTTGAGATGGTCAGTGAAGTGCAGCTATAAGAAGGGATGCAAGAGAGGTGCAGGCAAACATAGTTTGTTATACTCACAGATCCTAGAGTGACAGATATCATCTTATGGGTAATGAGGCAGGTACCAATAGACAAGGGTCAACCTAGAAGTGAGGACCACAAGAAGGGAGTGGACACCCATGAACAAGTGACAGTGCTGGAGGTCAGGGTGGAGTTACACAAGGAAAAGGTGAGAGGGGATTTCACTGGTGCATCTGAATGTCACTAGGTCACAGGGGAGGCAAGATGGGGAGGTTTGTGTCAGGGGATCGTCTCATCACACTAGTGTAGCCGATCACCTGGGTGGGGAGCTCACATCTTATTTGTGGGGATGTTGATGCTGCAGGAAAACCTCAGGTTTGACAATTACAACAGCTAGAACAAACTAAGGACCCTGAAGTTAAGATAACTTGAAATGATACATAATAAGGTCTCAATCCTATCTATGTGTATTTGACCTGAGGCAAGGTTAAACTAGAATATAACTGGGTGGTCACAGTGTTTGCCAGAGATGTTCCCAGTTCTTTTTAGAATGTTTGATGAACTGTCCAGGACATAAATTCCATCACAATGGCTGGAACTGAGGAAGTTATTATCAGATATCTCAGCAAAGTCACTACTAGAGGTGGTTGGGTCTTAGGAATGGGACCCCCCAGCTGCTAGGAAGCAAACTGGTGATGGGATGAAGATGCAAGAATTGCATGAAGGAAGACTGGGGATCAAAGTTCAGGTCAAGTCCCACATTCACCAGTTTCTGTGTTATACTTCCTTCATGCTCGCATCCTTCCTGATTTGTCTTCTATGTCTTTATGCGGGAGTCACTTCTGAGCTCTGGAAGTTCTGGCCTTTCAAGTTTGTAGAATAGACTATGAGAAACTTTTATAATATGGAATCTATTTCTTTAGCAAATATAAGACCATGTAGAGATCTCTCTCTTTTTTTTTTTTTTCATACCAGAGTTAGCCTATGTGGGGGAAGTGCCAGTTACAGATACACATGTAGTGGTGGGCCCCCAAGAAGGCAGCAAGGGCCTGGGCCATGGAGGGGCTCCCTGGCAGCCGGGGGGCTCTAGCTCTCCATGTGCTCTCCCACAGCTGCAGTCTGATCCTCCGGGCGCGCACACTGCAGTGGAGCCTGCTGACAGGTGTCAGGCTGGGGGGATTCGAGTGCATAGTTGGAGGGTCTAGCCATGAGCACATGTATGGTGCTGGGCTCACACCTTGACTTTAGAGTAGTGTCTTGCCAGAGAACCGAGCTGATTGCCAGTGCTATTCCTGGGCTCTGGAGGAAGTGAAGGTAGAGATACTCTTGGTCTGATGTCAGTGAATGTGCATACAAGGTGGGTAATCTGGTGAAATCTCCAGGAGGTCTGCAGCATTAGTTTCTTCAGGGGTGTGATCTGCTGAATTTGTCTACAGAGCAGGACACTGTGAACTGCAGTTGTTCCTGTTGTGTGGCAGCTTCTGTAGCCCCTTCTTTTCTTTCTTATTCCAGGTCTTTATATGTGTTTCAGCTTTGCAGGTCTGGGTGAGGTGAAATGGAAGAACTACCTTCACATGTTGCCCCACAAGGCCAGGACCCTGTTTACTTGGCCTGCTCTGACGTTCCTGGCAAGGGGAAACTCTCTTGGCATTGAATAATTCTGGCTTGAGGGATGGAATGCTGGCAAAATGATGATATCTTTGTGTTGCTAAAATTTCTGAGGAAGACTACTGTTCACTCTAGAACTGTATTTGTTGGCAGATAACTGTCTAATTGTTGAGGTTTCTATGGGGATAAAGTCTGCTGTTTACTACATCATTTTCATGATGTCACTTTCCAGGGTTTTATTCTTTAAAAGAGAGGTTGTGAGTATAGAGTTTCAAATTTGCATTTTTACACCACGTCTAAGTCTTCAGTCTACTTAATATTGGCTCCTCATATTGTGAGCAATTTAGTGTAGATGTTTTTCAATTTTAGGTAATGCACACTAAGTCTCTATGTTAATATTTTTCTCTGTCAATTTCCTGATATTTCATATCATTTTAGAAAGAATAAGCTAGGTTGTAAAGTATTAACAAATAATCCAAATTTATCTGCACAGGATGTGATCTATTCAGTTTGGCAGGCCCTCTGCTTATGATAATTTTTTAAGCACCCAGGTTGACGAATTCCCCATTATCTTATTATTGTACCACTTCAACACAACCCCGCAAGAAAAATACACTGGCTCGTAAATGTTTCTCTGTGGAAATGGCATCATTGTTTATCATACTTAATTGTATAAGTCAGATCATGTGGTTATGCTTCCTTTCAAATAGACAAGAAAGCATTAGTTATCCCATGTGCTCAGGAAAAGAGAATTTTACTTATCACTAAACTGAGTAGTGTTTACAACAGTGATGTGACTACAAATTAATAGCTTTTCATATGTGTTCCCTTAGTTTTATTGTACTTATTCACTCTAAGGCTTGGTATCTGTCATCAATTCTGCAAAATTCTCAGCCAATATTTTTCAAATATGGTATTGGATTACACAAGGACACGAACACCAGGTGGCATGAATAACCGGGACACTTTAGAGCCTGTTACCCCAGCCCTCTGTTCCTAAGCTGGATGAGATGCTCCCTATGGACAGGGAAGGAGAGGGACGATTCCTCCCTGGATCCTGGGCCATGAGCTGCAACTCATGGGACAGATGGGAAATCTGGGCCCTAGCAGCCTTGAGCAGCATCCAGAGTCTCTGAAGGCCTGTCCTCAGTGGTGTCCCTGGAGCTGGTTCTACAGGCTCATGGCTCATGAGAAATACCTGGTGCCTCCCTTCCTGCTCCAGGTTCAGTGATGGCACATTGGGAGCTTTGAGTTGGCCATGGTGGGAATATTTATATCACAGAAGTCAACAAATGCTGTTCACCAGGACTTTTTTTCCCCCTCAGAGAGATTTTTAAATATTTAATTGCATACCACTGCATTGTCTCCTAAAATCTCCCCTGTGTCCTGTGTCTGTGTCTCTCTTGCAGCTCTGGAACTGAGGCTGATGGATGGAGACCACCCCTGTGAGGGGAGAGTGGAAGTGAAGCACCAAGGAGCATGGGGCACAGTGAATGATTACAATTGGAACATGGAGGAGGCACGTGTGGTGTGCAGACAGTTGAGGTGTGGAACTGCAGTTGATGCTCCCAAAGGGTCTAAATTTGGACCAGGAATTGGACCCATTTGGTTTCACTATATTTACTGCAAAGGGCAGGAGTCAGCTATCACTGAGTGTAGTTATCCTGTTGTTATGGACCATCATCCTGAGGGCCATTCCCATAACAAGGATGCTGGAGCAGTCTGCTCAGGTAAGTCCTTTCTGGTCTGGGAGGGGCTTCCCTTCAGGAAACCTTTCAGTTTTATTCCCAGATTAACTACAAGCATATGGATTATAGCCTTTAGAACATACTTGGGTGAAGATTTCACTCACACTGTGATTTCATGAATGTTAGATGCTCAAAAAAACAAAAGGACTTGCTTGGCTCTGGAGAGAAAAGCTCCAGACCCATAGTCACTGGTCCCTCCAGTCTTTGTGGTATGTCATAGAAGTCAGGAGGAAGAAAGTGAAAGTTTTACTTGCTCAGTTGTGTCCGACTCTTTGCCACCCCCTGGACTGCAGACCACCAAGCTCCTCTGTCCATGGGATTTTCTAGACAAGAATACTGAAGTGGGTTGCCACTCCCTTCTACAGGGGACCTTTGTGATGCAGGGTTCGAACCCAGGTCTGCAGGAGGGTGAGCTCAAATGTTTCATGCATGTATAACTTTTGGATTGGACCTGTATGCATTTGGTTCATCATGGTAGCTTATTGTGTTCTTTCATGAGATGGCCAGACAAGTGTGACTAAAAGAAAGGATACAGAAGAGGTGCAGGCAGACATAGTTTATTCTACTCACAGATCCTAGAGAGAGTATCATCAGGTTGTTATATGGGGGAGGTACCAATAGAACTAGCTCAGCCCAGAAGCAGTGACCCAAAATGGGTGTTAAGACCCATGAACCAGTGACAGTGCTGAGAGTCAGGGTGAAGCTACAGAAAGAAAATGGTGAGGGTTTTCACTGGTGCATTTGAAGGTCACTAGGTCACAGAGGAGGACAGGATGTGGGATTTGTGGCAGGAGCTAGGCTCATCACACTGTGCACCTGCTCACCTGAATGAAGAGCTTGCATCCTATCTGCGGGGATGCTGAGGGAAAAGGAAAACCCGAGGTTTGACAATTACAACACAAAAGCTCAAGCAAAGCTAATGTCAGTTAAGGTTAGGTAAACTTGAAATGATACAGAAGGTCCCAGTGTTGTCTACATGTAATTGACCTGAGTCAAGGTGGCAACTAGAATGTGAGTGGTCACAGTGTTTGCCAGAGATGTTGCCAGGTGTTATCAGAATGTTTGATGAATTTTCCAGGGCATAAATCTCACCACAATAGCTGGAATAAGGAAGATAATATCAGATATCATGGCAAAGTCCTTATAGAGGTGGTTGGATCTCAGGAAAGGATCCTCCCAGCAGCTGAGGTGGTGGGACTGGGGAGCTCTGAGGACATCTGCAGTAGGTCCTTAGCAGGCACAGCCAATCAGTTCTCTGTGTTTTGTTGGGGAAGATCATTGGAAAAGTGATCTTTTCCAACCTCACCTTTAGCAGATCTTTGATAATACTCTTGAGGCTCCTGGCTTCCCTAGTGGCTCAGGTGGTAAAGAAACTGCCTGTAAGGCAGGAGACCCCAGTTCGATCCCTGAGTTTGGAAGATCCCCTGCAGAAGAAAATAGCTACCCACTCCAGTATTCTTGCCTGAAGAATCCCATGGACAGAGGAGCCTGGTGGGTTACAGTCTGTGGTGTCACAAAGAGTTTAGACACAGCTGAGCAAATAACACTTTCACCTGAGGGTGCTAAAAAAGCAATTCTTTTCCTTTGTTAAAATCTCCTTTATTGAGATATGACTAACGTACAAAGAGCTGTACCTAGTTACTATTTGGAGAAGGCAATGGCAACCCACTCCAGTACTCTTGCCTGGAAAATCCCATGGACGGAGGAGCCTGGCGGGCTGCAGTCCATGGGATAGCTGAGAGTCAGATACAACTGAGCGACTTCACTGTCACTTTTCACTTTCATGCATTGGAGAAGGAAATGGCAACCCACTCTAGTGTTCTTACCTGGAGAATCCCAGGGACGGGGAAGCCTGGTGGGCTGCCGTCTATGGGATCACACAGAGTTGGACATGACAGAAGCGACTTAGCAACAGCAGCAGTTACTATTCACAACTTGATGAGTTTGGAGATCTGTATACATCTGTGAAACAATTATCACAACCTATGCCATAAACCTGTTAATCTACTCATAAGTTTTCTTCATCCTCTTTTATTACAGTGTTACCACTAAAAACAAATTTTGAAAGGGCATTTGAGTTTCAGTAGTAATTTTTGTTTTCATAAAACTGGTTTTCTAGCATTTCAAGTATGATGAAACCATTTCTAACAAAATGGTGAAGGGGTGAGAATATAAGGACTGCAGGAGGGAAGACTGGGATCATGATCCAGGTCAGCTCCCACGTTCACCACAGCCTGTGTTACACTTCCTCCCTGTCCTTATTCCTTCCTGCCCTCTCTTCCTTTATCTTGATGTAGAGTTGTTCCAGAGCTCTGTGGAAGTGCTGACCCTTGAAAGCTGCAGTTTTTTTGTGTGGGAAATTTTTATATGAAATCTATTTCTTTCGCAAATTCTTCTACTCAGATTTGTTTTCTGTTTTGGTTTTTTGGGGTACCAAATTCTGCCTGTATAGGGGAGGTGCCAGTTATAGACACACATGTAGTGGTGGGGACCCAAGAAGGCAGCTAGGGCCTGGGCCATCGCAGGGCTCCCTGGCAGCCTGCGGGACTCTGGCTCTCCATGTGCTCTCCCACGGCTGCACTCTCTTCCCCGGGTCTGCACACTGCAGTGGAGCCTGCTGATGGGTGCCAGGCTGGTGGGATTCAAGCGCACAGTTGGAGGGTCTAGCCATGAGCACATCCATGGTATTGGGGTCAGCACCTTGTGTTTAGACTAGTGCCTTGCAGATGATGCAAGGGCCATGAGCTTGGGCAAACTTCGGGACATGGTGAGGAACAGGGATGCCTGGTTTGCTGCAGTCCATGGGGTCACAAAGAGGCAGACATGACTGGGCGACTGAACAAAAACTTGCACTTGTTCAGCCAGAAAACTGAGCTTGTTGCCAGTGCTGTTGCTGGGCTCTGGAGGAAGTGAAGCTGGAGATACTCTGGATCTGACATCAGTGAATGTGTTACCGGGGTGGGTGATCTGGTGAAATCTGCAGGAGGTTTGCAGCATTGGTTTCTTCAGGGGCAGAATCTGCTGAATTTGTTTACAGAGCAGGACACTGTGAACTGCAGTTGTTCCTGTTGTGTGGCAGCTGCTGTAGCCCCTTCTTTTCTTCCTTATTCCAGGTCTTTATATGTGTCTCAGCTTTGTGGGTCTGGGTGAGGTGAAACTCAAACACAACCTTCACGTGTTGCCCCACAAGGCCAGAACTCTGGTTTATCAGCCTGCTCTGATATTCCTGGCAAGGGGAACTCTCTTGGCATCGAATGATGCTGGCTTGGGGGATGGAATGATACTGGAAAAATGATGATATCTTTGTGTTGCTAAAATTTATTAAGAGGATTCCAGATCTGTCCAGAGTTGCTTCTGTCTATAGATAACTGCTTAATTGTTGATCTTTTTTGGGGGGGATGAAAGTGCCTGTCTCCTACACCATCAATTTGGTGAAGTCACTTTCCAGGGCTTTATTCTTTAAAAGAGTGTTTTTTGATTATAGAGTTTGAGATTGGCAAGATTTCTTAGTATATTTGAGGCTTCAGTTTACTTGTTATTTGTTTCTCATGTTCTTAGGGACTTAGGTTTTAGTGTAACTGCTTTGCAATTTGAGGTAATATATGCTAAGTCTCTATCTTAATATTTTCTTTTTCTTAATTTTCTTCTATTTCTTATAACTATAGCCAAAGTAAGCCAGGTTATAATGTACTAATAGCTATTATTTTTCTCATATGATGTATTGTATTCAGTTTTCCAGGGTCTCTGTTTATTATAATTTATCAAGCACCAGGTTGTTGAATGTCCTACCATATTGTTATGCTACCATCTTAACAAAACGCTGCAAGATTTTCCTTAGTAGAAAATATATTGACTGTTAAATGTTTCTTTGTAAAAGTGACATTATTTGTTCTCACACTTCATGGGATAAGTCAGATTACATGGTTATGCTTCATTTCAAATAAGCAAGAAACTATTAGTATTCCCATGTGCCTAGTTATTGTTGTTCAGTCGGTAAGTCATTTCCAACTCTCTGTGACCCCATGGACTACAAAAGGCCAGGCTTCCCTCTTCTTCACTATCTTATGGAGTTTGCTCAAACTCATGTCCATTTTCAGAAATCAGATATTCCATTTTTTAATACTTACCAGTAGACCACTTCATGGCCTCCTAAAATTTCTTCTGTGTCCTTGTCCCTCTGCAGCTCTGGAGGTGAGGCTGAAGGATGGAGCCCACCACTGTGAGGGGAGAGTGGAAGTGAAGCACCAAGGAGAGTGGGGCACAGTGAATGATCAGAACTGGAGTATGGAGGAGGCACAGGTGGTGTGCAGACAGCTGAAGTGTGGAGCTGCCACTGATGCTCCCAGAGGGGCTTATTTGGGATCAGGGACTGGCCCCATTTGGTTTCAGTATATTTACTGCAATGGGACAGAGTCACTGCCCACTCAGTGTAGTTATCCTCCTCTTAAAGACCATCGTCCTGAGGGCCTTTCCCATGACGGGGATGCTGGAGCAGTGTGCTCAGGTAAGTCCTGTCCGGTCTGGAAGGGAATTTCTAGCAGGAAAAGCCTCAATCTCTTTCTGGAAATAACATGAGAATACAGGTCGCACCCATTAGTACATACTTGGTTGAGAATCCCAGTGATTTCTCAAACATTAGGTGCTCAAAGAAACATCAGGAGTTACTTGGCCATGGAGAAAAAGTCTCCAGATCTATAGTCACTGGTCCCTCCAGTCTCTGTGACATATCACAGGAGGCATGAAAGTGAGCTCAAATGTTTCATACGTGTGCTGCTGCTGGGTTGGACCTCTATGATTTAGGTTCACCATGGTAGCCTGTTGTATTCTTCCATGAGATGGTCAGAAAAGTATGGTTATAACAAGGGATAGAAGAGAGGTGCATAAACAAAGTTTATGATATTCACAGATCCTGGAGAGACATCCTAGAAAGTTTTATTAGGTGGCTACATGGGGAGGTGCCAAGAGATCAGGCTCTACGAAGCAGCAGAGACACAAAAGAGAGAGTGAAGACCCATGGAGAAGTGACAATACTCGGGGTCCAGGTGTAGCTATACTATGACATGATGTGAGAGGATTTCATGGGTGCGTTTGAAGGTCACTGCGTCACAGGGGAGGACAAGATGGGGGATTTGTGTCAGGGGCTAGTCTCATCACACTCATCACTCTCCCCACCTGCTCACCTGGGTGAGGAGCTCACATCCTATTTGTGGGGATGTTGAGGCTGCAGGAAAACCTGAAGTTTGACAATTGCAACACAGTAGCTGCAGCAAAACTAAGGGCAGTGAGGTTACAAGACCCTGACATGATACATAACACGGGCTCAATCCAGTCTAAATGTATTTGAACTGAGCCAAGGTAGAAATTAGAATGTGACTGGGTGATCACAGTGTTTGCCAGAGGTATTCCCAGTTGTTATCAAAATGTTTGATGAATTGTCCAGGACATTAATCCTATCAGAATAGCTGAAACTGAGGAAGAAATGATCAGACATCACAACAAATTCCCTAATAGAGCTGATTGGTCTTAACAAAGGGCCATGCCAGATGCTGGCATGTGGGACAGGGGAGGATATTAGGACACCTGCATCAGGTCTTGGCAGCCATGGACAAGCAGCTCCTGGGGGCTAAACTGGGGAAGGTTGTTGGAAAAGTGATCTTCCCAATCTTCAGAAATCTGATAAAATAAATGCGTTCCTGTTATTTAACCAGCCAGTCTGTGGTATCTTGTGGTAGGCACCAGCTGGAGACTTCTAACGCATGAGGATCTTTTCCAGTTCAGTATTTCTCCACATGTTCCTCTCTTTGATTCACTACTGCTGGTTTTAGAGTGAAGCATATGGGGCCAGGCGAGACCTGAGCAGTGTGAATGGTGTCCCCAGGGACCACATCTCATTAGGTTATAAGAAAATTTCTCATTTTCTTACATGAATTCAAAGCTAATGAAGATGATTCAAGGTCTCAATAAACTCACTTTTCAGTTTCCGACAGGAAGGCAGGAGCCTGGGACACTGGGTGAGACCTGATGTGATAGAGAGAGGTGGTTTGGGTCCCAGTTCCAGGTGGGACCAGGCAGCAGACCTGGTTACACAGGAAGAAGTCTTGTCTGGATGAAGTAGTGAAGATTGATGTATAACCTTCCAACTTGTTCACCCCCTGTCTTCTGACTCTGGAGGGAAACCCTATATTAGTTATGTGTTACTGTACAGCAAATTATTGCTGAACTTGGCAGCTTAAGTCAGCAAACACCTAGTATCTCACACTTTCTGTGGGTCAGGAATTGACATGACTTAATGGGGTCCTTGGACTCAGGATGTCTCACAAGGATGCAATCAGCTGAAGGTTCAGTCAGGGGAGGATATCGTCCAACATACTCACCTGAATGTTGGCAGCATTCAGACCTTGGTGGACTGTTGAACTGAGAGTCACAGTCCCTGGCTGGCTGTTGATTAGAGGCCTGCCTCCCTTTCTTGTCATAGATGTCTCTCCAAATTAGATCACAATGTGGCAGCTGGCTTCATCAGAGCAGGAGAGAGAGCAAGAAAGGTCAGCAAGGGAGAAACCATACTCATTTTGAAACCTAATCTAATTGACATCTCATCACTTTTGCCAAATTCCATTTGTTAGATACACATTACTAGGTACTTTCGAGTGTGGGGATTATACAAGGACAGGAACACCAGGCGGCAGGAATAATCAGGACACTTTAGAGCCTGTTACCCCAGCCCTCTGTTCCTAAGCTGGATGAGATGCTCCCTATGGACAGGAACGGAGAGGGAGGATTCCTCTCTGAATCCCGGGCTATCAGCTGTAACTGAGATGGGGAAGCTGGGCCCTAGTAGACTTGGGCACATCTACAGGGAGGGCAGCATCCAGAGTGTCTGAAGGCCTGTCCTCCGTGGTGTCCTTGGAGCTGGTTCTACAGGCTCATGAGAAATACCTGGAGCCTCCTTTCCTGCTCCATATTCAGTGATGGCACATTGGGAGCTTAGAGTTGGCCATGATGGCAACATTTCTACCACAAAGGTCAAGAAATGCTATTCACAGGGCTTTGTTTTCAGACACCAGAATTTTCCTTTTTTTAGTACTTACCAGTATACTACCACATGGTCTCCTAAAATTTCTGCTCTGTTCTGTGTCTGTCTTGCAGCTCTGGAGGTGAGGCTGAAGGATGGAGCCCACAGCTGTGAGGGAAGAGTGGAAGTGAAGCACCAAGGGAAATGGGGCACAGTGAATGATCTGAATTGGAGCTTGGAGGAAGCAACTGTGGTGTGCAGACAGCTGGGGTGTGGAGCTGCCATTAATGGGGCTCATTTTGGACCAGGTATTGGCCCCATTTGGTTCCAGTATATTTACTGCAAAGGGACAGAGTCAGTGCTCACAGACTGCACTTATCCTGTTCTTAAAGACTATCGTCCTGAGGGCCTTTCCCATGACCAAGATGCTGGAGCAATCTGCTCAGGTAAGTCCTGCCTGGTCTGGGATGGTATCCCCTGTAGGAAAAACCCTAGGTCTCATTTCCACAGTAAATTTGAGACTGTGGATCACAGCCTTTAGAACACACTTGGGTGAAAATTCCCCTCACACAGTAATACCTTGAATATTAGGTACTCAAAGGAACATAAAGACTTGCTTGTCCCTGGAGAGAAAGTCTCCAGACCCATAGTCACTGGTCCCTCAAGTCTCTGTGATGTGTCATAGGAGACAGGGAGGTG
Source organism: Odocoileus virginianus (assembly GCF_023699985.2). NCBI lineage: Eukaryota > Metazoa > Chordata > Mammalia > Artiodactyla > Cervidae > Odocoileus > Odocoileus virginianus. The sequence continues at coordinate 52,234 of NC_069696.1, forward strand.
AGCTCAAGTGTTTCATACATGTACAAGTGCCAGGTTGGACCTGTATGAATTAATTTCATCATGGTAGCTTTTTCTATTCTTTCATGAGATGGTCAGACAAGAAGGAATACATGGGAGATTCAGGCAGCATATTTCATTATATTCACAGATCCTAGAGAGACAGATATCATTAGGTGGGTTATGAGGGAGGTACCAATTGACAAAGATAAATCTAGAAGTGAGGACCAAAGAAGGGAGTGGATACCCATGAACAAGTGACATTACTGGGGGTCTGGGTGGTGTCACACAAGGAAAAGGCAAGGGAGGACTTCACTGGTGCATTTGAATGTCATTAGGTCACGGGGAAGGATGAGAAGAGGAATTTGTAGCAGGGAATAGGCTCACCACTCTGGTGCACCTGATTGTCTGGGTGGGACGCTCACATCCTATTTGTAGGGATGTTGAGGGCTGCAGGAAAACCTGAAATTCAACAATTATGATACAGAAACTGGACAGTGGGGTTAAAAGAACTTGAAATGATATATAATAAGGGATCGATTTTTTTCTGTGTTATTTGATCTGAGCCAAGGTGGAAACTAGAACGTGATTGGGTGGTCACAGTATTTGAGAGAAATGTTCCCAGTTGTTTCAGAGTGTTTGACGCACTTTCCAGGGTATACGTGTGTGAGTGCTCATTCACTTCAGTTGTCATGTTTGATTTTGCAACCCAGTGGACTATAGCCCACAAAACTCCTCAGTCCATGGGATTCTCCAGGCAAAAATATAGGAGGGCTTCCAGGCCCTCCTCTAGGGGATCTTCCCAATCCAGGGACTCAAACTTTGTCTCCTGCATTGCAGGCAGATTCTTAACCACTGAGTCATCAGAGATGTCCTTCCAGGGTATAAACCCACCGCAATAGCTGGAATGAGGAAAATAATATCAAATATCACGGCAAAGTCCCTAATAGAGACTGTTGGGTCTCAAGAAAGTATTCTCCCAGCAGCTGAGGTGGTGGGACTGGGGAGCTCTGAGGACATCAGCAGTAGGTCCTTAGCAGGCACAGCCAATCAGCTCTCTGTGTTTTATTGGGGAAGATCATTGGAAAAGTGATCTTTTTCGATCTCACCTTTAACAGATCTTTTACTGAGGTATGATTAACATACCAAAAGCCATACATAGTTAATATTTACAACTTTTGAGTTTGGACATCAGTATATATCTGTGTAATCATTACCAAAGTCTATGCCATAAGCCTGAACATCTCCTCAAAAAGTTTTTCTTCATCCTCTTTATTACCGCGTTATGATTAAAAAGAATTATTTTCAAAGGGCGCTTGATTTCAGTTAAGAATTATTGGTTTAAGAAAGTTTTCTTCTAACATTTCAAATAACTGTCCTTATGGTCACAATGTCATAATCATGGTTCCAACTGTGGATCAACTTGTGGAAACATTACAAGCAGCCCTGCCTTATTTTGAATAGTCAGCCAATAAATAGAAATAGACTGAGTTGTTGAAATTTTGAATCATATTGGAGCTTCTAATATTGAAGTTTTAAGAAAAGTTATGTTTTGATATTAACTCCAGGTAGGATATACTTTAAAATGTAAGGATTTGAGAGTGCTCTGGCATTTAAACCCTGACTGTGGTTTTTACTCCCTGATGATGTTGCTATAACTTAGGCTCCGACATTTTTATGAACTGTTGCAATTTCCTTCTATTAATTTTAGTCACCAGTTTCCTCTTACTGGTTTGTATTTTCTGTATTTTCAGGAACAATGGTTAGCGATGTGATGGTAGGTGAATGTGGTGGTGATGCAGCAGAGATAAGATTAGAACAGAATGACTTTTCATTATTTTAATTGAAATTCAACTTTTGGAACTTCTTTCTCTTAATCATAGGAGTTGGGTATGGAAGAGAAATTTTATCCTCTGCAGTGGATTTTTAGAAGTGATGAATTGTGTTTAGAAGAAATTCCACTGTGGAAACAATGATGTGCTGTAGTCCATTTGGTCCCAAAATGTTGGCCGTGAGTGAGCGACTGAATGACAACAATAATGTAGAGGAGCTTGTATGAATTAAGGAGTAGATTTCAGGCAGTTCAGGAGACAGATTTGGGAGGAGGTTCACTAGCTGAAAAAGACTGAGGTGCTAAAGTGCTGAATGGGGAAAGGATGAAGATGCACGAAATGCAGGAGGGAAGACTGGGAGCCATGATCCAGTTCAACTCCCACATTCACCACAGCCTCTCTATTTCTTTTTTTTTTTTTTTTTTTCTCCAATTTTTTTTTTTTATTTTTTATTTTTTTAAATTTTTATTAGTTGGAGGCTAATTACTTTACATCATTACAGTAGTTTTTGTTATACATTGATATGAATTAGCCATGGATTTACATGTATTCCCCATCCCAGTCCCCCCTCCCACCTCCCTCTCCACCCGATCCCTCTGGGTCTTCCCAGTGCACCAGGCCCAAGCACTTGTCTCATGTACCCAACCTGAGCTGGTTATCCGTTTCACCCTAGATAATACACATGTTTCAATGCTGTTCTCCTGAAACATCCCACCCTCGCCTTCTCCCAGAGTCCACAAGTCTGTTCCATACATCTGAGTCTCTTTTTCTGTTTTGCATATAGGGTTATCGTTACCATCTTTCTAAAGTCCATATATATGTGTTAGTATACTGTAATGGTCTTTATCTTTCTGGCTTACTTCGCTCTGTATAATGGGCTCCAGTTTCATCCATCTCATTAGAAGTGATTCAAATGAATTCTTTTTAATGGCTGAGTAATATTCCATGGTGTATATGTACCACAGCTTCCTCATCCATTCGTCTGCTGATGGGCATCTGGGTTGCTTCCATGACCTGGCTATTATAAACAGTGCTGCGATGAACATTGGGGTGCATGTGGCTCTTTCAGATCTGGTTTCCTTGGTGTGTATGCCCAGAAGTGGGATTGCTGGGTCATATGGCAGTTCTATTTCCAGCTTTTTAAGAAATCTCCACACTGTTTTCCATAGTGGCTGTACTAATTTGCATTCCCACCAACAGTGTAAGAGGGTTCCCTTTTCTCCACACCCTCTCCAGCATTTATTGCTTGTAGACTTTTGGATAGCAGCCATCCTGACTGGCGTATAATGGTACCTCATTGTGGTTTTGATTTGCATTTCTCTGATAATGAGTGATGTTGAGCATCTTTTCATGTGTTTGTTAGCCATCTGTATGTCTTCCTTGGAGAAATGTCTGTTTAGTTCTTTGGCCCATTTTTTGATTGGGTCATTTATTTTTCTGGAGTTGAGCTGGAGGAGTTGCTTGTATATTTTTGAGATTAATCCTTTGTCTGTTGCTTCATTTGCTATTATTTTCTCCCAATCTGAGGGCTGTCTTTTCACCTTGCTTATAGTTTCCTTTGTTGTGCAAAAGCTTTTAAGTTTCATTAGGTCCCATTTGTTTATTTTTGCTTTTATTTCTGAAATTCTGGGATGTGGGTCATAGAGGATCCTGCTGTGATTTATGTCGGAGAGTGTTTTGCCTATGTTCTCCTCTAGGAGTTTGATAGTTTCTGGTCTTACATTTAGATCTTTAATCCATTTTGAGTTTATTTTTGTGTATGGTGTTAGAAAGTGTTCTAGTTTCATTCTTTTACAGGTGGTTGACCAGTTTTCCCAGCACCACTTGTTAAAGAGGTTATCTTTTTTCCATTGTATATCCTTGCCTCCTTTGTCGAAGATAAGGTGACCATAGGTTCGTGGACTTATCTCTGGGCTTTCTATTCTGTTCCATTGATCTATATTTCTGTCTTTGTGCCAGTACCATACTGTCTTGATGACTGTCAGCCTCTCTATTTCACTTGCTTCTTGCCCTCATTCCTTCCTGCCCTCTCTTCCTTTATGCTGATATGGGAGTCATTTCTGAGTTCTGTGGAAATGCTGGCCATTGAAAGCAGCAGTTTTCTTTGTGTGATATTCTTATAATCTAGAATTTATCTCTTCAGATGTCTCACAAGGTGCAATCATCTGAAGGTTCAACCAGGGACGGATATCGTGCAAATGTTCTCACCTGGATGTTGGCAGCGTTCAGACCTTTGGTTAGCTCTTTGACTGAGAGTCTCAGTCCCTTGCCAGTTGTTGATAGACGCCTGCCTCCATTCCTTGTCATGAGGGTCTTTTCATACACAGCTCACAGAATGGCAGCTGGCATCATGAAAGCAAGAGAGAGAATATGATAAGTCACCAAGGGGAAACCAGAGTCGTCTTGAAACCTAATCTAACTGACATCTCACCACTTTGCAAATTGCTTTTGTAGATATATGATACTAGGTACATTTTTTGTCTGGGGATTAGTCAAGGGGATTAGATGAACACCAGGTGACAGGAATAACCTGGACACTTTAGAGCCTGTTACCCCAGCCCTCTGTTCCTAAGCTGGATGAGATGCTATGGACGGGGAATGAGAGGGAGGATTCCTCCCTGGATCCTGGGCCATGAGCAGGAACTGAGATGGGGAAGTTGGGCCCTAGTACCCTTGGGCACATCTACAGAGAGGGCAGCATCCAGAGTCTCTGAAGGCCTGTCCTCTGTGGTGTCCCTGGAGCTGGTGCTACAGGCTTGTGAGAAATACCTGGTGCCTTCCTTCCTGCTCCCTGTTCAGTGATGGCACATTGGGAGTTTAGACCTAGCTATGGTGGGAATGTTTCTACCACAAAGGTCAAGAACTGCTATTCACAGGCATTTGTTTACAGACATCAGAGTATTCGTATTTTAATAATTACCAGCATTCCACTGCATGGTCTGCTAAAATCTCTTGTGTCCTGTGTCTGTGTCTGTCTTGCAGATCTGGAGCTGAGGCTGAAGGATGGAGGTCACCGCTGTGAGGGGAGAGTGGAAGTGAAGCACCAAGGAGAATGGGGCACAGTGAATGATCACAAGTGGAGCTTAGAAGAGGCAGCTGTGGTGTGTAGACAGCTGGGGTGTGGAGCTGCTGTTGATGCTCCCAAAGGGGCTAAATTTGGGTCAGGAATTGGACCCATTTGGTTTCATTATATTTACTGCAAAGGGCCAGAGTCAGCTATCACCAAGTGTAGTTATCCTCCTGTGAAAGACCATCGTCCAGAGGGCCATTCCCATGACAAGGATGCTGGAGCAGTCTGCTCAGGTAAGTGCTGTCTGATCCAAAAGGGAATTCCCAACAGGAGAAGCTTCAGTCTCATTCCCAGAATAACTATGAGAATATGGATCACAGCCTTTACAATATTCTTGGGTGAAGAGTCCAGTGATCCAGTGACTCCTTGAATGTTAGGTACTCAAGGGAACAGAAGGGCTTGCTTGTCACAGGAGAGAAAGTCTCCACACCTATTGCTACTGAGCACTTCCAGGCTCTGTGGTCTTCATAGGAGGCAGGGAGGTGAGGTCAAATGCTTCATGCAGGTACAGCTGCCAGGCTGGACTTCTATGAATTAGGTTTATCATGGTAGCTTGCTGTATTCTTTCATGGGATGGTCAGACAATTGCAACTCCAAGAGGGGATGTAGGAGAGGTGCAGGCAAACAAAGTGTATTATACTCCCAAGTCCTAGAGAGACAGAGTGCCAGCAGGTGGGTACATGGGAGAGGGACCAACAGGAAAGTGGTAAAACAGGAGTGGTGACCAAAAATGGGGGATGAAGACCTGTGAACAAGATACAGTATGGGGGGTTGGGTGGCATTACAGAAGGAAGAGACATGAGGGTATTTCACTGATGCATTTGAATGTCACTAGGCCACAGGGAGGACAAGAAGAGGGGATTTGTGTCAGGTGGTAATATCGTCCTGGTGCACCTGGTCACCTGAGTAGGGAGCTCACTTCCTATTTGCGGGGATATTGAGGCTGCAAGAAAACCTGAAGCTTGACAATTACAACACAGAAACTGAAGCAAACCTAAGGGTAGTGAGGTTAAGAGAGCATGAAGGGACACATAAGGATTCAGTCCTGTCTAAGTGCATTTGACCTGAGAAAAGGAGGAAATTAGAATGCGATTGGATGGCTAGAGTATTTTGGCAGACACTTCCAGTTGTCATAGGAATGTTTGGTGAATTGTCCAGGACGTTAACCCAATGAAAATAGCCTGATGAGTAAGATATTATCATATATAATCGCAAATTCTCTAATACTGCTGGTTGGTCTTAGGAAAGTGTCATGCCATCTGATGAGACAGTGACACAGAGGAGCTCTGAGGACATTGTCACTAAGTATTTAGCAGCCACAGTAGGTCAACTCTTTGGTGTTATGTTGGGGAAGATCACTGGAAAGGTAATGTTTTTCCAACCGCACCTTTAGCAGATGTTTGATGATACTCTTGAGGTCTCTAAGGAAACAATTCTTTCTTTTTAAAAAAATTCCGTCATTTTTAAGTATTTTAAGTATGACTGACACAAAAACTGTACATAGTTAATATTTACAACTTTTGAGTTTGGAGATCAATATACATATGTGTAATCATTCCCACAATTTATGTCATAAGCCTTTTCCACTCCTCAAAAGTTTCCTTCATCCTCTTTATTAACATGTTATGATTAAAAAGAGTTATTTTCAAAGGGCATTTGATTTCAGTTAGGAATTATCGGTTTAGGAAAACTTGTTTTCTAGCATTTCAAGTAACCATCCTTTTTGTCACAATGTCATAATCATGTTTCCAACTGTAGATAGACTTGTGGAGGCACTACAGGTGGCCTTGCCTTATTTTGATAAATCAGCCAGTATATAATAGTGGACTGAACTTTTGAAATTTTGAGCCATATTGGAGCTTTTAATGTTGCAATTTAAGAAAATTTATGTCTTGATATTAACTCCAACTAGAATATACTTTATCTTTTATACTATCCCCACTTATCTTTATTACCATCATAGATGAGACTCACAGGTCTATGAACTGAACTGTGTCCCTCCAAAGTTCATACATTGAAGTCCTACTTCCCACTGTGACTGCACCAGAGATAGAGCCTGTAGGAATTAACTGAAGTTAAATAAGACCATAAGGATGTAGCCCTAATCCAATACATGACATTATAAGAAGAGGATGAGACACATCTTCCTCCCTCTCTCTGGGTGCCCATAACCTAGAAAAGGCCAGGTGAACACACAGTGAGAGAGCTGCGGCCTGCACATCCAGAGAAGAGGACTCAGAATGAGACCTTGCCAGCCCTGTGACCATGGACTTACCAGACTCCAGAACTGTAATCAGATAAATGCATTTCTGTTGTTTAACCAGTTAGTCTGTGATATTTTGTCATGGTGACCTGCCTGATCTGACTACACATCAGGATCTTCTCCAGTTCATTTCCCCAGATGTTCCCTCTGTGATGCACCTCTTTTGTTTCCAGAGTAAAAGGACAGGGGGCAGGGCGTAGACTTAAGCAGTGTGAATGGTGCTCCAGGGACCACATCTCATTAGATTATAAGAAAAATTCTCACTTTCTGACCTGAATTCAAAGCTAATGAAGCTGATTCAAGGTCTCAGGAAGCTCACTTCTCAGTTTCCGACAGGAAGGCAGGAGCCTGGGACACTGGGTGAGACCCGATGTGACAGAGAGAAGTGGTTTGGGTCCCAGTTCTGCTTGGGATCAAGCAGCAGACCTGGTCACACAGAATTCTTCCTGTGTAGTGAAGGCTCGTGTATAACCCTCCAGCTTGTTCACCCTCTGTCTTCCGACTCTGGAGGGAAGTCATGCATTAGTTACGTGTTGTTGTGCAGCAAATTACTGCTGAACTTGGCAGCTTAAGTCAGCAAACACCTAGTATCTCACACTTTGTGTGGGCCAGGAACGGACATGGCTTACCTGGGTCCTCTGACTCAGGATGTCTACAAGGATGCAGTCATCTGAAGGTTCAAGCAGGGGTGGATATCATCCAACATACTCACCTGAATGCTGGAAGCTATTTAACTGTTTAACTGAGAGCCTCTGTCCCTAGGTGACTGTTGGCTAGAGGCCTGCCTCCATTTCTTGTCATGAGAGTCTCCCCATAAGTTTTCACAACGTGGCAGCTGGCTTCAACAGAGCAAGAGAGAGAGCAGGAAGGTCAACAAGGGAGAAACCAGAGTCATCTTGAAACCTAATCTAACTGACGTTTCAACACTTTTGTCAAATTCCATTTGTTAGATGCAAGTTTCTAGGTACATTTGAGCATGGGAATTACACAAGGATGTGAACACAGATGGCAGGAATAACCAGGACACTTCAGAGCCTGTTACCCCAGCCCTCTGTTCCTAAGCTGGATGAGATGCTCCCTATGGACAGGGAAGGAGAGGGAGGATTCCTCCCCGGATCCTCGGCCATGCTCTGTAACTGAGATGGGAAAGCTGGGCCCTAGTAGCCTTGGGCACATCTACAGGGAGGGCAGCATCAAGAGTCTCTGGAGGCCTGTCCCCGGTGGTATCCCTGAAGCTGGTTCTACAGGCTCCTGAGAAATACTTGGTGCCTCCCTTCCTGCTCCAGGTTCAGTGATGGCACATTGGGAGCTTAGAGTTGGGTCAGCAGAAAAATTTATACCACAGAGGTCAACTAATGCTATTCACAGTGATTTTTTTCCCCCCAGAGATTAGAATATTCATTTTTTTAATACTTAACCAGCATACTATTTCATGCTCTTCTAAAATTTCTTCTGTGAACCATTTCCTGTGTCTGTGTCTGCCTTGCAGCTCTGGAACTGAGACTGAAGGATGGAGCCCACCGCTGTGAGGGGAGAGTGGAAGTGAAGCACCAAGGAGAATGGGGCACAGTGAATGATCTAAATTGGAGCTTGGAGGAGGCATCTGTGGTATGCAGACAGTTAGGGTGTGGAACTGCTGTTGATGCTCCCAAAGGGGCTAAGTTTGGACCAGGAGTTGGACCCATTTGGTTTCATTATATTTACTGCAAAGGGCCAGAGTCAGCTATTACCAAGTGTAGTTACCCTACTGTGAAAGACCATCATCCAGAGGGCCATTCCCATGACAAGGATGCTGGAGCAGTCTGCTCAGGTAAGTGCTGTCTGGTCCAAAAGGGAATCCCCTACACGAGAAGCCGCCCAGTCTCATTCCCAGACTAACTATGAGAATATGGATCACAGCCTTTAGGACAGTCTTGGCTGAAGATTCCAATGATCCAATGACTCCTTGGGCTTGCCTGTCCCTGGAGAGAAAGCAAGCCATACTCATTGGTCACTGAGCCTTTCCAGTCATGTGGTCTTCATAGGAGGAAGAGAGATGAGGTCAAATGCTTCATACATGTACAACTGCCAGGCTGAACTTCTAGGATTTAAGTTCATCATGGTAGCTTGTATTCTTTCATGGGATGGTCAGACAAGTGCAGTTACATGAGGGGGGCATAGGAGAGGTGCGGGCAAACCAAGTGTATTATACTCCCAAGTCCTAGAGAGACAGAGTGCCAGCAGGTGGGTACATGGGAGAGGGACCAATAGAAAAGCCTTAAAACAGGAGTGGTAACCCAAAATGGGGTGTGAAGACCCATGAACAAGTTACAGTATTCAGGGTCAGGGTTTAGTTACACTATAAATGTTTGAGGTGATATCGTTGATGCATTTGAAGGTCACTAGGTTGCAGGGAAGAAGAAGATGGAGGGTTTGTGTCAGGGGATTGTCTGACAGTGGTGTACCTCCTCACCTAGGTGGGGAGCTCACATCCTATTTGTGGGGATGTTGAAGCTGCAGGAAAGCCTGAAGTTTGATAATTACAACACAGAAGCTGGAGCAAAACTAAAGGCAGTGAGGTTAAGAGAGTATTACTGATACATAATAAGGGCTCTATCCTATCTAAGTGTATTTGACCTGAGCCAAGGTGGAAATTAGAATGTGATTGGGTGGTCACAGTTTTTGTCAGAGATATTTCCAGTTGTTATAGAAATGTTTGATGAATTGTTCAGGACATTAATCCCATGCTAATAGCCAGAATTAAGGTAATATTATCACATATCCCTTCAAATTCTCCAATACTGGTGGTTGGGTCTCAGGAATATGTTACCCCACCTGATGAGAAGGTGAGACAAGGGACCCCTGAGGAATCTGTAGTGGGTCCTTAGCAGCCACATTCAATCAACTCTCTGTGTTATGTTGGGAAGATCATTGGAAAAATGATCTTTTCCAATTTCACCTTCAGCAAATTTTTGATGATATTAGTTGAGGACTCTAAGAAAATAAAAGGCAATGATCTAGAAGAAGCAGGTAAGATCGAGAAGATGTGGCAAGAATACTCAGAGAACCAGTACAAAAAAGGTCTTAATAACCTGGATAACCGTGATGGTGTGGTCACTCAACTAGAGCCAGACATCCTGAAGTCTGAAGTCAAGTGGACCTTAGGAAGCGTAGGTGATGGAATTTCAGCTGAAGTTCTTAAAATCCTAAAAGATGATATTAAAGTGCTACACTCAATATGTCAGCAATTTGGAAAACTCAGGAATGGCCGTAAGACTGAAAAGGTTAGTTTTAATTCCAGTCCCCAAAAAGTGCAAGGCCAGAGAACATTCAAGTGAAAGTGAAAGTGAAGTCACTCAGTCGTGTCTGACTCTTTGCGACCCCATGGACTGTAGCCCACCAGGCTCCTCCATCCATGGAATTTTCTAGGCAGGAGTACTGAAGTGGGTTGCCATTTCCTTCTCCAGGGGATCTTCCCAATCTGGGGATCGGACCCGGGTCTCCTGCACTGCAGGCAGATGCTTTACCATCTGAGCCACCAGGGAATCCCTGAGAACATTCAAACTACTGCACAATTTTCCTCATTTCACATGCTAGTAAGGTTATGCTCAAAATCCTTCAAGGTAGGCTTTAGCAGTATGTGAATGAAGAACTTCCAGATGTACAGGTTGGGCATAGAAAAGGCAGAGAAACCAGAGATCAAACTGTCAACATTCATTTGATCATAGAGAAAGCAAGGGAATTACAGAAAAACATCCATATCTGCTTCATTGACTATGGGAAAGCCTTTGATGTATGGGTCACAATGAACTGTGGAATACTGGACCACCTTACCTGCCTCCTGAGAAATCTGTATGCAAGACAAGAAGTGACAGTTAAAACCAGATATGGAACAATGGACTGGTTCAAAATTGGGAAAGGAGTATATCAAGGTTGTATATTGTCATCCTGCTTAATTAACTTTTATGCAGAGTACAACATGCAAAATGCTGGGCTTGATGAAACTCAAGTTGGAATCAAGATTGCCAGGAGAAATATCAACAACCTCCAATATGCAGATATCACTCTAATGGCAGAACATGAAGAGGAACTTAAGAACCCCTTGATGAGGGTGAAAGAGAAGAGTGAAAAATCTGGCTTAAAACTCAATAGTCAAAAAACTTAAGATCATGGCATCTGCTCCCATCACTTCATGGCAAACAGAAGAGAAAAAAGTAGAAGCAGTGACAGATTTTATTTTATTGGACTCCAAAATCATTGTAGATGGTGACTGCAACCATAAAATTAAAAAAAAAAAAAAAACACCTTGCTCCTTGGAAGAAAAGCTATGATAAACCTAGACAATATATGCCAGAGGCATCACTTTGCCAACAAAGGTCCATGTAGATGAAGCTATGGTTTTTCAAGTAATTATGTATGGATATTCAAGCTGGACCACAAAGAAGGCTGAGCACAGAAGAATGGATACTTTCAAATTGTGGTGCTGGAGAAGACTCTTGAGAGTCCCTTGGACTTCAAGGAGATCAAGCCAGTCAATCCTAAAAGAAATCAACCCTGAATATTCTTTGAAAAGACCAATGCTGAACCTCCAACACTTTGGCCACCTGATGTGAAGAGCCAACTCATTGGAAAAGACCCTGATGCTGGGAAAGATTGAGAGCAGGAGGAGAAAGGGTTGACAGAGCATGAGATGGTTGGATGGCATCATCGACTCAATGGGCTTGAGTTTGAGCAAATTCAAAAGAGTGAGATAGTAAAGGACAGGGAAGCATAATGTGCTGCAGTTCATGGGGTCACAAAGAGTCAGACATGACTTAGACACTGAACAACAAAAATAATCACATTTTACCTTGAGATAACATTTTGTCACAACACACAATGTCAAACCTTTTGTAGTAAACTTCCACTTCCCTGTTCTTGTCATTTGTGTTACTGTTGTCATACATTCTACTTGTAATTACATTATGAATCCTATAAAATGTTGCTATTATTTGCCTTAAATATTCTATTATATTAAAAATGAGAGAAAAATGCTTATATTTATCCACAAAATTACTGTCTAGTGCAGTGTCCATAGCTTTGGGTGGATTCACATTTTCATCTTTTATTGTTTACCTTTATCCTGAAGACATTTTGTAGCAGTTTCGTGTAGCATATGTCTGATCACCTCAAATTCTATCATCATTTATTTATCTGACATCATTTAAATTTTCATTCAGTTTTGAAAAGTAGTTTCATAGGTGACTGAATTCTATGTAACACCTTCCCCAGCCCCAGTGCTTAAAATATGTTTTGACTTTGTTAAGGGACTTACATTGCCAATAAAAAGTCAGGGCAACTTGTCTTAGTTTCCTGTATGTAATGTGTCGAACTTTTTTGAAGGCTTTCAAGACTGTTTCTTTTTGTTTGTTTGTTTGTTTGTTTATCACTGGATTTCAGCAATTGTATTATAGGGTTTTCTAACAACATTTTATTGATTTCATTTGGAATTTGTTTAACCTTCTGGACCAGTGCATTTACAGTTTTCATTAAATTTGGAAGAATTCCATCTGTCATTTCTTAACATTTTCTCCTCCTCATTTCCTATTCTGAATCTTCAAATACACATATTTTATATCATTTAATATTTTCCCACATGCCATTGAGTTTCCATTCATATTTTTATTTTTTCTGTCTCTGCTTCAGCCTGGGTAGTCCCTATTGCTATTTGTTTAACTTCCCAATTCTTTTATTCTGCAATGTTTAACCTCTCATTAAAGTAATCCAAATAATTGTTCATTCCAGATACTGTCTAGAAGTCCCATTTGTTTTTCTTTCTAGTTTATCCTTTCTTTTTATGCTTCATTAAATGTATTAATATTAATGGTTTAAAGATTTTATCAGCCAATTCAGTCATCTCTATAATTTCTGAATCTGTTTTCAATGATTGCTTTTTAAAAAACTTGCTATGGGTCACTTTTTTCTTTTGGGGGGAATTCTAGTAATTTTTTTATTGGATGCTGGAAATTGTTTGGCAATACTTCACCTTTAAGAACTCTAGCAATAAATGATCAGAGCACATTCAGAAACCAGTGAGTTGTACTTGAAAAATTAAATCTTTTTTTCATTGAGTTACCTTCATTCTCTTCAAAATGTATTCCTTTTATGACCAAGTGATGAATTTTTATTTTGGTTTGTGATCCCACCTTACCTGCCACATACCTCATCTACACTCCATTTCTATAGCAATTGCTTCCTTTTTGATTCATTTTTCCATCAATCTGAGTCTTTTAAGATGGTGTTTATTTGTCTGAAGTGGAAGAAATATAAAAGGATGGCAGGATTAGGTGGTAGATGGGAGAAGAAGAGGGTGATGTAATATCTAGAAACTTACTCCACTCATATTTCCCCAAATATTTATATGTTTTGTCCATATTGGATACTTGGAACTCCCCAAATTGGTATATTTGTTCACTGCCTCTTTCCTTTCATTCTCCATCTCCTTCTCCTTTTATAGATTTTTTGGCAGTGTGTCAGCTTCATTTACAATTACAAAATATTTACAAATGAAATTAATAAAGATAAAAATAAATGGAAAGTCATCCTGTATCTAATGCTAAAATATGTGTTCCTTGTATTCAGCCATTCCAATGATCTGTCTTAAGCCCTATAGTTTCCAGGCTCCTAGACCAAGGAATATACTTTTCTAACCAATCTCAAAGTACACACTCTTGGAATTCAGTCATTCCAAATTGACCCTGCTGATTTTCTAAATTTCTCTTCAGAATCTTGCTCGGGGAAATGCAATTGTGAAAACTGTCAAGTTTTCTCTCCATGCTCTATTTCTGGAAAAGAAAAGCTTTCACATCACTGCCTGTGATGTGCTGTTTCCATTTGTCAAAACAGGATCATGAAGACTCACTGGTTTGTTATTTTCCCTTAGGATTTGTTCGTCTGGTTGAAGGGGATGGACCCTGCTTAGGGCAAGTAGAAGTACATTCTGGAGAAGACTGGACCCCCTTGTCTGATGGGAACTTTGTACTCCCCACTGCCCACGTCATCTGTGCAGAGCTGGGATGCGGCACAGCTGGGTCTGTCCTGGGACACGAGCCCTTCAGAGAGTCTGATGGCCGGGTCTGGGCTGAAGAGTTCAGGTGTGAGGGGGCGGAACCTAAGCTCCAGTTCTGCCCCAGAGTGCCCTGTCCAGGGGGCACGTGTCACCACAGTGGAGCTGCTCAGCTTGTCTGTTCAGGTGAGATGCAGGTCAGGACTAACCTCCCTGCACACTCTGCTCAGGTGAGAAATCATGAGATGTTTCTGAAATCCTGTCATCTTGAATCCAGCATACTCAGAAGTCCAGCTCATAACAAATGGCACCTCTCAGTGTGAGGGGCAAGTGAAGATGAACATTTCTGGACGATGGAGAGTGCTCTGTGCCTCCCACTGGAGTCTGGCCAACGCTAATGTTGTCTGTCGTCAACTTGGCTGTGGTGTTGCCATCTCCACCCCCAGAGGACCACACTGGGTAGAAGGAAGTGATCAGATCTCAACAGTCCGATTTCACTGCTCAGGGGCTGAGTCCTTCCTGTGGAGTTGCCCTGTGACTGCCCTGGGTGGGCCTGACTGTTCCCATGGCAACATGGCCTCTGTGATCTGCTCAGGTAAGAGAGAGGGAAGGGCTACTGGTACTCAGGATGCTCCTGGAGTGAAATGTCCCCAAGAGTACAGAGTGAGGGAAAACCGGCTTCAAAATGTAGATGTTTCATGACATTTCTTTATTTTTTATGAAATGAGTCTTCTAATCATTCATCTATTTTCAAGTCAGGGCAGAAATGTTAAGAAGACTAATACAGTTAAAAATAAACATTATTATTTACCTACATATAACCATCAAGAACAATGTGTAAACAATAAGCATATACTTCAGTCAGGGTTTTTTTCCCCTCTGAACCATCTAAAAATTACTTATACATATCAAGTTTCCTTATTCAGCATGCATTTCTTAAGTACAAAGACATCCAATGAAATTCAGAAAATGTTAATTTCACACAATATTATTACTGTTGTTAAAGATTTATTTATTTATTTTCGGCTGGGCTGGATCTTCATTGCTGCTTGTGGGCTTTCTCTTCAGTCATGTCCAAATATTTGCAACCCGATGGATAGTCCATGGAATTCTCCAGGCCAGAATATTGGAGTGGGTAGCTGTTCCTTTCTCCAGGGGATCTTCCCAACCCAGGGATCAAACCCAGGTCTCCCACATTTGCAACCATGGACATCATGGACATCCATGATCTCAACTGCCTCTGTGAATGCTGTAGGCTCCAGTATCAAGTACCAGGGGGCCAGGAGGATACTCACCCACCTGTGCTCCCAATAATAGGATCTAAGTCCTTTGTTATGTCACAGGAGTTAGCAGAAGCCAGTGAACCTGCTCCATGCCCTCTGGGCTATGGGGAAAACCTGGAGAAACCTGGAGAATTCTGACTTGGTCAGAAACCTATGCATGAAGGAAACTTGGCAGAGTCCAGGATTCCTGAAAGCAGCATTCCATTGGAGAAAAAAAGAAAGAAAGATTGCAGATGGTAAGAGTCATTTTCCAGTGCTGCCCTCACCCCTAGGTGAAACACTATAGAGCTGAACTAGCCAGTGGGGCCTTTCTCTTTAGGAGAAAGAGAAGAAATCTGTCAGTGCCCAGGTCCCCAGTTCTGTGGGAGGCACAAAGAAACCCTTTTCTCTCTTATAGCTCCCAGAGTTCTGGGGCCACACCTCATGACTAGGGGCAGAGAAATGATGTGAAAGGTCATTAAGAATGTCAAATGGTATAAGATGGATGCAGTTCTTGCTGACTGTGCTCAAGACTTCAACAGAAAACTTCTACACAAGCCTCTGGGGAAACCCCAAAGGAGGATCCTTCTCTCTGGGCCTGTTGGTGCCCCCAGTGCCCTGAGTACTCAACCCATGCCTACCTCTACACTGTTGACAGCTCCCTGTGTGTATTCCCAAGAGTGCAGTGTGAGAGTAAACTTCAGTAAATGGACTGTTTTAAGGAAAACAGGACAGTCCTGTGGGCAAGGGGGTAACCGCACACTTGAGCTGAAGTAGAACCTTGTGCAAAACAAAAGAGAGTTTTTCAGCAGCCAGCCTGGTGAGTGGTAAAAATCAGAGAAGACAAAAAAGTTTACAATTTTGCTACAGAAGGAGCAAGGAATGTGAAGTGGGTGTATCCATACAAGGTCAGAGAAGAGTATGTATCATCTGAAGGTAATTACTAATGATTTGTGGGGTGAGGGTTGTTTACCACTTCAAATGCAAAAGCACCAGTGCAAAACTCCAAGGACCATCAAGGTGGAAAGATATCATTGTCACAAAGAGTGACAAATATCTTTCAAACTGACAGAGGCACATGTCGATGACATAGAATTTTGTGATCTAACTTAGAAAGAATCCAACATTGTTGTTTTGAGGAATCCCAATGAGCTATAAGAAAATACAAAATGGCAATACAATGAAATCAGAAGAATAATATACTGACACAATAAGAGATTTAATAAACAGAAATTATAACAAAGAACCAACAGAAATTCTGGTCCTGAAGAATTTAATAAATGAAAAGAGAAAAATGTTATACAGAGCATCTAAAATAGAGTAGACCAAATTCAAGATAGAATCTGGTACTACAAGATAGGAACTTTGAAACAACTCTTATCAGTGGAAAATAAAGAAAATTGAATGAAAAAGAACAAAATATCCTACATGATCTATTAATCTCCATTCAACATATAACTATTAGAATAATTAAGGTTCAGGAAGGAGAAGAGAGGAGAAACTGTGAGGAAGTTTATTTAAACAAATAATAGCCAAGAGCTTTCCAAACGTAAGGAAGAGACTTGGACACCCAAGTTCATAAAGGTAATAACCCTATTATCTGAATGCAGAAATACCTTCTCCCAGATACTGTATAATGAAACTGTCAAAAATTTTAAGAGATAATCATATCAGTAGATTTCTCAGCAAAAAATCTATAGGCCTGGAGAATGGCATATTCAATGTGTTGAAAGAAACATATTGCCAGCCATGAATACTCTATCCAGCAATGTTATCCTTCACATAGGAAAGAGAAGGAAAGATTTTCACAAAGAAATAAAAGCTGAGGGTGTTCATCACTGCTAGACCTGACTCACAAGAAATGCTGAAAGGGGTTTTTCAAGCTTAAACAAAATGCTGTTAATTTGTGACATGAAAAAAAATGAATGTATATACAACAGTCTGTGTTAACCACCTCACTTTAGAATAAAGATGAAAGGAAAAGAATAGTAAAAACAAATGTAGATGTTATAACTTGTTAACAAACACACAACATACAAAGAGATAAAATGTGACATTGGAATATATAAGGGAAGGTTAAAAAATAGAGTGTTTGTAGGCATCTTAAGTTGCTATCAGTATAAATGAACTGTTTTATATATAATATGTTCATGTAAAACTCATGGTAACTGCATGGCAAAAATCTGGAGTATACTTATAAAAGATAAAGGGGAATCATAGCACACCATCATGAAAAATTACCAATGTAAAAAAGTAGGCTAAGACAGAAACAAAACAAGACAATGGGACTACAGTCAGAAAGCAATAAGAAGGCATTAGGAATTTTTACATATCCATAATCAGTCAAAATGCAAGTGGATTAAATTCATTACTCAAAAAGTTACTAGCTGCATGGAAATCAAGACCAAACTATATGCTGCCTAAAGGAGAGTCACTCCTGATTTAACAACACACAAAGGCTCAAAGTAAAGGGACTGAAAAAGATGCTCCATGGCAAGTGAAAACATAAGGAGAGCAGTGGTAGCTACATTATGTCAGACAAAATCGTATTTAGGCCAAAAATAGTAATAAGAAAACAAGAAGGCCATTATATCATGATAAAGGGGTCAGTTCATCAAGAAGATTTAATAATCACAAATATATACTTCCCCACTGAAGCCCCTAAGTATATTAAGCAAATACTAACAGGTCTAAAGGGAGAAAGAGACTGATATATGGTAATAGTAGGGAATACTCATACTGCACTTTCAGCAAATCATCCAGAGAGAAAATCCACACAAAATCATGAGGCTTGCACCATACTTCTGAATGAAGGCTCTAACAGACATTTGTGTGGGTGCATGCTCAGTTGCTCAGTCATGTCTGACTCTTTGTGACCCCATGAACTTTAGCCCACCAGGCTCCTCTGTCCATGGGATTTTCCAGGCAAGAATACTGGAGTGGATTGCCATTTCTTACTCCAGGGGTTCTTCCTGACCCATGGATCAAACCCACGTTTCTGTCATCTCCTGCATTAACAGGCAGATACTTTACCACTAGCACCACCTGGGAAGCCCTAAATACTGTACACTGCCATCTAACTTTCATTTTTGTATTACAATACATTGAGAACCAGTGTCCATCAACCCCACTAAAGTTTCTTTACCACCTTCAGGCTGCTGCCTGCTGAGCATTGTGCCAAAACATATTGGCCTACCTGTCACTCAGAGTCATAATCTTCTCCTTTACTTTGCATTAATTTATGTAGTATTGACTCTAAAGGGCCTGTAGATTCATCTCTTGCATAATATTTTAATGATTCATAAAGGTTATGATGAATTAAGTTGTCATGTTTGTTTACAGTTTGAGGAGATATTCCAGGTGATCTGATCATATAATCTCTTATAGAGAATCATTAAAATTTTTAGCAGTTATCCCACCTGTCTCCTCCTCTTTCATGCTATTTTTCAGTCAACTATCTGTATGCTGCTGCTGCTAAGTCGCTTCAGTTGTGTCTGACTCTGTGCGACCCCAGAGATGGCACCCACCAGGTTCCCCCATCCCTGGGATCCTCCAGGCAAAAACACTGGAGTGGGTTGCCATTTCCTTCTCCAATGTGTGAAAGTGAAGTCACTCAGTCATGTCCGATTCCTAGTGACCCCATGGACTGCAGCCTACCAGGCTCTTCTGTCCACAGGATTCGCCAGGCAAGAGTACTGGAGTGGGTTGCCATTGCCTTTTCCAACCATCTGTATACTTTCAGTAATTTTAGATGCCCTCCATTTTTTTGCCATTTTATCTTTGACTCTCATCCTTTTGAAAAACCCCAGTCATTCCCCCATCACTCAGATACATTTACAGTAGCCTTGGAAAGCTATCTGTGACATCTTTCTTGACATCATTTTATCTTCCCAATAATGAAGTCACGTAAGGAGCCCAAGCAGCAGGAACCAGCTTTTGTCTCAGCTGCAACCATCATTTTCATCAAAGTCATAGTTTCAGAGAATTTTAGTATCACCATTAAACGTACCAAAGTTGCTTGTATTTTCATTTCAGCAGGCTCCAAGAGAATATTTCATTTAAGGGTAGACTTGGATAATTCTCTTAATCAGGATATGTGCTAAGTACTCGTGCCTTTATCCAGCCCACCAAGAGGCCATTTGTTCCTCTGTCCATATTTATGTAAAAGCTGTAGCATACTAAGAATTCTGAGTAAGACTGGACATGCCTTTCTATTCAGTACAATTTGAAGTAGTTCTTCGCACTTTTGCACAAATCTACTTCACTAGAGGATTTAAAAGAAAATTGTTTTATACTAACCCACAAAGTGGCTTAATTACTTTAGCTAGTATTCCTGTGTTTTGTTTTTCTTGAACCACTTCCCTGCAGCCTGTGTAATTTTCTTAATGATCGATCACCAGTTGAACAAAGATATCCTTCCAACTCTTTACATTCCTCCCCTTTACAAAATAAATCACCAACTCTGAGGCTATGACATCCTTGGGTCTGCTGAGTCAGCTCTATGCTTATCTTTGCAGATGCCAAATTGTTTGGAACTAGTTCATGGATAGAATAAGAATGAGGTGGAATAACTAAATGATTATAATGTGCTGTTTACGCTTAAATTAAAAAAAATTTTTTTTCCTTGGCCTTACCTCACTGCACACAGAATCTTAGTTCTCCCACCAGGGATCAAACCCATACCCCCTGCGGTGGAAGCATGGAGTCTTCTGGGCTGGACTGCCAGGGAAGTTCCTACTCCTATAATGTGTTGTTTAAAAATTTCTCCCTTGGTAGCACCCAGGAACAGCTTGTTCACATCCTTTAGGACTGTAGATTGATGGCTTATACATTATTTATCCATGCACACAGACTGTCTTGGCTAAAGAGCAGTGAGGTGAATTTATACACCTATTCTAAATATTTGTGTACATATTAAAATGGAAAGGAGCTAAAATGGATAAAACAAATTTGAAAGATAAGAACAAAAATGGAAGTAAACTAACTTCAAGATTCCTACAATGTGTCCATGGCAATATAGCCTTTGAGTAAGGATTGATAAACACATCAACAGGACATAATCGAGTTCAGTAATAGGCCTAAACCTATGTATAATAAGTTGATTTTCTCCAAAGGCATCAAGATATTTCAAAGGGGAAAGTATAATTTTTTATTTTTAAATGATGTACTGGCTGAATATCTTCATGGAAAAAAAAAATGAACCACAACTCTTACTTCACACCTTCTTCGCCTTTCACCTTCAATCTTTCCCAGCATCATGGTCTTTTCCAATGAGTCAATTCTTCCCATCAAATGGCCAAGGTATTGGAGCTTCAGCTTTAGCATCAGTCCTTCCAATGAATATTCAGGGTTGATTTCCTTCAGAAATGACTGGTTTGATCTCTTTGCAGTCCAACGGACTCTCAAGAGTCTTCTCCAGCAGCACAATTTGAAAGTATCAATTCTTTGGTGCTCAGCCTTCTGTATGGTTCAACTTTCACATCCATATATGACTACTGGAAAAACCATAACTTTTCCTAGGTGGACCTTTGTCAGCAAAGTGATGTCTCTGCTTCTTAATATGCTATCTAGATTGGTCATAGCTTTTCTTCCAGTGAGCAAGCATCTTTTAATTTCATGTGTGCAGTCACTGTCTGCAGTGATTTTCGAGCCCAAGAAAATGAAATCTGTCAGTTTCCATTTCTTCTCCATCTGTTTGCCATGAAGTGATGGCACTAGACCCCATCATCTGTTTTTTGAATGTTGAGTTTTAAGTCATCTTTTTCACTCTCCTCTTTCACCTTCATGAAGAGGTTCTGTAGTTTCTCTTCACTCTCTGCCATTAGGGTGGTGTCATCTGCATATCTGAGGTTATTCATATTGCTCCCAGCAATCTTGATTCCAGCTTGAGCTTCATCCAGCCCAGCATTTCACATGATAGAAGTTAATTAAGAAGGATGACAATATACAACCTTGATGTACTTCTTTCCCAATTTGGAAACAGTCTGTTGCTCATGTCCAATTCTAACTCTTGCTTCCTGACCTGCAAACAGGCTTCTCAAGGGGCAGGAAAGGTGGTCTGATATTCCCATCTCTTTAAGAATTCTGTACAGTTTGTTGTGATTCACACAGTCAAAGATGTGTGACTTTGCACAAAGATGTGCAAAGATTTCTTTGCAGCCAAAGATGCAGAAGCTCTATACAGTCAACAAAAACAAGACTGGGAGCTGACTGTGGCTCAGATCATGAACTCCTTATTGCAAAATTCAGACTTAAATTGAAGAAAGTAGGGAAAACCATTAGACCATTCAGATATGACCTAAATCAAATGTCTTACGATTATATAGTGGAAGTGACAAATAGACTCAAGGGATTAGTTCTGATCGACAGAGTACCTGAAGAAATATGGATGGAGGTTCGGGACATTGTATAGGAGACAGAGATCAAGACCATCCCCAAGAAAAAGAAATGCAAAAAGGCAAAATGGTTGTCTGAGGAGGGAGGCCTTACAAACAGCTGAGAAAAGAAGAGAAGCTAAAGTCAAAGAAGAAAAGGAAAGATATACCCATTTGAATGCAGAGTTACAAATAATAGCAAGGAGAGATAAGAAAGCCTTCCTCTTTGATCAGTGCAAAGAAATAGAGGAAAATGGCAGAATGGGAAAGATTAGAGATCTCTTTAAGAAAATTAGAGATACCAAGGGAACATTTCATGCAAAGATGGGCACAATCAAGGACAGAAATGGTATGAACCTAACAGAAGCAGAAGATATTACAAAGAGGTGGCAAGAATACACAGAAGGACTATACAAAAAAGATCTTCTTGACCCAGATAACCACGATGGTGTGATCACTCACCTAGAGCCAAACATCCTGGAATGTGAAATCAAGTGGGCCTTAGGAAGTATCACTATGAACAAAGCTAGTGAAGGTGATGGAATTCCAGCTGAGCTATGTCAAATCCTAAAAGATGATGCTGTGAAAGTGCTGCACTCAATATGCCAGCAAATTTAGAAAACTCAGCAGTGGCCACAGGACTGAAGAAGGTCAGTTTTCATTCTAATCCCTAAGATAGGCCATGCCAAAGAATCCTCAAACTACCACAGAATTGCACTCGTCTCATACACTCGTAAAGTAGTGCTCAAAATTCTCCAAGCCAGGCTGCAATAGTACCTGAACCGAGAACTTCCAGATGTTCAAGTTGGATTTAGGAAAGGCAGAGGAACCAGAGATCAAA
Source organism: Odocoileus virginianus (assembly GCF_023699985.2). NCBI lineage: Eukaryota > Metazoa > Chordata > Mammalia > Artiodactyla > Cervidae > Odocoileus > Odocoileus virginianus. The sequence continues at coordinate 74,897 of NC_069696.1, forward strand.
TTGCCAACATCTTTTGGATCATCGAAAAAGCAAGAGAGTTCCAGAAAAACATCGACTTCTGTTTCATTGACTATGGCAAAGTTTTAACTGTGTGGATCACAACAAAGTGTGGAAAATTCTTAAAGATATGGGAATACCAGACCACCTGACCTGCCTCCTGAGAAATCTGCATGCAGGTCAAGAAGCAACAGTTAGAATTGGACATGGAACAATAGACTGGTTCCAGATAGGGAAACGAGTATGTCAAGGGTGTATATTGGTACCCTGCTTATTTAACTAATATGCAAAGTACATCATGAGACATGCTGGGCTGGATGAAGCATGAGCTAGAATCAAGATTGCCAGGAAAAATATCAATAACCTCAGATATGCATATGACACCACCCTTATGGCAGAAAGCAAAGAAGAATTAAAGAGCCTCTTGATGAAAGAGAGAGTGAAAAAGCTGGCTTAAAACTCAACATTCAGAAAGCTAAGATAATGGCATCTGGTCCTATCACTTTATGGCAAATAGATGGGGAAACAACAGAAACAGTGAGATACTTCTTTATTTTGGGGGGCTCCAAAATCACTGCAGATGGTAACTGAAGCCAAGAAATTAAAAGATGCTTACTCATTGGAAGGAAAGTTATGGCCAGCCTAGACAGCATATGAAAAAACAGAGACATTACTCTGCCAACAAAGGTTTGTCTAGCCAAAGCTATGGTTTTTCTAGTAGTCATTTATGGATGTGAGAGTTGAGCCATAAAGAAAGCTGAGCACCAAAGAATTGATGCTTTTGAACTGTGGTGCTGGAGAAGACTCTTGAGAGTCCCTCGGACTGCAAGGAGATCAAACCAATCCATCCTAAAGGAAATCAGTCCTGAATATTCATTGGAAGGACTGACGTTGGAGCTGAAGCTGAAGCTCCAATACTTTGGCCACTTGATGCATACTCACTGAAAAAGACCCTGATGCTGGGAAAGACAGAAGGCAAGGGCAGAAGAGTCGACAAAGGATGAGATGGTTGGATGGCATCACTGAGTCGATGGACATGAGTTTGAGCAAGTTCTGGGAGCTGGTGATTGACAGGGAAGCCTGACGTGCTGCAGTCCATGGGGTCTCAAAGAGTCGGACACGACTGAGTGACTGAACTGAACTGAACTGACACAGTCAAAGGCTTTAGTGTAGTCAGTGAAGAAGCAGCAGATGCTTTTCTGGAATCCCCTTGCTTTTTCTGTGATCAAACGGATGTTGGCAATTTGATGTCTGGTTCTTCTGCCTTTTCTAAATCGAGCTTGCACATTAGAAAATTTTTTTGTTCACATACTGTTGAAGCCTAGCTTTAAGGATTTTGATCATTACCTTCCTGGCATGTGAAATGAGTGCATCTGTGCAGTAGTTTGAACATTCTTTGGCATTGCCCTTTTTTAGGACTGGAATGAAAACTGACCTTTTCCAGTCCTGTAGCCACTACTGTTTTCTAAATTTGCTGGCATATTGAGTACAGCACATGTACAGCATCATCTTTTTGCATTGAAAGAGCTCAGCAGACATTCCATCACCTCCACTAGCTTTGTTCATAGTGATGCTTCCTAAGGCCTACTTAACTTTGCATTCCAGGGTGTTTGGCTCTGAGTGAATGATCACATGATTGTGGTCATCTGGGTCATTAAGATTTTTTTGTATAGTTCTTCTGTGTCTTCTTCCCTGGAAAAGGAAATGGCAACCTACTCCAGTATTCTTGCCTGGAGAATCCCATGGACAGAGGAACCTGGCAGGATATGGTCCATAGGATCACAAAGAGTCGGACATGACTGAAGTGACTTAGCACTCACTTCTGTGTCTTCTTGCCATCTCTTCTTAGTATCTTCTGCTTCTGTTAGGTCCTTGTCATTTCCTAAAGGTCCTTTCCACTTCCTTTAATTTGCCCATCTTTGCATGAAATATTCCTTTGGTATCTCATTTTCTTGAAGAGATCTCTAGTCTTTCCCATTCTATTGTTTTCCTCTATTTCTTTACATTGTTCACTTAAGAAGGTTTTCTTGTCTCTCCTTGCCCTAAAGCAAAAGTCCTCAGTGATTTCAGAGGAGGCTGAATGGTCCTCAGACCTAATGCGAAGTTTGAGCAGTGATACATATACTCCCTTCTATTGCCTACCGGGAATTCATGAAGGTCAGCCTAGCTTCAAGAGAGGGAGGCATAGACTTCACTTCTCAGTGGATGTAAAGATTTTGTGGATGTTTACAACCCACCAGGGTGTATAAAATGGGAAATTGTTGATTCTAAATTTCTGCCTTACGTTCTGTCAATTTTGGCTTTATGTATCTAGGACTTAGTATATATGAATGCCAGACCTGTTTAGCATTTTTCTGTAAATTTTTATATTTTCCATTTTTTTCTTTCTGTGCTTCATTCTGTCTCCTTTTACTATTGCTATCTTGTGCTGGTCTGATGGAGTATTACACACATCCTCTGAGTTATTTTAAAAATTGACATTTTCAATTCTAGAATTTTTATTAAATTCTTTGTGATCATTTCTCTGCCAAAATTCTATCTTGTCATTTCATTCTTTGAACATTTCATCCATGGTGATTTAAACTTTTGTCAGGTTAACTCCAGTAGCCAGGTATTCTGTACATTTCTTTCTAATGCATTTTTTCTTCATATATTTTTGTCAAATTTTTTATCTTTTGTGACTGGGTATTTGATTGACAGACATTATGGGTGAAAAATTGTAGAACTCCTTCAGAAAGGAGCTTATTTTATAGATTCCTCTAGGCACCCAATTTAGGGTTGATCACCTTACTTGAAAGAGGGTGAAGAAAGTAGAAACTGGGCATCCATTCCTCGGGAAAGGATCAGCTTTTAGTTCACTTTCCTTTTATCATGCCCAGATCCTGGCTAACCTTCTCCCAGGCGGACCCTGAATAGTCCTTCATGTTACCTGAGCTAGTGTGTCTGGCAGAATCTCTGCTGAGCTTTGCAGAGTCTCAGCTCTTACCTCTGAATTGACAAAGGCCTCAGAGAAGTGGCTCACCTCTGCCCTTTATTCTCTCTGAGAGCTTGGCTCCAAAAACTCTCACTGCTTGGGTAGCTCAACAACAATATCAAAAGTATTGATAATTTCTCACTTTTGTAAATTTATTCTTAGTCCAACGCTTGGCTTAAAACAGAAATTTTGGCATTGTCAGACACAGAACTCTCCGTAGAAAAGGTGAACTCTAAATTTACCATAAGGTTACTGCTATGTTACAGCACTTATCTCAGGCTCCACCAGTTAGGTCATTATTTACCTTAATTCAATTTTTTGCTCTTTAACACTCCCAATCTCCTGATCATTGCTGTTTCTGCAGGAAACCAGACCCAGGTGCTGCCCCAGTGCAGCGACTCCGTGTCTGAACCAGCAGGCTCTGCAGCTCAGAGGAGAGCGCCCCCTACTGCTCAGGTGAAGGTCCCACAGGACAGAAGACCCTTCTCAGGTTAAGGTCCCACAGGACAGAAGACCCTTCTCATTCCCCTGTCAACACCCACATTGTCCCATTTCTCTCTCGTCAGACAGCAGACAGCTCCGCCTGGTGGACGGGGGCGGTCCCTGCGCCGGGAGAGTGGAGATCCTGGACCAGGACTCCTGGGGCACCATCTGTGATGACGGCTGGGACTTGGACGATGCCCGCGTGGTGTGCAGGCAGCTGGGCTGTGGAGAAGCCCTCAGTGCCACGAGGTCTGCTCACTTCGGGGCGGGATCAGGACCCATCTGGCTGGCCGACCTGAACTGCGCTGGAAATGAGTCTCACGTGTGGAACTGCCCTTCCCGGGGCTGGGGGCGGCACTACTGCAGACATAAGGAGGACGCAGGGGTCATCTGCTCAGGTCTGCGTGCACACTGTCCACAGGCTGGGGGAGGGGTGGGGCCCTGGAGGACGAGGATCTGAGCACTGATGAGAGATGCTGAAACAACCAGAGTAGGAGGCTTCCTCCCATGGAGCCTGTCTTTCCAGCAGACGTGAAGACGAGGTGCTTTCACTTCCTCCTACAGCAGCTGACATTCTGGTTCTTTCTTCTCAGTAGTGTTTCCTGCCAGAGCTGTTTCTCACAGTTGCCACGTGAAAGCAGGACTCACTCTGCCGTTCCCAGTCATAATACAGTCTGGAGATCCTGGTGATGTTGTAATGAAAGCATAGATTTATTCTGTTCAGTTCTGTTTGCTAGGAGTCTGAAGATGGTCTCGGTGAGCCAACATCCCAGTGTCCACAGGGCTGCGTTCTTCCTGGATGCTGTGCAGACTACTCCTTTCCCAGCCTTTCCTGGTTTCTGTGTGGCCTCATTCCTTGGCTCAGGGCCCCCTTTCTTCTTCAGACAACAGTGCCTATTCCAACTGTTCTTCCTCACTCACATCTCCCTCTAACTGAAGCTATTCAAGGTGATCCATCTAAGGGTATTAGGGCTAAGGAGGTGATTAGACTGAGCTCAGGTGATTAATCCACATTGTTCCAACTTAATCTGACCATCCCATGGTCCTTATTAATCACATCTGTGAAGCCCCTTTCTAAATGTAAGGTAACATCTCACAGGCTCCAGGATTGGGATGTGGACATTTCTGGGGGTCCGTTATACTGTCGACCACCTCGCTGTGCACATCACATCCTTTCACAGTCTTTAGAAGTTTTATCAGGAAGCAGGATTCAGCTCCCCTGCCCTGTAAGTGCCTGGTTGGTCTTTCTCTGTTCATAACCATCCTTGTGGTTGAAATAGAAAGATATTAATGGACAAAGTCAGGTGAAAGTGAGGCAAAAGTTAGTCTTCTCACCCAGTGGGCATCTCCTCTTCTGGGTCAGGGATGTGTGGTCACTATTTCTGGGGAAGAGGAAAACCCAGAGCACTGAGTGCAATGCTCACTGTGTTCCATCCCCTCCATTTCAATCTTAGAGTTCCTGGCCCTCAGGATGGTGAGTGAGGACCAGCAGTGTGCTGGGTGGCTGGAAGTTTTCTACAATGGGACCTGGGGTAGTGTCTGCCGCAGCCCCATGGAAGACATCACCGTGTCCGTGATCTGCAGACAGCTTGGCTGTGGGGACAGTGGAAGTCTCAACTCTTCTGTTGCTCTTAGAGAAGGTTCTAGACCCCGTGGGTAGATGGAATCAAGTGCCGGAGTACTGATACCTCTCTCTGGCAGTGTCCTTCTGACCCTTGGAATTACACTTCCTGCTCTCCAAAGGAGGAAGCCTATGTCTCATGTGCAGGTGACTTACTGTTTCTGTGCCTATCCCAACTCTGTAGGATGTCATTAGTGTGATTTTATAGTTTCCAATCTAAGTGATGAGTTTAGGTTGAATCTACAAAATGTGTGTGTTTGTATTTGTAGTGGAATGTGGAGACAAATATATAAACAGTTACAGTTGTTTCAGCTAGTGGTCACATGCAGTGAATGCTTCAGTCCAATAGATAATGAGCCTGTGTTTATCCTTGTCATTTGGACTCAACCAAGGATGACAGATATTCATGTCTGGGGACAAGACCACGCCCAGCTGTCCCTGATCCAGCACTTCCCATCGTTTCTCCTACAGGAGGGAGACCCCAGAGCTGTCCAGCTGCTGCCCCCTGCACAGGTACGTCAGCCCCGCCCCCTCCCCAGGGCTCCCAGGGGCTCCTTCCTCCCACCAGGGGTGTCACAGGAGGGGCTGCTGCCTTTTCAGACAGAGAGAAGCTCCGGCTCAGGGGAGGAGACAGCGAGTGCTCAGGGCGGGTGGAGGTCTGGCACAACGATTCCTGGGGCACCGTGTGCGATGACTCCTGGAGCCTGGCAGAGGCCGAGGTGGTGTGTCAGCAGCTAGGCTGTGGCCCGGCCCTGGAAGCCGTGCGGGCCGCGGCGTTTGGTCCTGGAAACGGGAGCATCTGGCTGGACGAGGTGCGGTGCGGGGGCCGGGAGTCCTCCCTGTGGGACTGTGCCGCGGGGCCCTGGGGGCAGAGCGACTGCAAGCACGAGGAGGACGCCGGGGTGAGGTGCTCTGGTGAGTGAGGGGCGCGGGTCCGCCCTGGTGAGTGAGGGGCTCGGGATGATGTGCTCTGGTGAGTGAGCCGCGCGGGTCGCCCTGGGTGAGCTGGGGCAGCGCAGCGGCAGTGGGCTGGGCCGGGCGTGGTGGGGAGTTTGTACTCAGACGTGTCCCAGTCCTGGGGCCCTGATCTATGATGCAGAAGCTGGGAGGACTGGACACTGGTGTTGTGGAGACTGAGGGGTGATTTCAGGACTCAGGAGAGAAAATGGGCTGCCCTGCATTTGGTCAATCACCCTGGTCCTAATTCCTGTTTTTTCTCTGGGTGAAAAAATTTCATTGCCTTCCCCAAGCACCCCCCAGTAAGTGGCTCAGACAGTCAAGAATCTGCCTGCAATGCAGGAGACTGGGCTTTGATCCCTTTGTCTGGAAGATCCCCTGGAGGAGGAAATGGCAACCCACTCCAGTATCCTTGCCTGGAGAATTCCAGGGACAGAGGAACCTGCTAAGCTATAGTCCAGGGGGTCACAAAGAGTCGGACACGACTGAGTGACTAACACTTCACTTTCACCTATTTCTGGCCAGTTCCCTTGCTCCAAATTCCTACTTTTTTTGGCTGTAAGAATTACATTGCCAGCCCCGCAACTGCCCCCAGTAAGTACAGTGCCAGGATTCCTGGGCCGGGTAGATATTCAGAGTCTTGGGACCTGTTCTGTGGATTCTCTGACAACAAAAGAGGAAAGAGCTTGAGGAGCCCCTGACTGGTGGAGTGAACCAGAGCATTATGTTGGGGAAGTCCTCTGCCTTGGTTCCCTGGGTCAGAGGTTTCTCATGCCCCGGGGTCCAAGGGAGACTGATTCCCATATTGCAAAGGCTAAGATTCTTCCACCTGCCCTTAAGTGTTTCTCCTCATTAGTGAGATGTGGATCCCAGGACTGTTTGATGCCCAAGGAGAAGGGATGAGCCAGGTCCTCAGAGGCTGTCTTGGCAGAGCATCTCCCTGACAATCCCTGGCTCTGCCTTGGGGCCACACTGGAGTGGAGTTGACTCATCTAAGGAGAGACCCAGGGGAGCCCAGTCACTGTCTGAGGCTGGAACACCATCTTCTGGAGCTCCTGGAAATGCTGGCACAGAGGTTTCTCTGTGCCCAGGACCTTCTCCACACCCTCTTGCTTTATTCTCCTTAGGGACCAGAACAACCTCAAATCCTCTCCCTGGTGCCTTCTCCCTGCCTGGGGTCCTCTGCCTCATCCTGGGGGCCCTTCTCTTCCTGGTCCTCATCATCCTGGTGACTCAGCTGCTCAGATGGAGAGCAGAGCGCAGAGGTGGGCTGCCGGGGGAACTGGGGACCAGGGAGCGTGTGTGCAGGCAGGAGATGGGGCAGGTGTGAGGAGGGGAGCCTGGGCCAGGTCTCTGTTCTGAGTTGCAGACTCCATGTGCTCTGTGCTGAGCTCTAAGGGCTGAGTGTACAGAGGTTCTTAGGACTGGGGTGTGAACTCTCATATGTCGTGGCCTCTTCTGTGAGAGAAGAAAGAGTTGAGGCTCAGCTGTGGATTCAGGTTACATCAGGAGAGAAGGTGCTGTTATAACCATGCTTTCTGGGAAACAAACTCACTCAGAAGGACAATGCAGATAGTGGAGTGCAGTTTATTACACCGGCGGGCCCAAGGCAGAGTCTCCTCCTCTTAGCCAAGGACCCCGACCAGCATTTGTGAAAATCTTTTATACCCCATGTGTACATGTCCAAACCCACCACCCCAAATCCCTTGAGGCTTACAAAGAAAGGGTAAATACAATCACAATAACCCCATCATTCACATGTTATGTGTTCAAACAGTTAATAATCAATAAGCCCATGGTTACATTCCAACCAGTTAATAACCAATAAGCCTGTGGTTACATTCCGATAGATACTGTCCGGAGGCAGGGGTGATTAGTGTCTGTTTTCTCTTAGGTGATGAGTAACCTGGATATGATCTTCAAGGTTCCCCTGTCCGGAGGGGGTCTTATCCTTCCATTGTCATTCCCACAGGCACTAAGCAGAGAGTTCAGAGTCCACTGGAGAAGTGGCCGAGCACGATCAGCATGGACAGGCCTCAGATGAAGTCCAGGCCCTGTGAATTCCTTCTTCAGTGCCAACACAATGCATGGGGTAGGAGACGATGCTGAGGTCCCAGCAGCCTGTGTGAGAGCACTGGGGAGATGAAGGGTGGGCCTGATGGATCGGGGTATCTGGAGCAGCATCTCTGACCTGCTGGGGGATCTCTCAGCCTTATCTAGCTATGAAGATGCTCTTCCTGAAGCTGTGTATGAGGACCTAGATCACTGTGTGATACAGAAAGAGGGTCTTCTGGGCAGCCCAGGCCAGTGTCTCTGCCTGTTCTCCTGGGACCTCTGGTTGTCACCACACACTGGCTGTGCAGGTCTTCTCAGTGTCTGCAGACCTCATGTATGCCCCAGGCTCACAGAGGCGGCTATCCAAAGTGGCAAGATGGCCTCTCAGAGCCCCATGAGCCTTGAGTCTCCATCTACACTGCAGGAGCCAGGCCTGTCTCCTCATTTCTTCTCAGCCTTAACACATGTCCCATGGGTATCAGGAGGGTTGTTTCTGTGTATTCTGTGATGTTTTTCTCTCACTTTACGATCCCTGTCAGATGACTCAGTGAATAAAATGCCATGTTACATGAGGGACGATGAAGACAACAATGACCACAGATCCGCTCCTGGTAATAGAGGTGGACCTGCTGCAACTGGGTGTTGGGGAAGAGAGTTTCCCTCATAGAGACAAGATTCAAGGAAAACAGTATTCCTTTGATGGACCAGAGGGATCCCTTGTGTCCAGATGGGGGTCTGTTCTCCCCCTTCTCTAGCTGTTCTGCGATGTCTCATGCTGGGGCTGGGCTCTCTGTGCCCTTAGTTACTCTCATTCAGTCATAACATGCACATATTTAAAAGAAAACATTATCTGGGAGCATCTTTAAAATTACTGTGGATGATGACTGCAGCCATGAAATTAAAAGACACTCGCTCCTTGGAAGAAAAGCTCTGACAAACCTAAAGAGTGTGTTAAAAAGCAAAGACATCACTTTGCTGACAAAGGTCCATATAGTCAAGGCTATGGTTTTTCCAGTAATCATATACAGTTGTGAGAGCTGGACCATAAAGAAGGTAGAGTGCTGAAGAATTGATGCTTTTGAACTGTGGTGCTGGAGAAGACTCTTGAGAGTCCCTTGGACAGTAAGATCAAATCAGTCAATATTAAATGGAATCAACACTGAATACACATTGGAAGGACTGATGCTGAAGCTGAAGCTCCAATACTTTGGCCACCTGATGGGAACAGCTGACTCACTGGAAAAGACGCTGATGCTGGGAAAGATTGAGGGCAGAAGGAGAAGAGGGTGATAGAGGATGATATGGTTGGATGGTGTCACCGATTCAATGGACATGAACTTGGGAAAACTCCAGCAGATGGTGAGGGACAGGGAAGCCTGTCATTTTGCAGTCCTTGGAGTTGCAAAGAGTCAGACATGACTTGGTGACTGAACAGAAACAACATCTGGAAAACATCATTTGTCAAAATTTTATAGTAATGTTCATTGGTGTAATAGTTGCTTTGAGATATGTAATTTTAATCAGGAAATATTGTTTTGAGTTGCTCAGTTGTGTCTGACTCTTTGTGATCCCATGGACTGCAGCACGCCAGGTTTCCCTGTCCATCACCAGCTCCTGGAGTTTTCTTGAACTCATGTCCATCGAGTCGGTGATCCTACCTAACCATCTCATCCTCTGTCATCTCCTTGTTCTCCTGCCATCAATCTTTCTCAGCATTAGGGTCTTTTCTAATGAGACAGTTCTTCACATCAGGTGGCCAAAGTATTGGAGCTTCAGCTTCAGCATCAGTCCTTCCAGTGACTATCCAGGGTTGATTTCCTTTTGGATTGACAGTTTTGATCTCTCTTTTTAGAGTCCAGGGGACTCTCAAGAATCTTCTCCAACACCACAAATCAAAAGCATCAATTCTTCAACGTTCAGCCTTCTTTATGGTCCAACTCTCATATCCATACATGACTACTGGAAAAACCATAGCTTTGATTATACAGACCTTTGGTGGCAAAGGAAGTATTGAGATGTATAATATCTTTTTTTTTTTAACTTATGGGCACACCAACATGAAATACAACCTTAGAAAAAAGTTCTGTTGCAACAAGGAGTGACTGGTACCTTTGTTTAATGGCTCAGAAACTCTGAGTCGGAAGGGATCTTAGGTATTTCCCAGACCAACCCACTTACTGTGGTTTCATTTGACCCCTGCTCTGCCCTTGGAAGCCCCAGATCAGAGGACTGATGCCCATGGTGAGGATTACGATGACGCTAAAGAGGTACCATTGCCTGGGGCTCCTTCTGCCTCTCAGGGGAGTGAGGAGGAAGTGACCCCAGAAAAGGTGGATACAACGAGGTCCTCTCAGACAGGTGAGTGTAGTTAGCTGATCTCCTGCAGTCTTTGGTCTCTATCCTGGAAATGGTGAATTTGATCTGCTTAGTGTCCATCCCTCCTAGATATTCCAGTTTGGGATGATCTCAAATAGTTGATAGCATCATCTCGATCTTATTCCTTTCTTTAACGCTGTCAGACTCCTGAGAAGAGAGGAAGCACTCTAGTATTAGTATCTGTGTCTGCATGACTTTGTCCTTCATGTTCCTGCATTAAGACTTGTAGATTACTTGAGCATATTTACCTAATACAAAAATAGAATAACTGAATAACATTTTGTGCTGTCTCATATGTGAAATGCAGTTAGAGATTTTAAAGACTATGTTAGTATTGGAATTTGTAAAGCATTTTTATACTTTAAAATGCACTCTGACCATAGGTCAACCCAAATATGTATAAAGTGGATGATATATATGGTCCTAAAAAACAGAAGCATGATGGTGGATTATGGACTCAGAATTTGTGAGCAGGTTCATGTTAATCTGTTCCAGACATTTCAGTGGCCAAGGAAATACACTCATTCTCCATGAAGGGTATTTCTCCATCTGAGGTTTGTGTGTTTCCTGTGGGAGGGGCCACTGCAGAAGGATTCCATGGTTGCTTTTTGTGGGCTTTTGGGAACACAAATCAAGACCACCAAGAGCAGAGTTGGATGGCCAGTGAGGAGCTGAGATTTCTCCAGATGTGAACTCCTATCTCCCTCTTCTTGTTGTTTCAGACTTGTTAATTATGAAAAAAAGAAAATTTTACACCCCTTCTAGAGATTCTTCCCTTCTTGGGTATCTCCTTGCTGATTGTTTAGCCAGGGAACAGATCTCCTGTAATCCAGGATTTCCCATTTAAGTTGAGACCTCAGATAGGCTGAATCCTTTTTATTTGGGAGGTGAAGGAGAGGAGAAATGCTGCAAGATTGCAGGTCTTAGTGCCTGAAACAGAAATTGTACCTGGGGCACAGAAGTGAAAACACCACGTCCTGACCACTGGACCACTAGCCAATTCCCGGGCCCAGATCCTGAGAAGACAGCCCTGATCCATGCTCACTGAAATAAACATGAAATAGCCTGAGCCTCCCTGAGCACACCTGGATCCCAGGGATGCTTTGTCGTCACCACTTACTTGACTCACTTCCACCACAGGGCTCTGTCATGTCTCTCTGTTTCAGTTCTAATCAAACTTTTTGTTCCTACTTCAGGTTCTTCTCTGAATATCTCTAGAGAGGCGACTGATCCTGGGGAAGAAGAAGAGAGCCCCTGGTTGCTCCAGGGGGAAGAAGCAGACACTGAGTACGATGATGTTGAATTAAGTGCCCTGGAAACATCCATAGTTACTTTCCCATGATGTTGTATTAAATACGAGATGATGCCTCAGATATTCTAATGCCCATATTTCAATAGAGTAGTGCTGACCTATCACTCATTGCTCATAATGAAATTGCTCATAATGAAATATTCTCAATAAAGTAACTTTTTGCCTTGTTGACAATAGCAAGATTCATTCCAAATGCTCTTAGAGGATTGGTATTCAATCACAATTTCCTTCTAAGGAAATACCAGATGAGTGAACTGACTTGTCTCACCTCCCCCAAATGCTAATGAAGGCATGACTTCACTCAGGCTCAGAAATTCTCCAGGTCACTCTTCCTTAGACAACAGATTTTAAACTTTGTCCACACTCACACCTTCATTCTTAGCAAGGTGAACTTGTGTGGGGGATGGAAATCCTGAACCTTCCTATATGCTCTTCCTCTTCCCCAAGATGTCACACCATCTGTTTTTATTCAGTTATTAGGCACCAGATTGGGTGTGAGTTTCAACATCGAGGGTAAGAGATTGGCTGGTGGAAGAGAATGCTTACAGCTTTCCTTACCCTAAATTCTCATGGCCAATTAAAAATCTCACTCTACATAACTACATCTTCCTTTTCATCTCCCATTCCCTAGGTTACTTTTTTCTGTTTTTCCCTCAAGTGCATATAGACTCTTTATCTCTCTTCTCCCATGTCTAGTTGGTTATCAAATCCTTTTAAATCCAGTCTTGCCTCTCCATCACTTCCTACTACTTCTTCAGGATATTGTCATTTCTTGTCTGTCCAATTATCTAGCTTTTAAAGTGAATTACATCAGCTCATATCTCCCTCCAAGTTGATGAAGGGCAAATTGGTGCTAACTCACACCCTGTATTCCGGTGGGACAAAGTGAAAGTGTTAGTCGCTCAGTCGTGTCTGACTCTTTGCCACCCTGTGGACTGTAGCCTGCCCGGCTCTTCTGTCCATGAGACTCTCCAGGCAAGAATACTGGAGTGGGTTACCATTCCCTTTTCCATTCCCTTTTCCTGGGTGGGGATCTTCCCCACCCAGGGATCGAACCCAGGTCTCCTGCCCTGCAGGCAGATTCTTTACCATCCGAGCCACCACTGAGGGGCATCAGGTAGAATAAGGGGGCAAGAAATTGGAGAACAAGACAGAGGGGATCTAGAAGAAGGGATATAGACAGAAAGATCAGGAAGTTTTGGCTATTTGAGTTTTATTGATGTCAATAGAGGAGTCTGATACAACTGAACTCTTAGAGGAAGAATTTCAGATCAATAGGCTTCTCTGAAAATATATCGTTTAAAGAGTCCTTTGATCTGGTAACTGTCGAAAATGTAAATGTGATCCTGCTGTGATTCTTCAGGGTAGAGAGAGCTGTCTTGTAGGAGTGACCAAGTAAACAGTATATTTTCACAATACCCCCGCCTCCTGTCCATTACATTGTGGACATGTGGAGAAGCTGCTGAACTAATATAAGACCTAAGAGTGCTGGCCTGATTATGATTTGTGGCCAACCTGTTATTTAGTTGATGGTTCTGGATGATGTCAGGGCTCCAACCTACACTCATGCTTGTAATATCTATAATTTTTTTCTATGCTGGGGATTAGAAGATTCCTAGGGCTCCTCTAAGTGCAGCTCACATGGCCATTTGCCATTGGGAAGTGATGAAATAAGTGACAGAGTAAAGTGTACCCATCAAGAATGTTAAATTTTATTCCTGATCTACGGTATCCATGAAGCCAAAATAGCTGGCTACTATAATTCTGGGTGATAGAAATCATACAAAATTATGGGAGAGGAGAGGAGGACAAGATTTCACACCTAGACTTGGGAGAGTCTCAGGATGAGCCTATTATGGATTGAGTGCTCAAAACTAGCCAGGAGTTGGTGAATAAACTTTTGGACTATTTAGATCAGGGAGATGAGGGCAATCATTCCAAGTTATCCATGTGGCCTGTGAAGGGGCCTTTTGTGAGGGGTGGTTTTGGAGGGTTTCTCATTCCAAGGTCTGTCACAAGAGCCAGAAAACTTCTCTGCAGAGTACTAATTATGACAAGGCAGCCAGAATGTCATGTGGGGAAAGTATTTATAGGAAATTCTTTCCTATCAATAGTGCACTTAGCCTGTTAAGCTTGGAGGCCTGTCCTATGTTATTTGGGAAGACCCAGTGAAAGTCTCTAGATTTTTCTGAAACCTCACAGGCACTTATCACCCATAAATACTTTATTCTGGCAGAGTAGAGTAAGTTACAAAGACATGAAAATATCAGGGATTATGTTTCATGGCAACTTTCAATGTAAAACCCCGTATCGCAGGTAATGATATGATTTCTACAGAGAAAAAAATGTCTTTAACCATAGTTCCACGTCAAAACTATAATTATGAAGAAGACGGGATTATCATTTATTTGAGAAACAATATTACAGAGATGTCTTTCAAGAATTTCTTGCTTCAAAAATGGCACTACATGGTGCTAAGCTCAACATCATCAGATCCATGCTCTTCTTGTCTCAGGACCAATGAGGACTCCTTCTCTTCCACCCCAGAGTCGACAGTTTCTCTCAGAGACTTCAGAGAGATGCCTGAAACAGTAAGGAGAAACTGGTTTTAGTGATGACAAAATGACAAGACACAACCTCTGATGGAAGGATAGTAAAAGGGGCCACAAAGTATCTGAAGTGAGGGGGAGCACCCAGCATCGTCTAAAGTCTAGATTGAGCTACTTCATACTGACTCAGCTACTCCATGTAACATCTTGTCTGGACCTTGGCAGTTGGAAAGAAGATGGACCAATAGTGGCAAGGAGTGGAAAAGAGATGTGCATGCCTCTTCCACACACGGTGGGTCTGATTTCTCAAGAAGTGGAGACAGGAGACGATCTCTATAAAATGCCTCAGATGCCCTCTTCTGAGCACCTCAGCAACAGAACCAGCCTGACCTACAAGCTTCATGAGAACACCCTGGGTCCTCTGTCAGATGCCAGAAAGAGGCAACTCAACCAAACTCCACAACCTCCTGCTCCCCAGGGACCACATCCCCACATATAAGCAGAAAGCCTAGTCCTTGGGAATGAGGGTCTTCATCTGGCAATTGAACCAGTGAGAGAAAATTTTCTCTTGATTTCCTTCTAGTGCTGAGACTTTATGATTCTCTAGTGAAGGCTAGTGCCAATTCTGCTTTAATAATGAGCAATCAACTTTAAATATATGGTTACACAGATCTCTCAAAACAAGTTTTATAGCTCATAAATTTAATTTTACACCTCCATTAAAAACATTTCAGATTAGTTCTCACAATTTGAAAAATCCCCAAATTTATTGCCAAAACATATTTCAATTTGGGGTATGAAAATGGGAACAAAGCCTCTGTACCTCATACAAATGTGTGTTTATCCAATTGATGATGGACATGGACAAGAGAACATAGTATGTTCTCCTCTCAGAAAAGATGAAGTAGCTCCAATATTCCAGAGATAAGGAAAAGTCAGTTATACCTGGTACATGTGGTGCATGCGTGCTCACTTGTGTTCGACTCTTTGCAACCCCATGGACTGTAGCCCACAAGACTCTTCTGTCCACATGATTTTCCAGGCAAGAATACTGGAGTGGGTTGCCATTTCCTTCTCCAGGGAATCTTACTGACTCACGGATCAAATCCAAGTCCCTTTTGTCTCCTACATTGGCAGGCAGAGTCTTTACCACTGCACCACCAGGGAAACCCATCTAGGTATACAAGGCTACCCCAGTTTTGATAGTTAAGAAACAATGACTGTTGGTGAGTCAAACTCATCTTCTCCATGATGATAAAGTCAGGCTAATGAGCTGTCAACTCACCAGTCTGGGAATACCTGGCACCACCTCTATCATCTGGGAAAAAGTTATTCTCATTCATCCCAGGGAATAAAGGATTTACAGAACAGGTAACTCATCAACATCATCATAACCATTTCCTATGGTGTTGATGTTCTGTCCTGGAGGCTGTGAAAACAGACAAGAACTTAGGTGAAAAAGCAAAATATGAGTTGGACTAAGTGATGCTCCAAGTCCCATCTAAGGCAGAGATTCAAATAAATGATAAATATATATTCCATATTCCAGGGCTGTCAAAGGCTTGTATTTGATCTCAGTGTGCTCAGAAATCATTTAAACCTTCTAAATATTCCAATATATCAGGGTCAATTATATTTTTCTACTATGGTCTCTCATATCATAAAGAATCAACAAAATCTATAATGCTATGAGCTTCAGGTACTCTTTTTGAGCATGTGATACAGAGTTGTAATACATACTATGCACATATCAATGACTGGGGAACATGAATCTGAACCAAGAGAACCCAGGTGTCCGTGTGCTCTCTGAAACTCTGGGAGACACAGAGCTGGTAAGAGAGGGATCCTGTACATCTGTTACTCAGAGACAGAATATTCCACCATCCCAGTCATAGGACGCCTGGGTTTCAGTCCCTTCTAGCCTTTGGTTGACCTTAGTATCCCACCTCCAGGGGTTGTCCATCTTTACTAACTGGAGAAGATCCAGGAAGGCATTCTCCTTTCTCTGTGTGTGTGAGCCTGCTCAGTCATGTCCGACTCTTTGTGACCCCATGGACTGTAGCCTGCCAGGCTTCTCTGTCCATGGGATTCTCCAGGCAAGAATACTATAGTGGGTTGCCATGCCTTCCTCCAGGGAATCTTCCCAACCCAGGGATTAAACCCTATCAAGACACAAGACACCCTCTTGTGTCTCCTGCATTAGCAGGTGGAGTCTTTATCACTGCACCACCTGAGAAGCCCGTCTAGGTATAAGAGGCTACCCCAATTCTGACAACAAGAAAAACTGACTATTTTTTTCCATTTATTTTCATTAGTTGGAGGCTAATTACTTTACAATATGGTTTTTGTCAAAACTCATCTCCACATGATGAAGTCAGACTACTGAGCTGTCAACTCACTTGTCTGGGAATAACTGGCACCACCTCTGTCCTCTGGGGAAATGTTATTCTCATTCATCCCAGGGAATAAAGGATTTACAGGAACAGGTAACTCATCAACATCATCATAACCATTTCCTGTGGTGTTGATATGCTGTCTCAGAGGATCTGTAAACAGACACAGACTTAGGTGAATAGCAAAGTATGTGTTGGACTAAGTGATGCCCTAAGTCCCTTCTAATGCAGAAGTTCAAACAACTGATAAATATAGACTCTATATTCCAAGATCATGTCAAAGGCATGTATTTGATCTCAATGTGCTCAGAAACTGTTTAAATCTTTTAACTATTTCAATATATCAGGGTCAATCATATTTTTCTAACAAGGTCTCTCGTATCATAAAGCATCAACAAAAGCTATTATGCTATGAGTTTCAGATACTATATCAAGCATATGGTACAGATTTGTCACACATATTGTGCACATATCAGTGACAGGGGAGGATGAATCTGGACCAAGAGAACCCAGGTGTCCGTGTGACCTCTGAAGCTCTGGGAGATACAGAGCTGGTGGGAGGGGGATCCTGGACATCTGTTATTCAGAGACAGGATATCCCACCATCCCAGTCACAGGACACTGAGGTTTCAGTGCCTTCTAGACCTTGGTTGGCCTTAGGGTCTCACCTCCAGGGGTTGTCCATCTTCACTATCTGGAGAAGATCCAGAGAGGACATTCTCCTTTCTACAGTTCCATGTAAGTAAGAGTTTCTGGTAATTGGTAAGTACCAGCACTGATCACTCCATATATTCCAGGGCTTATCAACAGCAATATTTTTGTCTCAATACATACAAAAATCCATAAAATGATTAAAATATCAGACTGATTCTGGATCCAACTATAGTTTCCAATGTTCTCTTTAGCCACACAATTTTGAGTTTATCAGTTTCAGATTTTTTTAAATGGTCTTAAAATCTTTAATGGTACATTAGATAATAATATACTATTAGATACATGCATGTTCAGTTGCTTCAGTTGTGTCCAACTCTTTGAGACCCCTTGTACTGTAGCCTGCCAGGCTCCTCTGTTCGTGGGGAGTCTCTGGGCAAGACTACTGGAGTCAGTTGCCATGTCCTTCTTCAAAGGGTCTTTCTGACCCAGGGATCAAACCAGCATCTCTTATATCTCCTGCATTGGCAGGCGGGTTCTCTACCACTAGCGCCACCTGTGAAGCACTACATATTCAGTCTGTAACTGGGTAGAAGTGGCTGTGAACACAGAGAACTAGGTCTGATCTTTCCATTTCTGAAGTCATGGAGTGGGCAAGAGAGGGAAAAAGTTGTTGTGAACTAGAGAAAAGAGATCTTTCCCATCTTAATCACAGGAAGAGATTCTCAGACAAGATTCCTCCTCCACATCCCCACCATCCAAGGAAAGACCTGCTACCTGAGGCAGAGTCAGAGCCTCCATCCTCTCCATCGTCCCCTGTGTAATACAGCAGCTTAGCTGCTGAGTCATCAGACAGGTTACCTGGTAGGGAGAAAATCATCATAGAAAAACGGTAACCTTTCCCCTGTCATGGTAGGATGCCTGCTGTCATAGTTTAGAGGAAATATTGAGACCTCAAACTTGTAGAGAGAAGGCTTGAAACTCCATGTGAAGTTGGACTAGTAAGATTCGGTCTCTGCTGAAAATAACATACAGCCAGCTCATGAGCAGACGGGAGGGCATGGGACTTACCTTGGCTGTCTAACAGGTCCTTCTTCCCTGGGTTTATGATGTCATCAATCTCCTGGTACACAGCTTCATCAACAGCATCTTCAAAATCAGATAACTCTGGGAAAGTGGCATGAGTTAGAGACTGACCGTGGAGTTAACCACTTTATCAACAGCCAAAGCCTTCAGTGCTCTCCAACGTTCCCCCTTGGGGAACCACTCTGGGCTGCTCAGGCTCCTTCCTTAGCTACATGGAACAGAACTAGATTTCCTGACCCTGACCTTGATCTCACACTCAATATCCACTGGCACTGTTCACACAGGAAGTCATAATTCTCAAGAAATTTTACATTCACCCGGGACCAAAGATTCCATTCTTTCAAATCCTGTTGTCTACTGTAGAAAAGGTGGGATTCTACCAGATAATGAGCACAGAGACCAATACTTGTGCACTTTCTTTATGTCACAACAGACTCAATTCCTTCCCCACCACTTTCCAGATCATTTGGCATCCCTAAGGCCCACCTTGGCGCTCTGCTCTCCATCTGTGTAGTTGAATCCCCAGAATGATGAGGATCATGAAGAGAAGGGCTCCGAGGATGATGCAGATGATCATGGGAATGGAGAGGATGCCAGGGGCTGGAGATGAGTCAAAGTGGACCATAGGGTTTTAGGAGGGTCATAAGTCCAAAGGAACCCCTCTGTCCTTATACTGGTCCTCTTCTGTGTCTTTAAGACCATGAAGTCACCATTAAGATACAATGGGTTTGCCTCAACCCCAAGATGTGATCAACAGAGGTCTTTCCCTGAGCTATGTCAAGTGTCTTCTCATTCTGGTTCCAGAGGATTTTTACAGGATGAAAGTTGTTAAAGCTCTGGAGGACTCCAGTTGCCACTGAATTGTAACAGAATTGTAAACATGAGATCGTTAAGGTTTTCTGTACTGATACAGGTAGTTCTGTTGAAATATAAAGATATATAGTGCAGGTACCTGAAAATATGGGGATCTCCTCAATCACACTGCTCAGAGCAGCAGAACACTAACTTCCATGGCTGGAGGGAACAGCTGTTCTCTCACTGGGAGAGAAGGAAAAAATAGATTATTGTACTGAGTTGATCGGGAAAAGCCATCAGTTACATCTATCTTTATGGGTATATCATTCTCTCCCAGATCCCAGGAAATCAGATAATAGCTTTTCCTGGAGCCAGGGCACAAAGCAGCAGGTTATCCCAGGAAGTGCTTCTGGATACAAACTCATACTTGTCCTCCACTCACTAGGGCGGACCCGCGCCCCTCACTCACCAGGGCGGACCGCACCCCCCTCACTCACCAGGGCGGACCCGCGCCCCTCACTCACCAGGGCGGACCCCACGCCCCTCACTCACCAGGGCGGACCCGCGCCCCTCACTCACCAGGGCGGACCCCACGCCCCTCACTCACCAGGGCGGACCCCACGCCCCTCACTCACCAGGGCGGACCCCACGCCCCTCACTCACCAGGGCGGACCCGCGCCCCTCACTCACCAGGGCGGACCCGCGCCCCTCACTCACCAGGGCGGACCCACGCCTCTACTCACCCAGGGCGGACCCACGCCCCTCACTCACCCAGGGCGGACCCCGCGCCCCTCACTCACCAGGGCGGACCCCACGCCCCTCACTCACCAGAGCACCTCACCCCGCGCCCCTCACTCACCCAGGGCGGACCCGCGCCCCTCACTCACCAGGGCGGACCCGCGCCCCTCACTCACCAGAGCACCTCACCCCGGCGTCCTCCTCGTGCTTGCAGTCGCTCTGCCCCCAGGGCCCCGCGGCACAGTCCCACAGGGAGGACTCCCGGCCCCCGCACCGCACCTCGTCCAGCCAGACGCTCCCGTTTCCAGGGCCAAACGCCGCGGCCCGCACGGCTTCCAGGGCCTGGCCACAGCCTAGCTGCTGACACATGACCTCGGCCTCTGCCAGGCTCCAGGAGTCATCGCACACGGTGCCCCAGGAGCCGCTGTGCCAGACCTCCACCCGCCTTGAGCACTCGCTGTCTCCTCCCCTGAGCCGGAGCTTCTCTCTGTCTGAAAAGGCAGCAGCCCCTCCTGTGACACCCCTGGTGGGAGGAAGGAGCCCCTGGGAGCCCTGGGGAGGGGGCAGCAGCTGGGCAGCTCTGGTGTCTCCCTCCTGTAGGATCAAAGATGGGAAGTGCTGGATCAGGGACACCTGGGGCTGGTCTGGTCCCCAAAGAAGATTATCAAAGGTCCTTGGCTTAATCCAAACAAGTGAAAACAGAGGCTTCATCATCTAATGGGCTGAGACATTCACTGCGTCTTGCCACAAGCTGAAATTGCTTTATCTCTTTGCTGTTTATCAGGTCCATACCCCACAACGAATACAAATACATGGAAACACAGACAGAAACACAGCCCACCTTTTTCTAGATTCAACCTAAACTCATCACTTAGACTGGAAAACATAAAATCACACTAACAACATCCTACGGGGTTGGGACAGACACAGAAACAGAACAGTAATTTACCTGCACATGAGATATAGGCTTCATCCTTTGAAGAGCATGAGTTGTAATCCCAAGGGTCAGAAGGACACTGCCAGAGAGAAGTGTCAGTTTTCTGACAACGGATTCCATCTACCCAGCGGGGTCTAGAACCTTCCCTAAGAGCAACTAAAGGGTTGAGACTTCCACTGTTCCCACAGCCAAGCTGTCTGCAGATCATGGACACGGTGATGTCTTCCATGGGGCTGTGGCAGACACTGCCCCAGGTCCCATTGTAGAAAACTTCCAGCCACCCAGCACACTGCTGGTCCTCGCTCACCATCCTGAGGGCCAGGAACTCTAAGATTGAAAAGGAGAGGAAACAGGACATGGTGAGCACTCCACTCAGGGCTCTGAGTTTTCCTCTTTCCAAGAATTTGTGACTATACATCCCTGACCTAGTTGAGGAGATGTCCACGAGGTAACAAGAATGACATTAATCTCCCTTTCATTTTACTTTGTCATTTTGTGTCTATTTCTACCACAATGATGTCATGGATATGAAGAGAGAGAAAGACCAATCTGGGCACCTGCAAGGAGTGGGAGCTAGATCCTGCTTCCTGGTAAAATCTAAAATGGATCTGTGAATGGGATGTGATATGGATACTGGGGGTGGGGGGTAGGCAGAATAATGAACCACAAATCTCTACATCATAATCTGTGGAACTTGTGAATATGTTACCTTACATTTGAAAATGGACTTTACAGATGTTATTAAGGTAAGGACTTGGGGGTGGTGAGATTAAGCTGGAATTAACCACCTGAGTCCAGCCTAATCACTTCCTTAGCCCTGGTATCCTTAGCTGGATAATCTAGCAAAGCTCCAGTGAGAGGGAAATGTAAAGAAGAATGCTCAGAAGAGACATAGTTTGCTGTAGGTCTGAAGAAGAGGGCTCTGAGCCAAGGAAGGAGGTCACATAGAAACCAGGAAAGGCTGGTAAAGGAGTCCTCCCCATGCCTCCAGAAAGAACGTGCTCTGTGAACACCAGGATGTTGGCCCTCGGAGACCGTCGGCAGACTCCTAGCAAACAGAACTGAACAGAGTAAATCTGTGCTTTCATTACAGCATCAGCAGGATCTCTAGACTGTACTACCACAGGGAACTGAAGAGAGCCCTGCTGTCGCGTGGAAACTGTAAGAAACGGCTTTGCCAGGAAACACTGGGGAGAAGAAAGGACAAAAATGTCAGGGGCTGCAGGAGGAAGTGAAAGCACCTCGTCTTCATGTCTGCTGGAAACACAAGTTCCATGGGAGGAAGCCTCCTTCTCTGTTCCTTTCAGCATCTCTCCCTCAGGGTTCAGATCCTCGTCCTCCAGAGCCCCACCCCTCCCCCAAACTGTGGACAGTGTGCAGCACAGACCTGAGCAGACGACCCCCGCATCCTGCTTGTGTCTGCAGTCGTGCCGCCCCCAGCCCCGGGAAGGGCACCTCCACACGTGGGACTCAACGTGCAGTTCAGGTTGTCCAGCCAGATGGGCCCTGATCCCGCCCCGAAGTGAGCAGACCTCATGGCATTGAGGGCTTCTCCACAGCCCAGCTGCCTGCACACCACGCGGGCATCGTCCAGGTCCCAGCCGTCATCACAGATGGTGCCCCAGGAGCCCTGGTCAAGGATCTCCACTCTCCCGGCGCAGGGACCGCCCCCGTCCACCAGGCGGAGCTGTCTGCTGTCTGAGGAGAGAGAAATGGGACAATGGGGCAGTGACAAGGGGAATGAGAAGGGTCTTCTGTCCTGTGGGACCTCCACCTGAGCAGTAGGGGGCGCTCTCCTCTGAGGCCGCTGAGGCCGCTGGTTCCGTCACTGGATCCTTGTACTGGGGCAGCGCCTGGGTTTGTTTTCCTGCAGAAACAGCAATGATTAGAGCGCTAGGGGGTTGAAGAACTGGAAACTGATTTAAGCTAAATAATGATCTAGTGGTGGAGCCTGAGATGGGAGCTATAAAATAACAGCAAAGTTAATCTAATTTTAATCTCTATTGAGAGTACCGTGTCTGAGAAAGCCAAAAAATTTTCTTTTACGCTATGAATTGTCCTAAGAATGAGTTACATGTGTATTTCTGAATTATGATTTCCTCGCTGTTTATGCCCAGTAGTGGGATTGCTGGGTCATATGCTAATTTTAGTCCTAGGTTTTAAAGGACTGTGGCTCCACCTGAGGACCGGTGGGAGGAGCAGACAGAGAGGGTCAAACAATTCCCCAAGCAGAAGGGAAGGTTGGATATGGCCTCCCAGGTACCTTTGTTTAAGCAGCTGGCTCACTTCAAGATGCCCTGGACATCTCACAAGGACTCCTGTGAGCAGCGCATTCAGAACCTGAGCTTCAAAATGAGGAGTGGACAGATGCTGGCTGTCATAGGGAGCTCAGGTGAGACCAAAGTTTAAAGAACAGGAATGATTTACCTAAGGACATATATTTAATGCAGACTAAGAACTAGAACTCTGGTCTCCTGGTTCTCAGATGTTTTTTTAAAAATTCAACTGATTAAATTTTAAAGATCTTAAAAAAAAAAGGACTGTGGCTCAGATCCTGAACTCTTATATTGCCAAATTCAGACATAAATTGAAGAAAGTAGGGAAACTACTAGACCATTCAGGTATGACCTAAATCAAATCCCTTATGATTATACAGCGGAAGTGAGAAATAGATTCAAGGGATTAGTTCTGAGAGACAGAGTGTCTGAAGAACTATGGACGGAGGTTCATGATGTTGTACAGGTGACAGGGATCAAAACCATCCCCAAGAAAAAGAAATGCAAAAAAACAAAAAGGCTGTCTGAGGAGGCCTTACAAATAGCTGTGAAAAGAAGAGAAGCAAAAAGCAAAGGAGAAAAGGGAAGATATACCTATGTGAAAGCAGAGTTTCAAAGAATAGCAAGGAGAGATAAGAAAGCCTTCCTCAGTGATCAATGCAAAGAAATAGAGAAAAACAATATAATAGGAAAGACTAGAGATCTCTTCAAGAAAATTAGAGATACCAAGGGAACATTTCATGCAAAGATGGGCACAATAAAAGACAGAAATGGTATGGACCTAACAGAAGCAGAAGATATTAAGAAGAGGTGGCAAGAACACACAGAAGAACTGTACAAAAAAGATCTTCACGACCCAAATAATCACAATGGTGTGATCACTCACCTAGAGCCAGACATCCTGGAATGCGAAGTCAAGTGGGCCTTAGGAAGCATCACTATGAACAAAGCTAGTGGAGGTAATGGAATTCCAGTTGAGCTATGTCAAATCCTAAAAGATGATGCTGTGAAAGTGCTGCACTCAATATGCCAGCAAGTTTGGAAAACTCAGCAGTGGCCACAGGACTGGAAAAGGTCAGCCTTCATTCCAATCCCAAAGAAAGGCAATGCCAAAGAATGCTCAAATGCACAATCACACTCATCTCATATGCTGGCAAAGTAGTGCTCAAAATTCTCCAAGCCAGGCTTCAACAGTACATGAACCGTGAACTTCCACATGTTCAAGCTGGCTTTAGAAAAGGCAGAGGAACCAGAGATCAAATTGACAACATCCACTGGGTCATCGAAAAAGTGAGAGTTCCAGAAAAATATCTATTTCTGCTTTATTGACTATGCCAAAGACTTTGTGTGGATCACAACAAAGTGTGGAAAATTCTCCAAGAAATGGGAATACCAGACACCTGATGTGCCTCTTGAGAAATCTGTATGCACGTCAAGAAACAACACTTAGAAGTGGACATGGAACAACAGACTGATTCCAAATAGGAAAAGTAGTACATCAAGGTTGTATATTGTCACCCTGCTTATTTAGCTTATTTGCAGAGTACATCATGAGAAATGTAGGGCTGGATGAAGAACAAGCTGGAATCAAGATTTCCAGGAGAAATATCAGTAACCTCAGATATGCAGATGACACCACCTTTATGGCAGAGAGTGAAGAAGAACTAAAGAGCCTCTTGATGTAAGTGAAAGAGGAGAGTGAAAAAGTTGGCTTAAAGCTCAACATTCACAAAACTAAGATCATGGCATCTGGTCTCATGTCAGGAAGCATTTAACAAGAGGCTTCCTGTGTGCTGTTTTGGATCTGTCAGGAACCCTCTGGCCCTTATTGATTCCTGAATATTCAGGAATTAAGAGGAGAGGCATGCCTTTCCCGGGGCTGAGGAATCCAGGCATTTCTCATTACAGTGATAAGTACCCTCTTCCTTTTTATGAGCCATACGGTAAAAGGTGATTGTTTGCAACTCTCTCTTCGATAGGGATCATATTATGTTTTGGAGCTCTGGAATTTTAATCTTTATCTTTGCTGAGAATAACTACAGTATATATGCCCACACCATGCTGATTAAAACACCTTTGCTCCATCAGAGCTTTGGTCCCCGTGTCGTGTCTTTCTTTCTTTCTTCTCTCTCTCTCTATTTCTGGCTAATTCCTTGGAGCGCGGAGGCCCGCTGAGCTCACTTTCTTGCCCAGGCTTCTAAGACCCTCTAGAGAAGGCACACTGTGCCTTCACTCACTCGAGAGGGCACCTGGTGCCTACGTGCAGCAGCTCGAGCCCTAAGAACAGGACTGTATTGGCTTTCCGCATAAACCAGGGGGTATCAGGCTCTTTCTCTCTCTTACTCTCTGGACCACCAGGTTCCGGTCCATTAAAGGACCAATAGTCTCATCACTTCATATCAAATTGATGGGGAAACAGTGGCAGACTTTATTTTCTTGGGCTCCAAAATCATTGCACATGGTGACCTCAGCCATGAAATTAAAAAATGCTTACTTCTTAGAAAAAAGTTATGACCAAACCAGACAGCATACTAAAAAGCAGAGACATTACTTTGCCAACAAAGGTCCATCTAGCTAAAGCTATGGTTTTTCCAGTAGTCATGTATAGATGTGAGAGTTGGACTATAAAGAAAGCTGAGTGCCAAATAATTGATTCTTTTGAGCTGTGGTGTTGGAGAAGACTCTTGAGAGTCCTTTGGACTGCAAGGAGATGCAATCAGTCCATCCTAAAGGGATCAGTCCTGAATATTCTTTGGAAGAACTGATGCTGAAGCTGAAACTCCAATACTTTGGCCACCTGATGTGAAGAACTAACTCATTTGAAAAGACTCTGATGCTGGGAAAGACTGAAGATAGGAGGAGAAGGGGACAACAGAGGATGAGATGGTTGGATGGCATCACTGACTCAAGGGACATGAGTTTGGGTAAACTCCGGGTGTTGGTAATGGACAGGGAGGCCTGGCGTGCTACAGTCCATCTGGTCACCAAGAGTCGAATACGACTGAGCCACTGAACTGAACTGATATTGTTCTCCATAGTGGCTGTATTAGTTTACATTTCCACCAACAGTACAAGAGGGTTCCCTTTTCTCCACATCATGTCCGGTATTAATCATTGTAGATACTTCATTGTAGTTTTGATTTGCATTTCAAGAAGGAGGGGATATATGTATACATATAACTGACTCACTCCTTGTACAGCAGAAACTAACACAACATTGTAAAGCAATTACACTCCATTTAAAAAAAAAAAAAGAATGTTACATAAGCTGTTCTAATCCTAAATCTATCTCTAAACAAAAGATGCAAAATAAAAACTTTTCTGAAGGATTTCTATAATGTTCTACATCTATGTCTGTCATTTTAAAAATACTTAGATAAAAGAGATCTCCTGGAAAACCAAGAGGAAAAAGGAGACATTAAAAAGTATTTCCCAAGGTATTCAGCTACTAGAGTCATCTGACAGAGAATTTAAGTAGTTGTGATTACAGTGATTATAGAATTAGTTGTCAAGTTATATCTTGGCAGAAAAATGAGAACAAGAAAACAAATAAAAATTCTAGAGCTGATACTTAATAACTGAAATTAAGAACTAGAGAATGAGTGGATCACCACATTAGATCAGCACAAGGTAGAGACAGTAAAATAGAAGATCAGAGGACAAATATTCCTCTATTTAGAATGCAGGTCACATGGTAAGTGTCCTGGTTATTTTGCTGTGTAACAAAGTTTTCCAAAAATGTTAATAGCAGTAGGAAAAAAAAGCAAAAGAAAACTTCATTTTGCTTAATACTTCCTGAGTCAGTAATTTGGGGCAAACAAACTTGGCAGTTCTGTCTTGGGATTTTCATGTGGCTGCATTTAGATGTCATCTGGGGCTGAAGTTGTCTCAGAACTTTACTGAACTGTGGTTACATAAGAAAATTCTTTGTGGTATTTTAGGGGTAAAGGGACATCATGTCTGCAACCTAATTCAAAAAGATTTTACATATTCATGGAGAAATGGGGCAAGAGGCAAACCGAGAGGAAAAGAGAAAGACAGAGACAGACAGAGAAAGGGAGATTAAAGCAAAATACCATCACTGGGAAATCCAGGTGAAGGTCATCTGGAAAGTTTTATTCTTGCAATTATTCTTGCAACTTTTCTGTAAATCTCAAATTAGGTCAAAATTTAAAAAATTTACAAGGTGAAAACAAGTCAGAGAGAATGCATTGCTCAGAAACTTACACAGAAAAAAAAAACAAAAACTAGTAACATCAAAAAATAAAATGCCTAGGAGAAAAACCTAGTAGAAGATGAGCAAATCCTCTGAGAGAAATTCAAGACCAAATTGAATAGAGGAATATATGGTGCCAATGAGTTGGAAGACTCAAAATTACCATAGTCAATCATCCTCAAATTTATATTTAGATTAAATTTAATCTCAGTCAAAATACCTTACGCTTTTTTGGTGAAAAATGATAAGCTGATTCACAAGTTTATACAAAAGGCAAAGACCAAGAACAACCAATACAGTTGGCAAGACAAGCAATGAAGACTAAGTATAAAGTAATTCCTATAAATTAAAAGTTTTCAGACTTCTTATAAAATTACAATAATTGAGAAATGTAAGAAAAACAAAAGAAAAGAAACAAAAACATACAAGGGTATACAAATGATACAATGGAACAGAGTAGAGAGTCTCAAAAAAGACTCAGACATGCATACCCTTCTGTTTATGACAAAATGGCAGTGCAGTCTGGAAAAGTGTCTTTTCAGAAAGATCTGAGTCAATTGGATGTCTGTATGAAACAGGAAAATTAATGACTACTTAAAAATTAACACACTCTTATTTGAAGATTGCCTTTTCTATTTCCATAAACAATGCCATTGAGAGTTTGATAGGGATTGCATCAAGTCTGTACACCCCTTCGAATAGCATAGATATTTAACGATATTAACTATTCCAATCTGTGAACACAGGATGACTTTCCATTTATTTACATCTTACTTAATTTCATTCACAAATGTTTTGTAATGTTGAAAGAAGCTGGAATGCTGCCAAAACAAAAATAAGAAGAAGGATGAGGAGGAGGTAAAGGAGAAGGAAGAAGAGAATGGGAATGAGAGGAAGGAGGCAGTGAAAACACAAGCCATAATTTGGAGAGTTTCTAGTTGCAAAAGCCTCAGTATGGATAAAATACATAAATATTTTGGAAAATACTAGTTGAATAAGTTTTTTGCATATTATATCACCTTCTGTTTCTCACATCTACCACCTAATCCTACCATCATTTCTCATTTCTTCCACTTCAGACAAGCAAACACCATCTTAAAAGATATGGATGAATAGAAAAGAAAATAAAAAATGGAAACACCTGGTGTAGAATGGAGTGTAAGTGAGGCATGTGGCAGGTAAGGTGGGATCACAGGAAGCTTTGAAACTAAAGGAGGAATACTAAAATAAAAACTTGTCAGTTGGTCATCATAGGAACACATTTTGAAGAAAATGAAGGTAACTCAATTTAAAAAAATTTAATTCATCATGTACTATTCCCTGGTTACTGAGTGTGTTCTGATTACTTGTTTCTAAAGTTCTTTCCAGTAAAGGACTATCTAGCAATTCTCAGTATCCAATCAAAAAAAAATACTATACTAGAATTTCCAAAAAATAAAAATGTAACCCATAACACATTGATCGCTGTTTCAGCAATCATTAGAAACAGATTCAGAATTATAAAAATGATTGAATTGGCTGATAAAAATTTTTAAATCACTAATATAAATATGCTTAATGAAGCATAAAAATAAACAGAAATGAAGCTAGAAAAAATAAATGGAACTTGTAAAATTGAAATTTATACTAACTGAAATAATTATTTGGATTAATTTAACAGGAGATCATGAACTCCTTATTTCAAAATTCAGACTTAAATTTAAGAAAGTAGGGAAAACCACTACACCATTCAGGTATGACCTAAATCAAATCCCTTATGATTATACAATAGAAATGACAAATATCTCAAGGGATTGGATCTGATAGAGTGCTTGAAGAAATGTGGATGGATGTTAGTGACATTGTACAAGAGGCAGTAATCCAAACCATCCCCAAGAAAAAGATATGCAAAAAAGCAAAATGGCTGTCTGAGGAGGCCTTACAAATAGCTGAGTAAGAAGAGAAGCTAAAGGCAAAGGTGAAAAGGAAAGATATACCCATCTGAATGCAGAGTTCCAAAGAACATCCAGCAGAGATAAGAAAGCCTTCCTTGGTGATCATTGCAAAGAAAAAGAGGAAAACAGTGGAATGGGAAAGACTAGAGAAATTTTCCTCAAGAAAATTAAAGATACCAAGGGAGCTTTTCATTCAGAGATGGGCACAAGCAAGGACAGAAATAGTATGGACCTAACAGAAGAAGAAATTAAGAAAAGGTGGCAATAATACACAGAAGAACTGTACAGCCAGATTTCAACAGTATGTGAACCAAGAAATTTCAGATGTTCAAGCTGGATTTAGAAAAGGCAGAGGAACCAGAGATCAAATTGCCAACATCCGCTGGATCATAGAAAAAGCAAAACAGTTTCAAAAAAAAAAAATCTTCTTCTGCTTTATTGACTATACCAAAGTCTTTGGCTGGGTGGATCATAACAAACTGTGGAAAATTCTTAAAGACATGGGAATACCAGACCACCTTATCTGCCTCCTGAGAAATCTGTATGCAGGTAAAGAAGCAACAGTTAGAACTGGATATGGAACAACAGACTGGTTCCAAATCAGGAAAGGAGTATGTCAAGGCTGTATATTGTCAGCCTGCTTATTGCACTTCTATGCAGAGTACATCATGGGAAATGCCAGGCTGGATGAAGCTTGAGGTGGAATCGAGATTGCCAGGAGAAATATCAATAACCACAGATATGCAGATGATACCTGCCTTTTGGCAGAAAATGAAGAACTAAAGAGCCTCTTGATGAAAGTGAAAGAGGACAGTGAAAATGTTGGCTTAAAACTCAACATTCAAAAAACAAAAATCATGGCGTCTGGTCCTAGCACTTCACGGCAAATTAATGGGGAAACAATGGAAAGAGTGACAGACTTTATTTTCTTGGGCTCCAAAATCACTACAGACGGTGACCTCAGCCATGAAATTAAAAGAGGTTGACCCTTGGAAGAAAAGCTATGACCAACCTAGATAGCATTGAAAAGCTAAGACATTACTTTGCTAACAAAGATCCATCCAGTCAAAGCTAAGATTTTTCCAGTAGTTGTGTATGGATGTGAGAGTTGGACTGTAAAGAAAGCTGAGTGCCAAAGAATTGATACTTTTGAACTGTGGTGTTAGAGACAACTCTTGAAAATCCCTTGGATAGCGAGAAGATCGAACCAGTCAGTCCTAAAGGAAATCAGTCCTGAATATTCATTGGAAGGAGTGATGCTGAAGCTGAAACTCCAATACTTTGGCCACCTGATGCAAAGATCTGACTCACTGGAAAAGACTCTGATGCTGGGAAAGATTGAAGCCAGGAGAAGATAAGATAACTAGCTCTGACTTTCTGTTTGAGGCAATGCAAGTCCCATGACCAAGTAAAAACATTTAAGTACTGGAAAAGTGAAAGCGAAGTCCCTCAGTTGTGTCTGACTCTTTGCACTCCATGGACTGTAGCTCACCAGGCTCCTCTGTCCTTGGGCTTTTCCAGGCAAGACTACTGGAGTGGGTTGCCATTCCCTTATCCAGCGGATCTTCCCAACCCAGGAGTTGAACACTGGTCTCCAGCATTGCAAGCAGATTCTTTGCTGTCTGAGCTATTAGGGAAGCCCTGTAAAACCATATGCTGTCTATAAATATGTATGTTTAAATATAAGCACAGAAACAAATTATTAATAAACAGGTAAAAATTATACACCATGTACAAAGTTTTAGTGTTTATATTACGTATCATTCAAAGTAAGACTATAGGGTAAAGAATATATTCAGAGAGAAAGAAAAAATATTTTATGATGATAAAATAGAAAAGAAATTATGTAGTATCAAAATTAGTGGGCTAACATTAAAGTCGTGGCTAGAAAAAAATTTGGAACACTGAAGCTTCCTTGATGCCTACATTAGAATAAAAACCAAAGCTGAATGAAATGATCTAAGATTCCATTTCATGGATCTACAACAATAAGAGCAAATTGTAAGTGAAAAAGAGGAACGAAAACTGAGAACAGAAATCAATTAAATAGAAAGCAAACATACAATGAAAAAATCAACAGAGTCAATTGGTGAATTTAATGATATGATATATGAGCACATTTTACTCAATTTCAAAATTTTAGGTAAAATTGGCCAAGTCCTTGAAAAGCACAACTCACCAGAACCTGACACCAAAAAAAGGAAAATCTGATTGGTCCCATATTTGTTAAAGAAATAGATTCAATATTATAAAAACTTCCCACAAAGAAAATGGCAACCTTCAATGGCCGGCACTTCCAGAGGGCTCAGAAATGACTCCCATATCAAGATAAAGGAAGAGAGGGCAGGAAGGAAGGGTACACATAGGTTGTGGTGAGTGTAGTAGTTGAGCTGAATCATGGACCCACCCTCTCCTCCTGTAATCCCTGCATCTTCACCTGCTCATCATTTTGCACTTCTGTACTGCAGTCCTTCTCAGCTTGTGAAGCCATCCCAAACCTTTGTCTTGAAGCCCTTGAAGTCCACTTTTTAATTCAAACAAACTCCTGTACATTCTTCTCAGGTGATTGTTTCTACTCTGGATTTCTCCTTCTTCACTTCCAACAATCCACTGAAGAGTCTGAGATTTCCCTTCCATATCTGATTGAGAGGAATAAACTAAGACTGATAAGTCTGAGATTTCTCTTCCATACAAGACTGAGAGGAATAAACTCCCAGACTTCAATTCCAGTGAGAAAACTGAACAGATGTGCTATTCTATTCTTATCTCTGGTGCATCACCACCACTTTGACTTACCTTCACATTATTCAAACATGTCTGAAAATAGAGAAAAGACAGATGAGTGGGAGGAAACTGGTGACAAAGACATTAGTAGAAGTAAACTGGAATTGTCCATAAATGTATGAGAGCCAAAGTTAGAGCAATAGCAATCAAGGTTTAAATGCCAGGCTACTCACAAATCTTATTTTAAAATGCATCTTACTGGAATTAATATCAAGACATCAATTTTCTTAAAACGACCACTAGAAGCTCCAGCAGCACACAGTCCATTTTTACTTAGATGCTGATTCATCAAAATAAAGCAAAGCCTCCTGCAGTGTCTCCAGAAGTTTATCTTCAGATGAAACCAAGGCTAGGACGTTGTGCCAGTAAGGAATGTCACTTGAAATGTTGGAAAACATTAAGGCTTTCTTAAAGCAGAAATTTATAACTGAAAGTCAAATCTCTTTGAAAATAATTGTTTTTGAGAGTAATACTGTAAAAAAGAAGGTGAACAAAAACTTTTGAGGAGACGAACAGGTTTATGGCATCGGTGTTGTAATGGTTTCACAGATGTATACTGATTTCCAAACTTATCATATTGAAAACATTAAATATGTATAGTTTTTGTATGTCAATAATTCCCAGATAAAGTCATTTCTAAAAAGAAAAATAATTGTTTTCTTAGAGGTCTTAACTAGTATCATCAAAAATCTGCTCAAGGTGAGATTGGAAAAGATGACTTTTCCATTGATCTTCTCCAATATAACACCAACGAGCTAATTGGCTGAGGCTCCAGTATTCTGGCCTGGAGAATTCCATGGACTGTATAATTCATGGGACCGCAAAGAGTCAGACACGACTGAGCAACTTTCACTTCACTTCACTTAGGGACCCAAGCAGATATCCTCAGGGCTCCCAGGTCCCACCATCCCATCAAATGGGGTGACCCTTTTCTGAGTGAGACTCAATCACCTGCCTTAGGGAATTCACTGTGATTTTGGACTCTTCCAGCTACTCTGATGGATTAACATCCTGGCCATCTCATCCGCCACCGTAATAACAACGGAGATGTTCTCAGTTCCTGAGACCACCCATTCACACTCTAGTTTCACTGCTATCTTTACTGCCTCCAATTTGGCACAAGTCAGTTACACTTAGACAGCACTGAACACTTTTTATGAGTCACTTTAGGTTTTTTTAGCATCACTGCCTTAGCACTTGTTTTGTTCCAGCTACTGCGGTATAAATTTCAAAGCTTCATATTTTTCTGCAGCTTCAACATCCCCACAAAAGGATATGAGCTCCCCACCCAGGTGAGCAGGTGCACCAGTGTAACGAGACTATCCCCTGCCAGAAGTCCCCCTTCTTGCCACCTCTGGCTGACTGTGACCTAGTGATGTTCAAACACACCAGTGAAATCCCCTCAGGTCTTTTCCTTGTGTAACTGCATCTTGACCCACAGTATTGTCACTAGTCCTGAGTCTTCATGCCCCATTTTGGTTAAGACTGCCAGGTTGAGCTTGTTCTATTGGCATCTCCCCATGTACCCACCTGATGGTCCTCTGTCTTTTCATAGGACAGATAATAATTCCTAGGAGCTATGAATACAGTTAACTTCGCTTGCCTGTATCTCTCCTATACACCACCCTGTAGCTGCACTTCTCAAACCATCCTAAGAAAGAATAAAAGCAGCTACCATGATGAAACTAACTCAGACAAGTCCAACCCAGAAGTTGGTCTGGAGCCTTTACTGTTCAAGTCCAAGCAATTCCTTCTGCTCCCTTGAGCACCAATGCTCTAGGAATCACATGGGACTGGAGTCTTCACTCAAGTAGACTCTAAAGGCTGTGATCCATATTCTCACATAGTTATACTGGGAATCAGACCAAAGCTTTTCCTGCTGGGGACCCACACCCACACCAGGCAGGACACACCTGAGCAGACTGCTCCAGCATCCCAGTCATGAAATAAGCCATAATTACCAAAGTCTTTAATAATTGAATGCTGACATTCAGTGAGAGTTGTCTCTGTTCCCTTGCATGAAACATAGCTAAACCAAATGGGGCCAGCTGATGGTCCAAAATAACCATCTCGAGGAGCCCCAATAGCAGCTCCACACCCCAGCTGTCTGCACACCACAGCTGCCTCCTCCAAGTCCCAACCATCATCATTCACTGTGCCTCATTCTCCTTGAAGCTTTACTTCCACTCTCCCCTCACAGTGGTGGGCTCCATCCTTTCTTCAGTCTCAGTTCCAGAGCTGCAAGAGACACAGACATAGGATACAGGGGAGATTTTAGGAGACTAGACAATGGCATAAATATTTTTAAAATGAGCTGAGAGGAAAAATTCCCTATATGTAGTATTTGTTGACTTCTGTGGTATATATATTCCCACCATGGCCAACTCTAAGCTCCCAAAGTGCCATCACTGAACATGGAGCAGGATGGAGGGACACTAGGTACTTCTCACAAGCCTGTAGAACCAGCTCCAGGGACACCACTGAGGACAGGCCTTCAGAGACTCTGGATGCTGCCCTCCCTGTAGATGTGCCCAAGGCTACTAGGGCCCAGCTTCCCCATCTCAGTTACAGCTGATGGAACACAGGTAGGAATCCTCCCCCTCCTTCCCTGTCCATAGGGAGCATCTTATCCAGCTTAGGAACAGAGGGCTGGAGTAACAGGCTCTAAGTGTCCTGATTGTTCCTGCTGCTTGGTGTTCATGTCCTTGTGTAATCCCCCCACTTGTGTGTATCTAGTAACATGAGTCTAAATGGAATTT
The DNA here is from genome assembly GCF_023699985.2 of Odocoileus virginianus. Classification (NCBI taxonomy): domain Eukaryota; kingdom Metazoa; phylum Chordata; class Mammalia; order Artiodactyla; family Cervidae; genus Odocoileus; species Odocoileus virginianus. The sequence goes on from NC_069696.1 coordinate 109,790, forward strand.
GGCAAAAATGATGAGATTTCACTTAAGAGATTAGGACTCAAGACAACTCTGGAGCTTTCCTAAAATCTGCTTCCCGGGTTATTAACCAAAGTTTGGGTAGAATAAAATCCCCTGCTTTTCTCCCTAACAAAATTGTTAATTGAATTTTCATTGACATGCCTAACACCGGTGATTAGGAAAGTATGCTGCATTTCAATTATATAATAAAATGATTGTAGGAGGTTAAATTTTCTATGTTATCCCTGGAATATCCTATCTTTTGTAATTCCATCAATACAATGGACTTCCCAAGCAGTGCAAAGAATCTGTGTGCCAGTGCCAGAGACAAAAGAGATGCAGATTAAATCCCTGGGTCTGGAAGATCCCCTCAGGAGGGCATGGCAACCCACTCTAGTATTCCTGCCTGGAGAACCCCATGGGACAGAGAAGCCTGGTGGCTACAGTCCATAGGGTCACAAAGAGTCAGACACAATTGAGTGCACACACACACATCAAAACAATAAAAAAATTTTTACTGTGTAAAAGCAGCATAATTAACAATATTAATATATACAGATGTGCAAAATATATTGTTAACTTTTAAAAACATGTTACAAAAATATTATATATTGAATTATCTAATCTTGGGGGTCTACATTATTGTGTATAATAACATCAATTATACTTCAAGGAATAATTTTTCAGCAATGCCCATCACAGATTTCCTGGTAAAAACTCCTGTAACATCTGCCCAGCTCAGAAATCATCAAATACTCACAAATGCCTAGACTATTGTATTATAAGGAGCAAGTTCAATGTCATATGAAGTAGAAGAAGAAAATTTTAGTAGGAAAACACCGAAGAGTGTTGTTTCAGGAAAAATTTTAAAAGTACTTCCTTTGGCAAAATGGTCTTGTTTCATAAGTAACGTCTCAGGAAACTTCCAACAGTTTTCCTGGTAAATGCTGGGCCTTGCATTAGAACACATGTTGTCTCTCCCCTCAGGGGATCAAAACCCACCTCTGCCCTCCAGAGCCCTCAGGAGAAGACACTTCACCAGCATCTACCCAGCACTCGAGGAGCAGAGACATGGAGGAGGTTTCCCAAGGAGAGCAGTGGACTGGAGGCTAAGGTCTAGGGGATGACAGTGAGCTCTGAGAGGAGACAGGGCTACACTGAGTCTCAGCAGACCAGCACCCACATCTGAGAGAGCCGCCTCCTCCAGGCTGGAGACCATATTCTCTGCAGCCATAGCCCTCACTGGTTGAGAGGATGGCCTCCCCATCCTCACTCAGGGGAAACCAGCTCCAGGGAGGGACAGAAGAGGACATGAGAGAGAAAGAGCTCCCAGAGAGTCACAGCAGATTCTGGGAGGGAAAATGTTAGGTAGTTAGAATAGGAAACAGGAGTCCAAAATGGTGGTGGCTAAAAGACAAGGAAGGGAAAAGCCCACGGAAATAGAACAAAGGAAGGTCCGAGGATGAAAGTGAGGACTTCAGGTAGAACAAACAGCACTCCTGGCTAGCCCAATTTGCATAGGGCAGGCCCAGGGGAGGGAAAAAAACATATAAAAAGAGGAGCCAAAGGGCTGGAGTTCTCTCTCCCTCTCTCCTGCGCACTGGGGCTCTCTTGCCTTCGTGTCTTTGGGTTGACATGTCCTCATGCCTCAAGGATGGATTTTCCTGTTATTATCTAAATAAAATAGAGCTGTAACACGGAGCTATAACACTGATTTGTCTAAGAACATGGTCCATTCGAGACCTGAAAGCTATAACATGGTCTGTCCAAGACCCGAGAACTGTGACACGCTGAGGTCTTTAATGTCTGTCACTCCAAATCTTTGTTGTGATGAGGCAGAACCAAGGAGTATACACTGGCCCGACAGAAAAGGACCATCCCAGGCCCTCATCACATCAGGAAACAAGTCACAGGAACTGGGGAACTTATACACCTGGGGCTGCGCATCAACTGAACTCTACAGGCAAGAGGTCCTCTCTCCTGGCTACAGGCTTCTCTGCTCCACACTGGACACCTGGTGGGAACAGATGAGGCCAGCAGGCAGAGCCTCTCACAGAGCCCAGTGCTGGGCAGACATGGCAACAAACAGAGGGGAGCTGGGGGATGAGGGAGAGGAGCCAGAGAGAGGCAGGCAGGTGCACGATTATCTCTGATCTGGTTATATGCAGCGGCCATGACACCCAGCCCTGTGGGACCCTGTGTGCTTCACAGACCAATGGACTCAGTCCCTGCTCAGCGGCCCCATTCCTCTCACACAGACCAGCTCCACACACCCTCACACTCCATCACACACCCTCACACACAGACACAAGTTCCTCACACACTCCACACATACATACACTCACACTCTCACACAGCCTCACACACACTCATAAACTCTTCACACACTCCACAGATACACACACACACAAACTCCTCACATACTCCTCACTCATCCCCCACACACAAACACAAACTCCTCATACACCCTCACACATCTTCACACACACAAACACACAAACTCCTCACACAATCCACATACAACCTCACACATCCTCTCACACAGATACACACAAGCTCCTCACACACTCCACATACACACACACCCTCACACACTCCTCACACACCCCTGCAAACACACATACCCTTGCACACAAACACAAACTCCTCACACACTCCACACACACACACCACTCTCTTACACACACTGACACACTCATCACACACCCCTGCAAACACACATATCCTTGCACACAAACACAAACTCCTCACACAGACACACCCACATCCACACCCACACACACACAACCTCACACACTCCTCATCTGCACACATACACACACACAAGCACAGAGCCTACAGGAGCATAGACACCGGAAACATGGGGATCCAGGGGCAGTGCTCACACATCAGGCACATGGAGCATGTGGGAACAGCCCAGAGTCCCAGCTGAGCTCAGTCACTGGACCGTCCATACACTGGGAGCCACTGGGCCACCTAGAAGCTACCTGAGAACAAGAGAGACAGTGGAGGGGACTCAGGCTGACCCAGCTTGGTCCAGACCAAACCTCACTGCTCTGTAAAATCTGCCGCTATGACCAGTGGACCCCCCACAGGAGAGGGACCAGTATTCACAGTCTGTGTGGCTCCTTTTTGGTCAAAAACACTGAGGCTCAGCTCCAGAACTCCAGACACTTTTCCCTTCACCAAGGCGTCCCTTCCCAGCTGTGGACCCAGGACAGAGGGCAGCTCTTACCTTGACCACCCACCACGGTGCCGAGGAGGAGGACACAGAGTCCCTGGAAGGAGAGGTGTTGGCTCAGAGCCATCCTGACCCCACGTCCTCAAGGTCACAGTCCCAGCTGCAGGATCAGCCTGTGAGGAGGCGTCAGGGTGCCAACCGGGGTCTATATAGACCATCCCCTACATCCTCCCTCCTGAGAGCCAATAGCGACACCTTTCACCATTTCAGGCACTATTGGAGGCTGCATCTGCCACTTTCTGTAGCTCAGACACCAATGAGCTTCTGAATCTTCAACATCTCCTTATATGAGCAACACGGTCCTTTGACCTCCTGTTTCCATGGTCCTGAGAGCCAGGCCCCATGGCCGGCACTGGTGTAGAAAACTTGTGTCAAGGGATGTGAGTGACTCTTTCTCCCCTGATCACCCTGGCCAGTATTTACAGACTGTGAGATCTCACATGGTCAGGGTCCGGGATCAGTTGGCCCGTGAAGAATAATTTTGGTGGGATCAGGCATTGATACTCCCCAGGGCTGGGCTCAGGGACAAAGAAGAGAACTACAAGCAGGCTGAAAATACAAGAGTAATTATCAGGTCAGCAGAAATGAGGACAGGAGCACAGGGACTCACAGGTGAGCATGGAGGGGGTGAGGTGGGAACCATCGGGTTGGGGGGATGAGATTGCTGGTCATTCCCCCCTTCTCAGAATGATCTGGAGACAAGGTCCTGGAGCACAAGGGTGTCATAACAACACAGGGCTTTGACAGAACCTTCCCTGGTGGCTCATGGTAAAGAATCTTCCCGGAATGCAGGAGACACAGGTTCAATTCCTAGGTTGGGAAGATCTCCTGGAGGAGGAAATGGCAACCCACTCCAATATTCTTGCCTGGAAAATCTCACAGAGGAGTCTGGCAGGCTACAGTCCAAGGGGTCACAAAAAGTCAGACACGACTGAGTAATTAACACTCTCTGACTGAACCTAACATTTCTCGTCATGGATCTTTCTCAGCCCCTAAGATCCCTCTGTCCTGCAGGCCCATGTCACTTGGGCCTCGCTCCCCTTCTGCAGTGAGAAGGGCCGTGGTCTTCTGTGTTTACAGACCTGACCCCTCTTCTCTTTGCAGCCACCCAGGGGCAGCAGTTCTGCCCTGAGAACCACCTGCTGATGCACTTGCACCATGTTTCTTCCTGCAAAACACAGGCTCAGTGCAGCGATTAGAGCGTGTGCAGAACTCCCCTCAGACTCGGTCCAGAGAGGCCCCACCCTGGATGCTGCATGGTACAAGACACTGCCCTGGATGAGAGGGAACACACACACACACAAACTCCTCACATGCTAACAAAACACACTCCTCACACCCTCACGTACACACAAACCCTCACACACTCCTCACTCATCCCCCCACACACAAACACAAAAACTCCTCATACACTTCTCCCTCACCAGGGAGAGGGGTTCCTGAGAGGGCACTCACAGCCAGAGGGGGCCCCTGCCATCCCCCTTCTAGATCCATCAGGGGTCTCAGAACAGGAATTCCTACCCAAATGGAGCCCAGGCTGCTTCAAGAACTGTCAGCTTCTTCTCTACACGTCCACCAGAGAAGGGACAACAGGTGAGCAGCCTTGGTCCTGAGGGTAACTGAGGCCTGCTGTTTGCTGTGGAGGTGGGGGTGCAGCTCACAGTGTGGTCACTCCAGGCAGCACCAGCAAGACCCAGAAGCTTGTTGGAAATGAAAGTTCTCAGGTCACACCCAGGCCTAGCGAATAGCCTCTGTGTGTCTCATCACAGTCCCTCTAGGTTGTTCTTCTACCATCGAGGTTTGAAGATGCAGGTTCAGAGGGAACACAGACACACAGACTGGGCTCAGTGCCTGCTCACAGGCCAGGCCCCTGGCTGTGGGGGAGAAGAGGGGATGCAGGCGAGGGCAGGCCTCAGGCTGACTCTCCCTCGCAAGGCCCCGATCTAACCCCGGCACCTTCCAGGCTCAGGTTTCTCTGAGGGGACAGTTTGAAGATGCTCTGGTCACAATCAGGTCATTTCCAGCCCATCTGGGAACACTTATGGTTCCCAGAGTGAGTTTTTAAAATGTCATTCTTTTTTAAAATTTCAATTGCTTCATGAAAAGTTGCAGTCAGTAGACATTTCATATGCTCTGAGAATAGGACTTATTAACAGCTAGCTTCCTTAACAGTGATAATTTATCAATCATTATCAGAAAGGACAAGGAAGAAATGAACAATAATATGAAGGAATAAAAATTCCATATCCTTATTCTTATGTAATTAATGTTACCATAAAGTTTTTTTCACATACATTTTGTCCACATTTCAGATTATTCACTTGTAACTGATACTCAGAAAAGGAATTATTATATTTTAAGAATAGAAATTCATTATTTTTCAAATGACAAATATATTGCATTTTTTACCATATTGCCATAGAGCACCCAGAAGTCTATCTGTTCTCTGAATCTTTTGACCTTCTTAAAAAAGGAAAAGGAAAAAATAAGCCTCTTTCTTTCACTCCCCTCCAGGTCCAGGTTACTGTTTCTCCCAGGAGCGGTGGGGGTGGGAGTTTTCCAGGTAGGGGCGACGTCTGTACAGATGGCTTCCCCCAATCTGTACCCCCACCCCTTTCCCCAGGCTCTCTACCTGTCTGTGGGTCAGGTAGACACTGAATCTTTACAGAGTCCTTGGTGGTTCTAGCCTTCTGAGTTTCAGATACTTAAATGATCAATTTTTACAATGAATGTCCAAGGCCAGATTGTAATCCACGCACTGTATCCTTGAACTTGTCCCCTACATGAACATTTCAGCTTCTACATGGATGCTGCTGGTCTGATAGCATTGGCCTCCGCTTTGCAAGTGTGCAGTTTACAGGATCACCACAGGGCGACAGAGTTGGGAATAACAAATTCCTGGAAGCTGGAATCAAGTAAAATTGAAGTGCTTGGTATTTTATTTAAAGGTCACAATTAACATTATTTTCATATTAAAACACCTTAGAAGAGTGCATTGATGAAGACATCAGTTTCATTGTTTGAACTATAAATAAATTAATTAACATAGAAATATAGATACTAAAGAAACAGATTCGATAAATGGGCTGACAGATTGATGATATTGATGGCAATAGGTAAATAGAGAGATTGATGCATATATGCATATACACAATATCTATATATAAGGGCTTCTAGACATGCTAAATCCCTTTCCGTTTATCCCATTTCATTTTATGAATTATCCCTTTCTGCTAGTCTCAAAATTAGGCTTCAGGAGAGAAAAAGATTTATCTATAAAGGAAATAAAGAGAAAGTAGGAGTCATCATTCAACTCTAGCCCTCCAAAACAGAAGTTTGGGGTCCTGAGAAGAAAATAGATAGTTTAGAAAGTCTAAGAGTTTCTAAACTTCAATTTTCCCCCTTAGTATATTGAAAGTTTGGTTTGGTAACATTCAGTACACATTTAAAAACTGTAACTGAAAAAGATGCAAAATATAATTTAAGGGAACAGCTCCTGACAGAAGGGGAAATAGAAAGCCTTCTAGAGGGTGGCCCCAGGAGAGGGAGCAAAGAAGAGGCAAGGGAAGCAGAGAAGAGAAAGGGTTCATACTGCCTGCAACCATCAGTGACCCCATCTCCTCTGTTCTGCATTTAAGAGGAAAGGTGGCAGCAAGAACGGAAGCCCAGTGGGCTGAGGGGACAGATCCAAGCAGAAGTGGCTGATGTCCAGTGTGGCCATTGCTGTCCTGTTCTGTTTCCATTGATCAGAGAAGCTCCCAGATGGTCCCCAGAGAGTAGCGCTGGGATGAGTAGAGAGACTGAGAACGGCCTAGGGGAAGCACAATAGAGCTCCCACCTCAAAACTCAGGGTCACCAGCATGCTGCCCCCATTCTTCCTCAAGGCCCCTCAGGCTCAAGGTTCCCATGGTACAGTCCACACAAGCCCACCCTGAGGCCCCCTCACCCTGACTCTCATCATTGCATCTCAGATGTGGAAAGGATGCATCTGGGACACACACACCCCAGAGTCCCCAAAAGCACTCAGAGACAGCTTCACCCCCTCCCTCTCCCACATCTGAAGGTCTCAGTGGAGCCAACACAAGGGCAGCTGTGGGCCAGTCCACAGCCCTATAACATCCACACTGGAAGGACCCCTCATCCCTGTCAACAGACCTAGTTTCTCTGTCCTGCCATGCCCATTTTTCTCCCTGAGCCTCGAGAGAAAAGACAATCAAACACAAGCTTTTCTCCCTCTACTTAAATGTGCTAATATTAACCCACTAATCATAGAAGAATTGCTTACGTGTCATCTATTCCTCCCACTCCCAAGACCCATGATAGAGCCCCATCTCCTTCTATATAGGGATTCTTAACACATTAATGATAATAACTGGTTGTAAATATTAGAACCAAAATGTAAACTCAGGTGGTGGAGTAGGACCAGGAAATGCTCAGTCACTTAGAATTGATGCTCTACTCCCTCTGGGCCCAGATTCATCATTCTTTACCCAGTTATGGACTCCACGCCATCACCAGAAACCACCAGACAGACACCTAGAACACAGGATGTGTCCTGGGGTCCAGTATCCCTCCCACTGGATGACACACGGATGCGTTTAGTAAAACAGGCACACACAGTCTCACCTCGGGATGGAAATCTCACTGGTAAGACACTGTTAGGGGCTCCAGACCCTGTTACAGGGAGTGGTGGGCTGGAAAGGAGGGGTTAATTCAGGGCTGGCAGGCTGCCCCATAGCACCCTCTACCCCAGAACTGGGGATGCAGGTCAGCATGGACCAACTCACTCTAGTATGAAGGCACATCTTCTCTGACACATAAGGAAATCTCATTGTCCTATCTCATCAAAGATTTGAAGGAGAAAATTTTAGGGAGGACTCCAACCAGCTGTGTCCACAGTGAACTTAACAGAGTGCAGCGCAGGGGTCAGGAGAACAGACTCGGGAGTCAGTCTGCCCTGTCCTGATTCAGAGCTCAGCCACATACCATGTGTGTGAACTTGAACAGGGTTCTTACACTCTTTATGTAGTGGCTTCATCTGTAAAATGAAGGTTTTGATTGAGTCTAGATAACAGTTTTGGTGAAGATATGTGAGTTGGCATTAGTAAGCATTAATTGCTATGGGCTTCCCTGGTGGCACCAGTGGTCAAGAACTCACCTGCCAATGCAGGTGACTCGGGTTCGATCCCTGAGTCTGAAATGCCATTTCCTCTATATCCCCTCTAGTAGGAAATTGCAACCTATGCCAGTATTCTTGCCTGAAAAATTCTGTGGACAGAGGAGTCTGGCGGGCTACAGCCCCTGGGACACAATGGAGCACACACAGACACATTATAACTTCTAGCTAACGGTAGTATGTGCTCATACTGGTAAAGAAGCAGTGTTATGGCATCACTCTCCATTCCAGCCAAGGGTTCACAGCACTCTAGAACAGAAATTCAATTCTGTTACCTGGAGCCTTGACTAGAGCTGTCAGAACTCTCCCAGGAACCACATGCTGTGATGGTCATTGGTGCCAATCAGAGTTGTGAGTCTTCCACACATCGCCCCTTCTCTCCATGCTCCCATTCTATGCTCATTAACCTCGACCTTACCAACTGTGAGCTTTTGTGAATTAAGCTATTTACTTGTTCATGTTACCCTATAAGCTGGAAGGTACTTAGTAAAAGTTCTGCATCTAATTCACTTCCATATCCCTAATACCTGGATAATTAAAATGGCCAGACCATGCCTATTGAATAAATAAATGAATGAATGTCACTCTGGTAGGTGATTTATAGAAATTATTCTTATTAAAAATGCTGTTTTTAAAATGTAATTCACCTTTTTGTGAGGGCTTCAGAGCAAGTGCAAGTTGCATCATTTGTTGTAATGATATTTCAACACCACTAAATGGTACAAGCTATGTATGGTTCACTACAACACATTTTTGCAATAAATGCAGTAAATTCCAATATGCAGAAACAAACACAACCCCATTCCAAGAGCGGTGCTGAGACAGCCAGTTCTAAACCGTATAGATGTTGCAAGTATCTATATATCCGAATATACAGTTGGTAAACCACAGCTCACTGATAGGTAAGCACCATGAAGCCTCCTGTTCTGGGCTTAATCAGATATGGCCAAGTGGGCAGGATGTTTATGTATTTATCATTTGGTTCACTTTCAATTCAAACCACACATGACTGCAACAGGAAGAAAATTTTGTTATAAAAAATGTTTATATTGAAAGTGCAGAAGTAAAAGCTTCTATATTGAATTGAAAGTGCAGATGTAAAGAACAGAAAGAATTCTCTTCTTTTACTTGGGGAAACTGCTTAATCAGACTTATGAATTGTAAAGCAATACAATGTGTAGCATTGTTATTCCCAAATTACCATGAGTAAAAGGAGGTTTGAGAGGTTTAGTAATCTCTTTGCTAGGAAAGTTGATAATTAGGCATCCTTGCTTGAGGGACATTTTCAGGACCAAACAGAGTGACCAATATGCAAAATATTTTTGAATTAAAACTATCTATGCAACTTTAAAGAAAATAATAGAGTTGTTACACCAAAGATTTGGAGACCCCTCTCGCTATCTGTGTTCCTTGCCTGAATGGACCCAAGATCAGTAAAGGCTACTTTACCGATGATCACTTCATCACAGGGGCATAAGGGAAAGAGCAAGGTCATGAGCTGGCTGAGGTCCAGCCCATCATCTAAGTTCAGCCCTTTGGAGTCTATGATCAGCAATATCTAACAAAGAGTTTGGCACTGAATTGACCTCATTCATTTCTCCTGGAGGAGGGCATGGCAACCCACTCCAATATTCTAGTCTGGAGAATCCACAGACAGAGGAGCCTGGTGGGCTACCGTCTGTAGGGCTGCACAGAGTCCAACACGACTGAAACAGATTCACACAGCACAGCACACACATTTCTCCACAGGTCCAGCACCAGATGCCCAGAGACCAGAACAAATAAAAGCTACTAAATCAAAGATAAGCTGATTCTAAGTGAGAGCATACAGACCAAAGACCCTTCCTCACTGCCACTGAAGAAGAAGCCCCTTATCCCAGACAACATCTCTGGCAGGAGACAGAGAAGGTGCCTCCTCATGAAAAGGAAAGCCAATCTCAACAGGGACCTGGAACTGAGAATTGACAAGACAATGACTACAGTGAGCCTGAGCTAAGCTGAGGGATGGATTTTAAATGGGAGGCTCTGTGTTACCTTAAAGGGACTTTCAATCTACATGAACACCCCTTGCTAGTGCACAGGATGAAGTCAGTTACAAAAATAGAGAATATTATGCATATTTCAATTCTAGGCAATGCATTTTCAAGGCTTCGTAAATCTCTCCATGTTTATAAATGCACAGAGCTTTCACTTCTGTGAACTCTTTCTAATTCCTCCAGCCTAAAATTACTGCTGTTTCTATTTAGTGTGCAGAAATTTGCTTACAGTCTTTAAAGTGGGAGCTTAACAAGGGCTAAGACTGTGTCTTATTCTTCAGTGTCTTTTTAGGGCCAAGTAAAGACACATAGAAAGAGCTTAAGAAATATTGGATAATTGAAGAAATGATCACACGAACAAACGCTGAAAATAACCCTGTAATTAGTGACTACTTGGGGGAAGGGAGGTGGGGGCAGCAGAGACACAAATCTAACTAATCCCACTCAGCACAGACTGAAGTGAAAAAGGAGTCAGAGACACACCAGCCAAAGGAATCAGATGGAAAATGCCTTCAAATCCCACTCTGGGGAGGATAAAATCACATTCAATTCCTGCACAAAGCTGCCCCTCAGAAGCTTCTCCAAGGTGAGAAAAAAATGACAGCACTGCTATCAAGAGTTCTACTGAAGGATGTGGATAGACAGTAATACTCATCAAATAGTTACTTTTCCAGTCCTCAGTGACTCATTCTGGCCAGTGAATCGTGGGTGGTGTGTCCTGTGTCACCTCCAAGTGGAGGCATGAAAAGCCCAAGTGTGACTCTCTAGTTTCTCTCTTTCTTGTCCCAGAAGCTGCATGTTCCAGATGGTGCATGTGCAAGAGCCTCACTGACCACAGACATCTGTAGGTTATGATAAGTGTGTGCCTGTGTAAATGTGTATGTGTGTGTGTATCAGTTTGTATATGTGTGTATGTGCGTTGAGTGTGTGTATGTGTGTGTGTATATGTATATGGGTATTCACCTGTGAGTGTCTGTATGTGTATATGTGCGTGTCCACCTGTGTATGTGTGTGTGAGTGTGTATGTGTGTGAGTGTCTGTGTATATGTGTGTCCATATGTGTGTGACTGTGTGTATGTGTATATGTGTGTGTCCCTCTGTGTGTGTGTTGTGTGTGTGTATGTGGGTGTCCATATGTGTGTGTGTGTGCGTATGACTGAGATTTGGGGATCACTTGCTGCAGCAGCAGAGCAGAGTCTTTTCTGATGGATCCAAAGGAGAAAGAAGACGAAAAGAAGACAGAATCTGTCACATGAAGCAGGTACGTTCCTGGATCTCCTCTTCCTTCTGTGTCTTCATCCCAAGCTGCTCCCTCTGAGCTCACCTTGCTTTCTCTGTTGGGCTTGGTTGTTTCTCAGTCACCATTCCTGTTGACCAAAATTTAGATCTGGATTCCTGTTTAAGAGCATGCACACCTGGTACATCTCCTTTTACCTTTACTGTGCTGAGAGTCATGCTTCCATTTCTCTGATTTGTCTCCTAGCATCTTGACCTTTATCCTTAAACAGTTCTTATTTCCTCTGAGATGTTATTTTATCTTATTTTTACCCTTCCACCAATCTTGTACTAATGAAAAGGCAACATGTGCTTTCTAAACCTCTTCTGTTTCTTGTTGATTTCCTGAACAAATCTGATTCCTGAATTTTGTGCTCATGCACTTAATTAACTTCTTAGCCTTTGCTGCTGCTGCTGCTGCTGCTGCTGCTGCTGCTGCTAAGTCGCTTCTGTCATGTTCGACTCTGTGTGATCCCATAGACAGCAGCCCACCAGGCTCCCCTGTCCCTGGGATTCTGCAGGCAAGAACACTGGAGTGGGTTGCCATTTCCTTCTCCAATGCATGAAAGTGAAAAGTGAAAGTGAAGTCGCTCAGTCATGTCCAACTCTTAGCGACCCCATAGACTGCAGCCTACCAGGCTCCTCCGTCCATTGGATTTGCCAAGCAAGAGTACTGGAGTGAGTTGCCATTGCCTTCTCCTCTTCACCTTTAGGTAAGAAATAATTTTACTGAATTGCTTCCTTTCCTCAACTCAAGAAAGCAGCTCATTAAAAACCTATTTCCTTGTGAGCACAGCACTAGGGACCCCCATCGGGCCTTGAAAAGAGCTGGTGCAAGGAGAGGCCGTGACGATCTAGCTTCATGAGTTCATGATTAATCTACCTCTGCTCAGAGCTGATGCAATTAGTGACTCCAGAACGATTGAGATCTTGTAAGTGGTGATTCTTAAACCACATAAAGCCAAGGTTAGTGTCACTGGAGTGGCATAGAGTTCAAACCCTGTGTGGTTGCTCAAACTTGAACTTTATTGAACTGATGCTCTATTGCACATGAAGCTTTGGTGCAGCTGAGTCCAGCCTGCACATCAACCTAAAGTGAAAGTGACATTGCTCAGTCGTGTCCGACTCTTTGCAACCCTATGAAGCCTACCAGGCTTCTCCGTCCTTGGGATTTTCCAGGCAAGAGCACCGGAGTGGGTTGCCATTTCCTTCTCCAGGGGCTCTTCCTGACCCAGGGATCGAGCCCAGGTTTCCCACATCGTGGGCAGACGCTCTAGCCTCTGAGCCACCAAGCATGCCAACCTAAGAACCCTGGGAATGCAGCAAAATATGTTCCTCCTTTAACATCAAAAAGCCTGTAACATTCTTTTTACATTATGATCAGATCCTTCCCCATCTGGGCATGCTACCCAACGCTCCTACAGGCTGCAGGCATCTCCTGAGGCCTTGCCAGGGCCCAGGATTGGAGTGAGGCCTATATCTGAGTATAAGCTCTGTGTTTCCACTCTCTGTAAGTTAATAGGTGTTCAGCTAATGTTTATTGAATGACTGAATGGCCCTGTGCTAGACATTTAAGAGAAAATATCTTAAGTAAAAAAAACTACTGTTGAGGCCATCATTTAGCTAATTGATATTTTTGCTTTAAAGGCAAATGTTTTCAGCAATTAGCAGGGCAAAATTTGATTTTCAAAAAGAAGGAGCTTATCACCAACAAATATGTCACAACGAATGCTGCAAATCTCTGTCTCTAAGGATACACAAGACAAACCACAGCATACTAACAGGAGGCCTCTTATTAAGCCTTAATCAGACATAAGAGAGGAGATAGGGTATTCATATGATTTATCATTTGGCAGTTTTTCAATTAAAACCACACAGGCATATAACAGGAAGAAAATTCTCAATTAAAAAGCACAGCTGCACTGTCTGTATGACATAAGGAAGGAGATGAGGTACAGAAAGAGTTCTTTGGCTTAAAATAACAAACAGTTTAATTAGTCTTTCTGACTATGCCAAAAACCTTGACTTGACTATGCCAAAGCCTTTGGCTGTGGGGATCACAATAAACTGTGAAAAATTCTAAAGAGATGGGAATACCAGACCACCTGACCTATCTCTTGAGAAACCTGTATGCAGGTCAGGAAGCAACAATTAGAACTGGACATGGAACAGACTGGTTCCAAATAGGAAAAGGAGTACATCAAGGCTGTATATTGTCACCCTGCTTATTTAACTTAAATACAGAGAACATCATGAGAACAAACGTTTGGCTGGAAGAAGCACGAGCTGGAATCAAGGTTGCCGGGAGAAATATCAATAACTTCAGATATGCAGACGATACCACCCTTATGGCAGAAAGTGAAGAGGAACTAAAAAGCCTCTTGATGAAAGTGAAAGAGGAGAGTGAAAAAGTTGGCTTAGAGCTCAACATTCAGAAAACTAAGATCATGGCATCTAGTCCCATCACTTCATGGGAAACAGATGGGAAACAGTGGAAACAGTGTCAGACTTTATTTTGGGGGGCTCCAAAATCACTGCAGATGGTGATTGCAGCCATGAAATTAAAAGACTCTTACTCCTTGGAAGGAAAGTTATGACCAACCTATATAGCATATATAAAAGCAGAGACATTACTTTGCCAACAAAGGTCCATCTAGTCAAGGCTATGGTTTCTCCAGTTGTCATGTATGGATGTGAGAGTTGGACTATAAAGAAAGCCGAGCACCAAAGAATTGAAGCTTTTAAACTGTGGTGTTGGAGAAGACTCTTGAGAGTCCTTTGGACTGCAAGGAGATCCAACCAGCCCACCCTAAAGAAGATCAGTCCTGGGTGTTCACTAGAAGGACTGATGTTGAACCTGAAACTCCAATACTTTGGCCACCTCGTGGGAAGTGTTGACACATTGGAAAAGACCCTAATACTGGGAAGGATTGGGGGCAGGAGGAGAAGGGGACAAGAGAGGATGAGATTGCTGGATGGCATCACCTACTCAATGAACATCGGTTTGGGTAGACTCCGGGAGCTGGTGATGGACAGGGAGGCCTGGCGTGCTGCGATTCATGGGGCTGCAAAGAATCAGACATGACTGAGTGACTGAACTGAACTAATTAGTCTTTCACTTCAAGAAAAGAGAGTCCTCTTGGGCTAATCTTGAAGGATGCTCTAGAGAGTAGAATAACTCAACTGTTTTGCACAACTCTTAGAATTGTGAACTGATACTCTTTATCTTTTGTGAATTTACTATAGGTTTTTATATTTTTGTTGGCCACAAGGCTCACATAAAACATCTTATACACATAATAATCTATATTACACTGATAACAAATTAATCTCAATCACATACAAAATCTCTACCTTTTTAGCAACCTCCTCCACTTTATGTTTTTGTTGTCAGAATTTACCTCTTTTCATATTGTGTATGCACTAACAAAATATCTTTCTCTATAGTTATTTTTAATACTTCCTTTAGACTAGAGCTAACTGGTTAATACACTACAATATTACTGTGTTAGTATTCTGAACTGGATTAAATACTTACATTTACTAATCTATTTTACATTTTCACTTTTTTCATGTAGTAATTAGCATCCTTCATTTAGCTTGAAGAACTTCTTTCAGCAATCTTATAAGGCAATCCTAGTATTGGTGAACTCCCTCAACTCTTGCATTCTAAACTCTTACGATGAAAAGGACATCTTCTTTTTATTTTGAATTCTTTTTTTTTTTCCATTTATTTTTATTAGTTGGAGGCTAATTACTTTACAAGATTGCAGTGGTTTTTGTCATACATTGAAATGAATTAGCCATGGATTTACATGTATTCCCCATCCTGGTCCCCCCTCCCACCTCCCTCTCCACCCCATCCCTCTGGGTCTTCCCAGTGCACCAGGCCTAAGCACTTGTCTCATGCATCCAACCTGGGCTGGTGATCTGTTTCACCCTAGCTAATGAGATGGATGAAACTGGAGCCCATTATACAGAGCGAAGTAAGCCAGAAAGATATAGACCATTACAGTATACTAACACATATATATGGAATTTAGAAAGATGGTAACGATAACCCTATATGCAAAACAGAAAAAAAGACTCAGATGTATAGAACAGACTTGTGGACTCTGTGGGAGAAGGCGAGGGTGGGATGTTTCAAGAGAACAGCATCGAAACATGAAAAGGACATCTTATTTGGGTGTTAGTTCTGGAAGTTCTTGTAGGTTTTCACAAAAGTGTTACACTTCAGCCTTTTGGGCAACCACAAATAATCATCCCATTTGTGCTCAATAAGAAACCTAAATTAACACTCAATCTACTTTCTCTTTAGTCCCTCTGTTCTTTTACACTATCACATAGTTTTTATAGCCTCTTGTGAAAGCTGTTAGACATTTATTCTTGTATGGTTCTTTTCTTGATTGATAGAGGGTAGGAAGCAAGAATTTCATCCTACAGATCTCCTCTTCATTTTCTTTTATTTAATTTGAATATTGATTTATATTTGTAAATTGTATTTCTACATTTATATCTAAATAGAGCAAATGGATGTAATTGTCTCTATGGTTCCCATTATCCCAGATGGATACCTGACTCTGTCACAGGGATCCCTGTGTTGGTTTAGACCTAGGTTGGAAGAGATGGTGACAGGAATAGAGTCCTCACACAGAAGCTGATACAAAGTCATTCTTTCAAACTTTCTTTAGGGCAAGAGGATCTTCTGGATCACAATTAAACAGTTTCTCTTTGCTTTATGCTGCTGTTATGCTGCAGAGAGCCTGATCCTGATTTAGCAAATAGGTCTTACTCCTCTTTCAATTGTATTGCTTCTCATGGGAACTGAATCTTCTCTAATCTGGGTAGCTTTTCTATATAATGTGGTAAAGACAATTGCTGAGGGAATAAAATTCAGATTTGGTCCAGAGAATTATTACTACTTGGAGCGATCCAGGCAATGTTTTCTAGCAGGATACACAAAAAGGTAAAGATTGATGTGCAAAAAGACCAGGCTCATCAGTTAATGAATTTGTCTTAGTCCTCCTTTGATGGTTGAATGAAACTAGAGATTCCAAAAATCTCTGTGTTGGGTAGCTGGAGAGAATGTCGTTTCTGTCTGTCCCTTGTATTTGAGGCACACTGGGGCAGAATCGCCTCTAGTTTTATTATTCCTTGCAAAAGGAATTGTGAGAACAGGATCAGATAGCATTCATTCAAGACATGCATCTATTAAAATAAATGGAAAAAGCCAAGGGATATATTCGTTGGAATGAGAATTTTATTCATTTTTAAAACTAGCTAATTGTTGTTGTTCAGTCACTTAGTCATGTCCAACTCTTAGTGACACCATGAACTGCAGCAGGTCAGGTTTTCCTGTCCTTTACCATCTCTTGGAGTATGCTCAAGCTCCTGTCTGTTGAGTCGGTGATACCATCCAACCAACTCATCCTCTGTCACCTCCTTCTCCTCTTGCCCTCAATATTTCCCAGAATCAGGGTATTTTCCAAAATGCTAATTATGTAGTATAAAATAAATAATTTCTAGTTATTCTCCAGTAGGATTCTACCTCATTAATTATCTGATGAGTACACTAACTCAATTTAATGCATTGTATTGGTAAGTGATGTGATTAAAAAAAAAAAACCAACAACTTACTCATAATCGGGATAGATGAGAGAAAAGAGTTAGGACCAGAGAGTAAAGAGCACCATTACAGAGAGAAGAAACGCATGCAGGGCACAAAGTTGCAAAAGAATCTGATGTGTTTAGGGAATGCTGCTTAGGTCAATATTGCTTGTTCCTGAAATGATTCTAAGGGTATAGTGAGGCTGAGGATAGAAAGTGAAATTCCAAACGTAGAGCATCAGAGACTTGAGCTAAGGGCTTTAAGCTTCCTAATGTGGTTTGTTGCTTCCCAAATTTTGACTTAAGTTACTGCACGGGGATTTTGCAAAAATACCTGAACATATAGTTTGTGGAGTTTAAAAAATTTTCCATTATTTCATGGATATTTTTAGCAATAATACATGTTCCATTTTTAAAGAAAATACTTAACTTAAAAATATAGTAAATGTAAAGAAAATCTTAGTTAAATAATTGTACGATTAGACTATGGGTGTGAGAACATTGATTCTGCTGGAATGCAAAAAAAACAAAAACAAATTTTGGAAACTTTTCTATACAACTAATTATGAGCCATAATGTTTTTTAAGCATGAAAGGAGCATTGTTTAGCTTACCTGCCCTGTCTTGTCAGCCAGCTCTCTCTTTTGATACAACTCCAAAAAATATGTGAGGATGATTTGGGATGGGCAAGTTTAAAGTTAATCCTAGGTGCCTGCTCAATTGGCAGAGAGTGCCAACTCTCTGTGACCTCATGAACTGTAGCCCACCAGGCTCCTCTGTCCAAGGGATTTTCCAGGCAAGAATACTGGAGTGGGTTGCCCTTCTCCGTGGGATCTTCCTAACCCAGTGGTCGCACTGGCAGGCAGGTTCTTTACCACTACCACCACCTGGGAAGTCCTTAAAGTTAATACAGCCACTTGAAAAAAATCACAAATGAGAAGGTTAAAGCCACTGGGTGTCACCATAAAAACAGCCAGAAAGTGGAACAGAGAACAGATACTCGTGGGAAAGGATGGAGAACAAAAGGATTTATGAAAATTAGAATGTGCAATTTAATGGTGAAGGGGAAGATTAAGGATGTTATGGAATAACTAGGAAAAAGAGAAGGCAGTTAGAGTAAAAGATAGTGTTAGGCAGTAACAGATTTTTGTGGTTAATATTACATAAAAATTTGAGCAAAATCAGAAGAGCTGCAACCATTCCCCTTCCACCTGATCAACCCATTCACCGTGAGTCTCACTTCTCGGTTTTAGTAGATGGAAAGTAGGATATTTTGGAATATTCACTTATGTGCTTCTGAGTTTACCTTTCTAAGAGTAAACACTTTCAGGGCCAGATTTCAGACTTTTATGTTATTTAAGTATAACTTTCTCAGTACCTAAAGAAAGGGAAACGTGTAGTCTCTGGGGAGGTGATAACTCTGAATTTCAATTGAGATTTCATTGGGGAGTGGGGCATATTTTAAAGACTGAATTTTCTAACGTGGCAGTGAATATGTCGAACTTTTTAAAATTATGAATAATTTCCTTTAACTATAGTTCTGTGTAAAAACTGCAGTTATAAAGAAGACAGGATTCTCATTTATTTGAGAAACAACATTACAGAGATGTCTTTCAAGAATTTCTTGTTTCAAAAATGGCACTACATGGTGCTAAGCTCAACATCATCATATCCATGCTCTTCTTGTCTCAGGACCAATGAGGATTCCTTCTCTTCCACCCCAGAGTCGACAGTTTCTCTCGGAGACTTCAGAGAGATGCCTGAAACAGTAAGGAGAAACTGGTTTTAGTGATGACAAAATGACAAGACATAACTTCTGATGGAAGGATAGTAAAAGGGGCCACAAAATATCTGAGTTGGGGGTGGAGCACCCAGCATTGTCTAAAAGGCCAGATGGAGCTACTTCATACTGACTCAGCTACTCCATGCAGTGTCTTGTCTGGACCTCGGCAATGGAAAGGAGATGGACCAATAGTGGCAAGGAGTGGAAAAGAGATGTGCATGCCTCTTCCATACCCGGTGGGTCTGATTTCCCAAGGAGTGGAGACAGGAGAGGACCTCTGTAGAGTGCCTCAGATGCCATCTTCTCAGCAACTCAACAACAGAACCAGCCTGACGACAAGCTTCATAAGAACACTCTGGGTCCTCTGTCAGATGTCAGAATGGGGAAACTCAACCAAATTCCACAACCTCCTGCTCCCCAGGGACCACATCCCCACATAAAAGCAGAAAGCCTAGTCTGTGGGAAGAGGTTCTTCATCTGGCAATTGAACCAGTGAGAGAAAATTTTTTCTTGGTTCCCTTCTAGTTCTGAGATTTTATGATTCTCTAGTTAAGGCTATTGCAGATTCATTATTGCTTTAATAATGAGCAATCAACTTGAAACATTTGGTTACACAAATCTCTCAAAACAAGCTTTACAGCTCATAGATTTAATTTATACCTCCACTAAAAACATTTCAGATTAATTCTCACAATTTGAAAAATCCCCAAATTTATTGTCAGAACATATATTTCAATTTGGGGTATGAAAATGGGAACAAAGCCTGTGTAACAATGTATACAGATGTATCTATATCCAATTGATAATGGACATGAACAAGAGAACACAGTATGTTTTCCTCTCAGAAGAGATGAAGTAGCTCCGATATTCCAGGGATAAGGAAGAGCTGATAATATCTGATACATGTGATGCATGCATGCTCACTTGTATTCGACTCTTTGTGACCCCATGGACTGTAGCCTGCCAAGCTCCACTGTCTACATTATTTCCTGGCAAAAATACTGGAGTGGGTTGCCATTTCCTTCTCCAGGGAATCTTCCTGACCCAGGGATCAAATCCAAGTCTCTTTTGTCTCCTGCATTGGCAGGCAGAGTCTTTTTCACTGTGCCACCTGGAAAGCCCATCTAAGTATATGAGGCTGCCCCAGTTCTGATAGTAAAGAAATACTGACTGTTGAAGTGGGTTAAAACTCATCTTCTCCACCGTGATGAAGTCAGACTACTGAACTGTCAACTCACCTGTCTGGGAATACCTGGCACCACTTCTGTCCTCTGGGGAAAAGTTATTCTCATTCCTCCCAGGGAAGAAAGGATTTATGGGAACAGGTAACTCGTCAACATCATCATAACCATTTTCTGCAGTGTTGATGTTCTGTCCCAGAGGCTCTGAAAACAGACAAGAACTTAGGTGGAATAACAAAGTATGTGTTGGATTAAGTGATGCCCCTTCTGAGGCAGAGATTCAAATAAATGATAAATATGTACTCCATATTCCAGGGCTGTCAAAGGCATGTATTTAATTTCAGTGTGCTCAGAAATCACTTAAACCTTCTAACTATTCCAATATATCAGGGTCAATCATATTTTTCTAACATGGCCTCTCATATCATAAACCACCAACAAAAGCTATTATGCTATGAGTTTCAGGTACTATTTTTGAGCATATGATACAGAGTTTTAACACATACTATGCACTATATATGCATAGTCTATATGTATACATACATAGTATATGTAACACATACTACACACTATACCGTATCAGTGACTGGGGAGCATGAGTCTGAACCAAGAGAACCCAGGCGTCCATGTGCTCTCTGAAACTCTGGGAGACACAGAGCTGGTGGGAGAGGGAGCCTGGACATCTGTTACTCAGAGACAGGATATCCCACCATCCCAGTCACAGGACGCCTGGGTTTCAGTGCCTTCTAGACCTTGGTTGACCTTAGGATCTCACCTCCAGGGGTTGTCCATCTTCACTATCTGGAGAAGACCCTGGAAGGCATTCTCCTTTCTCTGTGTGTGTGCAGAGGTTCAAATAACTATAAATATAGATTCTATATTCCAAGCTTGTGTCAAAGGCATTTGATCTTTTGTGTATTTGATCTTAATGTTCTCAGAAGTCATTTAAACCTTCTAATTATTCCAATATATCAGGGTCAATCATATTTTTCTAACATTATCTCTCATATCATAAAGCATCAACAAAAGCTATTATAAAAGCTATTATAAAAGCTTCAGGTACTATTTTCAAACATATGGTACAGAGTTGTAACATACTATGCACATATCAGTGACTGGGGAGGATGAATCTGAACCAAGAGAACCCAGGTGTCCGTGTGACCTCTGAAGCTCTGGGAGACCCAGAGCGGGTAGGAGGGGGATCCTGGACATCGGTTACTCAGAGACAGGATATCCCACCATCCCAGTCACAGGACACTTCAGTGCCTTCTGGAGTTTGGTTGACCTTGGGATCCCACCTCCAGGGGTTGTCCATCTTTACTATCTGGAGAAGACCCAGAGAGGACATTCTCCTTTCTCCAGTTCCTTAAGTAAGAGTTTCTGGTAATTGATAAGTACCAGCACTGATCTTTCCATATATTCCAGGGCTTATCAATAGCAATATTTTTGTCTCAATACATAAAAAAGCCATGAAATGATTAAAATATCAGACTGCCTCTGGATCCAGCTATAGTTTCCAGTGTTCTCTTTGACCATACAATTTTGAGTTTATCAGTTTCAGATGTTCTTTTTTTTTTCTAACGGTCTTAATCTTTAATACACACATGCTCAGTTAGATACATGCATGCTCAGTTGCTTCAGTCCTGTCTGCCTCCTTGTGATCCCTTGGACTGGCTCCTCTGTTCATGTGGATTCTCTGGGCAAGACTACTGGAGTTGGTTGCCATGCCCTCCTCCAGGAGATCTTCTTGACACGGGGATCAAACCAGCATCTCTTAGGTCTCCTGCATTGGCAGGTGGGTTTTCTACCACTAATACCACCTGGGAAGCCTGATTAGATGCATACTCAGTCTGTAACTGGGTAGAAGTGACTGTGGATACAGAGAACTGGGTCTGATCTTTTCATTTCTGAGGCCATGGAGTGGGCAAGAGAGGGAAAAGATTGTTGTGAACAAGAGAAAAGAGATCCTTCCCATCTTAATCACAGGAAGAGATCCTCAAACAAGATTCCTCCTCCTCATCCCCACCATCCAAGGGAAGACCTGCTACCTGGGGCAGAGTCAGAGCCTCCATCCTCTCCATCATCCCCTGTGTAATACGGCAGCTTAGTTGCTGAGTCATCAGATAGGTTACCTGGTAGGGAGAAAATCATCACAGAAAAATGGAAACCTTTCCCCTGGTAGGAGGCCTGCTGTCATAGTTTAGAGGAAATACTGAGACTTCAGACTTGTAGACAGAAGGCTTGAAGCTCCGTGTGAAGCTGGGTTAGTGAGGTTGGGTCTCTGTTTGCTGAAAACAACACACAGTCAGCTCATGAGCAGAGGGGAGGGCATGGGACTTACCTTGGCTGTCCAACAGGTCGTTCCTCCCTGGTTTTATGAGATCATCAATCTCCTGGTACAAGCCTTCACCAACTACATCTTCGAAAGCAGATAAGGCTGGGAAAGTGGCTTGAGTTAGAGACTCACCCTAGAGATATTCCCTTTACCAATAGACAAAGCCTTTAGTGCTGTCCAATGTTAACCCATGGGAAACCCCTCTGAGCTGCTCAGGCTTCTTTCTTAGCTATATGGAACAGAAGTAGGTTTCCTGACCCTGACCTTGATCCTACACTCAATTTCCACTGACAGTGTTCACACAGGAAGTCATACTTCTTAAGAAATTTTACATTCAAACCAGGACCAAGGATTCAACTCTTTCAAATCCTGATGTCTACTGTAGAAAAGGTGGAATTCTGCCAGATAATGAGGACGGAGACCAATGCTTGTGCACTTTCTTGATGTCACAACAGATTCAATTCCTTTCCCACCACTTTCCAGATCATTTAGCATCCCTAAGGCCCACCTTGGCGCTCTGCTCTCCATCTGTATAGCTGAATCCCCAGGATTATGAGGACTGTGAAGAGAAGGGCTCCCAGAATAATGCAGAGAATCACGGGAAGGGAGAAGATGCCAGGGTCTGGAGCTGAGCCTAAAATGATACCTGAGGAGAGAAGAGGGCCATCGGGTTTTATGAGGTTCATAAGTTCAGAAGAACCCCTCTGTCCTTATCCTGGTCCTCTTCTGAGTCTTCAAGGCCATGAAGTCACCATTAAGATACAATGGGTTTGCCTGAACCCCAAGATGTGATTGACACAGGTCCTTCCCTAAGCTATGTCAGGTGTGTTTTCATTCTGGTTCTAGAGGATTTTTACAGGATGACAGTTGGTAAACCTCTGGAGGACTCCAGCTGCCACAGCTTAATAGGACTGTAAACACATGATCATTAAGCTTTTCTGTACTGAAATGGGTAATTTTGTCAAAAATATAAGGATACATAGTGCATGCTAAGTCGCTTCAGTCTCTGCAACCCCATGAACTGTATCCCACCAGGCTCCTCTGTTCATGGGATTCTCCAGGCAAGAATACTGGAGTGGGTTGCCATTTCCTTCTCCACAGGATTTTCTTGACCCAGGAATGGAACCCACATCTCTTATGTCTCTTGCATTGGCAGGCAAGTTCTTTACCACTAGCACCACTGAAAATACGGGGATCTCCTCTGAAAACAGCTCAGACCAGCAGAACCACTTAATTCCACGGGTGTGAGGAACCGCTGTCCTTTCACCAGGAAAGAAGAAAAAAAGAATGGATTTTTGTACCAAGTTGGCCTGAAAAAGCCACAGGATATGCCTATCATCGGGCTCTCCAGGTGGCGCTAGTGGTAAAGAACTTGCCTGTCAATGCAGGAAACATAAGAGATGCCGGTTCAATCCCTGGATCGGGAAGATCCCCTGGAGGAGGGCATGGTAACCCACTCCAGTAGTCTTGTCTGGAAAGTTGCATGGACAGAGGAGCCTGGTGGGCTACAGTTCATGGGTTTGCAAGAGTCGGATATGATGAAACGACTTAGTATACATGCCTATCATCACAGGCAGGGTGATATCTCCCAGATACCAGGAGATCAGGCAACAGCCTCTCATGGAGCCAGAGCACAAAGCAGCAGGCTGTTCCAAGAAGTGCTTCTGGGTACAAGCTCCACCGCCTTCAGTCCTAGCCCCACACCTGGTCCTCACTCACCAGTGCGGACCCGCGCCGCTCACTCACCCAGGGCGGACCCGCGCCCCTCACTCACCAGAGCACCTCACCCCGCGCCCCTCACTCACCAGGGCGGACCCGCGCCCCTCACTCACCAGAGCACCTCACCCCGGCGTCCTCCTCGTGCTTGCAGTCGCTCTGCCCCCAGGGCCCCGCGGCACAGTCCCACAGGGAGGACTCCCGGCCCCCGCACCGCACCTCGTCCAGCCAGATGCTCCCGTTTCCAGGGCCAAACGCCGCGGCCCGCACGGCTTCCAGGGCCGGGCCACAGCCCAGCTGCTGACACACCACCTCGGCCTCTGCCAGGCTCCAGGAGTCATCGCACACGGTGCCCCAGGAGCCGCTGTGCCAGACCTCCACCCGCCCTGAGCACTCGCTGTCTCCTCCCCTGAGCCGGAGCTTCTCTCTGTCTGAAAAGGCAGCAGCCCCTCCTGTGACGCCCCTGGTGGGAGGAAGGAGCCCCTGCGGCCCTGGGGAGGGGGCGGGGCTGACGTACCTGTGCAGGGGGCAGCAGCTGGGCAGCTCTTGGGTCTTCTTCCTGCAAACAACAGGGAAACAGTGGATCAGGGACAGCTGGGCGTGGTCTTGTCCAAACAAGACTATCTAAGGTCCTTGGCTCAGTCCAACTGATAGGTGTAAACACAGGCTCCTGATCTACTGGACTGAGACATTCACTGCATCTGATCACCAGCTGAAATTACTTCATGTTTTTACTTGTTTATCACTCTCAACAAATCCCACATCCCACAACAAATACATACACAGATATCTGCAAATACATACACACCCCCACAGACACAATCTGAAGGAAAATTCCAGGAAGAACTTTGTATACGTCATTCATTTTTGGCTATTAGGATAGTCTTGGCACATTGTATGCATTCATTCACTATGTATGTATAGAGAACTTTCTCTAAATACTGTGATGGGGCTTGATATTTATTTAATGATTAATAGATGAATAAAATCTGGTGAAATAGAATCTCTCTGAATTCTTACTAACCAGTAATGCAATGCAGGAAATACAAATTAATATTAATTGTTTGATGTAACAGAAAAGAGATATTTTAAAAATAAGTCCAGATTCACAGAAATGATTTGTATTCAATATTACATATATACTTTTTAAAGGGAAATTAAATAGATTCTAAACTTTTTAATCTATTTTTCAGTATGATATATGGACAAGCAAAAAGATTACTATAGGAAGAGGACACTTTTTTTAAAGGAACAGAACAAGTAGAATTTAGAGAAAGATAGATAAGTAGACAAATAGCTGAATAGTCTGTGTCCAGAAAACTCAAGTAAATAAACTGAGAAAAGCTATAAAGAGGACATAGAGGAAAAAGGAAACATAGGACCAAAAGAGACACATGAAAATATTGAAGACAAAGAAAATAAACATAAAATCAAAATAGTGCAAGAAAACCAACAAATACACAGTATTTGACATAAAATATCAGAACCGGCATAGCCTTTTCATATTATATTATCAAACATCCTAACCTAAGCAGTAAGATGTCTCTAAAAATGATATAAAGAACTCTTTTGGATGCTTGCAAGTACAGAACTGGAAACCTCACTACCTCTCAATTCATTGTGCTTGATCATAGAACATTATCATCAAAATAAGTTCTTATAGCTTAATATCCCTTCAACCTTCCATAGGAACAGGAAAAAGAGAAGAGGAGAGAAAGGCAAGGAAGGGAGTGAGCTTCTGTCTTGGAAATATCTATTGCCCCATGCCCCCCAGCTGTGGATTTCAGGCAATTCCTAACATATCATCCAGGGTACGCCCTAATGGTGCGTGCGTGTGTGTGTGTGTGTGTGTGTGTGTGTGTGTGTGTCTGTCTGTCTGTGTGTGTGTGTGTGTCTGTGTGTGTGTGTATGTATATATGAAATGAGGGGACAAAGGGGCAGAGAACAAAAGGTTGAACGAAGGGAAAACACTGTGAAACTGCAAAAGAAGGAAGTAAGAAAATGACAAGGGGAAGGAAGGAAGGTGAAAGAAACCAGGAGCAAAGCAACTGTCACTCATTTTAGACCTGAAATGTTTTAGGATGAGACTTATGAGCTCTTACAAGTTTATTGATCTTGGAGCTTCTCTATGATATAGCTTTAGTTTAATAGTCAAGTTATTGAAACATCCTGGCATTTTCTACCTAGATATGAAAAAAATAGTCCAATACTTTCTAAGTAATTTGACAATATCTATTAAAATATTTGTATGTGTCTATGTACATGTGATAATACCTGCATATCCTTTGATCTAATAATATTACTGGGGAGTAATCCTAATAAACTCAGCAATATATAGAGATATTTGTATGAAATGCTTACTATAAAATTCTTTGTTGTGGAGAAAATAATTAAAAGCAATGGAACTACCTGGAGGAGGAAATGGCAACCCACTCCAGTATTCTTGCCTGGAAAATCCCATGGGCAGAGAAGACTGGTGGGCTACAGTCAGTGGGGTTACAAATAATCAGACAGGACTTAGCAACTGAGCATGTACCCATGCACCAGTAAATAGGCAAATGGTAATATGAACTGGAGTATCAACCTCCCATTAATGAAATATTATGTCATTGTTTTACAAAGAGAGAAACTGGAGGAATATTCATGATATGTTTTTAAGTGATAAAAAGCAAAGTTAACAATAATGTGTATGATATAATCCTAATTGATAAAAATCAATAACAATACAACATTAACATAAACTTTTATGGTACATGTGTTTGGATATAAATATAATGATGGAGGAATCTGAAAAATGACATATATCAGTCCATTAATCTTGCTTACTTCAAGAGGATACAAGTGGACAAGTGGTCATGGGAAGTGGTCATTTATCTTTTTCACAAGTTAGATGTTTGCTTACAAGTAAGCAATGTCTTTGTAATTTAGATGAAAAAGAAAGGAACTGGTCTTTCTCTAAGCATGAAACAAGCCAGTGGATAGGATACATATTCGCTGGTGCCAAGCAGGCTACAAGCCCAACAGGAGCAAGTGTGGCTGATTCAAGGAAGAGACCCAAAGACAGGCAAAAGGGGACAGAAGGAAGGATGACTGGCCATCCTCTGTGCCACCAGTGTTCTTTTACCTGGTAGTATTGTTCTTTTCCTGGGGTATCATCCCAGAGATGAGATTCCCTTACATTACTTTTACTGAGGGTGAGCCCAAACCTTTCTCCATTTATCATCAGTGTCCTGCCCCCTGGAGCAGCTTTGGTGAATCTCCTCCTTCCATGGGAAAGTCCTTCAAAGCCTCAGGTCAAAACTTAGGCTACATCTACTCTGGCATTTCTGCTAATTAGCTTGATTACAGACTTCCTGTGACATGGTTTCCAGTTGTTTTTTGCTTGGACACATGCACCTCATCTCTGTGGTATTTTCCACATAAACTGCCGTCAGCTCAGATTTCTTTACTTTTCCCATTGAAACAATATTGAGATATGTGGATTAAATAACCTTGATCCAAAATTCATTTTATAGACTCAGCTTAAACTCATCAAGTAGATTTGAAAACACAGAATCGCACTAACAACGTCCTACAGAGTTGGGACAGATACATAGAAACAGACAGTAAGTCACCTGCACACGAGATGTAGGCTTCCTCCTTTGGAGAGCATGAACTGTAATTCCAAGGATCAGAAGGACACTGCCAGAGAGAGGTGTCAGTTTTCCGACACTGGATTCCATCTACCCACCGGGGTCTAGAACCTTCCCTGAGACCAACAGAAGTGTTGAGACTTCCACTGTCCCCACAGCCAAGCTGTCTGCAGATGATGGACACGGTGATGTCATCCATGGGGCTGCGGCAGACACTGCCCCAGGTCCCGTTGTAGAAAACTTCCAGCCACCCAGCACACTGCTGGTCCTCGCTCACCATCCTGAGGGCCAGGAACTCTAAGGTCGAAATGGAAAAGACAGGACACAGTGAGCACTGCACTCAGTGCTCTGGGTTTTCCTCTCTCCCAGAAACTGTGACCACACACCACTACCTCAGCTGAGGAAATATCTACAAGGTAGCAAGACAAATGTTTCTCCTTTTAACCCTATTTTGTCCATTTGTGTCTATCTTTCTAAATATTTCTACCACAATGATGTAACTGATATGAACATCAGAGGAAGACCAACCTGGGCACCTACAGGGAGAGGTAGCTGAATCCTGCTTCCTGATAAAAAAAAAAACTGCTAAAACAGTGTGTGAAAGGATGTGATGTGGACAAAGAGGTGGTAGATTGAATAATGAACCCTAGATATGTCCATGTCCTAAATGAATCCCTTGTATTTCAAAGGGAACTCTATAGATGTTATTAACACTAGAATCTTGGAATGGTGAGATTAACCTGCAATATCATGTATTAACCAAGTAAACCCAGTGTAATCACATCCTTAGACCTACCATCTGAACATCGAAATTCTCTTTTTGACTGTATTTAGAGGGAGATGAGACATGGAAGAATGGTTAGAGAAGGGAATGCTGTTTAAAGAAGAAAGAGGGCTCCAAGCCAAGGAATGAGACCGAATAGAAACCAGAAAAGGCTGGGAAAGGAGTCCTCCCCAGAGATTCCAGGAAGAACCCAGCCCTGTGGACACCAAGATGTTAGCCCTCAGAGACTCTCATCAGACTCCTAGCAAACACAACTGAACAGAGTAAATCTGTGCTTTCATTACATCATCACCAGGATCTCCAGACTGTACTACAGCCGGGAACTGAAGAGAGAGCCCTGCTTTCATGTGGAAACTAAGAAACGGCTCTGCCAGGAAACACTGCTGAGAAGAAAGGACCAGAATCTCAGTTGCTGCAGGAGGAAGTGAAAGCACCTCGTTTTCAGCTCTGCTGCAAAGACAGGCTCCATGGGAGGAAGCCTCCTACTCTGGTCCTTTAAGCATCTCTCCATCAGCACTCCTGGTGGCTCAGAGGGTATAGCATCTGCCCACAATGCGGGAGACTCGGGTTCGATCCCTGGCTTGGGAAGATCCCTTAGAGAAGGAAGTGGCAACCCACTCCAGTACTCTGGCCTGGAAAATCCCATGGACAGAGAAGCCGGGTAGACTACAGTCCACGGGGTCGCAAAGAGTCGGACACGACTGAGCGGTTTCACTTTAATCAGCGCTTAGACCTCCGTCCTCCAGGGCCCCACCCCATCCCCCAGCCTGTGGACAGCGTGCAGCACAGACCTGAGCAGACGACCCCCGCGTCCTCCTTGTGTCTGCAGTCATGCCGACCCCAGCCTCGGGAAGGGCACCTCCACACGTGGGACTCCTTTCCTGTGCAGTTCAGGTCGTCCAGCCAAATGCGCCCTGATCCCGCCCCAAAGTGAGCAGACCTCGTGGCGTTGAGGGCTTCTCCACAGCCCAGCTGCCTGCACACCACGTGGGCATCGTCCAGGTCCCAGCTGTCATCACAGATGGTGCCCCAGGAGCCCTGGTCCAGGATCTCCACTCTCCCGGCGCAGGGACCGCCCCCGTCCACCAGGCGGAGCTGTCTGCTGTCTGACGAGAGAGAAATGGGACAATGGGGACCTGCGGAA
Organism: Odocoileus virginianus; assembly: GCF_023699985.2. Classification (NCBI taxonomy): domain Eukaryota; kingdom Metazoa; phylum Chordata; class Mammalia; order Artiodactyla; family Cervidae; genus Odocoileus; species Odocoileus virginianus. Next base: position 139,696 of record NC_069696.1, read on the forward strand.
AGGAAAGGGTCTTCTGCCCTGTGGGACCCTCACCTGAGCAGTAGGGGGCGCTCTCCTCTGAGGATGCAGAGTCTGCTGGTTCTGACAGGGAGTCATTGCACTGGGGCAGCACCTGGGTCTGGTTTCCTGCAGAAACAGCAATGATCAGAGAGTTCTTAGGGTTGGCGGTTTTTAAACATATTCACAAAATCTTTGATGCTACATCCACCAGTATTCTTGCCTGGAGATCCCCATGGACAGAGGAGCCTGTCAGGCTACTGTCCACAGGGTCGCATAGAGTTGGACATAACTGAAGCAACTTAGCACGCTCACAGGCACCAATAAGCAAGGTCTATGCCTCTTTCCCTTGAAGCTCTGCTGACCTTCGTGAATTCCTAGTAAGCAAAAGAAGGGAGTGAAGGTAGCACTGCTTGATTCTCAGCACTGGGTCTGAAAACTCGGACAACCTCCTGTGTAATCGCTTAGGACTTTGCTTTAAGGCAAGTCTGCCCTGTTAAGGCTCTGTCCTGCAGATACTGTCATGTGCAGGTCTCTGGTCATTCAGTTCAACCCAGTTGCCAGGTTTGTTCATGAACCATCCTGGATCTCCAGTTCAGTTGTGTCCCCAGATGCAGTCAGCCCCATCTGATATCGGACCGCGACCTGATAAGACCCCAAGACAGAATGCAAATTTGAGCTCGTCCCAAATTCCTTGCGCAGGAAATCATGAACAGAGATAAAAAGGCGTTTTAATCCAGCCCAGGTTGGATGCATGAGACAAGTGCTCAGGGCTGTGCACTGGGAAGACCCAGAGGGATGGGAGAGACAGCGAGGCGGGAGGGGGGATCGGGAAGGGGGAACACATGTAAATCCATGGCTGATTCATGTCAATGTATGGCAAAAACCACTACAATATATAAAATAAATAAATAAATAAATTTTTTAAAGGCATTTTAAGTTGCTGAATTCTGAGGGACATTTTGTCATGCAGCAATAGTAACCAAACACTTATACTTACCATATTATTAATACCAAGTATTTACTGAAGACAAATGAAGTACTTGTCTTTAAAAGGACTTGTATATGCATATGCATAGCATCTTTATCCATAATGACTCAAATTTGGGATGTCACCTAAAACATGTGACATTGCTTTTGGAACAAAGTAACAGGCAGAATCTAAAAGGGTGGAGGGAATTACTGGCAGAAACCTGATGGGTTTGGGCAATGATGTCAATGAGTACTTAAAAGAAAGTGAGGAAAATATGATTGGAAGCGGAAGGAAAAAATACACAGTGATCTGTGTTATGCAAAATAAAATGTCTCTTTAAGTGACTAGATTTTGAAGTAATTTGTTACAGGGCAACAGTAACCAGAAAACACCTTCTCTCAATCTCAGTTAATTTTAGAGCAAACCAGCAAAACCAGTCACTAAATATTTAGAACATTTGAATGGTGTGATTTAACAAACATGAAAATCGAAACTACGAAATAACACCTTATTCCAAGCACTTACAGGTCATTTACCAAGGCAGATCATATTTTATACAAAAAGTGAGATCCAAAAGTTTTTCAAAATGCTAAAGTCTTTATAAAATATGTTCTGTTTTAGGTTTTGTGTTGTGTTTTTTTTTTTTAAACTAAAGTAGCATTAAGCTAAAACCAAAAGACAAATAGCAAAACCTTCTGTGTGTGAGTGCGTGCTAAGTTGCTTCAGTCATGTCCAACTCTTTGTGACCCTATGGACTGTAGCCTAGCAGGCTTCTCTGTCCATGGGGTTCTCCAGGCAAGAATACTGGAGTGAGTTGCCATGCCCTCCTCCAGGGGAATCTTCCTGAACCAGGGATCGAAACTGTGTCTCCTGAGGCTCCTGCATTGCAGGCGGATTCTCTACTGCTGAACCACTGGGGAAGCCTTTAAAACCTCTGTCAGTTCAGTTTGGTTCAGTTCAGTTGCTCAGTCGTGTCCAACTCTTTGTGACCCCATGAATCGCAGCACGCCAGGCCTCCCTGTCCATCACCAACACCCAGAGTCTACCCAAACCCACGCCCATCAAGTCGGTGATGCCATCTAGCCATCTCATACTCTGTCACCCCCTTCTCCTCCTGCCCCCAATCCCTCCCAGCATCAGGGTCTTTTAGTGAGGTATAATTTTCATGCAATAAAATACATTTATTTTGAGTATGTTTTCATAAGTTTTGACAATTGCATGTACCAGTGTAACCACTAACACAATTAAAATTCAGAATACATAGGATTACCCAAAAAGTTCCTACATGATTTTTGCAATCAATAAAAATTGCAAACCCAGACCCCACAAACCCAGACCCAGGAAATATTTATCTGTCTTCTATCACAGTGGGTTAATCGCATTTTTCTAGAATTTAATAAAACCATAAAATATGGAATCCGTTCTACATGACCTCACTTAGCATGCTTTGAGATTTTATGAGTAGCTTATTCTTTCTATTTTTAAAGTCTTACATTGTATGAATATACCATAGCTTGTTCTCCTTTCTTTTGAAGAAAATTAGAGTGGTTTATAATTATTTGCTCTTTTGAAGAAAGATGTTCTGACTTTCCTTGCCTAAAATTTTGTGGACATACCTTTTCATTCCTCTTAGGTAACAGAAATTTTGATAACATAGTAAGTGTATGTCTACCTTAAAAAAGCTTGATTTTTTGAAAAAAGTTATTTTCTTTTACATTATCATCAGCAATATATGAGAGTTCTAGTGGATCAATGTCCTTCCCCAAACTTGGCATTGTCAGGCTCCTTAACTCTAGCTATTCTAGCTTAAGGATTTATATCTTTTCATACTTTAATTTGAATTTCCTTAATAATAGTGATATTGAGAATCTTTTCATTCACTTACTGGCCATTTTGCATATCAGCTTTGGAGGATTGTCTTTTTTAATCTTTTGCCCATGTAAAAACTGGGTATTTCTTTTTTTACTTTTCTGTTAAAAATTTTTCACTTATTCTGGACATAGGTCCTTTATTAGATATATGTATTGCAATTAATTTCTATTAGTTAAGTGCCTTTTCATTTTTTTAATGTTTTCTTTCAAAAAGCAAAATGTTTTAATTTTGATGATAATTATTTCTCATTTTTTATAGTAAATGCGTTAGGAATTGTTTGCCTACTCCAGGATCATGATAATTTTTCTTATGCTTTCTTCTACAAGTTTGACAATAAACTTTTATATGGGAATGATCATTTACTTGAGCTACTCTGATGGACTGAGGGTTTTCTACAGGGTGAGGATGGAAGAAATGAGGCTTCTGGTGTGAAAAAAAGGATTGTGGTTCATTTTTTCCCATGAAGATATTCAGTTAGCCAATCATCCTTTGAAGAGATTTTATTTTCCACCTAGAAATACCTCTATGCCTTTGTAGACAACTAACTTATTATAGTTGGCTATGGGTCTATTACTAAACTTTATTATGTTCTGTAGATCTATTTAGCTAACTTTATTCAATGACCACATTGCTTTGGATACTTTGTAGGAAACTTGAGGTTAGATTACTTCCATTTTTGCCCTTCTTTTTCAAACTTGTTTTGTCCATTCCAGTTCCTTCCCATTTAAATATATAATTTGGAATTGGCTTATAAAGTTCTACAAAAATATCACTTGGATTTTGATTAGGATTAGATTGATTGTATAGATCAAGTGAAAAGAATTGACAAGACTATTCAGTTTTCTAATCCATGAACATAGTATACTTTTTTTTAAGATGTTCTGTGATTTTTGATGTAAAACCCTTTAGATATTTTCCTAAGTATCTTCCTACATATTTAACAGTCTTCATACTATAATTAGTGGAAATTTTCCAATTTTTCCCTACTTTTTGCTAGCATAAAGAAATACCACTTATATCCAGGTCATGCCTCATTGGTCATTAGTGAAGACAATCAGTGTACATGGATAAACCATATGTAAGTCAACAATCAGCAACCCTAAACAATGTGAACAAGCTGGTCCTGGATATTACCAGTAGAGTTTCAAATTTTAAACAGCACACTATAATCATTTAGTTATCCCACTTCAGTCAATATTTTTTCTGTTACTTTTATGATTCTTTCTTTGATTTCTTTTGCAATTTAATTGCAGCATTGCTGGGGAAAGTTTATTTGCATTCAGATAATGGGAGTGATCTATTAACTTTGTCAACTTGAATTTCCAACTTCTCCCAAGTTTGAAAAGTTTATCACTATAATTCATTTAAATAAACTTTCTCCCACCTTCTCCTTCTTTTCTTCAAAAATCCCAATTATTCTAATATTTGTATGTTAGATGGAGACCCACACATCATGTTGACTATCTTTGTTCCTTTTTACTCATTTCATTGGTTCTCCACTGACTGATTATTTCAAAGATTGTATCCTATAGTCATTTATTCTATCCTGAATTTTATCTACTCTGTTGTAGATGCTGTTTATTGCATTTTTTTCCCATTTTATTTATTAAATTAATTCTTCAGCACCAGAATTTCTGTTTGGTTCTTCTATAGCTTCTCTTTGCTGAATTTCTCATTTTGTTCACCTATTGTTTCCCTGATTTCATTGAATTGCCATTCTCTCTTGTCTTATAGCTCACTCAGTTTCCTCAAAACAGCTATGTTGGGTTCTTTATAAGCTAGATCACAAAGCTTCATGTCATTGACGTGTGTCTTTGTCAGTTTTGCAAAGTTACTGTTACTCTTTGGTGATGATTACTTTAATTCTTCAAGATCCTTGAAATTTTGTATTTCTGCTTTTGCTTAGATGTAGAAGACATTCCATCATATCTACTAGTTACCTTCAGGTGGTATACACACTTCTCTGAGCTTGTATAGACTCACTTGCTCTACATGTTTTGCTCCCTCTTGTAGCAGAAACCTTAGATTTTAGGTCTTCTCTGGTCCTTACAACTCACCCAGTTGCTGGGAACCTCTCTTCTGCTGTGCTACAGCTCAAGTCTGCGGTTACCTCCTTGCCCACTGCCCCTCGTCTGTTTTTTTGAGATCACTCCATTTACTGGAGTTTGTTTTCACCTCCACACTTGGGAATACACAAAAGCAGCAGTTGGGAGGGTGGCAGTGAGTATGAATTTAGTACTCAGGAAACTGGAGTAGCCATAGACCCAGGATGGAAATCTTTGACTGGCATTCCCCTAGAGGCTTAAAGATGGGCTTCTTGCTGAAACCTGAGCATAGTCAGCACATCCCTTTTACACCCTTTGGCATTCTTAATGACCTTTCACATCTTCTCTCTGCAATCATGGAGGTTCAGACCCAGAATTCTGGGTTCTGGTGGAGAGAAATTGATTACCTGGAAGTATAGAGTGGGCAGTAGCTCACTGCTCTCCTTTTTCCCCATTGGAGAAACACCACCAGCTAGTTCAAATTTATGCTTTGTCACCTTAGGGTTGAGCTTCCCTATTAGCTCAAACAGTAAAGAATCTGCCTGCAGTGCAGAAGACCTGCGTTCAATCCCTGGATTGGGAAGATCCCCTGAAGAAGGAAATGGTGACCCACTCCAGTATTCTTGCCTAGAGAATCCCATGGACAGATGAGACTGGCAGGCTACAGTCCATGGGGTCACAAAGAGTCAGACATGACTGAGCGACTAACACACACACGCCTTGGGTTGAGGGGCAGCATCGGCAAAATCCTTTCATCCTCTCCAATCATTCAAACTTTTGGCGGGGACAGGGAGGGGGTTGCTTCAACAGAGTACTGACATTTCCCATCAGGAATCCTGGACATCTAAAAATTTTCATAAGTGTCTAACCTGGTAAGCACTAACCAGGTTTTTCCAGGTTTTCCATGACCACGGCCCAGGTGGCTGGGACAGGTCCACCAGCTCCTACTGGGTCCAAGCTCTACCAATGTCTACATGCCTATTACTGGATACCTAGGTGGGTGACCATCCTCCTGGTCCCATGGTAGAATATTTTGGATCCCACAACTTTCACAGAGGCTCTTTTAATCATGGATATATGGTTAATTAGTTGTTATAAAGAGAAGCAAATAAGAGGGATATCTTATACCACCATGATGCTGACATCACTCCCTCTTTGCCAAGACTTCTAAGCATTTAGCTAAAGTGGAGAAATTCTTTGAATAGCTCCAGTTAAAATGACATCAGAACCAATAGAAAATCTGAATAATTCTGGCTTATTAAAAATACTGAATTTGTAATTAAACTTTTCTACTATAAAGCCAAAACAACTTCAGGTTCAGATGTACTTCAAAAAAAAAAAGCAGTTAATAATAATCTGTGAAATTAAAATTTCCTGAATTTGAATTTGAAAATATTCAAATACATGCTGAGGAACCTAGTAAAGGGATCTGACGTGTATAGTAATTCTCACATGGTTTAGTGGTGAAAAATCCCTGACTGAAGTATACACTTGTTGCTTATATATTATTCTCTTTGATTATACTTAAATAGCTATGTTTACTTAACAGAAGTATTCCCCTTAATGCTTCTCGCCCCAATTTGAAAATTGAATGAATAACGATGGAACCTGCATTTCATCATGAAAGTTCTAACCTTTGAAGCCTGTTTCCCCTCACTCTCTGCCCTTGAGGACATCTTACTCCAGGAACATGCTGAGTACCAGTAACCCTTCCTTCTCTCCTACCTGAGCAGATCACAGAGGCTGTGTTGCCATGGGAACAGTCAGGATCACCCAGGGCAGTCACAGCGCACTCCCACAGGAAGGACTCATCCCCCCAGCAGTGAAATCGGGCTTTCCAGAGCTGATCATTTCCTTCTGCTCCTTCTGGGGTGGAGATGGCGAATCCACAGCCAAGCTGACGACAGACAACATTGGCATTGGCCAGACTCCAGTGGGAGGCACAGAGCGCTCTCCATCGTCCAGAAATATTCATCTCCACCTGCCCCTCACACTGAGAGGAGCTGTTTGTCATGAGCCGAACTTCTGTGTATGCTGGCAGAAAAAAAGAAAAAACAGAACAAAGCAAGATTTCAGCAAAATCTCATGATTTTCTTCCCCCAACAGAGTGTGCAGGGAGGTTAAGTCCTGATCTACATCTCACCTGAACAGACAACCTGAACAGCTCCACTGTGGTGGCACGTGCCCCCTGGACAGGGCACTCTGGGGCAGACCCAGAGCTCAGGCTCCTCCCCCTCACACCCGAACTCTTCAGCCCAGACCCGGCCATCTGACTCTGTAAAGGGCATATGTCCGAGGACAGACACAGCCTTGCCACATCCCAGCTCTGCACAGATGACCTGAGCATTGGAAAGTGTGAAGTTCCCATCAGACACTGGGATCCAGTCTTCTCCAGAACGTACTTCAACTTGCCCTGAGCAGGGTCCATCCCCTCTAGCCAGATGCACAAATCCTAAGAAAAACAAAAAATAAAGCCAGTGGGTATTCATGATCCTGGCTTGAAAACTGGAACCAATATGTCAGAGGCAATGCTGTGAAAGCTTTTATTTTCTAGGAGTGATACATGGAGAAATAACTTGACAGTTAGTGTCATGATTTTTCATGACCAAGTTTCTGAAGAGAAATCCAGAGGGACTTGCAGGGACAGTTTGGAATGACTGAATCCCAACAACGTATACTTGGAGGTTGATTAGAAATGTGAACTTCCTATGTAGGGGATGGGAAACTACAGGACCCAAGACAGATTATCTGAAATGGTTGAACACCAAGAAAGTATATTTTAGCATCGGTTGGAAAAATAATTCCTCCACAGGGCCTCTGTGTGTGTGCTTAGTCACCTAGTCATGTCCAACTCTTTATGACCCTGTGGACTGTAGCCCACCAGGCTCCTCTGTCCATTGGATTCTCCAGGCAAGAATACTGGAGTGGGTAGCCATTCTCTTCTCTAGGGGATCTTCTCAACCCAGGTATTGAACCCAGGTCTCCTGCATTACAGGTGGGTTCTTTACCATCCGAGCCATAAGGGAAGCCCTTTAGGAGCCTAGACCCAAGGAAATAATGCATAATGTGTGAGCACTAAAAGGTGAGTGCAGAGATATGAAGAACAAAACCAACCTAGAGCTAAATGGTTATGAGAGACTAGAGACCTATCATCCAAACAAAGTTAGAAAGCTTTCCTGAGACTTGGGTGGTTAATAGTCTGATTAGTTTACTCCCCCACAAGGCATTCCTCAAAGGGCTTGGGGTAGAGAAAATCATAAAGGCTGGATCTGGCCTCCAGCTCAAGATGAGAGTGTAGAAGGACATCTACTCATCTCCTGCAAGAACACCAAAATTGCAACTAACTGTTGAAAAACCACCAACAGGAGGATGCTGGAACCCACCAAAAAAAAAAAAAAAAGATACCTCATGTCCAAAGACAAAGAAGAAGCCGTAACAAGGTGGTAGGAGAGGTGCAACACAATAAAATCAAATCCCATACCTGCCAGGTGGGTGACCCACAAACTGGAAAACAATAATACCAGAGAAGTTCTCCCAGTGTTGTGAAGGTTCTGAACAACACATCAGGCTTCCCAGCCTGGGCATCCCACAAAGGGATTGGGAATCCCCAGGTAATCTGGCCTTGAAGGTCAATGGGATATGATTATAGGACTTTCACAAGACTGGGGGAAACAGATGCTCCAATCCTGGAGGCACAAACAAAATCTTACATGTGCCAAGACTCAGAGGAAAGAAGCAGTGACCCCACAGGCGACTGAACCAAAACTACCTGCTGGTGTTGAAGGGTCTTCTGTGGAAGTATGGGTCAGCCAGAGCTCACCACAGGGACGGGGGTACTGGAAGGTCCCCCTTGGCATAAATACTCTTGGAGTTCACCATTAACCCTACCATAGAGACAATAGACCCCAGGGCTGGATAGCCTCAGGCCAAACAAATACTAAGGAAAGAGTGCAACACCACCTATCAGCAGATAATTGGATTAAAGCTTTACTAAGCCAGGCCCTACCCACCAGAGCAAGACCCAGTTTTTCCCATTACCAGTCCCTCCTATCAGGAAGTTTACACAGCCTCTTAGCTTCATCCATCAGAGGGCAGACAAAAGAAACAAGAAGAAGCACAGTCTCACAGCAGCTAAAACAAAAACCATATTACAGAAAGTTAATCACAATGAAAACACAGAAAATTATGTCCTAGATGATGGGACAAGCTAAAACCCTGGAAAAACAACTAAATGAAGTGGAGATAGGCAACCTTCCAGAAAAAGAATTCAGAATATTGATAGTAAAGATGATCCAGTATCTTGGGAAAACAACAGAGAAGATGCAAGAAATGTTTACCAAAGACCTACAAGAATTAAAGAACAAACAAACAGAGATCAATAATACTCTAGAAGGAATCAATAGCAGAATAACTGAGGCAGAAGGAAGGATAAGTGACCTGGAGGACAGAATGGTGGAAATCACTGCCACAGAACAGAATATAGAAAAAAGAATGAAAAAAAAAAAAAAAGACAGGCTAAGAGAACAGCAACATTTGCATTATCAGCTTCTCAGAAGGAGAGGAAGGTCCTGAGAAAATATTTGAAGAGATAATAGCTGAAAACTTCTCTATCATGGAAAAGGAAATAGTCAACCAAGTCCAGGAAACACAAAGAGTTCCAGGCATGATAAACCCAAGGAGGAACAGACCAAGACACATAGTAATCAAACTGACAAAAATTAAAGACAGAGATAAAATATTAAAAGCAACAAGGAAAAAACAACAAATACCAAACAAGGAGACTCCCATCAGGCTATCAGCTGATTTCTCAACAGAAACTCTACAAGCCAGAAAGGAACAACACAGTCTATTTAAGGTGATGAAAGGGAAGAACCTACAACCAAGAATACTCTACCCAGAAAGACTCTCATTCAGATATGATAAAGAAATCAAAAGCTTTCCAGACAAGCATGAGTTAAGAGAATTCAGCACCACCAAACCAGCTTTACAACTAATGTAAACTAACTTCTCTAGGCAGAAAACACAAGAGAAGGAAAAGACCCACAGAAAATAAACCTACAGAGAAACAGTAAAGAAAATGGTAATAGGATCATACACACTGATAACTACTTTAACTGTAAATTAATTAAATGCATCAACCAAAAGACATAGACTGTCTCAGTAGATGAAAACATGTGCATGCATGCACTTCCACTTACCACATCACTCTGCTTGACCCTCCCAAATTGTATTTAATTATTTTATATTATTAAGTTAATCATGTTCCAATTATGATTTTTAAAGTAAATAAATAAAGACTGGATCCATGTGTGTATGCCAAACTATTGATGGATGAGAACCCAAGAGAAGAAATATTGACATTATAACTAATCCACTTTCATGATATCAAATTTTTTTTATAATTTTTGATGGCAAAAAACTCCAAGAATTTCTTAGGTGACCTAAATAGTGAAAAAAGGTGTCTGTTACATTAAGTAAGTTCAAAGAGTCACAGGAGAGAGAAGTGGTGGTCCTAGACATTTCTCTTTAAAAACTTGGGATTTGTCAACAAACCCAGGAGAGAGTGAGTTCTGAGTGGAAGTTACCAGATAGTCAGTCTGCCAAAGTGTTCCTACTATAGGTTTTTCTTCTGAGACAGGAATCTTAGAAAATTCTAAGGGGTGATATTAAGTGATTTTAATTCTATCATTGTGCTAATTCTGTATTTGTATCTGACATCAACAAGATTACAGAAAAGGAGATTCCCCAACTCACAGAAACAGTATGCTCCCAGCAACATGCCTGCAAACGTCAAACAGACCTGTGAACACCAAAGCTACTCCCTGATGTGGCATCAACTCTGCATCACCATAGTCCTGGGCAGTCCTGTCTGCCCAGACATCCAAATACCACACCATTTGGTATCCCTGACAACAGGATTGTCAACTGTGGACATGAGTGTGAGTGCAGATTCTAGTGCACTCTGACCTAGGCTCAGCCTCACTTTACCACACTAGGGAGGCAATCCTCAGCACCCAGAAAAAGCCACACCTATCCACGCACCTGCAAACAGACCTGCTGATCAGAGACACAACAGGACCCCCAGCAGCAGCCACATAACCTGACTCCACCTTTGCTGGACCACAAGACCAGAGGCAGTCCTATCAGTTCGAGGACAGGGCAGTAGATCTTTATTTGTTGAAACCAGCCTGTAAATTCTGGAAGAAATGTCTGCTCCTTCAAATGCACATTTATCAATGCAAGCCTACACAGATCATGAAGAACCTGGAAGATATGATACCACTTAAGGAAACCAGTAAAGCTCCAGCAACCTACCCTGAAAAAATGAAGATTTATGAATTGCTTGAAAAAAAATTCAAAATAATTGTTCTAAAACCAATGACTACGAGAGAACACAAACAGATAGCTAAACACCATCAGGAAAATAGTACATGAACTAAATGAAAAGCTTAATTAAAAAATAAAAGACGCTAAAAGAAACCAGACAGAACTTCTGGAACACAAGAATACAATACAACTGAAAAATCCAATAGAGTGCTTCAAGCAAACTGTACTATGCAAAACAAAGAATCAGAAAACTTGAGAACAGGTTATTTTAAAGTATCTTGTTAGAGGAATAAAAAGAAAAAAAGAATAAATTATACATATGCAATATATGAGAAACCATAAAGAAAAATTATGCATGAATTGTGAGAGTCCTAGTAGAAAAAAAAGAACAAGGCAGAAAGCTTATTTAAAGAAATCATGACTGAGAACTTCCCAAATCTAGGGAGAGAAAAAGACATCTTGATTTATGAAGCCAAAAAGGTCACAAATAGATAGAACCCAAAGAGATCTACACCAAGATACACTGTAATTAAATTATCAAAATTCCAGCACAAAGATATTTTGAAAGCATGAAAAGTAACTTGTCATATACAAGGGAGCCCCTGTCAAGCTAAAGCAGATTCCTCAACAGAAATCTTGCAGACCAGAGACAGCAGGGTAACATATGCAAAGTACTTAGAGGAAAAAACCTCCCAATCATCAACTCTTTATCTAGCAAGCTGTCCTTTTAAGAATTAAGAAGAGATTTTTTAAGGGTTTTTTTTAAAAAAGCAAAAACTGAGGAGTTTCATTGCCACTAGTCTTGCCTCACATTGATAAAGATAAATATGAAGAGAAATACAGAATATAGAAAAGTGTGTTTACGGCACATAATTTGCTTTTACCCCTAGTTTATAAATTGAAAGTTAAACATAAAAGAATAACTAGAACCACAGAAATTTGCTGATTGAAATACAATATGTAAAGAAGTAAAATAAGACGTCTATCTCATAAAGTGTGTGGGAATAGTAATATGTAGAATTTCTGTGTGCCATTAAAGTTGTGTTACTGTAAAGTTACTGTAACTGTACTTAACTTCAATTATAGACTGCTATAGCTGTCAATTGTTTGCTGCAAGTTCCCAGGTAACCACAATTAAAAGTATAGGAGATACACAAGATGAAGAGAAAAGAGTCAAAGCCTACCACTATGAAAAATCACTTCACAAAGACAGCAACTAAGAAAGGAACAAGGGAACTACAAAACAGACAGAAAACAATTAACAAAGTGGCAACAGTAAGTCCTGACATTTCAATTATGATTTTAAATGTAAATGTACTAAACTTTCCAATCAAAACCACTGAGGGCCTTAATGGATTAAAAGAGCAAGACCCAACTACACACTTTAGATTTCATACACATAGGCTGAAAGCGAAGAGGTGGAGTCGGAGACGTCATGCAAATAGTAACCAAAAGAGAGCAAAGTTAGGCAAAAGAGATGTAAAGTCAAAACCAACACAAAAAACATAATGATTTAATAGCTAATTCATTTGACCTCGCCTCCCTACCCCTTATGAGACATCACTGAGATCTGAAGGGTCCAACTGTCCACAGGTCTGGAGCCTTTACAGGGCCAAGCAAGCCGTTACACCCCCTTGAGCACATAATGCTCTAAAATCATTGTGTGCCTGGAGTCTTCCCCCAAGGATGCTCTGAAGTCTGTGATCTGGTTTTCCCATGGTCATTCTGGAAATGAGACTGAGGTCTTTCCTGCTGGGGATCCCTTCCCAAGGCAGACAAGCCTTACCTGAACAGACTGCTCCAACATCCTCATCATGAGAGAAGGTATCATTATAGTTTTTAAAATCAGATTGAACACATTTATTGATCGCCAAAGATAATTCTGCTTCTGTAATGTTGCAGAAATAATAGAAATGCCAAATGGGACCAACTCGTGGTCCAAAATAAGACCCTCTGGGAGCATCAACAGCAGGTCCACATTCCAGGTGTCTGCACAACATATCTGCAGATATCAGGTGCCAATACTCAGTATATGCCGAGCCCCATTCTCCTTGATACTTCGCTTCCACTCTCCCCTCACAGTGATGGGCTCCATCCTTCAGCCTCAGCTCCAGAGCTGCAAGAGAGACCAGACACAGGACAGATTTTAGGAGACTGTGTAGTGGTGTGGTGGTAAGAGTTAAAAAATCTCCTCTTCAAGGGAAAATTAATTCTCTGTGTATAGCATTTGCTGACTTCTATGGTATAAACATTCCCACCATGGCCAACTCAAAGCTCCTAATGTGCCATCACTGAACATGGTGCAAGAAGGGAGGCACCACGTTTCTCACAAGCCTATAGTACCAGCTTCAATGATACCACAGAGGACAGGCCTTCAGAGACTCTTGATGCTGCCCTCCCTGTAGGTGTACCCAAGGCTACTAGAGCCCTGCTTCCCCATCTTAGTTACAGCTCATGGCTCAGGATTCTCCCTCTCCTTCCCTGTCCATAGGGAGCATCTCATCCAGCTTAGAAACAGAGGGATGGGATAAGAGACTCTAAAGTATCCTGATTATTCCTGCCTCCTGGTGTTCACATCTTTGTGTAATCCCCATACACTTGACTATACTTAATAACATGCATCTAACAAATGGAATTTGGCAAAAGTGATGAGATTTCACTTAAGAGATAGGATTCAAGACAACTCTGCTTCCCCTTGGTGACTTATTTTGCTCTCTCTCTTGCTCTGATAAAGCCAGCTGCCATGTTGTGAGCTGTATATGAAGAGACCATCATGACAAGGGATGGAGGCAGGGCTCTCGCCAACAGTGATACCCACTCCCTCTTAAACCTTCAGATGATTGAAGCTGTGAGACGTCATGGGTCAGAGGACCCAGGTTGCTGCCGTTGCTTAGTCACTCAGTTGTGTCCAACTCTTTTGTGACCCCATGGACTGTAGCCTACCCGGCTTCTCTGCCCATGGGATTATTCAGGAAAGAATACTAGTGTGGGTTGACATTTTCTTCTCCATGGGATCTTCTAGACCCAGGGATCAAACCCAGGTCTCCTGCCTTGCAGGTAGATTCTTTACCACTGAGTCACTGGGGAAGCTCACAACTCCTAGTCCACAGAAATTATGAGATGCTAGATGTTTGCTGCTTTAAGCTGTCAAGTTTTGTTTATTTATTTATTCATTATTTTTGGCTACACTGGGCCTTCATGGCTGCATACAGACTTTCTCTAGTTGCAGTGAGTTGGGGCTTCTCTTCATTGTGGTGCATGGGCTTCTCATTGCCATAACTTCTCTTGTTGCAGAGCACAGGCTCCAGTCACACTGGCCAAGCTGCCAAGTTTTGCAGGAATGTAGCACAGCAACATATAACTAATGTAGGAGGGCATTATGCTAAATGAAATAAGACAGAGAACAACAAATACGGTTTGATCTTATTTATACATGGAATCTGAAAAAAAACAAATTAATAGAAACAGAATAAATTTGTGGTTGCTGGGCAGGGGTGGGGGTGGGAGGAATGAAAGATAGTACAAACAATACCAGCTTCTATTTACAATATGGATAAGCTCTGGGGATAGAATATATGTGTGACTGTAGTCCATAATACTGACTGTACTGTTGTTGTTCAGTTGTGCCCGATTCTTTATGACCCCATGGATGGCAGCATGCTTGGCTTCGCTGTCCTTCACTATCCCTTGGAGTTTGCTCAAACTCATATCCATTGGGTTGATGGTGCCATCCAGCCATCTCATCCTCTGTCACTCCCTTCTCCTACTGCCCTCAATCTTTCCCAGTGAGTCGGCTCTTCGAATCAGGTGGCCAAAGTACTGGAGCTTCAGCTTCAGCATTAGTCCCTTCCATGAATATTCAGGGTTGATTTCCTTTAGGATGGACTGGTTTGAGCTCCCTGCTGTCCAAGGGCTGCAGTCCTTGCAGTCCAAGTATACTGACTCTACTTGATCATTACTAACTAATAAAACCAGTCTTAAAAGTTCTCAAAACACACACTCACAGAGAGTAACCAGTGATAGAGGTGATGGACATATTAACTAAAATTATGGTAATCATTTCATAATATATATATGCATTTATTTTTAAATATTTTAACTATATTGGAATATAGTTTATTTACAATGTTGTGTTAGTTTCAGGTGTACAATAAAGTGAGTCAGTTATATATACATATGTGTACATGTGAGATCAGACACTTCAGTTGTATCCTACTCTTTGCGACCCCATGGACTGTAGCCTGTCAGGTTCTTCTGTCCATGGAATTCTCCAGGCAAGAATACTGGTATGGATTGCCATGCTCTCCTCCAGGGGATCTTCCCAACCCAGGGATCAAACCCATATCTCCTGGGTCTCCTGCATTGCAGATGGATTCTTTACCCAATGAACCACCTGGGAAGCCCATATATACATACACTCATTCTTTTTTAGATTCTTTTCCCATCTAGGTTATCATACAATATTGATTAGCGTTCCCTGTGCTATACATGAGGTCCGTGTTAGTTGTCTACGTTATATATAGTAGGGTGTATGTGTGTATTAATCCCAAACTCCTGATTTATGCCTCTCCCCAACTCCCTACATTTCCCCTTTTGTAAAAACAGGTTTATTTGTTTGTTTGGTATCTGTAATTCTGTTTCTGTTTTGTAAATAAATTCATTTGTATCTTTTAAAAATTAATTTTTGGGGGGGAGTGTAGTTGCTTTACAATGTTGTGTTTCTACTATGCAGCAAAGTTATATGTATAAAGGCCCCTGGATGGCAAGGAGATAGAACTAGTCAATCCTAAAGGAAATCAACCCTGAATACTCATTGGAGGGACTGATGCTGAAGCTGAAGCTCCAGTACTTTGGCCACCTGTTTCGAAGAGCTGACTCATTGGAAAAGACCCTAATTCTGGGAAGGATTGAGGGCAGGAGGAGAAGGGAGTGACAGAGGATGAGATGGTTGGATGGCATCATCAGTCCAATGGATATGAGCTTAAACAAACTCTGGGAGTTAGTGAAGGACAGCAAAGCCAGGCATGCTGCAGTTCACCGGGTTGCAAAGAGTCAGACATGACTGAGTGACTGAACAACAATACATATATCCCCATTTTTTATTTCCTTCCCATTTAGATCACCACAAAGCAGGAGTAGAGTTCCCTGAGCTATATAGTAGGTTCTCACTGGTTATCCATTTTATACAGAGTATTGGTAGTATATACACATTAGTTCCAATCTCCCAATTCATCCCACTCCTTATTTTCCCCTTAGTGTACATGCATTCATTCTCTATGTCTGTGTCTCTATTTTTGTTTTGGAAATAAGATCATCCATTCCATTTTTCTAGATCCCACATATATGCATTAATATACAAAATCTGTATTTCTCTTTCTGACTTACTTCACCTCTATGATAGTCTCCAGGTCCATCCACATCTCTACAGATGACCCAGTTTCATTCCTTTTTATGGCAGAGTAATATACTGTTGTATATATGTGATATTTGATTTTCTCTGTCTGATGTACTTCACTTAGGTCCATCCATGTTTCTGTGAAATGGAATTATTTCATTCATTGCTAAGGAGTAATATTCCGTTCGGGAGCCAGCACATGAGATCCCACTCATGACAAGGTTGTGAGGAGGAGACCTGACAAGCAAGGCAGATCAGGACTTCAGGGATTTTGAAAAGCTGCCCCAGCACTCACCTTAAAGATGATCTCTGTCTTTCTGATGCTTGCTATATTAGACTACTCCCTAATTTCTGTGACACGGGTAGAAGGCCTTCCCCGATCTCTTTCCAAACAGAATCAACTTAGAACTTTAATTAATATGTCTGCCAGATGGTGGTATTCTATAAGATTATCCAGGATGAAAGGAGTGTTTCAATTTAGACCCCTTTGCTGGCATTCTAGCCTGCTTGGCAAATGCATACTAATGCACATGACTGCTCACAACACCTTAATCATAAACAGCATAAGGAACCTGATCACACAAAAGGCCCTAATAGGTACAGAGCCCTTCAGGGTGAGGAAGCCCTATTAGAGAACATAAAATATTATTCTAAAAGTGGTTATAGTTAAAGATTTAGAAAAATAAGAGTTTAGAATTGTTCATTTTAACCAGGAATGCTAAACAGGGGCTGCCTCACTGGAGCTGCAGAGTCTTTGTGTGGTAAAGCTTTTAGATAAACTAAACTGATAACTTCTGCAAAAGGACTGACCTTTGTGTTCATTAAAGAATAGATTACGGAAAACAGCTTTGCATTCACCTAGGTCATAAAGTGTCAATAGGCCCCAAGGCCAGAAGATAATGTACAAGACCCTCATAAACAAAGAAGCATGCAGAAAACACCCTGGTTTCGTGAAGAACAAACTGATGTAATGTTAAACTATCTTCCCCTTAGAAATGTACTAATTTAGGATATAAAAGCCATGGTAAAAAATAAAGCATTGCCAGACTCTGCCAGACCCTGCTGCACCCCCGGTCTGGTCACTCTCTCTCTCTCTCTTTCTCTCTCTCTCCCTCGCAGACTTGGCCTTATCAAGGCTGGTCTCATGTCTCTCTCTCGCTGACGCCGATCATCCTGAGAGTATCCCCTGGATCCTGCCAAGGCTGGACCCCGGCACATTCATTGCTAAGGAGTAATATTCCACTGTATATAAGTTTCAATATCAAATACTACATCTTCTTAATCCGTTCCTCTGTTGATGTACATTTAGTTTGCTTCCATGTCTTGGCTATTGCAAATAATGCTGCAATGAACACTAGGGTGCATGTATACTTTCAGATCATGGTTTTTCCTGGATATATGCCCAGAAGTGCGATTAGACCATTTGATAGCTCTATTCTTAAGTTTTTGAGCGAATCTTCATATGTTCTCCATAGTGCTTGAACCAATTTACATTCCCACCAACAGTGTAGGAAGGTTCCCTTTTCTCCACACCCTCGCCAGCATTTATTTCTTGTTGATTTTTGATGATGGCCATTCTGACCAGCATGAGGTGATGCCTCATTGTAGTTTTGGTTTGCATTCCTCTGATAATTAGTGATGTTGAGCATCTTTTCATGTGTTTTTTGGCCACTTGTATATATCTTTGCAGAATATATCTATGTATTTCAAATCATCACAGTGTATACCTTACACTTATACCCTATTATATGACAATTACATCCCAATAAAGCTGGAAAAACACAGGAAAAAAAGTGTATATATATAGACTAAACTTTTGCAAAAGCAAGGAAAACTTGACGGACGAGTAATAACAATGGGAGCTTGGAATATACTTCTAAGTCTTTAAAACTTGAAATAAACTATATAAATAAATGATATTATATAAATTTGACATATACTAAGCATGTATGTATACAATAGTTTATATATAAGGGTTCACTGTCAGTACTGTAAATTCTAAACAATAAATAACTTCATTTCTAAAACCCATGGGCTCAGCTTAAATTTTCACTCCTTAGGGACACCTTCTCTGCTTCTCCCAGCTAGATCAGGTAACCCTACTGGGGTCTTACTGATGGCACTTATCGAAGTTTATTATAAATTCCTGTTTTGGTGCCCAGCTGCACTAGACTATGAGCCGCGGAACTTCATTCATCACCATGAGGACCTCAGCATCTGGTGAACTGCAAAGGGAATGGATTTACTACCACACAAGCCCATCTTTAAATTAATAAACACTTGTAGAATGAAAGTTTAAATAAAATCCAAAAGGCAGATATGGAAATATGCAATTTAGCACATTTCTATGTGACATTCAAATCAGTGAGAAAAGAAAAAGATATAATTCAGGAATGATATTGGAAAAAATAGAATAAAATTTGATGGAACTTCATGTTTTATTTTATTTTTATTTTATACAAAATAACTTAGCTATTTAGTATTGACAATGTTTAAATATACTCATAAAATTACAAGAGAAAATAAAAAATAATTTACTTAAGCTTGAAGTGGGGAAGAACATTCTTAACAAGGCTCTGAAAGTGGAAACAAGAAAGAAATTTTAATAGGTGGTTAACATCATTAGAAACTTCCATGAAGGACTTTTCCACTAGAGAGGGCACAGCTTCAATCTCTGATCCAGGAACTAATATCCCCATGCCAAATTGTATGATCAAAAAAGGAAAAGAAACGTCCATGAAACTAAAACTAGAGGTAAAATTAAAACAACAAACTGAAGGAAACATCTTCAGACTGTAAATGGAATTATTCAACAAGGATAAGGACTTGCACCCAAACTACTTGGGTTCAAGCCTTGCTTCTGCTTCTTACACCTGACTCACTTTGGACAAGTGACTTTGCTTTGCCTCAGTGACATATTTTGGGGGATAAAAATTACATTCTGCCTTATAGGATTATTGTGGGGCTTCCTGGGTAGCTCAGTTGGTAAAGAAT
This sequence comes from Odocoileus virginianus, assembly GCF_023699985.2. Lineage (NCBI taxonomy): Eukaryota > Metazoa > Chordata > Mammalia > Artiodactyla > Cervidae > Odocoileus > Odocoileus virginianus. The sequence goes on from NC_069696.1 coordinate 159,299, forward strand.
CCACCTACATTGCAGGAAAACCCAGTTTGATTCCTGGGTCGAGAAGTTCCCCTGGAGAAGGGATAGGCTACCCATACCAGTATTCTTGGGCTTCTCAACAGTAAAACAATCTGCCTGTAATGTGGAAGACCTGGGTTCGATCCCTGGATCGGAAAGACCCCCTGAAGGAGGGCATAGAAACCCACTCCAGTATTCTTGCCTGGAGAGGAGGAGCCTGGTGGGCTATAGTCCATAGGGTCGCAAAGAGTTGGACACGAGTGAGTGACTAAGCATAACACAGCACAGCATAGAATTATTGTGCACTCAAATGAGTTCATACAAGTGAATGTAGTATAGGTATCTGATGGTGTAGTTGTAGTAAGACAGTAGTAACAGTAGTAGTAGTATAAAGAGCTTCAATATAAATCATGACAAAATGATAAACATCACAAGTTTAAAAGGATAAATGTCATGAGCAAGTAATCCACAAATGAAGGATTAAAGTAGCTAATATATGCTAGTATTTGTCTATAAAATTGGCTACATTTTAAAAACTTCATAAGATGACAAAGTTGGTGAGGCTACGTGGAAACTAACATCCTCACACACTTGTGGAACTAAAGTTTATGCAGCTAATTCTCGCAGGGGTTTATCAGATGGCTAAGTGGTAAAAAAAAAAAAAAAAAAAAATTTGCCTGTCAAGCAGGAAATGTAGGTTTGATCCCTGGATCAGGAAGATCTCCTGGAAATGGAAATGGCAACCCACTCCAGTATTCTTGCTTGGAGCATCCTATGGGTAGAGGAGCCTAGAGGGCTACAGTCCATGGGGTCGCAAAGAGTCAGACACGACTGAATGACTAAACAGCAACAATTTCTAGCAGGCATTAATCTCTACATACCAAAAACCTTAAAGGTATTCATAACCTACAAAACAGTAACTTTCCATCTTTTTTTTTTTTAGTATTTGTTTGGCTGTGTTTGGTCTTAGTTGCAGCATGTGGGATCTAGTTCCCTGACCAGGGATTGAAACCTAGTTCTCTGAACTGGGAACACAGAGTCTTAGCCGCTGGACCCACTACTGAAGCACCCATATCTAAAGCCTGCGCTTCACAACAAAAGAAGACACCAAAATGGGAAATGTGCACACCAAACTAGAGAGAAGCCTTTGCTAGCCACAACTAGAGAAAAGCCCATGCAGCAATGAAGACACAGCACAGCCAAAAATAAATAAATAAATAATTTTTTGAAAAATTCTACCTAAAGTGTCACAGCAGATCCTGGGAGGGGGAAAGGGCCATCCCAAACTCCCAGCACATCAGGAAGCAAGTCATTGGGACTAGAGCAGGGACTCAGGAATTTATACACCTGGGGCTGCGCATCAACTGATCTCAACAGACAAGAGGTCCCCTCTCCTAGCTGTGGGCTCCTCTGCTCCACAAGGAACACCTGGTGGGAACAGGCAAGGCCAGCAGGCAGAGCCTCTCACAGAGCCCAGTGCTGGGCAGACCCGGCAACAAGCAGAGGGGAGCCCGGGGGATGGGCGAGAGGAGCCAGAGAGAGGCAGGCAGGTGCACGATTGTCTCTGATCTGGTTACATGCAGCCACCCAGCCCTGTGGGACCCTGTGTGCCTCACAGACCAACAGACTCAGTCTCTGCTCAGCAGCCCCATTCCTCTCACACAGACGGGCTTCACACACCCTCACACACACCCCACACACACTCTCACCCACCCTCACACAAACACACCCTTACACACTCCTCACTCACCCTCACATACACTCATACAAGCACAGAGCCTACAGGAGCATAGACAGGAAACATGGGGACCCAGGGGCAGTGCTCACACACCAGGCACATGGAGCGTGTGGGAACAGCCCAGAGTCCCAGCTGAGCTCAGTCGCTGGACCTTCCACACACTGGGAGCCACTGGGACTCCTAGAAGCTCCCTGAGAACAAGGGAGACAGTGGAGGGGACTCAGGCTGACCCAGCTCGGTCCAGACCAAACCTCACTGCTCTGTAAAATCTGCCTATATGACCAGTGGACCCCCCACAGGAGAGGAACCAGTATTCACAGTCAGCGTGGCTCCTTTTTGGCTAAAAACACTGAGGCTCGGCTCCAGAACCCCAGACAGCTTTCCCTTCACCAAGGCGTCCACTCCCTGCTGTGGACCCAGGACAGAGGGGCAGCTCTTACCTTGACCACCCACCATGGTGCCGAGGAGGAGGACACAGAGTCCCTGGAGGGAGAGGTGTTGGCTCAGAGCCATCCTGACCCTATGTCCTCAAGGTCACAGTCCCAGCTGCAGGATCAGCCTGTGAGGAGGCGTCAGGGTGCCGACCGGGGTCTTTATAGACCATCCCCTACATCCTCCCTCCTGAGAGCCAATAGCGACACCTTTCACCATTTCAGGCACTATCGGAGGCTGCATCTGCCACTTTCTGAAGTTCAAATACCAATGAGCTTCAGAATCTTCAACATCTCCTTATATGAGCAACACAGTCCTTTGACCTCCTGCTTCCGTGGTCCTGAGAGCTGGGCCCCATAATCGGGGCTGGCGTGGAAAACTGTGAGTACCTTTTTTTCCTCTGATCACCCTGGCCAATCCCCAAGGACTGTGAGATCTTGCAGGGTCAGGTTGTGGAATCAATTGGCCCATGGGGAATAACTCTAGTAGAATCAAGCACTGATCTTCCCAGTACTGAGCTCAGGGTGAAAGCCGAGTACTTAGAAGAAGGCTTGAAATACAAGAATATTTGTCAGGCCAGCAGAAAATGAGGACAAGGATTGCAGGAAATCACAGACCATGGAGAGGGTGAGAAGGAAACCATTAAGTTGAAGGGATGAGATTGTAGGTCTTCTCTTCTCAGAATGATCTGGAGACTGGGTCCTAGAGAAGGTGCATGTGTGCTTAATTGTGTCCTACTTTTTGTGACCCCCTGGACTGTAACCCACCAGGCTCTTCTGTCCATAGGCTTTCACAGGCAAGAATACTGGAGTGTGTTGCCATTTCCTTCTCGAGGGTATCTTCCCAACCCAGCGATCGAACCCATATCTCCTGTGTCTCCTGCATTAGCAGGCGGGTTCTTTATTGCTGAACCACCTGGGAAGCCCTATAATGGATTTTCAGACATGCTGAATCCCTTTCCATTTATTGCATTTCATTTTATGTGAAGTACCCCTTTCAGCTCGTCAACAAATGATGCTTCAGGAGAGAAAGAGATTGCTGTTACAGGAAACAAAGAGAAAGTAGTAATCATTATTCAACCCTGGCCCTCCAAAATAGGAGTGGGAAACTCTAGAAGAAAATACATAGCTTAGAAAGATTAACATTCTCTAAACTTCACATTTTCCCCCTTTGCATATTGAGAGTCTGGTTTGATAGGATTCATAATCCACTTGTTTCATAAGCCATAACTAAAGAAGATGCAAAATAAGGAAGCCTGGCGTGCTACAGTCCATGGGGTCACAAGAGTTGGATACACTCAGCAACTGAACTGAACTGACTGAACTTCTTGGTTAATAAATGTGTTCTTTGATTTTCATTTAAAAAAAAGATACAAAATATTGTTTAAGGGAACTTCCCCCAAACAAAAGGATAAATAGAAAGTATTCCACTGCACAGTGGCTGCAGACAAGGGGCAAAGAAAAGGCAAATGAAGCAGAAAAGAGAAGAGTGTTCATTCATTTTCAGTTTAAGAGGAAAGCTGGCGGCAAGAATGGAAGCCCAGGTGGACTGAAGGCACGGAGCCAAGCAGAAGGGACTGATGTCCAGTGTGGCCATTGCTGCCTTGTTTTGTCCCACTGATCAGAGAAGCTCCCATATACTCCTCAGAAAGAAAGTAGCCCAGGGATGAGTGTAGAGACTGAGAAGGGCCCTAATGGTGCAAGATAGCGCTCCCCCATCAAAATTCAAGGTCACTGACATACTGCCTCATTCATCATACTCCCTCAGGCTAAAGATTCCCATGATGCACCCCTGTGGTCCACACAAGCCCACACTGAGCCCCCTCACCCTGAGTCTCATCATTTCAGCACAAACTTGGGAAGGACCTATCTGTGACACACACCACACACGCCTCAGAGTCCCCACCAGAACTCAGAGACAGCTTCACACCCTTCCCCTCGCACACCTGAAGGTCTCGGTGAAGCCAACAATGTAGGCACCTGTGGACCAGTCTACAGCCCTGTCACATCCCCCACTGGAAGGACCCCTCATCCCGGTCAGCAGACACAGCTTCTCTGTCCTGCCATGCCCATCCTTCCTACTTGAGATTCAGGTAAATGAAAAGGGAGAAAAGTCAATTGAACACATGCTTTTCTCTCTCTAAATATGCTGATATTAACCCATTATTTTTTAACACTTACCTGTGTTCCTCTGACTTCCAAGCCCCCATCTGTACATGAACCCCATCTCCTTCTGGATGCTTAACACAGTAGTGATAATAACTAATTAGAAATGTCAGAACCAGAATATAAACTCAGGCACTGGAGTAGGAACAGGATCTGCTCAGTCACTAGAGTTGATGCTCTACTCCCCCTGGTACCCAGAGTCATCACTCCTTACCCAGTTATGGACTCCACTCCACACCATCACCAGAAACCACCAGACAAACACCTAGAATATAGAATGTGCTTCCTGGAGTCCAGTCATTCCTCCTACAGGGTGACACAGGGATGCATTTAGTGAACCAGGTACACATGATCTCACCTCAGGATTGAGATCTCACAGGTAGCATACAGTTAGGGACTCCATACCCTGTTATAAGGATGGAGTGAGCTGGAAGGAAGGGTTAACCCAGGGCTGGCAGGCTGTGCCCAGGCAGCATCCTCTACCCCAGAGCTGGGGATGCAGGGTCAACATGGACCAACTCACCCTTTGATGAAGATTCGTCTTCTCTGACACATAAGGAAATCTAAGTGTCCAATCTCATCCAAGATTTGAAGGAGGAAAGCTTTAGGAAGGACACTAACCCAGCTGTGTCCATGTGAACTTCAGGGGTCAGGAGAACAGGCTCAGGAACCAGTCTGCCCTGGCCTGACTCAGAGCACAGCCACATACCATGTGTGTGACCTTAAACAGGGTCCTTACACTCTCTGTATAGTGGCTTTGTCTGTAAAAGAAGAGTTATACTTGTGTATAGATGACAGAGTTTTGGTTAGAAAAAAATGAGTTGGCATTAGTAAAAGATATAACCACTAGTCAATAGTAGTACATTGTCTTGCCAGAGAAAAAATACTAGGGCTCCTCTCTCCATCCCATCCCAGGAAGCCCAGGACTCTAGAATGGGAATTCAATTCTGTTACCTGGAGCCTTGACTGGAAATGTCAAAACTCTCCCAGGAACTACATACTGTGATGGTGATTGGGGCCAGAATTGTGAGTCTTCCACACATCACCCCTTCTCTCTGTGCCCCAGAGAGAGGTTCTACTGCTCATGAACCTCGACCTTACCAACTGTGAACCTCATGAATTAAGTTGTTTACTTGCTAATTTACTTTATACATGGACTTGGTAAAGGTTCTGTGTCTAATTCACCTCCTTATCCCCAAAGCCTGCTAATTAAAAACCCTAAATGATGTCTATTGTATACCTGAATGAATGAAAGTCAGCCAGGTATTTTACACAAATCATTTCAACCCAAAGAAATCTTTTGAGATATAATTTAACTTGATGTGAGGACTTAACAGCACAATGCAAGTTGTGTCACTTCTTGTAATGATATTTCAATATGATTAAATGGTATAAGCTATGTATGGTTCACTTCTACACTTCTTTGCAATGAATACAATCAATTGAAACAAGGCTGGCCCCATTCCAAGAGCAGTGCTGAGAGAGCCAGTTCTAAACATGTATAAATGTTGCGTCTTTGTATATCCAAAGATAAAGAAGACAGAGCTCAGCACACTGACAGGTGAACACCATGAAGCCTCCTCTTCTGGTCCTCATCAGATATGGCCAAGTGGTCCGGATGTTTATACACTTATCATTTGGCATATTTTCAATTCAAACCACAAACTGTAACAGGAAGAAATTTTGTTATAAAAAAAATTTAGTTTAACACCTTTTGTATTGAATCAGAAATGCAGAAGTAAAGACCAGGAAGAATCCTTTTCTTTAATTTAGACTGTTTATTTCGTCTTATGGACTGTAAAGCAATGCAATATGTAGCATTATTATCCCCAAATCACCATGAAAATATGGAGGTTTCAGAGGTTAAGTAATCTCTTTGCTAGAAAAGTAAATAATTAAATATGCTTGGTAGACAGACATTTTCAGGACCAATCAGAGTCACTAATATACAAAATCAGTTCAGTTCAGTTCATTTCGGTCACTCAGTCATGTCCAACTCTTTGTGACCCCATGAACCGCAGCACACCAGGCCTTCCCTGTCCATCACCAACTCCCAGAATCCACCCAAACCCATGTCCATTGAGTCGATGATACCATCCAACCATCTCATCCTCTGTCGTCCTCTTCTCCTGCCCTCAATCTTTCCCAGCATCAGGGTCCTTTCCAGTGAGTCAGCTCTTCGCATCAGATGGCCAAAGTATTGGAGTTTCAGCCTCAGCATCAGTCCTTCCAATGACACCCAGGACTGATCTCCTTTAGGGTGGACTGGTTGGATTTCCTTGCAGTCCAAGGGACTCTCAAGAGTCTTCTCCAATACCACAGTTCAAAAGCATCAATTCTTCAGTGCTCAGCTTTCTTTATAGTCCAACTCTCACATCCATACATGACCACTGGGTATATGTGTATATACAAAAAATATACAAAATACTTTTGAATTAAAAAATAAGTATACAACTTTAAAAGGAAACAAGTGACTTGTTATACCAGGGTGTTAGAGATGCACCTCACCATCGGTGTTGCCTGTATGGATGAGACCAAGTTGGTAAAGACTTCTTTACCAAAGACCAGTTCATCACAAGGACATGTGATGAGCTTGGTCATGAACTGGTCATGAGCTGCCTGAGGTCCAGCCCATCATCTCTCTTCAGCCCTTTACAGTCTATAACCAGCAACATCGAACAGAGAGTGTGGCACTGAATTGGCCTCATTCATTCCTCCATAGTGCAGCATCAGATACCCAGAGACCAGAGCAATCAAAGCTACTAAATCAAAGACAAGCAGATTCTAAGTGGAGAGCATGCAGACCAAGGACCCTTTCCCACTGCTCTTGGAAAGTAAGAAACCCTCTCACCCCAGACACCATCTGTAGGAGGAGAGACAAGAAGACACCTTCTTGAATAGATGAAAACCAGTCTCAGCAGGGAGCTTGAACTAAAGTTGACAAGATAATTATTAAATAAACCCAAGCTAACTTGGGGGACAAATTTTAAATGGGAGAGTCTGTGATTTTGAATTGGAGAGTTTGTGTTAACTTTGTGGAACTTTCAATCCATGCAAACACCCCGTGCTACTGCACAAGAGGAAATCAGTTATAAAAATAGCAAATATTACATTTATGCATATTTGAATTCTAGAGGACACATTTTTAAGCCCACTACAGAAAGAAAATGTGTATATCTTTCTTTGTTTTTAAAAGCACAGAGTTGTCATCTCTGTGAACTCTTTCTAATTCCTCCAGCTCAAAACTACTGCTGTGTGCCTTCAATCTGTAAAAATGAAAACTTTCTTATTGTCTCTAAAGAGGGGGCTTCTTGAGAGCAAGTATTGTGTCTTATTCTTCAATGTCTCTATAAGCTCAAGTAAAGACACATAGAGAGAGCTTAACAAACATTGGATAAGAAATGAACGCATGAACAAATGCTAAAAAATCACCCTGCAGTTAGTGATACTAAGTGGGGAAGGGAGGTGGAGGCAGGGGAGACACATACCTGACTAATCCCCCTGGGCACAGACTGAGGTGGAGTAAGGAGTCAGAGACACACCAGCCAAAGGAGCCAAATACAAAATGCCTTCAAATCCCACTCTGGGAGGGTCAGATCACGTTCAATCTCTGCACAAAGCTGTACCTCAGAAGCTTCTTCAAGGTGAGAAAAAACTGACAGCAATGCTCTCAAGAGTTCTACTGAAGGACGTGAATACGTGACGTGACGTGATGTGACGTGACGTGACGTGAATACGTGACGTGAATACGAGTAATACTCGTCAAATAGCTGTATTTCCAGTCCTCAGGGACTCATTCTGGGCAACGAAATGTGGGTGGTGTCACCTGTGTCACTTCTGAGTGGAGGCAGGAAAAGCCCGAGTGACTCTGTAGTCTCTCTCTTTTTCCTGTCACAGAAGCTGCCTGTTCCACAAGCACATACTAGAGCCTCACTGACCACAGACATCTGTAGGTTGTGATGAGTGTGTGTGTGTCTGTATATGAACGTATGTGTATGTATGCATTTCTGTGTGTGTGTGTGTATGTGTGTGTGTGTGTGACTGAGATTTGCGGGTCACTTTTTCCAGCGGCAGAACAGTCTCTCCTGATGGATACAAAGGAAAAAGAAGACTTGAAAAGAAGACACAATCTATCACATGAAGCAGAAACTTTCCTGGATCTCCCCATCCTTCTGTTTCTTCATCCCAAGCTGCTCCCTCAGGTCTCACCTTGTTTCATCTGTTGGACTTGGTTGTTTCTCCATCCCTATTTCTGACTGACCAACAACTAGATCTAAATCCCGTCTAACAGCACCCACCCCGGTGCATCTCCTGTTCCCTTTACATCACTCTACTGACAGTCAGGCTCAGTTTCCCAAATTTGTCTCTTAGCATTTTGACCTTCATCCTTAAACAGCTCTCCTTTCCTCTGAGTTAGCCAGTCCATCATCTTTGATCCTGTTTTACCTTTCACCAATCCTGTACTAATGAAAAGGCAGCATGTATTTTCTAAGCCCCCTCAGTTTTCTCTTGATTTCCTGAACAAACCTGATTCCTGGATTTACTGTTCCATAGTCAAGAAGTAAATTGGTTAAGAAATGATTTTGCTGAATATTTTTTTCCTCATCTCAAGAAAATGGCTGTTTCAAAACCTATATCCTTGTGAGCACAGCCCTGGGGCTCTCCTCACAGGACTTGGAAGGGGCTGGTGTAAGGAGAGGATGTGAGGTTGAAGCTTCATCAGCTTCATGATTAATCCACCTCTGTTCAGAGTTGATGTAATGACCAACTCCAGAACTATTGAGTTCTTGTAGGTGGTCATTCTTAAACCTCTTAAACCCAAGATTAATGTCAGTGGGATGGCCCTCGTAGTTCAAAGACTGAGTGGTTGCTCAAACTTGAACTCTATGAACTGATGCTTTATTGCACATGGAGATTTGGTGCAGCTGAGTCCAGCCTGCAGACTAGCCTAAGATCTCTGGAAACATGGGGAAATGTGTTCCTGTTTAACATCTAAAAGTCTGTGAACAGATTCTCTTTTCCTTATCATCAAATCTTTCCACATCTGGGTATGCTACCCAAGGCTCTTGAAGGCTGCAAGTATCTGCTAAGGCTCTTCCAGGGCCCAGGATCGGAGTGAGACTAAACCTGTGTGTAAGTTCTGTATTTCCACTCTCCATAATTTAATACATGTTCAGCTAATGTTTATTGAATGACTGAATGGTACTATGCTAGACATTTAAGAGAAATTATCTTAAATATAAAGAACTATTTTTGAGGACGTCATTTAGCTAATTGACATTTTTGTTTTAAAGGCAAATGTTTTCAGCAATTAACAGGGCAAAATTTGATTTTCAAAAAGAAGGCGTACTTCACCACCAGATACAGCACAACGAACTCTGCAAATCTCTGTCTCTAAGGATACACAAGACAAACCACAATGCACTCACATGTGGCTTCTTATTAAGTCTTAATCAGACCCAACAGAGGAGACAGGATATTGGGATGATTTATCATTTGGCAATTTTTCAATTAAAACCACATAGGAATATCACCAGAAGAAAATTTTCAATTAAAAAAGTACAGCTGCACCATCTGTATGATATAAGGAAGGAGATGAGGTGCAGAAAGAGTTCTTTGGCTTTTCATAACAAACAGACTAATTAGTCTTTTATTTTGTGAAAGGAGAGTCCTCTGGGGCTGATCTTGAAGGATGCTGTAGAGACCAAGACAATTCGACTGTTGTGTCCAACAGTTAGAACTGTGAACTGATGATTTTGGATAATGATGTGCTTTGATTTTTTTCTCTTTACTTTTTGTGAATCTACTGTAGGTTTTCACATTTTTGTTGCCACAATGGCTCACATAAAACATCTTATAGACACAAGAGTCTATATTACACTGATAACAAATTAATTTCAATCACATACAAAAGCTCTACCTTTTGATCTCCTCCTGTACTTTGTTTCTGATGTCAGAATTTGCCTTTCTTTATACTGTATATCACTAACAAAATATTTTTCTCTGTAGTTATTTTAATACTTCCCTTAGATTAGAGCTAACTGGTTGTTAGCACACTACCATATTCAGTATTAGAGAATTCTGTATTAGATTACATATTTACATTTACAAGTCTATTGTCTGTTTTCACTTCTTTCATATAATAATTACCATCCTTCATTTAGCTTGAAGAACTCCCCTCAGCAATCTTGTGAGACAAACCTGTGTTGGTGAACTCCCTCAACTGTTGTTTGTTTGGGAAAGTCTTTATCTCATCTTCATTTCTGAAAGACAACCTTCCTGAGAAAAGTATTCTTGGCTGGCAGGTTTACTTTCATCATTTTTAATATATCATCCCTTTCTCTCCTGGCTGGCCAGTTTTCTTCTGAGAAATCCACCGATATTCTTAAGGGAATGTCCTTTTTTGTGAGCATTTACTTTTCTCTTGATGCTTCTAAAATTCTCTCTTTGTCTTGATTATAAACAAAGTGTCTTGGAGACGATCATTTTGAATGAACTCTGAGGGGCGACTTATCAGCAGTGTTAGGTAGTTAGAATAGGAAAAAGCAGTCCAGAATGGCAGTGGCTAAAAGACAAGGAAGGGAAAAGCCCATGAAAATAGAACAAAGGAAGATCCGAGGACCAAAGTGAGCACCTCAGGTAGAACAAACAGCCCAGGGGGAGGAAAAAAAATAAATAAAAAGAGGAGCCAAGGGGCCGGGGTCTTTCTCTGGCTCTCTCTCTCTTGCTCTCTCTTCTTGCTTGCTCCCCCCCTCTCTCTCACTCTCTCTCTTCTCTTCATGTCTTTTGGGTCGTCATGCCCTCACACATCGAGGATGTATTTTCCTTTATTTTCTAAATAAAACTGAGCTGCAACACAGAGCTGTGACACCGATCTGTCTGAGAGCTGTGACACGGTCTGTCTGAGAGCTGTGACACGGATCTGTCTGAGAGCTGTGACACTGATCAGTCTGAGAGCTGTGACACTGATCTGTCTGAGAGCTGTGACACTGATCTGTCTGAGAGCTGTGACACGGTCTGTCTGAGAGCTGTGACACTGATCTGTCTGAGAGCTTAGACACTGATCTGTCTGAGAGCTGTGATACTATCTGTCTGAGAGCTGTGACATGGTCTGTCCGAGAGCTGTGACAATGATCTGTCTGAGAGCTGTGACACTGATCAGTCTGAGAGCTGTGACACTGATCTGTCTGAGAGCTGTGACACTGATCTGTCTGAGAGCTGTGACACGGTCTGTCTGAGAGCTGTGACACTGATCTGTCTGAGAGCTGTGATACTATCTGTCTGAGAGCTGTGACATGGTCTGTCCGAGAGCTGTGACAATGATCTGTCTGAGAGCTGTGACACTGATCTGAGAGCTGTGACACGGTCTGTCTGAGAGCTGTGACACTGATCTGTCTGAGAGCTGTGACACGGTCTGTCTGAGAGCTGTGACACTGATCTGTCTGAGAGCTGTGACACTGATCTGTCTGAGAGCTGTGACACGGTCTGTCTGAGAGCTGTGACACTGATCTGTCTGAGAGCTGTGATACTATCTGTCTGAGAGCTGTGACATGGTCTGTCCGAGAGCTGTGACAATGATCTGTCTGAGAGCTGTGACACTGATCTGAGAGCTGTGACACAGTCTGTCTGAGAGCTGTGACACTGATCTGAGAGCTGTGACACGGTCTGTCTGAGAGCTGTGACACTGATCTGTCTGAGAGCTGTGATACTATCTGTCTGAGAGCTGTGACATGATCTGTCTGAGAGCTGTGACATGGTCTGTCTGAGAGCTGTGACACGGTCTGTCTGAGAGCTGTGACACGGTCTGTCTGAGAGCTGTGACACTGATCTGTCTGAGAGCTGTGACATGGTCTGTCTGAGAGCTGTGACACTGATCAGTCTGAGAGTTGTGACACTGATCTGTCTGAGAGCTGTGACAGTTTGTCCAAGGGCTTTAACACTGGCACGCTGCTTCAAATTTTTGTTGTGAAAAAACAGAACCGAGGAAATTACACACTCCCCTGACAGCTACATGAATTTGGATGTCTAAATGTCATCAGATTTGAAACTTTTCTGGTATTATTTCTTTAAGTACAATCTCTGTCCTTTCTCCCTCTCTTCTACTTCTGGGATTCCAGTAATGTGCAGGTTGTTTCTGTGAATGTTATCCCATATTTCACACAGATTCTTTCACACCTTTTCATTCTTTTTTTCTCTTCTTTGTCCCCTGGCTAGGTAATTACAATTGTCTTTTCTTCTGCCTCAAATATTCTTCTGCTGTTGCTGATGCTCTCTGTAGCATTTTTTATTTTGTTGCATTTCATTCACTGTAATCTTAAGCAACAGAATTTCTATTTGGTCCCTACTCTTTTTCTGCCTATTGCACAGCTTGAAGGATCTCAGTTCCCTGATCAGAATAGAATTCATGCACATCAGTGAAAGCATCGAATCCTAATCACTAAACCATCAGCAAATTCCCTGTTTGCTTCCTTTTTTATGATTTTGGTCTCTGTACAAAAAAAAAAAAAAACAAAACTGAATTTATTCTGCAGAGCAATGCAAGAGTCTGTGCCCAACAACTACTGAGTCCATGCTCTATGTCCCACAAACTGTAAATAGGAGCAGGCACGATGCAACTACTGAAGTCTTTGTGCTTAGAGCCTGTGCTCTGAAACAAGAGAAGCCCCTGCATAGAGAAGCCTGCTGTCCACAAAGATAAGTAGTGCCTGCTTGCCACAACTAAAGAAAGCCCACATGCATCAACAAAAAACCAGTGAAACCAAAAATTAAAAACAATAATGATAATGATAATAAATAACTTTTTAATCTTATTTTGTTCACATATTCTTTTCCTGAATGCCATTATCTGCATTTTTTTGAGTTCCCTGCTTCTTGGTGGGTATTCTTTATTTCTTTCATCATGTGTCATTTATTTCATCACTTCCCAATGGTGAATAGCCATGTAAGCTGCCCTGGGAGAAGTCCTGGGCACCTTCCCATCCCCAAGCACAGCCTAGAACTATGAAGACTCCAAGCGTGACTGTAGGTCAGAGGCCTGGACACCACGCAGAGCCATCAGCCAGGAACTGGGTGGGTTCAACTCACAACCAGGCCATCACTCTCAGGTCTTATATTAGTTCAGCAACCTCTCCACATGTCCACAATGAAATTTGAGGGGGAGGGGTGGTGTTGTGAAATGTAATCTTTACTTGGCCACTCCTACATGACAGCTCTCTCTACCCTGAAGAATCACAGCAGGATCACATTTACATTTTCAGTAGTAACCAGATTAAAGCAATCTTGAAACAGTACATCTTCAGAGGAGCCCATCGGACTGAAATTCTTCCTTTAAGAAATATCAGACCCCTCCATCCACATCTTTGAAACGTAAATAGACAAACATACCTGATTTTCCCATCTATCCCTTCTTCTGGATCCCATCTGCCTAAGTCTCCACTTTCTTGCCCTCTTGTCCCACGTGGATGCAGGGTGTGGGTAAGCACCAATTTGCCATCCATCAACTCAGAGAGAGATATGAGCTGATATAATTTGCTCAGAAGGCTAGATAATTGAACAGACAAGAAATGGCAACGTTCTGAAGAAATAGTAGGCAGGGATGGAAAGAATGGATTCATAAGGGTTTGATAACAACTAGACATGGGAGAAGAGCAAGCAGGAATCTATATCTGCCTGAGGAATAAACAGATAAAGTAACCTTGGGAATGAGAGATGAAAAGGCAGAGGTAGTTTCCTAGAGTTAGAGTTTTAATTGACCCATGAACTCTTAAGCAGGATAAGGAAAACTGTATCCATTCTCTCCCACCAGCAAACTCCTACTTTGAAACTCACATCCAAGTCTGGTGCCCAAGAATAGGTTAAAAACAGGTGATGTGACATCTCAGAGAAGAACATACAGGATTGGGTTTTTACCATGAGTTTGTGAAATGAAAATATCTCCTGCCATATCAATAAACAAGAAATGTAACAACCATCAGCGATTTCTGGCCTCCAAACATGAATGAGGGATCCCAAGACTATGATCCAGGGGATGCTCCCACTCCCCATGGTGATTGCTGAGGAGCTGGGGAAATGCAAGAAGCAGCCATCTGCCACTCCTTGAGGTGAACAAGGAAACAGTGTTGGCCCCAGATAGCTAAGCTGCATATGAAAGGAATGAATTCAGTGAGACCAGAGGCTTGCATCTTCCCATACATAGCATGCTAAATTCCTTAACTTGATACCTGATTTTTTATGTTCAGACTTCCTGCTCCCTTTGTTGCAAACTTGTATACAGCCTGACTTCCCTTCCTGCCTCTTTGGAGCAATTTTCTCAGAACTACTGAGATGTTGTCTCCAGGGCTTAGAGTCCTAAGCATTCCCACCAAATAAAATAACTCTACCAGGTTCTGACTATATATTCTGGTCAACAATTCATCTTGCTAGGAAGGAGAGTGTGAATGTGGACCAAGTTTAGGTGCTTTTTATTAGTAAGAATGACCTGGAGTATCTGTGTTCCTGGGCTAAGTCATGGCCTCATTAGCCTTTGAAGGAGGTGAGAAAACAGGGCAGTGCACTCATCTTGTATTTCCTTTGAGGAAAATGGTGTTTGAGAGCCAATCCTCTAAAAACATTTGACATGGAACTTGGTAATAATTAATAAAGCAAAAAAAATTTTTACTTTATTCAGAATATTTCATTTTGAGCAATTTCCATATAACACAATCACAGATCAGCACTATTCTATTGAGATACAGGCAATTAGAATATCTGTGGCATAATCTTATATTTAATACAACATCATGGCAAAGTCACTGTGGATGTTCCCGGGGCACTTAGTTCAACATCATCGTACCCAGGGTCCCCAGTCTCCCCCTGGAGCAGCCAGGGGCTCTCTTCTCCTTCCCCAGGATCAGCTTCCTCTCTAGAGACATTTAGAGAAGAGCCTGAAAGAGGAAAGAGAGGTATGATTTAGAACAGAGACAAGGGGGCCAGACAGTGAGGAAGAAGCAAGTTAAGCAAGTGGTGTTGACAAAGCATCCCTGGGATCCAGGGGTGGGCAGGGAGGCTCAGACTATTTCATATCAGTTACAGTGAGGATGGATCCCAGCTGTCCTCTCAGATCCAGTCCATGTACTCTCTGGGGCCTCAGCTCATGTGGAAACCCTGCATCACAGGAGACCTGTGCTCACACAGGAGCTCTGGGAAGACCTGCCTCCAGGCAGTGAAGGGCTAGGTATTCAGCTGTGTCTGACTCTTAGCAACCCTATGAACTATAGCCCGCCAGGCTCCTCTATCCATAGGATTCTCCAGGCAAGAACACTGGTGAGGATAGCCATTCCCTTCTCCAGGAGATCTTCCTGATCCAGGGATCAAACCCAGGTCTCCTGCATTGCAGGCAGATTCCTTACCATCTGAGCCACCAGGGAAGCCCATCAAATGCATGCAATTACCCATGCATGAGATTCTCAAATGCATGAGAAACTGTACAGAGGCTGGACATTGAGCTCAAATTCACCCTTTCCAGGACAGAGACCAAAGATTACAGGGGATCAGCTAACTCCACTCACCTGTCTGAGACGTCATCCCATCTTCCTTCTTTGGGAGCACTTCCTCCTCACTCCCCTGAGAGGCAGGAGGAGCCCCAGGTACTGGTACCTCTTCAGCATCATCATAATCCTCACCAAGGGCAT
Organism: Odocoileus virginianus; assembly: GCF_023699985.2. NCBI lineage: Eukaryota > Metazoa > Chordata > Mammalia > Artiodactyla > Cervidae > Odocoileus > Odocoileus virginianus. Next base: position 175,300 of record NC_069696.1, read on the forward strand.
AGGTCTTCTGATCTGGGGCTTCTGAGGGCAGAGCAGGGGTCAGATGAAACCACACTAAGTGGGTTGGTCTGGGAAATACCTAAGATCCCTTCTGAACCAGCAGTTTCTGAGCTGCTAAATAGAGGCACCTGTCACTCCTTGTTTCAAAAGATTTTTTTCTCTAAGACCATGTTTCAATTTGATGTGTCCATAAACCAAAACATGACCTTACATATCTTAATATTTCCTGATTGAAAACATATATCTCAAAGCAACTCTCCCACCACTGAGCATTACTAAAGTATTTTGACAAACTGTGCTTTACAGATGTTATTTTTAAAGCCGGTGTGTGTCTCTTGTGATTCTGGACACAGAGAGCCCAGCCCCAATGTGAGACATCACAGAACAGCCAGAGAAGGAGAAGGACAGACCCTATCTGGACACAAGGGATCCCTCTGGTCCATCAAAGGAAGACTGTTCCCCTTACATCTCCTCTCTATGAGGAGGGAAACTCTCCTCCCCAACACTCAGCTGAATCAGGTCCACCTCTATTACCTGGAGCAGATCTGGAGTCATTGTTGTCCTCACCATCTGACAGGAAGCCTAAAGTGGAGAAAAACATCACACAACACACAGAATGACCCTCCCACACCCACGGGACCAATGTTAAAGCTGAGAAGGGATGGGACTGACTCTTGCAGTGTAGACAGAGGCTAGGGGCTCACGGGGCTGTGAGAGGCCATCCTGCCACTTTGGAGAGCCGCCTCTGTGAACCTGGGGAATGTGTCGGGTCTGCAGATGCTGAGAAAATGTGCACAGCCAGTGGGTGGTGACAACCAGAGGTCCCAGGAGGGCAGACAGAGACACCCACCTGGGCTGCCCAGAAGACCCTCCTTCTGAGTCACAAGGTAATCGAGCTCCTCATACACAGCTTCAGCAAGAGCATCTTCATAGCTGGATAAGGCTGAGAGATCCCCCAGCAGGTCAGAGATGCCACCCCAGACACACCAGTCCAACCGGCCCACTTTCATCTCCCCGATGCTCACACGGAGGCTGCCTGGACCTTGGCATCATCTCCCACCCCTTGGACCGTGTCAGCACCTTCTCCCCTCCTCTGACCTGAATCCACAGGTCAGCCCTTTCTGGTCTCCTAGGAGAGGCCATGACTTATGAGAGTTCACACCCCAGTCCTAAGAACCTCTGTCTACTCAGCCCTTAGAGCTCAGCATGGAGCACATGGAGTCTGCAACTCAGAGCAGAGACCTGGCCCAGGCTCCCCTCCTCACACCTGCCCCATCTCCTGCCTGCACACATGCTCCCTGGTCCCCAGTTCCCCTTGCAGCCCACCTCTGCGCTCTGCTCTCCATCTGAGCACCTGAGTCACCAGGATGATGAGGACCAGGAAGAGAAGGGCCCCCAGGATGAGGCAGAGGACCCCAGGCAGGGAGAAGATGCCAGGGAGAGGACTTGAGGCTGGTCTGGTCCCTAAAGAGAACAAGGCAACAGGGTGTGGAGAAGGTCCTGGGCACAGAGAAACCCCCTGTGCCAGCATTTACAGGGGCTCCAGACGATGGCGTTCAGCCTCAGACACAAGTGCACTGACAGTGACCTGGCTCCCCCAGGTCTCATCTTGAGATGAGTCAACTCCACTCCGGCCAGTGTGGCCCCGAGGCAGAGCCAGGGATTGTCAGGGAGCTGCCTGCCGGGACAGCCTCTGAGGACCCGGCTCATCTCTTCTCCTTGGGCTTCAGGAGACAGAGCGTCAAACAGTCCTGGGACCCGCACCTCACTGATGAGGAGCAACACTCAGGGCAGGTGGGAGAACCTTAGATTCTGCAACACAGGAACCCATCTCCCTAGTATCCCAGTCGTGAGAAAAATGTGGCCCCAGCAACCAAGGCAGAGGAGTTCCCCAACATGTCGCCCTGGGCTCCTCCCCACCAGCCAGGGCTCCTCAGGCTCTTTCCTCTCCTGAGCTGTCAGAGGGCCCACAGAACAGGCCCCCAGACCTGAGTATTCTCTCCTGCCCGTGGGTGTTCACAGTACCTGCTGCAGTCGGGGGCACTGTTTTCCTTACACCTAAAGAGAAAAACAGCAGTGTGAGGAAAGGGAATTGGCCAGGATGCAGGGCAAAGCCATTTTTCTCTCCTGAGCCTGAACTCACCCCCCAGTCTCCACAACATCAGTGTCCAGTCCTCCCAGCTCCCCCGGCGGACCCGCGCCCCTCACTCACCAGGGCGGACTCGCGCCCCTCACTCACCAGGGCGGACCCTCGCCCCTCACTCACCAGGGCGGACCCGCGCCCCTCACTCACCAGAGCACCTCACCCCGCGCCCCTCACTCACCAGGGCGGACCCGCGCCCCTCACTCACCAGAGCACATCACCCCGAGCCCCTCACTCACCAGGGCGGACCCGCGCCCCTCACTCACCAGAGCACCTCACCCCGGCGTCCTCCTCGTGCTTGCAGTCGCTCTGCCCCCAGGGCCCCGCGGCACAGTCCCACAGGGAGGACTCCCGGCCCCCGCACCGCACCTCGTCCAGCCAGATGCTCCCGTTTCCAGGGCCAAACGCCGCGGCCCGCACGGCTTCCAGGGCCGGGCCACAGCCCAGCTGCTGACACACCACCTCGGCCTCTGCCAGGCTCCAGGAGTCATCGCACACGGTGCCCCAGGAGCCGCTGTGCCAGACCTCCACCCGCCCTGAGCACTCGCGGTCTCCTCCCCTGAGCCGGAGCTTCTCTCTGTCTGAAAAGGCAGCAGCCCCTCCTGTGACTCCCCTGGTGGGAGGAAGGAGCCCCTGCGGCCCTGGGGAGGGGGCGGGCTGACGTACCTGTGCAGGGGGCAGCAGCTGGACAGCTCTTGGGTCTTCTTCCTGCAAACAACAGGGAAACAGTGGATCAGGAACAGCTGGGCGTGGTCTTGTCCCCAAAAAAGATTATCTAAGGTCTGACTCAGTGCAAAGCACACATGAAAACACAGGCTTACTATCTCCTGGGCTGAAACTCACTGCATCTGATCACCAGCTGAAATTACTTTAAATATTTACTTGTTTATCAGTCTTCACATTCCCACAGCAAATATAAACACAGACATCTACAAATGTACACACACACACCCCTCTGAATGAAAGTTCCATTAGAAGAAGGACCTTGTATATCTTATATATGCCATGTTTCTGCTGTTAGGACAGTGCCTGCACATTGTAGGCACTCATTCACCAAATATCTACAGAAAACCTTTGCTAAATACCTAGATAGGGGCTTGATAAATATTTATTGAACGAATGAATAGATGAATAAAATTCAGTAAAATAAAACTTTAAATTCACACTAATCAGTGAAATAGTAAACCAAATACAAATGAATGGAAATAGTCTATGATAATAGCTCATATTAAAATAATCAGCCCAGAAGAACAGAGTTAATTTATATTCAAAATCTCACATATGTAATTTTAATGGAAAATTATTAGATAGATTATAAGCTACTCTAACCTACTATTCAGGGTAACAAGTGGGCAAGTAAAGACTACTGTTGTAAAAGGAAACTCTTTTTAAATTTATTTTAATTGGAAGATAATTGATCTACAATGCAGTGTTGGTTATGTGTGTGTGTGTTAGTTACTCAGTCGTGTCTGACTGTTTGTGACCTATGGAACGCAGCCCACCAGGCTACACTGTCCATAGGATTTTCCAGGCGAGAATACTGGAGTAGATTGCTATTCCTTTCTCCGCTGGATCTCCCCTACCCAGGAATCGAACTCAGGTCTCCTGCACTGCAGGCAGTTTCTTTGCTGTCTGAGCCACCAGAAAAGCCCATAGTATTGGTTAGGAATCTCTTAAAAAGGAAATATACAGGAAAGACTTAGTAGAATTCTAAGAAGATATATGTACACACGTATGTACATAGAGTAAGGCAAAAATTTTGCAATAGAGTAAAAAGTACACCTACTGAGAAAAATTTGTATTGAGAAGATGCAGAAATAACAAACAAAAGACTAAAAAGTATATATAAAAGAATTGAAGCTGAGAGAAATCAATACAAATTCAAAGCAACACAAAAAACCAGAAGGGTAAATAGTACCTGTCATAAAGTATCAAAATTTGTATATTCTTTCCAGATCATCCTATCAAACCTCCTACCCACTCTTGGCAGAGAACCTCTGAGAAAATGATGGTGGGACCTTTGTGAGGGTGTTGCTCATTTTCATGGTCAAAGACTTTACCACCTCTCAATTCTCAGTGTTTAATTGTAGGAAAAAATATCATCAATAAAAGGTCTAATAGTTTAATGCCTCTTTGGCTTTCAAATGGAAAAGACAAAGAGATGAAAAAGAGAGGCAAGGAAGGGAGTGAGCTTCTGCTTTTGAAGTATCTGTCCCCACATTCTCTTAGCTATGGGTTTCAGGGAACATCCAGCAATATTCAGGCAACATTCAAGGTGTACCTGAATAGGGTGTGTGTGTTTGACTATATGGAGGGGGAGGGAAGGAGAGAGAGAAACAGAGAGATGTGTTGAAGGAAGTAAGGTGCTATGGTTTGACTATTTGTTGCCCTCCCCAACACTTATTTACTTCATTCAACATTTATTTTCAAAATCCCAATTCCCAATGTAACAGTATTTAGTGGTGGAGCCTTCTCAAACTCTTCCAAAAACAGAAGAAAGAAACACTTCCAAACTCATTTTATGAGGCCAACATTATTCTGATACCAAAATGAGATAAGGACAGCACAAGAAAAGAAAATTACGGGCTAATACTCTGATAAATATAGGTGCAAGAATCCTCAACAAAATACTAGAAAACTGAATTTGACAGCACACTAAAAGAATCATACACCATAATCAAGTGATGTTTGTTCCAAGGATACAAGGATAGTTCAACATTCACAAACTAATCAATGTGATACACGAAATAAGCAAATTGAAGGTAAAAATCCTATTTTTATATTTGTTCAGTTGCTAGGTTGTGTCTGACTCTTTGCAACCCCATGGACTGCAGCATGCCAGGTTCCTCTGTCCTTCACTATCTCCCAAAGTTTGCTCAAATTCATGTCCACTGAATTGGTGATGCTATCTAACTATCTCATCCTCTGTGGCCCCGCTTCTCCTTTTGCCTTCAGTCTTTCTCAGCATCAGGGTATTTTCCAACAAGTCAGCTCTTCTCATCAGGTGGCCGAAGTATTGGAGCTTCAGCTTCAGCATCAGTCCTTCCAATGAATATTCCAAGTTGATTTCCTTTAGGATAGACTGGTTGGATCTCCTTGCTGCCCAAGAGACTCTCAATTCAATTGTGGCATCCAAGCACAACTCAAAAGTATCAACTCTTGGGCACTCAGCTCCTTTATAATCAAACTCTCATATCCATACATGACTAGTGAAATAAACATCACTTTGACTATATGGGCCTTTGTCTGCAAAGTGATGTCTCTGCTTTTTAATACTCTGTCTAGGTGTGTCATAGCTTTCCTTCCAAGGAGCAAGCCTCTTTTAATCTCACGGCTGCGGTCACCATTGGCAGTGACTTTGGAGCCCAAGAAAAGAAAATCTGTTTCCACTTTCTCCCTTTTTATTTGCCATGAAGTGATGGGGCCAGATGCCATGATCTTAATTTTTAGAATGTTGAGTGTTGAGCTTTAAACCAGCTTTTTCACTCTCCTCTTTCACCCTCGAGAAGAAGCTCTTTAGTTCCTCTTCTCTTTCTGCCAATAAAGTGGTATCATCTGCATATCTGAGGTTGTTGATATCTCTCACAGCAATCTTGATTTCAGCTTGTGATTCATTCAGCCTGGCAGTTCCCATGATGTACTCTACATATAAGTTAAGTAAACAGGGTGACAATATACAGCCTTGACGAATTCCTTTCCCAGTTTTGAACCAGTCGGTTGTTTATGTCCAGTTCCAACTGTTGCTTCTTGACCTGCATACAGGTTTCTCAGGAGGCAGGTAAGGTGCTCTGGTATACTCCTCTCTTTAAGAATTTTCCACAGTTCATTGTGATCCACATAGTCAAGGGTTTCAGCTAGTCAATGAAGCAGACGTTTTCCTGAAATTCTCTGGCTTACTCTATGATTCAGCAAATGTTGGCAATTTGATCTCTGGTTTCTCTGCCTTTTCTAAACCCAGCTTGTACATCTTGGAAGTTCTCAATTCACTTACTGCTGAAGCCTAGCTTGAAAGACTTTGAGCATAACCTTTCTAGCATGTGAAATGAACACAATTGTGCAATAGTTTGAACATTCATTGGCATTGCCTTTCTTCAGGATTGGAATGAAAACTGACCTCCTCCAGTCCTGTGGCCACTGCTGAATTTTCCAAATTTGCTGATATATTGACTGCAGCGTTTTAACAACATTACTTTTTAGTATTTTATAGCAATATATACAAGAGCCAAACAAGGTAAGTCTTCACTGATGGATGAATGGATAAAGAAAATGCAATATAGACATATATCCACCCACAAAAAAGAAGAAAATTTTGCCAGTTTCAACAAGGATGGACCTTCAGGGCATTATGCTAAGTGAAACAAATCAGACAGAGAAAGAAAAATACCATAAAATATCATTTATATGTGTAATCTTAAAACAAAAAGCAAGTTCAGAGATGCTGAGTCATTGGTGGCTGCCAGAGATGGGGGACTTGGTGTGGGCAAATGTAGTCAAAAGGTATAAACTTGAGTTATAAAATTAATAGGTGAAGAGATATAACATACAGCATGGTGACTATAGTGAATACCATACTGTCTATTTGAAAGATGATGAGAAAATACATCTTAAACATCCTCATCATATAAGAAAAATATTTAACTATATATATGGTTATGGATATAACTAGACTTACTGTGGTGATCATTTATCAATATACACAAATATATAAGCATTATGTTGTACACAGCAAGCAATATAATGTTATGTCAATTATATCAATTAAAAACTTTTAGTAAAGCAAGTTTGGAACATGTGGATTAAATTAGCTCCATCCAAACTTCATTTTATAAACTCAACTTAAATGCATCACTTAGATTTTAAAAGACCAAATCTCACTAATAACACCCTACAGGGTTGGGACAGACACAGAAGCAGACATGAGTCACCTGCACATGAGATGTAGGCTTCCTCCTTTGGAGAGCATGAACTGTATTTCCATGGGCCAGAAGGACACTGCCAGAAAGAGGTATCAGTTTTCCGACATTGGATTAAATCTACCCACTGGGGTCTAGAACCTTCCCTGAGACCAACAGAAGTGTTGAGACTTCCACTGTCCCCACAGCCAAGCTGTCTGCAGATGATGGACACGGTGATGTCGTCCATGGGGCTGCGGCAGACACTGCCCCAGGTCCCGTTGTAGAAAACTTCCAGCCACCCAGCACACTGCTGGTCCTCGCTCACCATCCTGAGGGCCAGGAACTCTAAGATCGAAATGGAAAAGACAGGACACAGTGAGCACTGCACTCAGTGCTCCAGGTTTTCCTCTCTCCCCAAATTTGTGAACACACATCTGTGACCCAGCTGAGGAAGCAAATCCATTAGATAACCAGAGTGTAACCTGTCTCCTTTTTATCTGACTTTGTACATCTGTGTCTGTCTTTCTAAATATTTCTACCACCATGATGTAGTGTACATGAACTGGGAGGAAGACCAGCCTGGACACCTGCAGGGAGAGGGAGCTGACTCCTGCTTCCTGACAAAACATCTAAAAGAGTGTATAAAGGGATGTGATGTGGACAATGTGGAGGCAGATAGAAAATGGACCTGTGACTGTTTCCTTATCTGGCAAAGGGGACTTTACAGATGTGATTCAGGTAAGGACCTTGAGATTAACCTGAAATATGGTGGATTAACCAATGAGCACAGTCTAATCACATTCTTAGACTCACTATCCTTTACAATGGAATACTTTTCTTCATTCTGGCTAGAGGGAGATGTGAATATGTATAACGGTTAGAGAGGTGGAGCATTGCTGGCCTGATGATGAACAGAAGGGGGTTATGAACAAAGGCAGGCAGGCAGTTTTTAGAAGCTTGAAAAGACAAGAAACAGATTCCTTCCCAGAGACTAGAATTGATCTGACCCTACTGAAACCTTGAACCCGTCCAGTGAGATTCCTGCTGGTCATCTAAGCTACAGAAGTGTAAGGAAACAAATGTGTTGTTTTAAACCATTAACTATGCGGTAATTTGTTACAAAACAAAAAAACTAGCACCTTGGCTTTAAGACTTCTCTACCATATGTACCAGAAGAGTGAGCCCTGATTTCAAGGAAAACTGAGAAAACCTTCTGCCAGGAAACACTACTGAGAAGAAAGGACCAGAATTTCAGCTGCTGCAGGAGGAAGTGAAAGCACCTCGTCTTCATGTCTGCTGGAAACACAGCCTCCATGGGGGGAAGCCTCCTTCTCAGGTCCTTTCAGCATCTCTCCCTCAGGGTTCAGACTCCCGTCCTCCAGGGCCCCACCCTTCCCCTAGCCTGTGGACAGTGTTGAGTGCTGACCTGAGCAGATGACCCCCGCGTCCTCCTTGTGTCTGCAGTAGTGCCGCCCCCAGCCCCGGGAAGGGCACCTCCACACGTGGGACTCATTTCCTGTGCAGTTCAGGTCGTCCAGCCAGATGGGCCCTGATCCTGCCCCAAAGTGAGCAGACCCCGTGGCATTGAGGGCTTCTCCACAGCCCAGCTGCCTGCACACCACGTGGGCATCGTCCAGGTCCCAGCCGTCATCACAGATGGTGCCCCAGGAGCCCTGGTCCAGGATCTCCACTCTCCCGGCGCAGGGACCGCCCCCGTCCACCAGGCGGAGCTGTCTGCTGTCTGAGGAGAGAGAAATGGGACAATGGGGCGTTGACCTGGGGGATGAGAAGGGTCTTCTGTCCTGTGGGACCCTCACCTGAGCAGTAGGGGGCGCTCTCCTCTGAGGCTGCAGACCCTGCTGGTTCAGACACGGAGTCATTGCACTGGGGCAGCACCTGGGTCTGGTTTCCTAAAGAAACAGCAATGATTAGAGGGTTGGTTGAAGATCAGGAAACTCAGTTAAGCTAAATAATTTTTAGGAGAGGAGGGGAGTTTGGGGGGAAATGGATACATGTATATGTATGGCTGAGTCCCTGGCTATTCACCTGAAACTATAACAACATTGTTAATCAGCTAAACCCAATACAAAGTAAAAAGTTCAAAAAAAAAAAAAAAACAATAATAATAATGACCTAGTGATGGAGCTGAGATGAAAGCTGTAACATACCAGTAAAGTTACCATAATCTTAGTGTTCCCTTTCTCTATGAACAGCCCTGGTCCTGACAATACCATGATTCCTGTTTTAAGCCAAGCTTTGCCCTAAGAATGATTTCAATAAGTTGCTCTATCCTTAATCTACCCCTAAATAGAAGAAGCAAAACAAAATCCTTTCTGAAGGATTTGTACAATTTTTTATCTACAGTGTTTGTGATTTTAAAAACACTTATATATAAGAGATCTCATGGAAAACAAGAGGGAAAAGAAACATTAAAAAAATTTCCCAGGGTATTTGGCTCTTAGAGTTACCTGACAGAGAATTTATTTTATTTATTTTTATTAATTTTTATTTGAGCATAATTGCTTTACAGTCTTGTGGTAGCTTCTGCTGTACAGCAAATTTAATAAGTTATATATACATGTATGGGTTTCCTAGGTGACTCGGTGGTAAAAAATCTGCCTGCCAAATAGGAGACTGGGCTTCCATCCCTGGTTGGGAAGACCCTCTGGGGAAAGAAATAGCAACCCACTCCAGTATTCTTACCTGGGAAATCCTATGGACAAAGGAGTGTGGCAGGCTACAGTCCATGGGGTCACAAAAGAGTCAGAAGCAACTCAGCGACCAAAAAACAACAACAACACGTATATATATCTCCCCTCTTTCTTGGATTTACTTCCTACTTAGGTCACCACAGAGCACTGAGTAGAGTTCCCTGTGCTATACAATAGGTTATTATTTATCTATTGTATGTGCTCAGTTCAGTTGCTCAGTCCTGTCCAACTCTTTGCGACCCCATGAACCACAGCAGGCCAGGCCTCCCTGTCCATCACCAACTCCCAGAGTCCACCCAAACCCATGCCCATCGAGTCGATGATGCCATCCAACCATCTCATCCTCTGTCGTCCCCTCCTCCTCCTGCTCTCAATCTTTCCCAGCATCAGGGTCTTTTCCAATGAGTCACCTCTTCGCATCAGGTGGCCAAAGTATTGGCATTTCAGCTTCAACATCAGTCTTTCCAATGAACATCCAGGACTGATCTCCTTTAGGATGGGCTGGTTGGATCTCCTTGCAGTCCAAGGAACTCTCAAGAGTCTTCTCCAACCCTCACAGTTCAAAAGCATCAATTCTTCAGTGCTCAGCTTTCTTTATAGTCCAACTCTCACATCCATACATGACCACTGGAAAAACCATAGCCTTGACTAGAAGGACATTTGTTGGCAAAGTTTATCTGTGCGTGTATGCCAAGTCACTTCAATCATGTCTGACTCTGTGACACTATGGATTGTAGCCCATCAGGCTCCATGTCTACGGGATTCTCCAGGCAACATCTATTTTATACTTAGTATCAATACTGCAGGGCTTCTGAGTCTGATGGCTCAGGCAGTAATGAATCTGCCTGCAATGTGAGAGACCTGGGTTTGATCCTTGGGTTGGGAAGATCCCCTGGAGGAGGGTATGGCAACCCACTCCACAATTCTTTCCTGGAGAATCCCCATGGACAGAGGAGCCTGGCAGGCTACAGTCCATGGGGTTGCAAAGAGTTGGTTATGACTCACCAGCTAAGTGCACAGCACAGTACATCAATAGTATATATATGTCAATCTCAATGTCCCAGTTTATCCCACTCTTCATTTCCCCTCTTAGTATCCTTATGATGTTCTCTATTTTGCAGTAAGTTCATCTCTACCATTTTTCTAGATTTCATATATAAGTGATGTTACAGTATTTGTTTTTCTTCTTCTGATTTACTTCATTCTACATAACAATCCTATTTCAAATCCTAAAAGATGATGCTCTGAAACTGCTGCACTCAATATGCCAGCAAATTTGGAAAACTCAGCAGTGGCCACAGAACTGGAAAAGGTCAGTTTTCATTCCAATCCCAAAGAAGGACAATGCCAAAGAATGCTTAAACTACTATACAACTGCACTCATCTCACACACTAGCAAAGTAATGCTCAAAATTCTCCAAGCCAGGCTTCAACAACATGTGAACCATGAATTCCCAGATGTTCAAGCTGGTTTTAGAAAAGGCAGAGGAACAAGAGATCAAATTGCCAACATCCACTGGATCATCAAAAGAGCAAGAGAGTTCCAGAAAAAAACATCTATTTCTGCTTTGTTGGCTATGCCAAAGACTTTGACTGTGTGCATTACAATAAACTGGAAAATTCTAAAAGAGATGGGAATACCAGACCACCTGACCTGCCTCTTGAGAAATCTGTGTGCAGGTCAGGAAGCAACAGTTAGAACTGGACATGGAACAACAGCCTGGTTCCAAACAGGAAAAGGAGTACGTCAAGGCTGTATATTTTCACCCTGCTTATCTAACTTATATGCAGAGTACATCATGAGAAGTGCCAGGATGGATGCAGCACAAGCTGGAACCAAGAGTGCTGGGAGAAATATCAGTAACCTCAGATATGCAGATGACACCACCCTTATGGAAGAAAGTGAAAAAGAACTAAAGAGCCGCTTGATGAAAGTGAAAGAGGAGAGTGAGAAAGTTGGCTTAAAGCTCAACACTCAGAAAACAAAGATCATGGCATCCGGTCCCATCATTTCATGGCAAAGAGATGGGGAAACAGTGGAAACAGTGGCTGACTTTAATTTTTTGAACCCCAAAATCACTGTAGATGTTGACTGCAGCCATGAAATTAAAAGAAGGCTTACTCCTTGGAAGAAAAGTTATGAACAACCTAGATAGCATATTAAAAAGCAGAGACATTACTTTGCCAACAAAGGTCTATCTAGTCAAGGCTGTGGTTTTTCCAGTGGTCATGTATGGATATGAGAGTTGGACTATAAAGAAAACTGAGCATCAAAGAATTGATGCTTTTGAACTGTGGGGGTTGGAGAAGACTCTTGAGAGTCCCTTGGACTGCAAGGAGATCCAACCAGTCCATCCTAAAGGAGATCAGTCCTGAATGTTCATTGGAAGGACTGATGCTAAAGCTGAAGCTCCAGTACTTTGGCCACCTGATGTGAAGAACTGACTCATTGGAAAAGACCCTGATGCTGGGAAAGATTGAGAGCAGGAAGAGAAGGCGACAACAGAGGATGAGATTGCTGGATGGCATCACCAACTCAGTGGACATGAGTAATCTCCAGGAGTTGGTGATGGACAGGGAGGCCTCTTGTGCTGCAGTCAATGGGATCACAAAGAGTCGGACACGACCGAGTGACTGAACTGAACTGAACCGAGCATAACAATCTCTAGGTCTATCCATGTCTCTGCAAATGACACAACTTTATTCTTTTATGACTGAGTAATATTCCATTTTATATATGTACAACATCTTCTCTATCCATTCCTCCTGTGAGGGACATTTAGGTTGCTTCCGTGTCCTGGCTGTTGTAAATAGTGCTGCAGTGAACATCAGGATGAATGTGTCTTTTTGAATGATGATTTTCTCCAGGTATGTGCCCAGGAGTGGGACTGCTGAGTCATACGATAGTTTTATTTTTAGTTTTTTGAGGAACCTCCATACTGTTCTCCATTGTAATTGTGCCAATTTACACACGCATATGTAGGAGGAGTCCCTTTTCTGCACATTCTCTCCAGCATTTATTGTTTGTAGATTTTTTAATGATAGACATTCTGAATGGTGTGAAATAATACCTGACTGCAGTTTTGCATCTCTCTGAAACTCCAGTACTTTGGCCATCTCATGCTATGAGTTGACTCATTGGAAAAGACCCTGATGCTGGGAGGGATTGGGGGCAGGAGGAGAAGGGGACGACAGAGGATGAGATGGCTGGATGGCATCGCCAACTCGATGGGCATGAGTTTGAGTAAACTCCGGGAGTTGGTGATGTACAGGGGGGTCTGGTGTGCTGCAGTTTATGGGGTCGCAAAGAGTCAGACATGACTGAGCGACTGAACTGAATATTTAGTGATGTTGAACATCTTTTCATGTATTTATTAGCCATCTGTATGTCTGGAGAAATGTCTGCTTAGGTCTTTTTCCCATTTTTTAATTGGGTTTTTTGGTTTGTTGATATTGAGTTGTTTGTGCATTTTCAAGATTAGTCGCTTGTTAGTTGCTTCATTTTAGTGGCAAATATTTTCTCCCATTCTGACAGTTGTCTTTTTGTTCTGTTCATGATTTCCTTTGCTATGCAAAAGCTTTTAAGTTTAACTGGGTCCTCTTTGTTTATTTTTGTTTTTATTTTCTTTACTCTAGAAAGTTGGTCAAAAAAGATCTTGTTGCAATTTATGTCAAAGAATCTTCTGCCTATGTTTTCCTCTAAGAGTTTTATAGTCTGACAGAGTATTTAAATAGCCATGATTAAAGTCCTCCAAGAATTAATTAACAAGATGTGTGTCTTGGCAGAGAAATGATAACAAAAGCAAATGAAAATTCAACAGCTGAAAAAGTTGACAGCTGAAATTAAGAACTAGAGAATGAGTCTATCAGCACATTAGATCAATATAAAGTAGAAATAGTAAAATGGAGATGAGAGGAGAAGTGTTCCTCTATATAGAAAAGCTGATCACATGGTAAGTGCCTGGTTAACAATACTGTATAACAAAGTTTCCCCCCACACTTAGCAGTTGAAGAATTTTTTTTTTTAATTTTAATCATGATGTTCTGGTCAGTAATTTGGGAAAGACTCAACTTGGCAATTTTATCTTTGGAATTTCTCATGTGGTTGCACTTAGATTTTATCTGGGGCTGATATCTCTAAAGGTTTGATTGAACTGTGATTATGTAAGGAAAGTCCCTGAAGTATTTTTTTGTTGTTGGGGAAGGGGAGAGATAAAGGAGCATCCTGTCTGCAACTTAATCCAGAAAGATTTTACATGCTCAGGGGGAAAATGGGGCAGGAGAGAAACAAAGGAGGAGAAACAGGGAAAGCTAGAGCAAGACAGAGAAAGAGAGAGAAAACTAGAGTGGGTGGGGGGAGGAAAGAAAGAAAGAAGGATTAAAGCAAAATACTAACCTAACATTTGGGGAATCCAGATAAAGTTCAGAGACAATTCATTCCTAGAAAACCTTCACTAAAGGAAATACTAGTAACATCAAACCCATAAAATGCCTAGGAGAAAACCTAGGTAAAGATGTGCAAAACATCTGAGAGAAATTCAAGACCTAACTGAATGAAAGGATATATTTTGCCAATGAATTGGGAAACTCAGTGTTGTCAAAATAAATCATTCTCAAATTTATATACAGATTAAAGCTAACCTCAATAAAATTCCCTGATGCTTTTGTGTGTGTGAAACATGACAAGATGATTCAAAATTTATGTTGTTGTTCAGTCACTCAGTCACATCTGACTCTTTGCAACCCCATGGACTGCAGCATGCCAGGCTTCCCTGTCCATCACCAACTCCCAGAGGTTACCCAAACTCGTGTCCATTGAGTCAGTGATGCCATCCAACCATCTCATCTTCTGTTGTCCCCTTCTCCTCCTGCCTTCAGTCTTTCCCAGCATCAGGGTCTTTTCTAGTGAGTCAGCTCTTCACATCAGGTGGCAAAATATTGGAGCTCAGCTCAAAAATGTATACAAAATACAAAAACCAAGAATGACCAAGGCAGTTAGCAAGAACAACAACAACATAACTTCTTTAAATTAAAGTTACCCAGATTTACTATGTGTGCTCACTCAGTCATTTCCGATTCTTTGTGACCCAGTGGACTATAGCCTGCCAAGCTCCTCTCTCCATGGGGACTCTTCAGGCAAGAATACTGGAGTCGGTTGCCATACCCTTTTCCAGGGGATCTTCCCAACCCAGGGATCAAACCCAGGTCTCCCGCCTTACAGACAGATTCTTTACCATCTGAGCCACCAGGGAAGGTTCAAGATTTACTATGAAGTTACAGTAATTAAGAAAACATGGGGGGAAAAAAGAAAACATGGGACAGGTGCAAGGATAGACAAATGACACAGTGGAACAGAATGGAGAGTCTAAAAGAAGTACTCAGACATATGTGCCCTTTCATTCATCACAAAGGTGGCACTGCAGTAGGGAATAGTCTTTCCAGAAAAAGATTTTTAGTCAACTGGATGCCCAAATGAAAGCATGACACTTGACCCTTATCCTACACAGTTATCAATCCTAGAAGCAGTGTATAATTATATGCAAAAGAAAAGTAATTACACTTCTGTGAGATACTCTCAGAGAACATTTTTGTGATTTTAGAGTAGACAAAGTTCTTTTTAGAAGGATATAAGGAGCTCTGTGGACTGCAACAATGGACTGGTTCAAACTGAGACAGAAGTACATCCAGGTTGTATACCGTCACTCTGCTCATTTAACTTCTATGCAGAGTACGTCACGCGAAATGACGGGATGGATACAGCACAAGCTGGAGTCAAGATTGCTGGGAGAAATATCAATAACCTCAGATATGCAGATGACACCACCCTTATGGTAGAAAGCGAAGAGGAATTAAAGAGCCTCTTGATGAAAGTGAAAGAGGTGAGTGAAAATGTTGGCTTAAAACTCAACATTCAGAAAATGAAGATCATGGCATCTGGTCCCATCACTTCATGGCAAATAGATGGGGAAACAATGAAAACAGTGACAGATTTTATTTTCTTGGACTCCAAAATCACTGCAAATGGTGAGTGCAGCCATGAAATTAAAAGATGCTTGCTTCTTGGAAGAAAAGCTATGACAAACCTAGATAGCATATTAAAAAGCAGAGATGTTACTTTGCCAACAAAGGTCCAACAAAGCTATAGTTTTTCCAGTAGTTATATATGGATGTGAGAGTTGGACCATAAAGAAAGTTGAGCGCTGAAGAATTGATGCTTGTGAACTGTGGTGTTGGAGAAGACTCTTGAGAGTCCCTTGAACTTCAAGGATATTAAACCAGTCAATCCTAAAGGAAATCAGTCCTGAATATTCATTGGAAGGTCTGATGCTGAAATTGAAGCTCTAATACTTTGGCCACATGATGGGAAGAACTGACTCATTGGAAAAGACCCTGATGCTGAAAAATATTGAAGGCAGAAGGAGAAGGAGATGACAGAAGATGAGATGATTGGGTGGTATCCCCAACTCAATGGATATGAGCTTGAGCAAGCTGCGGGAGATAATGAAGGACAGGGAAGCCTGATGTGCTGCAGTCCATGGGGTGGCAAAGAGTCAGACATGACTGAGCAATTGAACTGAACTGACTGACTGAAGGAGCACTACATGTACAGTAAAAAAGGTGATAAGTCAAACTTAAGATTAGTAACTTGGCTCACTGAAGTACAGCATACCATTAAGAAAATAAAAATATAAGACAGAATCAAACACACAAAAAACATGATAAATATTTGTTCCAAAAGTCATCATCATGGTAATTTGCACCATTGTATTTGTAATAGTCAAAACCTGGTGACAAACTCAAATCTCTGCCATTAGTTGAATGGATCAACGCATGGTCACGTGATCATTCAAAGGAATACTCTATCATAATAAAAATGAATACAATGTTGCCATAAACAACATCATGAGTGAATTTCAAACACAGTTTGAAATCAAAGAAATTAGACATGAAAGAAAACATTCTGTATGGTTATACATAAAGTTCAAAAACTGACAGATTATTCTATGGCAGTACAAGTCTTAGGTAAGCAATCTTCCCTGGAGAGGAGGAGGACACAGCTGTTGGGAGGCAATAGTGATTCTGTGATGCTGTGAATGTTCTCTTTGTAGATCTGGGTTGGGGAACATGACCTAGGTATACACTTACTGTTTGTACTTTGTTCTCTATTATTATCCTTAAATATAATAATGTTTCATAAAAATATTATTCATCTAAGCATTTCTTTCCCTGACATAGCACTTCTTAGCATTTCTTAGCACTTCTTTCCCTTGAAAAAAATGAGTGAACAATGAGAAGGTTATGGAGCAGGACCTACGAAGCCTTCTCAGGACAGACCACCCTCATGTCCTCCACTTGCTTCTGTCTGTAGAAAATCCTTAGCCAAAGAATCAATTTAATCACAGAAATGAAAAAATTTCGGAAACAAAGGAAAACCGTCGAATAGGATAAAATAATAATAGTTTAACCCTAAACAAAGTCAAGCATTTTTAGTTCCTCCTCATGGGCTATAGCTAACATTCTGAGCCATATGCTTTGAGCTGTTGTGCAGATACTGAAATCCCAACCAGGTGGTAGAAGTAAATTACATGATGACCAGACTAGTGGGGTGCCATTTCCTTCTCCAGAGGATCTTCCCAACCCAGGGATCAAACCTGAGTCTCTTGCATTGCAAGCAGATTCTTTACCATCTGAGTCAACAGGGAAGCCCATAATCTTCTTCATCTTGCACAATTCCAAGACCGGCCTCAAGGAAATGGGAACAGACCGACACTAGAACTGATGATTAACTGTATTCCAAACAATAAAGGTGACACTTATCAGATCTATTTCAAGATGACTGTCGGAGCTAGCTGGGCTATTCTGCAGGTAATTTGTCCCCTACCTCCACCTGTGCACTCCTGAAATTTCCATTTAAAAACTCTCGCCTCTGATCAGCAAGGGGGAGCTGGTTCTTTGTTACATTAGTCCTCTGTCTCCCAGAACTGCTGGTTTCCTCAATAAAGCTGTCTTTAATTTTACCCCACATTTGTCTCTTAGATTCTTGAGTAATGAGCAGCTGAAACCTGAGTTCAGTAACAAGAATAAATATTTCACTACAGAATATCTTCCTTTTCAAGCCTGTTTTCCCTTAGTCTCTGCTCTGGGGACATTTCACCCCAGGAGCATCCTAAGTACAGTAGCCCTTCCCTGTCTTACCTGAGCAGATCACAGAGGCCGTGTTGCCATGGGAACAGTCAGGAACACCCAGGGCAGTCACAGGGCATTGCCACAGGAAGGACTCAGTCCCTGAGCAGTGGAATCGGGCTTTCCAGAGTTGATCACTTCCTTCTGCTCCGTCTGGGGTGGAGATGGCGACGCCACAGCCGAGCTGATGACAGACAACGTTGGCATTGGCCAGACTCCAGTGGGAGGCACAGAGAGCTCTCCATTGTCCAGAAATATTCATCTCCACCTGCCCCTCACACCTAGAGGTGCCGTTTTTCATGAGCCGGATGTCTGTGTACACTGATAGAAAAAGACAGGATTTCAGCAAAATCTGATTTCTTTTTTAGCTTGAACTGAGTTAAGTCCTGCCGTGCATCTCACCTGAACAGACAACCTGAGCAGCTCCACTGTGGTGACACCTGCCCCCTGGACAGGGCACTCTGGGGCAGACCCGGAGCTCAGGCTCCTCCCCCTCACATCTGAACTCTTCAGCCTGGACCCGGTCATTGGACTCTCTGAAGGGCATCATGTCCCAGGACAGACACAGCCTTGCCACACCCCAGCTCTGCACAGATGACCTGGGCAGTGGGGAGTGTGAAGTTCCCATCAGACACTGGGGTCCAGTCTTCTCCAGAATGAACTTCTACTCGCCCTGAGCAGGGTCCATCTCCTCCAGCCAGACGCACAAATCCTAAGAGAAACAAACAAACAAACCCAGTGAGTGTTCATGAACCTGGCTTGACAATTCAAAACATCATCTCACAAGCAATGGTGTGAAAGCATTTTTTACAGCTGTGGAATAAGAGGGGATAAGAACAGAGAATTTGCCTGTCATTGTCAAACTGCATTTTCATGAGCAAGTTTCTGAAGAGATATCCAGAAGGATTGAAGGATCAGTTTGGAATGGCTGAATCCCAAGAATATATATTTTGGTTAGGAATGTTAATTCCTATCTGGGGGCCTGGAAACTACAGTGCCCAAAGAAACTGCACAGTAGTAGACATTCAAATTTGGAAACAGAGCTGAACAGAGAGTTAAAAAGGTCAATGGGATTCAAGAGGTTAGAGGCCTAAGAGCCAGAGAAGTTTAGAAGTTTAGAGGACCATCTTGAGATTTCTGAGGCTAAAATTCTAGCCAGTTTTCTCTCAGAGCCAATATTCAAGTCACTGAGGACAGGGAAAATCACGTGGGCTGGATCTGAGTGCAGGCATTATAATCTAATTGTGAAAGAAGTTGTCCACAGGTAAGTTTAAAAGTGACAAAAGCTCAGAGAGTCTTAGGAAAGGGAGGGAATGGTCAGAGCCATCTTTCTTAAAAACCTAGGATTTATCAAGACGCCTGGGAGAAAGTGAGGTCTCAGTGGGATTATGCAAGACAATTTAGTTAGTTGATTACTTCATACTAGACATGAGATTCTCAGCAAATGTGAAAGAGTATTGCTAATTTAATGTATTCTAACCTTAGCTAACTGCATATGCTTTTCCTATTTGGATTTCTGAGATAAGAAGCCAGCAAGCTACAAAAAAGGAGAATGAGAGGAAGAGAGCAGACAGAAAACAAGCCATATACACTTTAGAGATTTCTAAATTGCAAAAGCTTCAATAGGAATGAAACATAGAAAGATCTGGGGGAAAAAAGACTTGTTCAACAAGATTTTAACACTTTTTAATCCCCTGTGCTCCTCCCATTTGCCACATAACCCTGCTACCCTTTCCCATTTCTCCCAATGCAGAAAAGAAAAAACAAGCTTAAGAGCTACAAATAGATGGAAAGGAGACTCCAAAAGGAAAGAACTTCTATAGGGAGTGAGGTGGAGTGAGTGGTAGGTTAAACAGGGAGTGGATGGAGTATGAGAGAGAGACCAAAGAAAAGACTGATGAAAATGTTTCATCCTTCAGAGACCGTATTTTGGATGGAGAAAAGGTAATCCAATAGGAAAAAACCTGCACATCATAAAGAACAACTTTTAAAATAATTTTCCTGGTTTCTGAGTGTGCTCATGATTATTCATGTACATGGTGGAATTTGTTCTGGTGAAGGACTCTGATTGCATAAGTCTGTGAACTTTGAAGTCTCAAAAAGAATGATGTAACAGAATAAAAATCTACTATAGAAAGTAAAAGGAATCCAGATAGGAAAAGAAGAAGTGAAACTCTCTCTGTTTGCAGATGACATGATCCTCTACATAGAAAACCCTAAAGACTCTACCAGAAAATTACTAGAGCTAATCAACAAATACAGTAAAGTTGCAGGATATAAAATTAACACACAGAAATCTCTTGCATTCCTATACACTAACAATGAGAAAACAGAAAGAGAAATTAAGGAAATGATACCATTCACCATTGCAACAAAAAGAATAAAATACTTAGGAGTATATCTACCTAAAGAAACAAAAGACCTATACATAGAAAACTATAAAACACTGATGAAAGAAATCAAAGAGGACACAAACAGATGGAGAAATATACCGTGTTCATGGATTGGAAGAATCAATATTGTCAAAATGGCTATACTACCCAAAGCAATCTATAGATTCAATGCAATCCCTATCAAACTACCAACGGTATTTTTCACAGAACTAGAACAAATAATTTCACAATTTGTATGGAGATACAAAAAACCTCGAGTAGCCAAAGTAGCCTTGAGAAAGAAGAATGGAACTGGAGGAATCAACCTGCCTGACTTTAGACTATACTACAAAGCCACAGTCATCAAGACAGTATGGTACTGGCACAAAGACAGAAATATAGATCAATGGAACAGAATAGAAAGCCCAGAGATAAATCCATGAACCTATGGTCACCTTATCTTCGACAAAGGAGGCAAGGACATACAATGGAAAAAAGACAACCTCTTTAACAAGTGGTGCTGGGAAAACTGGTCAACCACCTGTAAAAGAATGAAACTAGAACACTTTCTAACACCATACACAAAAATAAACTCAAAATGGATTAAAGATCTAAATGTAAGACGAGAAACTATAAAACTCCTAGAGGACAACATAGGCAAAACACTCTCTGACATAAATCACAGCAGGATCCTCTATGACCCACATCCCAGAATTTTAGAAACAAAAGCAAAAATAAACAAATGGGACCTAATGAAACTTAAAAGCTTTTGCACAACAAAGGAAACTATAAGCAAGGTGAAAAGACAGCCCTCAGATTGGGAGAAAATAATAGCAAATGAAGCAACAGACAAAGGATTAATCTCAAAAATATACAAGCAACTCCTCCAGCTCAATTCCAGAAAAATAAATGACCCAATCAAAAAATGGGCCAAAGAACTAAACAGACATTTCTCCAAGGAAGACATACAGATGGCGAAAAAACACATGAAAAGATGCTCAACATCACTCATTATCAGAGAAATGCAAATCAAAACCACAGTGAGGTACCATTTCACACCAGTCAGGATGGCTGCTATCCAAAAGTCTACAAGCAATAAATGCTGGAGAGGGTGTGGAGAAAAGGGAACCCTCTTACACTGTTGGTGGGAATGCAAATTAGTATAGCCGCTATGGAAAACAGTGTGGAGATTTCTTAAAAAACTGGAAATAGAACTGCCATATGACCCAGCAATCCCACTTCTGGGCATACACACTGAGGAAACCAGATCCGAAAGAGACACGTGCACCCCGATGTTCATCGCAGCACTGTTTATCATAGCCAGGACATGGAAGCAACCTAGATGCCCATCAGCAGACGAATGGATGAGGAAGCTGTGGTACATATACACCATGGAATATTACTCAGCCATTAAAAAGAATTCATTTGAATCAGTTCTAATGAGATGGGTGAAACTGGAGCCCATTATACAGAGCAAAGTAAGCCAGAAAGATAAAGACCATCACAGTATACTAACACATATATATGGAATTTAGAAAGATGGTAACGATAACCCTATATGCAAAAAAAGAAAAAGAGACTCAGATGTATAGAACAGACTTGTGGACTCTGTGGGAGAAGGCAAGGGTGGGATGTTTCAAGAGAACAGCATTGAAACATGTATATCTAGGGTGAAACAGATCACCAGCCCGGGTTGGATGCATGAGACAAGTGCTCGGGCCTGGTGCACTGGGAAGACCCAGAGGGATGGGGTGGAAGGGAGGTGGGAGGGGGGACCGGGATGGGGAATACATGTAAATCCATGGCTAATTCATTTCAATGTATGACAAAAACCACTGCAATGTTGTGAAGTGATTGGCCTCCAACTAATAAAAATAAATGGAAAAAAAGAAAAAAAAATCTACTATAGAGAGCAGGTGGAGAAGGCAATGGCGATCCACTCCAGTGTTCTTGCCTGGAGAATCCCAGGGAGCCTGGTGGGCTTCCGTCTTTGGGGTCGCACAGAGTCGGACACGATAGAAGTGACTCAGCAGCAGCAGCAGCAGCATAGAAAGCAGGAGAGAACGGAAAAGGCACTGCAGAAATTAAAGAATTGAAGGATTAGCTTGACCACTCATACAAGAATGAATGATGAGAGAGAGGATGATCTGCTTGCCTTTTATTATTTATCCATTTCCATTTCCCCAGAGAGGCCCAGGTTAGGACCCCTAATCTATTCTGGCTGGGAGTTTGGTCACAGGCTACACATCCTAGATAAAGCATTTTTATTTAACTGGTTCTTGCTGTTGTTGCTCAGTCACTCAGTCATGTCCGACTCTTTGCTACCTCAAGGGCTGCGGAATGACAGGCTTCCCTGTCCTTCACTATCTCCCTGAGTTTGCTCAAACTCATGTCCATCGAGTCGGTGATGCCATCTAACCATCTCATCTTCTGTCTCCCCCTTCCCCACCAGCCTCCAATCTTTCCCACCATCAGGGTCTTTTCCAATGAATCAGTTCTTCATATCAGGTGGCCAAAGTATTGGAGCTTCAGCTTCAGCATCAGTCCTTTCAGTGAATATTCAGGGTTGATTTCCTTTAGGATTGACTGGTTTGATCTCCTTGCAGTCCAAGGGACTCTCAAGAGTCTTCTCCAACACCACAGTTCAAAAGCATCAGTTTTTCAGTGTTCAGCCTTCTTTATGGTCTAACTCTCACATCCATACATGACTATTGAAAAAACCGTAGCTTTGACTAGATGGACCTTTGTCTCAAAGTAATGTCTCTGTTTTTTAATATACTGTCTAGGTTTGCCATAGCTTTTCTTCCAAGGAACAAGCATCTTTTAATTTCATGACTGCAGTCACTGTCCAGAGTGATTTTGGAGCCCAAGAAAATAAAGTCTGTCACAGTTTTCATTTTTTTCCCCATCTTTTTGCCATGAAGTGATGGGACAGGATCCATAATCTTAGTTTTTTGAATGTTGAGTTTCAAGTCAGCTTTTTCACTCTCCTCTTTCACTTTCATCAAGAAGCTATTTAGTTCCTCTTCACTTTCTGCCATTTAGGGTGATGTCATCTGCATATCCAAGGTTGTTGCTATTGTTATATTAATTGCACGAGATTAAAAATTTAGAAAGACAAAGAGAGAAGTGTTTATCGTATTGTTTTATATACCCTGATAAAAGTTAAATATTCAGACATGTGCTGGATAATCAATAAAGTCTTAGGATATATTAGGATAGAGAATTTTGAGACACATTATTTCTTTTTTATTTTCTACTTGATTTTAAAATTTACATGGAAGAATAAGTGTGTTAAAATTCCAAGAAAATTATTAAATAGAAGGCTGATGTGAATGAGTAAAGATATTAAATATAATAAAGATATATCTCTGTCTGGTCTCTTGCTGTGTAGACATCTTGTGTCCTTAGGCACACACAGCATCCTCCACACCACACCTGGACCCTCAGTGCTGCTCAGAGAACCTCACAGTTGCCTTCATCAGTTCCCATTGCCATTCCCCTTCCTCCCAGCTACTGTAAAACTTGCTCCACCTTCTTAAAAAACTATGTTTGTCCTCTTGCTCCAAATAAGCCTCCAAACACAAGTCTCTTATATCTTTGAAATCATCAAATATAAACTACATAATCTCTTATCATAAAACACAGAAATTCATGTTTTATTACCTCCACCTTTGACTTGCCAGTGCATGGCTAAGTGGTCCTCCAAAGTTTGCATTTATACAGATATCTTAAAGGAAAAATTGGAGAGAGAGACTTTTCTAGTAACAATGAAAGAATATATGACTCAGAGCACTTCATTCACAGCTCTCTAGTTCTACCATCAAAGAACTATGAACAGTTACATCTAAATATGCAAAGGAAACTTGAAATCTGGCACAAATCCATAAGAATCTTTGATTTGTTAAATGATATCCCTTTAGGGATCACCTCTATATATGTAAATGATATCCTCCTATAGTAAGAGTAGCCTCCACTCCTACTAGCCTAGTGCAAAATAATGTCTCACATTGTTTGTACGGAAACAACTCCACCCAGGAAAGTACATCCTCATTTTTGTCCCTCCTTCTCATAGCCTCCCTGTGCAAAGAGAATGTGTATGTGGCAATTAGCAAATGTTTCACTCTTACAAAAAGTGAATTATGAAAAAAAAATTATGAGGATTTATTTTAATTGGGAGAATAAATAAAGCTACTTCAGCGTCAGGTAAGTCCACTGGAGAAGAAAAGAATAGCAGAGATTTATAAGAGGAAAGTAAATGAAGCAAATCACTCACAGCCACAGTGCACTCAGGGAGGATGGGGAGGTGCCTCAGTCCTCTCTAGCCCACCTATCTCCTATTGCCCTGCTGATCAGACACCAGCTCTCTTGGAACTTTCCATTTTCTCAGGCGGTGGACAAAGAACTGACCATACCTGAGCAGATGACTCCCACATCTTCTTGATGATTGCAGTTGTGTTGCTGCCATCCCCAGGAAGGGCACCTCCACACTTGGGACTCCTCTCCTCTGCAGCTCACTTCATCCAGCCAGATGGGCCCTGATCCTGCCCCGAAGTAAGAAGAGCCAGTGGCCTCCAAGGCTTCTCCACAGCTCAGCTGCCTACACACCACGTGGGCATCGTCCAGGTCCCAGCTGTCATCACAGATGGTGCCCCAGGAGCCCTGGTCAAGGATCTCCACTCTCCCGGCGCAGGAACCGCCCCCGTCCACCAGGCGGAGCTGTCTGCTGTCTGAGCAGAGAGAAATGGGACGATGGGTGATAACACCAGGGGTTGAGAAGGGTCTTCTGTCCTGTGGAACCCCCACCTGAGCAGTAGGAGGCGCTCTCCTCTGAGGCTGCCGACCCTGATGCTTCAGACACGGAGTCGTTGCACTGGGGCAGCAGCTGGGTCTGGTTTTTTATACCAGTGGCAAGAGAATAATAAGGTTGAAAAAACAGGAAGAAAATAAAACAGGAAATATTAAGTTTGAAAACACTCTAGTGAGCAGTCTGAGACAGAAGGTGGTATGAGGTCCTATCAGAGTTAACATTCTGATCTGTAGTTCTGCACAGCATCAGAGAAAGATTTACAGAAAATGTTAGTGTCTCTACCCAGAGCAGTTAAATGAGTTCAGAGTCACTGCAATAAGCTGGCAGCTGGATGGATTCCTTTCAAAGCACACACATTTTGATGCCATTGACCTAAGAGTTAAAGGGGTTGATTAAAGGGAGTGGAGTCAGGAACTGGCCTCGGATGCCTCAGATAGCAATCATGAATCCTCTACCATTAGAATCCTTCTCCCTGGTACAGTCAGTCAGAACTGAAAAACAAATGGATTCTGTGATATCTTGGTTTACCTCCAGAATATTTCATTTGCGGTTCTAAGCTTCAGACTTCAGCTATGGATACTTACTTTCAAACAATGTGACCTCTTTGAGTAGACTGAACAACTTTGCATGAGAGATGATGTCAGGTAACATTGACACTGGCCAGATTCCACTGGGAATCATAGAATGTTGCTTCTTCTCCCAAAAAAATATAATCCCTCCTTGGACTTTGTGTCAAGAATCTTTATTATTCAAATTTTGGAGTTATGTGATCTTTAGGGGGAAATAGTGTATGTGTTTGCTTAGTCACTTCAGTCATGTCCTACTCTTTAAGAACTGATGAACTATATAGCCCACCAGGCTCCTCTGCCCATGGGATTCTCCAGGCAAGAATACTGAAGTGGGTTGCCATGCCCTCCTCCAAGGGGATCTTCCTGGCCCAGCGATCTAACCAGTGTCTCCTGCTTTGCAGGTGGATTCTTCACAGCTGAGCCACCAGCGAAGTCCTTCTAGTTCTATCACTGAGCAGAAATAGGTTACATTCCTGCAAGCCCTTGAACAAATAACATTAACAGGCTCACTGTATTCTCCTCTCCTTTTATACATAAAAATGATGTAAAGAAAGGTTAAATAATGTCTATCAGTGCTGCACTTTAAGTAAATGATGAAGTAGAGAATTAAACCTAAAATTTTCCACTTCCAGGGAGAATGGAGGAGTTCACAGCAGGCCAATGTGTCTTGCTGGGTCTTGCTGGATACAAATTTAAAAGCTGGAAAATGTTTTTTAAGAAACAGTAAATGTATTCAACATTTGTTAACACAACATGGACTAAATATGCTAAAATTCTAAAGAGTGGAGACTATTTCAATGTTAGCCAAGGATCTATAGCTTCTTTTTCTCTGGGAATTTGCCGATTCATTGCATAATTCAATGATTCAGAATCTGGGCTTGGGCAAGCAGAGGACTGTTGTTGTGACAGGAAGCCAGCATAATTTGGGAGTTACCTGGTGCTGGAGTGACAAAATTAGAGTCTTGAGAGCCTCTCTCACACAGCACGTTTTCTCCTCAAAGATCTGCCCAGTATATAAGCTGTGAAGGGCAGGAAGCTAAAGAACTATATAAAAAGACTTGGAAAGTAGAGCCTTTCTCATTCTCTTGGGTAATGAGCTCCAAAGAATTCAGCCTCTGAACTGAAATCTCTGAAAGTCCATGTCATAAGGACAGAGAAATCAGACGTGGACTGAGTGCTACCAAAACTGCAACCCACACTTGTTACAGCTCAGTTGACGTTGTATTTAGATGTTTGAGTGATATACACCCCTTCCCCCCACCTGTCCAGCAAAACAAAGGGTAAATCCTTTTAGGTGTTACAAAATGTATCAGAAGTATCTTACTTTTTCACATATAATTTATAGCATTCAATAAAAAAATGACATGACATTTGACAAGTTAGGATAACATGACAAATGACCAAAGTGAAAAAAAGAGATAAGAGAATGCAGAGACACACATGATAGAAATGCATAAGAATTTTAACTATGATTAATTTATTTAGGGAAAAAGAGAGAAGGAGAGAATATACAGGTAAAAAGATGAAAAAATTAACAAACAATCATAAACAAATAAAAATAGCAATGGAACCATTGCCAACCTAAAGTAAAATATCTCAGATTAAAAGGTGAATGAATAAGTTAAATGAATTTTAGATAGAACTTAGGATATAGTGATTTAGAGGAGTCCTAAAGATGAGAGATGAGGAGGAAAAGAAAAAGTAGGAGAGAGAGAAGAGATACAGAGACAGAGAGACAGAACTACAGAAGTCATATTTGAAGATATAATGATAGAGAATTTTTAAAACTATAAATGGAAGAGTATGAAAGCCCCCACTCCTAGTAAAGCTGCTGAAAATCAAAGGGAAAAAGGGAAATCTGGAATAATAACACATTTATTAATACTACAGGAAGAGAAAAAGGGGGGAGAAAAAGAAACATAAAGCATGTGGATCAATTAAAAGCAAATGGCAGATACCAACACATCAATATTAGTAATTACATTTACAGTAAATGGATTAAGATAAAACAAAACTGACACAAATGTTACTTGCAAAATGATCACCTTATATTATGAAAACAAAGAAAGGTTGAAAGTAAAATGATGGGGAAATGTACTAGCTGTAAGAAAACTGGAGTAGCTTTATCAGTGTCCCAGGAAGCAGACTCTAGAAAAGATACACGACTTGAGAGTAATGCTGAGCGAGGGCGTCGGGGCAGACTGACCGAAACCACAACCACAGACAACCAGCCGATCTGATCACAGGACTGCAGCCTGTCTAACACAATGAAACTAGGCCATGCTGTGTGGGGCCACCCAAGACGGATGGGCCATGGTGGAGAGGTCAGACAGAATGTGGTCCACGGGAGAAGGGAATGGTGGAATGGCGAACCGCTGCAGTATTCTTGCCTTGAGAACCCCATGAGCAGAATGAAAAGGCAAAATGATAGGACACTGAAAGATGAACTCCCCGGGTCAGTAGGTGCCCAATATGGTACTGGAGATCAGTGGAGAAATAACTCCAGAAAGAATGAAGGTACAAAGCCAAGGCAAAAACAATACCCACTTCTGGATGTGACTGGTGATAGAAGCAAGGTCCAATGGTGTAAAGAGCAATATTGCATAGGAATGTGGAATGTTAGGTCCAAGAATGAAGGGAAATTGGAAGTGGTCAAACAGGATATGGCAAGAGTGAATGTCAACATTCTAGGAATCAGTGAACTAAAATGGACTAGAATGGGTGAATTTAACTCAGATGGCCATTATATCTACTACTGTGGCAAGAATCCCTTAGAAAAATGGAGTAGCCCTCAAAGTCAACAAAAGAGTCCAAAATGCAGTACTTGGATGCAATCTCAAAAACAACAGAATGATCTGTGTTCATTTCCAAGGCAAACCATTCAATATCACGGTAACCCAAGTCTATGCCCCAACCAGTAACGCTGAAGAAGCTGAAGTTAAATGGTTCTATGAAGACCTACATGACCTTTTAGAACTAACACCCAAAAAAGATGTCTTTTTAATTATAGGGGACTGCAATGCAAAAGTACAAAGTCAAGAAACACCTGGAGTAACAGGCAAATTTGACCTTGGAGTACAGAATGAAGTAGGGCAAAGGCTAATAGACTTTTGCCAAGAGACCACACTGATCATAGAAAACACCCTCTTCCAACAACACAAGAGAAGACTCTACACATGGACATCACCAGATGGCCGACACCAAAATCAGATAGATTATATTCTTTGCAGCCAAAGATGGAGACGCTCTATACAGTCAGCAAAAACAACACCAGGAGCTGACTGTGGCTTGGATCATGAACTCCTTATTGCCAAATTCAGACTTAAATTGAAGAAAGTGGTGGAAACCACTAGACCATTCAGGTATGACCTAAATCAAATCCCTTATGACTATACAGTGGAAGTGAGAAACAGATTTAAGGGACTAGATCTGATAGAGTACCTGATGAACTATGGACGGAGGTTCATGACATTGTACAGGAGACAGGAATCAAGACCATCCAAGAAAAAGAAATGCAAAAAAGCAAAATGGCTGTGAGAAGAGGCCTTAGAAATAGCTGTGAAAGGAAGAGAAGCAAAAAGCAAAGGAGAAAAGGAAAGATATACCTATTTGAATTCAGAGTTCCAAAGATAGCAAGGAGAGATAAGAAAACCTTCCTCAGTGATCAGTGCAAAGAAATAGAGGAAAACAATAGAATGGGAAAGACTAGAGATCTCTTCAAGAAAATTAGAGATACCAAGGGAACATTTCATGCAAAGATGGGCTCAATAAAGGACAGAAATGCTATGGACCTAACAGAAGCAGAAGATATTAGAAGAGGTGGCAAGAATACACAGAAGAACTGTACAAAAAAGATCTTCATGACCCAGACAATCACAATGGTGTGATCACTCACCTAGAGCCAGACATCCTGGAATGTGAAGTCAAGTGGGCCTTAGGAAGCATCACTATAAAGAAAGCTGGTAGACATGATCGAAATGCAGTTGAGCTATTTCAAATCCTAAAAGATGATGCTGTGAAAGTGCTGCACGCAATATGCCAGCAAATGTGGGAAATCTCAGCAGTGGCCACAGGACTGGAAAAGGTCAGTTTTCATTCCAATCCCAAAGAAAGGCAATGCCAAAGAATGCTCAAACTACCACACAATTGCACTCATCTCACATGCTAGTAAAGTAACGCTCAAAATTCTCCAAAGCAGGCTTCAGCAATATGTGAACTATGAACTTTAAGCTGGTTTTAGAAAAGGCAGAGGAAGCAGAGATCAAATTGCCAACATCCACTGATCATCGAAAAACCAAGAGAGTTCCAGAAAAGCATCTATTTCTGCTTTATTGACCATGCCAAAGCCTTTGACTGTGTGGTTCACAATAAACTGTGGAAAATTCTGAAAGAGATGGGCATACCAGACCACCTGACCTGCCTCTTGAGAAACCTGTATGCAGGTCAAGAAGCAACAGTTAGAACTGGACATGGAACAACAGACTAGTTTCAAATAAGAAAAGGAGTACATCAAGGCTGTATATTGTCATCTTGCTTATTTAACTTATGTAAAGAGTACCTCATGAGAAACGCTGGGCTGGATGAAGTACAAACTGGAATCAAGATTGCCAGGAGAAATTTCAGTAACCTCATATATGCAGATGACACCACCCTTATGGCAGAAAGTGAAAAAGAACTAAAAAGCCTCTTGATGAAAGTGAAAGAGGAGAGTGAAAAAGTTGACTTAAAGCTCAACATTCAGAAAACTAAGACCATGGTATCCAGTCCCATCACTTCATGGCAAATGATGGGGAAACATTGGCTAACTTTATTTTGGGGGGCTCCAAAATCACTGCAGATGGTGACCGCAGCCATGAAATTAAAACATGCTTGCTCCTTGGAAGGAAAGTTATGACCAACCTAGACAGCATATTAAAAAGCCGAGACATTACTTTGCCAACAAAGGTTCATCCAGGCAAGGCTATGGTTTTTCCAGTAGTCATGTATAGATGTGAGAGTTGGACTGTAAAGAAAGCTGAGCACTGAAGAATTGATGCTTTTTAACTGTGGTGTTGGAGAAGACTCTTGAGAGTCCCTTGGACTGCAAGGAGATCCAACCAATCCATCCTAAAGGAGATCAGTCCTGAGTGTTCACTGGAAGGACTGATGTTGAAGCTGAAACTCCAATATTTTGTCCACCTGATGTGAAGAGCTGACTCATTTCAAAAGACCCCGATGCTGAGAAAGATTGGGGACAGGAGGAAAAGGGGCCGACAGAGGATAAGATGGCTGGATGTCATCACCGACTCAATGGACATGAGTTTGGGTAAACTCTGGGAGTTGGTGATGGACAGGGTGGCCTGGGGTGCTGCAGTCCACAGCATCGCAAAGAGTCAGACACGACTGATCAACTGAACTGAACTGAACTGAACACTAATTGAATTAAAGAGGGACTTTTCATGATTATAATGATATGCACCCCCTTAATAAAGATATAGACATCAAAATTCAAGAAAGGTTAACAGAACATAGCTTTGAAATATACTTGAAAGAATGATAAGAAGAAATAGGCAAAATCACAATTAAAATGGAGGATTATTACTGTATCTTTTTCAATAGCATACAGACCAAACATACAAAAAACAAAGAATACAGTAGATGTACAACAAAATAATCAGCACATTTAACTAAGTAACACATAGAGCAATGCACCCAACAATGTAAGAGTTCACATTATTGTAAATGCACTAGGAACATTTATCAAAATGACCACATAATAGGACAAAATCTTTCACTCTTTGAATTCATACAGAGTATTTACTCTGACCACAGTGGAATAGAATTAAGAATTAATAAGAAAATATTGTTAGCCATCCCTATTTGGGGAAATTCAGCAACACCCTTCCAAAAAAACACCTGAATCTGGGAATAAATTTACAACTTACAAAATATTGTGAAATAATGATAATAAAGATTGATAATAATGATAATAAACACAAAATAATGATATGATAATAAATTCTTCTAATGAAACCCAAGTAGTGCCTAAGGGAAATTTATACCCCAGATTTAGAGAAGAGGAAAGACTGAAGGTGAAAAAAATGTAAGCTTCCAATTAAGAAACTAGGAGATGAGAAAGTCTAAAGGATGTAGAATGTTGGGGTTAATTTAAAAAGGAACAAAAATTAATGGAAAAGAAGGTAAGCATAAGATAGAAAACCCTTTAAACATGGCTCATTGAAAATTGATGAACACTGAGCAATACTAAGAAGAGCAGAGAGAAAATGAAGTTAACAATACCAAGAATGAAAAGGGACATCACTGTAAATCATACAGAGTTTTTGGTCATAGTTTTTGTGTTGTTGTTTGTTTGTTTTTTGGCTGTGTTGTGGCTCGTGGGATCTTAGTTCCCAGGTCAGGGATTGAACTTGGACCCATGACAGTGAAAGTCCAGAGATTTAACCCCTGGATTGCACAGCTTTATTAATACAATTTATACATTTAATGTGGGTAAGTACACAGAAAGTGTCAATTTCTCCACAGCCTTGCCAACACTTAAGTGTCTTTAAAAAAAAAAGTCATTCTGATATCTGTGAGATGATATCTCTTTGTGGTTTTGATTTACATTTCCCTGATGATTGACAATGTCAAGCATTTTTCATATACCCATTGGCCATTTGTATGTCTTCTTTAGAGAAATGTCTATTCAAGCCCTTGGCCAATTTTTTAATTGAGTTATTAGGTTTTGGATATTTTTTTCTTGAGTTGCAGGAGTTCCTTATGTGTTTGGAAAATAATACCTTATATAATTAGTGCTAGCTTGCTTTTTCACTCTGTTGATGTTTCCTTTGGCTTGAAGAAGCTTTTTAAGTTTGATATATTCCCACTTGTCTACTTTTGCTTTGTTACCTGTACTTTTGACATCATATCCATGAAATCATGAAGCAATGTGTTTTTATTTTGTGATGAAGTTATCACATATCTAAAATATAATTGTAATCTGGTGATGATGTTACACAATCACACATAGTAAAATAAATTCAGATAAATAAATGAATTCAAAATTAGGTTTAAAAAAATTAGGTTTTGAATATTCTTTAATGGAACTGTAAAATTATTTGCAGAAAATAAAACTTGATTCAATGTTATTTTGGGATTAAGAATGGCCTATGAAACATTTCATTAAAGGCAGAAGTCAAAAAAGTAAACCATTATAGATTTGATAACATAATCCCCCATTCACAAATATAACCTTTAAAATATATGCAAAAAATGGGGGAAATATTTACAAAAATATTTAAGGAAGAGTAAGTGGTATTTCTTTATAAGACTATAAAGAAAGCTGAGTGCCGAGGAATTGATGCTTTTGAACTGTGGTGTTGGAGAAGACTCTTGAGAGTCCCTTGGACTGCAGGGAGATCCAACCAGTCCATTTTAAAGAAGATCAGTCCTGGGTGTTCATTGGAAGGACTGATGTTGCAGCTGACACAACTGAGCAACTGAACTGAAGTGATGTTTGTTTATAGAGAGTTTCTACAAATAAAAAATTTTAAAGCATTCTAGAGAAAAAAATATTGTCATGAAAGATATCTTAAAACTGTAATATAGGAAAGAAGATAATATTTTTGTATATAGTGTTTGTGAAAGTCACTCTGCTACTGCTAAGTCACTTCAGTCGTGTCCAACTCTGTGCGACCCCATAGATGGCAGCCCACCAGGCTCCCCCATCCCTGGGATTCTCCAGGCAAGAACACTGGAGTGGGTAGCCTTTCCCTTCTCCAGGCGTCTTCCCAAGCCAGGGATTGCACCTAGGTCTCCCACATTGCAGGCAGATTCTTTACCGTCTGAGTCATCAGGGAAGCCCAAGAATATTGGGGTGAGTAGCCTATCCCTTCTCCAGTGGATCTTCCCAACTCAGGATTCAAACCAGGGTCTCTTGCATTGTAGGTGGATTCTTTACCAGCTTAGTTACCAGGGAAGCCCTATGTGGATTAAAAAAAAAAAAAAAAACATGATGCATGTTCTTATGTCAAGACTATGAAGAGAATAATACTCTTTTAAAATTAATTATTTGTTTGGTTGTGCTGGGTCTTAGTTGCAGCATGCAAATTCTTATTTGTGGGATCATAAGATAAAAAATTGTAACTACATGTGGTGATGGATATTACTGTACATGTGGTGATGATTTACCAATATGTACAAAAATATAAACACTATGTTTTACACTTAGAACTAATATAATGTTATAAGAATTACATCTCAATTAAAAATTTTAACAAACAAGGTTGGAATATGTGGATAAAATCAGTTCCATCCTTACCTCATTTAGGCTTCTCTGGTGGCTCAGACAGTAAAGAATCTGACTGCAGTGCGGGAGACTCAATTGTGATACCTAGGTTGGGATGATCCCCTGGAGAAGGGAATGGAAACCCATTCCTGTATTCTTGCCTGGAGAATTCTGTGGACAGAGCAGCCTGGCAGGCTATAGTCCATGCAGGCACAAAGAGTCGGACATGATTGAGCAACTAACAATTTCACTTAATGTCATTTTGTGGACCCAAATTAAACTCACCACTTAGATTTTAAAATATCAAATCTCACTGCATCCTACAGGGTTGGGACAGACACACAGAAACAGTAAATCACCTGCACACGAGATGTAGGCTTCCTCCTCTGGAGAACATGAAGTGTAATTCCAAGGGTCAGAAGGACACTGCCAGAGAGAGGTGTCAGTTTTCCGACACCGGATTCCATCCACCCACTGGGGTCTAGAACCTTTTCTAAGAGCAAGAGAAGAGTTTAGGATTCCACTGTCCCCACAGCCAAGCTGTCTGCAGATCATGGACACGGTGATGTCTTCCATGGGGTTGCGGCAGACACTGCCCCAGGTCCCGTTGTAGAAAACTTCCAGCCACCCAGCACACTGGTGGTCCTCACTCACCATCCTGAGGGCCAGGAACTCTAAGATTGAAAGGGGAGGATACAGGACACAATGAAAACTTTGCTGGATGTTTTAGGTTTTCCTTTCTTCTAGAAATGGTGAACATTCATCTCTGACCTTGTTCAAGAGATACCCACTAGATGGCAAGACTGACATTGCCTCCCTTTTAACTGACTTTGTCCATTTGTGTCTGTCCTTCTATTTCTACCACAATGGTGTAGTGGATATGAACTGAGAGGAAGACCAAACTGTTTGGGTGCTCGTCAGGGAGGGGCAGCTGAATTCAGCTTCCTGACCAAATCTTTGAAGAGTATGTCACGGGATGTGATGTGGATATTAGGGAGATAGGCAGAATAATTAACCCCAAAATGTCCACATCCCAATCTCTGCAACCTGTGAATATGTTACCATACCTGACAAAAGGGATTTACAGATGTGATTAAGAAGAGGACCTTGGGATGGTGAGATTAAGCTAGAATATTATATTAACAATGTGAGCCCAGTCTAAGCACATCCTTAGACCCACTGTCCTTAAACACGGTATACATTTCTTAGCTCTGCCTAGAGAAAGAAATGTGACTCTCAATAATATTTGGAGGCCTGCAGCATTGCTGGTCTGATAATGGATGAAGGGAGCTGTGAACCAAGGGATGTAGGTGGTTTGTAGAAGCTTGAGAATTCCATGGACAGAGAGGCAGGGCAGGATACAGTCCATGGTATCGCAAAGAGTCAGACACGACTGTGCGAAGAACTTTCTTTTTTTTTTTTAATCTAGAAGATTGAAAAGACAAGAAATAGATTCTCCCCCAGAGCCACGGAAGTGATGCAGCCCCGCTGAAGCCTTGATCCCAGCCCAGTGAGAGCCTTGCTGGACATCTAAGCTACAGAAGAGTAAGGAAACAAATATATGCTGTTTTAAACCACTAATTGGTAAATAGTTAGGGAAGCAAATCGAATTTTAAACCGTGGGTTTAAAATTCTTTTATGTAACTGGAGAGAGAGCCTTGCTTTCAACAAAAACTGTAAAAAAAACGGCTCTGCCAGGAAACACTGGGGAGAAGAAAGGACCAGATCCTCAGCGGCTGCAAGAGGAAGTGAAAACACCCCGTCTTCACGTCTGCTGGAAACACAGGCTCCATGGGGGGAAGCCTCCTTCTCAGGTCCTTTCAGCATCTCTCCCTCAGAGCTCAGACCCCATCCTCCAGGGCCCCACCCCCTCCCCCAGCCTGTGGACAGTGCGCAGCGCAGACCTGAGCAGATGACCCCCGCGTCCTGCTTGTGTCTGCAGTCGTGCTGCCCCCAGCCCCGGGAAGGGCACCTCCACACGTGAGACTCCTTTCCTGTGCAGTTCAGGTCGTCCAGCCAGATGGGCCCTGATCCCGCCCCAAAGTGAGCAGACCTCGTGGCATTGAGGGCTTCTCCACAGCCCAGCTGCCTGCACACCACGTGGGCATCGTCCAAGTCCCAGCCGTCATCACAGATGGTGCCCCAGGAGCCTTGGTCAAAGATCTCCACTCTCCCGGCGCAGGGACCGCCCCCGTCCACCAGGCGGAGCTGTCTGCTGTCTGAGGAGAGAGAAAAGAGACAATGTGGCCTTGACCTGGGGAATGAATAGGGTCTTCTGTCCTGTGGGACCCTCACCTGAACAGTAGGGGGAGCTCTCCTCTGAGGCCGCAGCGCCTGCTGGTTTAGACAGGGAGTTGTTGCACTGGGGCAGCACCTGGGTCTGGTTTCCTGAAGAAACAACAATGATCAGAAGTCTGGAAGGGCTGAAGAACAGGAAACTGAATTAAGGGAAATAATGACCTAGTGATAGAGGCTAAGATGAAAGCTCTGTTCGGTTCACTTCAGTTCAGTCGCTCAATAGTGTCCTACTCTTTGCGACCCCATGAACCGCAGCACGTGAAGTCTCCCGGTCCATCACCAACTCCTGGAGTCCACCCAAACCCATGCCCATCGAGTCGGTGATACCATCCAACGATCTCATCCTCTGTCGTCCCCTTCTCCACCCTCCCTCAATCTTTCCCAGCATCAGGGTCTTTTCAAATGGTCAGCTCTTTACATCAGGTGGCCAAAGTATTGGAGTTTCAGCTTCATCAGTCCTTCCAATGAACACCCAGGACTGATTTCCTTTAGGGTGGACTGGTTGGCTCTCCTTGCAGTCCAAGGGACTCTCAAGAGTCTTCTCCAACACCACAGTTCAAAAGCACCAGTTCTTCAGTGCTCAGCTTTCTTTACAGTCCAACTCTCACATCCATACACGACTACTGGAAAAACCATAGCCTTGACTGGACAGACCTTTGTTGGCAAAGTAACGTCTCTGCTTTTTAATATGCTGTCTAGGTTGGGTCATAACTTTCCTTCCAAGGAGTAAGTGTCTTTTAATTTCTTGGCTGCAGTCACCATCTGCAGTGATTTGGAAGCCCCAAAAAATGAAGTCAGCCACTGTTTCCACTGTTTCCCCATCTATTTGCCATGAAGTGATGGGACTGGATGCCTTGATCTTAGTTTTTTGAATGTTGAGTTTTAAGCCAACTTTTTCACTCTCCTCTTTCACTTTCATCAAGAGGCTCTTCAGTTCCTCTTTGCTTTCTGCCATAAAGGTGGTGTCAACAGCATATCTGAGATTACTGATATTTCTCCCGGCAATCTTGATTCCAGCTCGTGCTTCATCCAGACTAGCATTTCACATGATGTACTCTGCATGTAAGTTAAACAAGCAGGATGACAACATACAGCCTTGACATACTCCTTTCCCAGTTTGGAACCAGTCTGTTTTTCCATGTCCAGTTCTAACTAATGCTTCTTGATCTGCATGCAGGAGGCAGGTAAGGTGGTCTGGTATTCCCATCTCTTTAAGAATTTTCTACAGTTTGTTACGATCCACAGAGTCAAAGGTTTGGCATAGTCAATAAAGCAGAAGATGTTTTTCTGGAACTCTCTTGCTTTTTCTGTGATTCAATGGATATTAGCAATTTGATCAATATGAAAAGGCAAAACTTTTAGCTGAAGAAAAAGAATATATAATTCATTTTGCTTATGATTTTGAGTCATTGATCAGGAAAAAAACTCAGTTTGGCAGTCTTTCAGTGGGGTCTTTCAGTGCTGCAATTAGATGTCACCTGGAGCTGAAGTCATTTAAAGATTTGACTGAACTCTGGTTCTGTAAAGAAACTCCTAGAAGTGTTCTAAGGGTAAAGGAACATCATTTCTTCAACTTAATTCAGAAAGATTTTACATATTCAGGAAGAAATGGGGCAGAAGGGGAATCAAGAAGGAAAGACACTCACACATACACACAGATTAAAGCAAAATATTGATACTAACATTTAGAAACCCAGGTAAAGGTCAGAAGGGAATTTTTATATTACTTTCCCAACATTGTAATGTCTCAAATGACATCAAAATTTTAAAAATTAAAAGATGAAAACAACTCAAAGAGAATTCTTTGCCAGGATACTTTCACAAAAATACTCATAACATCAAAAATAAAATAGCTAGGAGAAATCCTAGTAGAAGATGGGCAAAATCTCTGAGAGAAATTCAAGATCTAACTGAACGGAGGGATGTATTATGTCAATGATTTGGAAAACTCAACATTGTCAAAGTCAATCACCTTCAAATTTCTTTGTCTCCTCTCAAATTTTCAAATATAATCTCAATGAAAATACCCTTCAGCTTTTCTTTTGGTGAAAAGGATAAGCTGATTTCTAAATTCATACAAAATACAAGCAACCAAGAATGATCATCACAGTTGGTAAGAAAAGCAACAAAGTTAGAGGAGTTAATATAAAGCAATTCTTGTAAATTAAAATTATTAAGACTTACTACAAAGTTTGAAACTCTGGGAGATAGTGAAGGACATGGAAGCCTGATGAACTGTAGTTCATGAGGTCACAAAGAGTCAGACATGACTTAGTGATTGAACAACAACAACGACAAAGTTATGATAATTAAGAAAATACAGTATTGGTGCGAGGATAGACAAATGATAACATGGAACAGAATAGAGAGTCTTAAAAAGGACAGACATACTTGCCCTTCTGCTTATGACGAAGGCGTCTCTGAAGTGGGGAAAAGAATCTTTTCAGAAAAAGATTGAGTCAATTGGATGTCCATATGAAACCTGACCCTTATCTTACACCGATATCAATCCCAGAAGGAATGCACAATTATATGCGAGAGAAAAATAATAAAATTTCCATAAGATACACTTGGAGAATGTTTTTATGATCTTGGAGTAGGCAAAAATTCTGTTTTACAACATCATGAGTGAATCCCAAACATAATTTTGAATCTAAGAAATTAGATACAAAAGATGCAACATACTGCATCATTTTATATAAAGTTCAAAAATTGATAAAACACTATGTTAGAAGAAGTTAGGTAAGCGGTTTTCCCTGTAGAGGAGGGAGGACACAATTACTGGGGACAACAGTGACTGTGGTGCTGGGGACATTCTCTTTGTTGCTCTGGATTGGGGTTCATACTGAGGTCTACACTTACTGCTTCTACACTGTCTTCTATGATTGTATGTAAGCAACAATGTTGCTTAAAAATATATTATTCCCCTTCACACTTCTTACCCTGACCTGAAAAATGAATGAACAATGAGAAGATCCATATTTCACCACGAGATATCTGACTTTGAAGTCCATTTTCCCTCACTCTCTGCTCTTGGGGACATTTCACTCCAGGAGCATCCTGAGTACCAGTAGCCCTTCCCCCCTCTCTTACCTGAGCAGATCACATAGGCCGTGTTGCCATGGGAACAGTCAGACCACCCAGGCAGTCACAGGACAACTCCACAGGAAGGACTCAGCCCCTGAGCAGTGAAATCGGACTGTTGAGATCTGATCACCTTCTTCCACCAAGTGTGGTCCTCTGGGGTGGAGATGGCAACTCCACAGCCGAGCTGACGACAGACAACATTGGCATTGGCCAGACTCCAGTGGGAGGCACAGAGCGCTCTCCATCGTCCAGAAATGTTCATCTCCACCTGCCCCTCACACTGAGAGGAGCCGTTTGTCATGAGCCGGACTTCTGAGTATGCTGGTAGAAGAAGACAGAGTTTCAGCAAAATCACATGAACAGGGTGTCCACAGAAATGAAAGGCCTGACCTGCATCTCACCTGAACAGACAACCTGAGCAGCTCCACTGTGGTGACACCTGCCCCCTGGACAGGGCACTCTGGGGCAGACCCGGAGCTCAGGCTCCTCCCCCTCACACCTGAACTCTTCAGCCCAGACCCGGCCATCAGACTCTCTGAAGGGCACGTGTCCCAGGACAGACACAGCCTTGCCGCATCCCAGCTCTGCACAGATGACCTGGGCAGTGGGGAGTGTGAAGTTCCCATCAGACACTGGGGTCCAGGCTTCTCCAGAATACACTTCTACTTGCCCTGAGCAAGGTCCATCCCCTCCAGCCAGACGTGCAAATCCTAAGAGCAAACAACAACAAAACCAGTGAATGTTCGTGGTACTGACTTGAAATTGCACATTACAGGCCGTGGTGTGAAAGTTTTTCTTTTTAGAAGTGGAGCATGTAGAGAGTCTTTGACAGTTAGTGTCATAATTGAATTTTCTTGAGCAGGTTTCTAAAGAAAAATCCAGGAGGATTACAATGTCAGTTTGGAATGGCTGAATCCCAAGAACATATACTTTGAGACTGGTTAGAAATCTGAATTCCTTGGTCTAGGAACCTAGAAACTACAGAGCCCAGTTCAGATCATTGGAATGGCTGAATACTGGAAACACATCTTTTAGCATTGGTTGAAGAAGTGAATTTCTCATTTAGCAACCTAGGACCTACAGATCCAAGGATAATGTATAATATGCAGGCACTTGAAAGTAGGCATATGCAGAACAGAACCCACCCAGAAGGATGTGGGCTATGAGATTAGAGACCTAGCATCCAGACAAGCTTAGAAAGCTTTCCTGGGACTTGTGGGGCTAATATTCTGATCAGTTTTCTCTCCCAGGAGCTAGTCTTCAAGTGACTTGGATGAGGGAAAGTCTTGAGGCTGGATCCATGACGGGATGCTAACCTGTAGACGGGTGACAGCTCCAGAGAAGAAATAATAGATGCTATCACTAATTCATGTTTATGTCATCACATCTTGTCTTTTCAATAGCAAAAATTCTATGAATTTCTTCAGTGACCTCAGTGGGAAAGAAGATGAATTAAGAAAACTCAGAGAGTCGTAGAGAAAGAGTCCCAGCCATCTCTCTTGAAATCCTAGGATTAGTCAAAGAACCTGGTAGATGTCTTTTCTCAGTGGGAGCTTACCAGACAGCTGAGTTGCCAGATCATCTCCTATTAAAGGTTTTTCTTCTGAAACAGGACTCATAGAAAATGCTAATTGATTTTAATACTATCATTGTACTAATTCTAACCACAGAAAAATATGCATTCTTCTCAAGTATAAATGGAATATTCTCCAGGCTAGGTTACAGATAACTCTTAACAAATTCAAAAATATTAAAATAATTCCAAGTATCCTTCAAGACCATAATGGAATGGAACTAAAACTCAGTAGTGATAAGGAAACAGGAAATTCATGAATATACAAAAATTAAACCACACACTGCTATTTTAAGATTGTTTTCTCTTTTTCTATTAAGAATGTCATTGGGATTTAGATAGGAATTGCATTAAATCTGTAGATCACTTTGACAAGTACAGGCATTTTAACAATGTTAATTCTCCCAGGCCAGAAGCACAGAATGACTTTCCATTGATCGTATTGTCTTTCATTTCTTTCATAGATGTTTTACAATTCTAAAAGAAGATGGCATGTTGAATGTTTTACAATTCTAAAAGGAGGAAGAAGAAGGAGAAGGAGGAGGAAGTGAGCAAACAAGCCATAATTTGCAGAGTTCCAAGTTGAAAAAGCATCAATATGAACAAAATATGTAAATATTTGTTGGAAACACTTGTTGAATAGGTTGTTAGCATATTACATCACCCTCTGCTCCTCCCATCTACCACTTAAGCTGCTATCCTTTTTCATTTCTCCCACTTCAGACAAGCAAACACCATTTTAAAAGATACAGATGAGGAGAAGAACCAAATTAACAAAATTAGAAATGAAAATGGAGAGATCACAACAGACAACACTGAAATACAAAGGATCATAAGAGACTACTACCAGCAGCTCTTTGCCAATAAAATGGACAACTTGGAAGAAATGGACAAGTTCTTAGAGAAGTATAACTTTCCAAAACTGAACCAGGAAGAAATAGAAGATCTTAACAAAACAATCACAAGCAAGGAAATCGAAACTGTAATCAGAAATCTTCCAGCAAACAAAAGCCCAGGACCAGATGGCTTCACAGCTGAATTCTACCAAACATTTAGAGAAGAGCTAACACCTATCTTACTCAAACTCTTCCAGAAAATTGCACAAGAAGGTAAACTTCCAAACTCATTCTATGAGGCCACCATCACCCTAATTCCAAAACCAGACAAAGATGCCACAAAAAAAGAAAACTACAGGCCGATATCACTGATGAATATAGATGCAAAAATCCTTAACAAAATTCTAGCAAACAGAATCCAACAACATATTAAAAAAATCATTCATCATGACCAAGTGGGCTTTATCCCAGGAATGCAAGGATTGTTTAATATCCGCAAGTCAATCAAT
This sequence comes from Odocoileus virginianus, assembly GCF_023699985.2. Lineage (NCBI taxonomy): Eukaryota > Metazoa > Chordata > Mammalia > Artiodactyla > Cervidae > Odocoileus > Odocoileus virginianus. Next base: position 217,553 of record NC_069696.1, read on the forward strand.
GTAATACACCACATTAACAAATTGAAAGATAAAAACCATATGATTATCTCAATAGATGCAGAAAAAGCCTTTGACAAAATTCAACATCCATTTATGATTAAAACTCTCCAGAAAGCAGGAATAGAAGGAACATACCTCAACATAATAAAAGCTATATATGACAAACCCACAGCAAGCATCACCCTCAATGGTGAAAAATTGAAAGCATTTCCCCTGAAATCAGGAACAAGACAAGGGTGCCCACTCTCACCACTACTATTCAACATAGTTTTGGAAGTTTTGGCCACAGCAATCAGGGCAGAAAAAGAGGTAAAAGGAATCCAGATAGGAAAAGAAGAAGTGAAACTCTCTCTGTTTGCAGATGACATGATCCTCTACATAGAAAACCCTAAAGACTCTACCAGAAAATTACTAGAGCTAATCAATGAATACAGTCAAGTTGCAGGATATAAAATTAACACACAGAAATCTCTTGCATTCCTATACACTAACAATGAGAAAACAGAAAGAGAAATTAAGGAAACGATACCATTCACCATTGCAACAAAAAGAATAAAATACTTAGGAGTATATCTACCTAAAGAAACAAAAGACCTATACATAGAAAACTATAAAACACTGATGAAAGAAATCAAAGAGGACACAAACAGATGGAGAAATATACCGTGTTCATGGATTGGAAGAATCAATATTGTCAAAATGGCTATACTACCCAAAGTAATCTATAGATTCAATGCAATCCCTATCAAACTACCAACGGTATTTTTCACAGAACTAGAACAAATAATTTCACAATTTGTATGGAAATACAAAAAACCTCGAATAGCCAAAGTAATCCTGAGAAAGAAGAATGGAACTGGAGGAATCAACCTGCCTGACTTCAGACTCTACTACAAAGCCACAGTCATCAAGACAGTATGGTACTGGCACAAAGACAGAAATATAGATCAATGGAACAGAATAGAAAGCCCAGAGATAAATCCACAAACCTATGGTCACCTTATCTTTGACAAAGGAGGCAAGGATATACAATGGAAAAAAGACAACCTCTTTAACAAGTGGTGCTGGGAAAACTGGTCAACCACCTGTAAAAGAATGAAACTAGAACACTTTCTAACACCATACACAAAAATAAACTCAAAATGGATTAAAGATCTAAATGTAAGACCAGAAACTATAAAACTCCTAGAGGAGAACATAGGCAAAACACTCTCCGACATAAATCACAGCAGGATCCTCTATGACCCACATCCCAGAATTTTAGAAATAAAAGCAAAAATAAACAAATGGGACCTAATGAAACTTAAAAGCTTTTGCACAACAAAGGAAACTATAAGCAAGGTGAAAAGACAGCCCTCAGATTGGGAGAAAATAATAGCAAATGAAGCAACAGACAAAGGATTAATCTCAAAAATATACAAGCAACTCCTCCAGCTCAACTCCAGAAAAATAAATGACCCAATCAAAAAATGGGCCAAAGAACTCAACAGACATTTCTCCAAGGAAGACATACAGATGGCTAGCAAACACATGAAAAGATGCTCAACATCACTCATTATCAGAGAAATGCAAATCAAAACCACAATGAGGTACCATTATATGCCAGTCAGGATGGCTGCTATCCAAAAGTCTACAAGCAATAAATGCTGGAGAGGGTGTGGAGAAAAGGGAACCCTCTTACACTGTTGGTGGGAATGCAAATTAGTACAGCCACTATGGAAAACAGTCTGGAGATTTCTTAAAAAGCTGGAAATAGAACTGCCATATGACCCAGCAATCCCACTTCTGGGCATACACACCAAGGAAACCAGATCTGAAAGAGACACATGCACCCCAATGTTCATCGCAGCACTGTTTATAATAGCCAGGACATGGAAGCAACCCAGATGCCCATCAGCAGACGAATGGATGAGGAAGCTGTGGTATATATACACCATGGAATATTATTCAGCCATTAAAAAGAATTCATTTGAATCAGTTCTAATGAGATGGATGAAACTGGAGCCCATTATACAGAGTGAAGTAAGCCAGAAAGATAAAGACCATTACAGTATACTAACACATATATATGGACTTTAGAAAGATGGTAACGAGAACCCTATATGCAAAACAGAAAAAGAGACTCAGATGTATAGAACAGACTTGTGGACTCTGGGAGAAGGCGAGGGTGGGATGTTTCAAGAGAACAGCATTGAAACATGTATATTATCTAGGGTGAAACAGATCACCAGCCCAGGTTGGGTACATGAGACAAGTGCTCGGGCCTGGTGCACTGGGAAGACCCAGAGGGATCGGGTATAGAGGGAGGTGGGAGGGGGGACTGGGATGGGGAATACATGTAAATCCATGGCTAATTCATTTCAATGTATAACAAAAACTACTGTAATGATGTAATGTAATTAGCCTCCAACTAATAAAAATAAATGGAAAAATAAAAAAGTAAAAAAAAATAAAAAATAAAAAATAAAAAAAAGATACAGATGAATGGAAAAGAAAATCAGAAAGGATAGCTACTGCTGAGGAAGTAGGGTGTAGGTGGAGCATATGGCAGGCAAGGTGGGATCAAGGAAGTTTTAAAACTAAAGGAGACAAACCAAAATAAAAGTTCATTATTTGGTCATCAAAGGAACACATTTTGAACAGAATGAAGATAACCCAATGAAAAAACTTTATTTGATTCATCAAGTACAATTCCCTGATTTTTAGATGTGTTCTGATTATTTATTTCTAAAGTTCTTACTGGTAAAGGACTGCTTAGTGATGCCCAACATCCAACCAAAAAAATTATTAGAATTTCCAAAGGGGAAAAATGTAACCCATAACACATTTTTTAAAAATAATCATTTAAATCAGCTTCAGAAATTATAGAAATGATTGAATTGGCTGAAGAGATCTTTAAACCACTAATATCAATATGCTTAATGAAGAATAAAAATAAACAGGGAGGAAAACTAGGAAAAATAAACAAATGAGACTTCTAAAACTGAAAAAATATAGTATTGGAATGAACAATTATTTGGATTAATTACACAAGAGACTAGACATTGCAGAATGAAAGAATTGGGAAGTAAAACACAGCAATAGAGACTATCTAAACTGAACCAAAGAGAGCAAAAAGGCAGAAAAATATGAATTAAAACACAGTGACATGTAGTGGATAAGATAAAAATATATAAAATATGTGTATTTGGAGATTCAAAATAAGGGCTGTGTGGAAAAATACTAAGAAAAGATAAATGAAGTTTTTCCAAATTTTTTGAAAACTGTAAATCCACTGATTCGAAAAGCTAAACAAACCCCAAACAAGGTAATGAAATAATTCTCAGAAAACATGACAATGTAAATACTGAAATTCAGTGGTAAACAAATAAACAAAAATATCTTAAGATCAGCCAGGGAAATTTGACACATAATATACAGGGAACAAAAGGATAAGTGTTATTTACTGACTTTTTGTTGGAGGCAATGAAAGTCAGATGACAATATAAAAACATATTTAAAGTATTGGAGTTGGGCATTTGTTACCCTAGAACTGAATCAGCTATGAAAATACTTTTTAAAACTGAATGAAAATTAAAATGATTTCAGGTCAGTGAAAGATGATAGACTTGGAGGCCACCAGGCACACACTACACAAAACTGCCTCAGAAAGTTCCTCAAGCTAAAGGGAGATGACAGCAGATGAAAACAAGGATCCTCTCAAAGCTGCAGAGACTGTGCTAAATGCTGATTCTCTATGAGAAGATTTAAGGCAAAATATTAGCAACAAACTATAAGCTTCATAATAAATTTATAAGTAGAATGTATGACAATGATAGCACCAAAGACAAGAACAGGTAAGTGGAAGAAAACTATAGTGACTGACATTGCATGTTGTGACATAATATCATTTCGAGGTAGAATGTAATCAAAGATTAATAATTCAACATGGGCTTCCCCAGTGGTTCAGTGGTGAACAATCCATCTGCCAACGCAGGAGATGCGGTTTCGATCCCAGGTCTAGGAAAATCCCACATACCACGGAGTAACTAAGCCCATGCACCACAACTAGGGAGCCTGTGCTCTAGAGCCCAGGGGCCACGACTACTGAAGCTTGTGCACCCTAGAACTTGTGCTCCAAAACAAGAGAGGCCACCGCAATGAGAACCTCGTGCACTGCAGCTAGAGTGTAGCCTCTGATCTCTGCAACTAGAGAAAAACCCATGCATCAGTGAAGACCCAGCACAGCCAAAAATAAATAAAAATTATTTAAAATTTAAAAAAATAATTCAACATTATTATCACCTAAAAATCTGATATGATTAATAAGCCAATAGAATTTTAAGATAAAATAATAAAATATACTCAAAGATTAAAATAGGAACAAAGATATAACAAATAGCAGACAAGTACACTTAAACCCAATTATATCAATAGTTACATTAAATGTAAATAATTTAAGTACTCCAAATAAACAAGATGATAAGACCAGATAAAATAAGACAAAACAATATACTATCTATAAATTTATATATGTTTAAATATAAACACAGAAACATATTAAAAAGGTGAAAAATTATATACTATGCAAACACAAATCAGAGAAAGCTGTATACAGCATCTATATTAATATCCTACAAAGTCAGACTATAAGACAAAGAATACATTCAGAGAAAAAGAAATATTTTATGGTAATAAAATACAAAAGAAATTATATACTATCAAAACTGGTGGCTTAAAAATATAAAGTGATGCTTAGAAGAAAATTTAGAACCTTGATGCTTCCTTGATGCCTACATTAGAATAAAAATAGAAACAGAAGAAAATGATCCGAGACCCAAGAATCTATAAAAGCAACAACAATCATAATTGAAAAGCGAGAGTCATTCAGTCATGTCTGACTCTTTGTGACCCCATGGTCTATACAATCCATGAAATTCTCCAGGCCAAAATACTGGAGTGGGTAGCCTTCCCTTCTCCAGGGGATCTTCCCAACCCAAGGATCAAACCCAGGTGGCCCGCATTGCAGGTAGATTCTTTACCAGCTGAGCCACAAGGGAAGCCCAGGAATACTGAAGCCTATCCCTTCTCCAGGGGATTCTTCCCAATCCAGGAATCAAACAGGGGTCTCCTGCATTGCAGGCAGACTCTAGCAACTGAGCTATCAGAGAAGATCATAACTGAAAAAGAGGAGTGAAAACTGAGTACAGAAATCAATTAAGTAGAAAGCAAATACAAATCAAAAAAATCAACAGGGTTCATTAGTGATTCTCTTAAAAAGAACATTAACACTGATAATCTTCTAGCAAAACCACTTAAGCAAAAAGAAGGAACAAATTAACAACACCAGTAACAAAAGGAGGAATATCATTATAGATCTTTCCAACATCTAAAGATAAGAGATATGAACCAGCGTTATTCTAATTTGAAAATTTTTTTTGTAAAGTGGGCCTTGTCCTTGAAAACACATTACTTGTGAAACACAACTCACTGAAATCTGATACAAAAAAAAGAGAGAAAAATATGAGTAAACTTATATTTGTTAAATAAACAGAATCTGTATTATAAAAACTTTCCTCTAAGAAAACTGCAACCTCCTAGCACTTCCACAGAGATCAGAAATGACTGGAGGGAGGAGCCAAGATGGCGGAGGAATAGGACGGAGAGACCACTTTCTCTCCTACAAATTCATCCAAAGAACATTTGAACGCTGAGCAAATTTCACAAAACAACTTCTGATCGCTAGCAGAGGACATCAGGCGCCCAGAAAAGCAGCCCATTGTCTTCGAAGGGAGGTAGGACAAAATATATACGATAATAAGGGAGTCAAAAGAGCTACGGACGGAGACCCGTCCCGGGAAGGGAGTCTTAATAGAGGAAGTTTCCAATCACCAGGAAACCCTCTCACTGGCGGGACTGGGGGAAGTTTTCTGCATTCTAACTGGGAGGAAAAATTAAACAAGGCCCACAGATTACGGGCCTAAAAGCAACTCCCAGCAGAAAAGTACCCCAGACGCCCGTACCCGCCAGCAACAAGCGGGGCGGAACGGAGAGGAGCGGGCGGCATTGCTTAGGGTGAGGACCGGCCCGAAGACCCTGAGAGCAATCGGAGGAAGCTTTTTTAAACTGTGGGATAGCAAGGGACAAAATTAACTGGCCCGAACACACTGCCGGCGGTTCGCAAAACAAAGGGACTGAGAATCTCCAGAGAAGAGCCGGCCCATTCCCGCTGGAGGTAGGAGGCAGGGGGGAGGGGAAAAGGGCAAACTCAGCCCCTGAGAAGCCACCCCCTCCCACACTGCAAACAGGCCCCGGTTCCTATCTAAAGACTTCCTGAGACCCGACTGGCGGTGCGCGCTGGGGCCGCGGAGGGAAAAAGCACGCCGTACCCAGGGAGAGTGCGCCCAAGCCTCTGGCTGCGTGAACCGCTCAGGCCGGGGAAGGCACAAAACGCAGGAGCAACCGAATCTGCGCTTTTGTGGAGTACCCGAAAACTGGAACCGCACTCAACGCAGAGCCCGCTCCATATAGAGCAGCCGGGAGTCTGAGCAGTGTAGACGGCGAAAGCACAGACACCCGTGAGCGGGGCAAACCCAGTGTGGCCAGAACACGGTGAGTGCTATCCACACAGAGCGATATCTGTCTGCAGCGCCCCGCCCTCCCCGTAGCAGGACTGAACTGAACTAGAGAACCTAAATAAGAGATCACCTCCGCCCTCCTGTGTCAGGGCGGAAATTAGACACCAAAGAGACGGCAAACAGAAGCCAAATAAACAAAGGGAATCGCTTCAGAAAGGACCGGTGCAACAGATTAAAATCCCTGAAGGTAACACCGACTACACGGGAAGGGGCCTACAGATATCGAGAAGTGTAAGCTGGAAAGAGGAGCTATCTGAAATTGAACTGAACCTACGCTGACCGCAACAACCTCAGAGAAATTCCTTGATATATATGTACATATTTTTTTTAATTAAAAAAAAAATTTTTTTTTCTTTCTTTTTTTTAATTTTTTATTTTTTCTCTTTTATTTTCTTTTATAATTCCCTATTACTCCCCCATTACTCCTCAACTTTCATTTTCATATATTTTTACGATTTTTTTAATTAGGGAAAAAAAATTTTTTTTCTTTTTTTTTTTTTCTTTTCCTTGTTTTTCCCTCCTATTTCCTTTTAGAGTCCTCTAATACTCCTCTATTATTCCTTAACTTTCATTTTCATTTCACTATAACCTTGCCAAAAAAAAAAAAACGAGAGAGAGAAACCCTATTTTTAAACTGAACTTCATATACAGTTCTAAATTTTTTTGTGTGTTTTTGTTTTTAAATATTGTATTTCAAAGAGTCTAACCTCTACACTAGATTTTCAATCTTTGTTTTTCAGTAGTATGTGATATAAATTTTGGTCATTTAAGAATCCAATATTCAGTTCCCATTTCTATTCAGGAGTGTGGTGATACTCTCCCACTTTTGACTCTCTGTTTTCTACCTCAGAACACCTCTATTTCCTCCATTCCCCTTCTCTTCCCAATCCAACTCTGTGAATCTTTGTGGGTGTCTGGGCTACGGAGAACACTTTGGGAACAGATAACTGCGTAGATCTGTCTCTCTCCTCTTGAGTCCCCTTTTTCTCCTCCTGCTCACCTCTATCTCCTTCCTCCCTCTCCTATTCTTCATGTAACTCTGTGAACCTCTCTGGTTGTCTCTCACGGTGGAGAATCTTTTCACCATTAACCTAGAAGTTTTATTATCAGTGCTGTATAGTTGGAGAAGCCTTGAGAATATTGGAAGAATAAAACTGAAATCCAGAGGCAGGAGACTTGAGCCCAAATCCTGAGAAAACCAGAAAACTCCTGACTACATGGAACATTAAGGAATAAGAGACCATCCAAAAGCTTCCATACCTACACCAAAACCAACCACCACCCAAGAGCCAATAAGCTCCAGTACAAGACATACCACGCAAATTCTTTAGCAACGCAGGGACATAGACCTGAGTGTCAACATACAGGCTCTCCAAAGTCACACCTAACACAGAGACCCATCGCAAAACTCATTACTGGACACTCCATTGCACTCCAGAGAGAAGAAATCCAATTCCATGCACCAGAACGCTGACATAAGCTTCCCTAACCAGGAAACCTTGACAAACCAATCGTCCAACCCCACCCACTGGGTGAAACCTCCACAATAAAAAGGAATCTCAGACCACAAGAATACAGAAAGCCCACTCCAGACACAGCAATCTAAACATGATGAAAAGGCAGAGAAATACCCAACAGCTAAAGGAACATGAAAAAAGCCCACCAAGTCAAACAAAAGAGGAGGAAATAGGGAATCTACCTGAAAAAGAATTTAGAATAATGATAATAAAAATGATCCAAAATCTTGAAAACAAAATGGAGTTACAAATAAATAGCCTGGAGACAAAGATTGAGAAGATGCAAGAAAGGTTTAACAAGGACCTAGAAGAAGTAAAAAAAAGTCAATTAAAAATTAATAATGAAATAAATGAGATCAAAAACACTCTGGAGGGAACCATGAGTAGAATAACAGAGACAGAAGATAGGATAAGTGAGTTAGAAGATAAAATGGTGGAAATAAATGAAGCAGAGAGGAAAAAAAAAAAGAATCAAAAAAAATGAGGACAACCTCAGGGACCTCTGGGACAATCTGAAGCGCCCCAACATTCAAATCATAGGAGTCCCAGAAGAAGAAGACAAAAAGAAAGGCCATGAGAAGATACTCGAGGAGATAATAGCTGAAAACTTCCCTAAAATGGGGAAGGAAATAGCCACCCAAGTCCAAGAAACCCAGAGAGTCCCAAACAGGATAAACCCAAGGCGAAACACCCCAAGACACATATTAATCAAATTAACAAAGATCAAACACAAAGAACAAATATTAAAAGCAGCAAGGGAGAAACAACAAATAACACACAAAGGGATTCCCATAAGGATAACAGCTGATCTATCAATAGAAACCCTTCAGGCCAGAAGGGAATGGCAGGACATACTTAAAGTAATGAAAGAGAATAACCTACAACCTAGATTACTCTACCCAGCAAGGATCTCATTCAGATATGAAGGAGAACTCAAAAGCTTTACAGACAAGCAAAAGCTGAGAGAATTCAGCACCACCAAACCAGCTCTTCAACAAATACTAAAGGATCTTCTCTAGACAGGAAACACAGAAAGGTGGTATAAACGTGAACCCCAAACAACAAAATAAATGGCAACGGGACCATACCTATCAATAATTACCTTAAATGTAAATGGGTTGAATGCCCCAACCAAAAGACAAAGTCTGGCTGAATGGATACAAAAGCAAGACCCCTATATATGCTGTCTACAAGAGACCCACCTCAAAGCAAGGGACACATACAGACTAAAAGTGAAGGGCTGGAAAAAAATATTCCACGCAAACGGAGACCAAAAGAAAGCAGGAGTCACAATACTCATATCAGATAAAATAGACTTTCAAATTAAGTCTGTGTAAAGAGACAAAGATGGACACTACATAATGATCAAAGGATCAATCCAAGAAGAAGATATAACAATTATAAATATATATGCACCCAACATAGGAGCACCGCAATATGTAAGGCAAACACTAACGAGTATGAAAGAGGAAATTAATAGTAACACAATAATAGTAGGAGACTTTAATACCCCACTCACAACTATGGATAGATCAACTAAACAGAAAATGAACAAGGAAACACAAACTTTAACGGACACAATGGACCAGCTAGACCTAATTGACATCTATAGGACGTTTCACCCCAAAACAATCAACTTCACCTTTTTCTCAAGTGCACACGGAACCTTCTCCAGAATAGATCACATCCTGGGCCGTAAATCTAGTCTTGGTAAATTCAAAAAGATTGAAATCATTCCAGTCATCTTTTCTGACCACAGTGCAGTAAGATTAGATCTCAATTACAGGAAAAAAATTATTAAAAATTCAAACATATGGAGGCTAAACAACACGCTTCTGAATAACCAATAAATCATAGAAGAAATCAAAAAAGAAATCAAAATATGCATAGAAATGAATGAAAATGAAAATACAACAACCCAAAACCTATGGGACACTGTAAAAGCAGTGCTAAGGGGAAGATTCATAGCATTACAGGCCTACCTCAAGAAACAAGAAAAACGTCAAATAAATAACCTAACTCTACACCTAAAGCAACTAGAGGAAGAAGAAATGAAGAACCCCAGGGTTAGTAGAAGGAAAGAAATCTTAAAAATTAGGGCAGAAATAAATGCAAAAGAAACTAAAGAGATCATAGGAAAAATTAACAAAGCTAAAAGCTGGTTTTTTGAAAAAATAAACAAAATTGACAAACCATTAGCAAAACTCATTAAGAAACAAAGGGAGAAGAACCAAATTAACAAAATTAGAAATGAAAATGGAGAGATCACAACAGACAACACTGAAATACAAAGGATCATAAGAGACTACTACCAGCAGCTCTATGCCAATAAAATGGACAACTTGGAAGAAATGGACAAGTTCTTAGAGAAGTATAACTTTCCAAAACTGAACCAGGAAGAAATAGAAGATCTTAACAAAACAATCACAAGCAAGGAAATCGAAACTGTAATCAGAAATCTTCCAGCAAACAAAAGCCCAGGACCAGATGGCTTCACAGCTGAATTCTACCAAAAATTTAGAGAAGAGCTAACACCTATCTTACTCAAACTCTTCCAGAAAATTGCACAAGAAGGTAAACTTCCAAACTCATTCTATGAGGCCACCATCACCCTAATTCCAAAACCAGACAAAGATGCCACAAAAAAAGAAAACTACAGGCCGATATCACTGATGAATATAGATGCAAAAATCCTTAACAAAATTCTAGCAAACAGAATCCAACAACATATTAAAAAAATCATTCATCATGACCAAGTGGGCTTTATCCCAGGAATGCAAGGATTGTTTAATATCCGCAAGTCAATCAATGTAATACACCACATTAACAAATTGAAAGATAAAAACCATATGATTATCTCAATAGATGCAGAAAAAGCCTTTGACAAAATTCAACATCCATTTATGATTAAAACTCTCCAGAAAGCAGGAATAGAAGGAACATACCTCAACATAATAAAAGCTATATATGACAAACCCACAGCAAGCATCACCCTCAATGGTGAAAAATTGAAAGCATTTCCCCTGAAATCAGGAACAAGACAAGGGTGCCCACTCTCACCACTACTATTCAACATAGTTTTGGAAGCTTTGGCCACAGCAATCAGGGCAGAAAAAGAAGTAAAAGGAATCCAGATAGGAAAAGAAGAAGTGAAACTCTCTCTGTTTGCAGATGACATGATCCTCTACATAGAAAACCCTAAAGACTCTACCAGAAAATTACTAGAGCTAATCAATGAATACAGTCAAGTTGCAGGATATAAAATTAACACACAGAAATCTCTTGCATTCCTATACACTAACAATGAGAAAACAGAAAGAGAAATTAAGGAAACAATACCATTCACCATTGCAACAAAAAAAATAAAATACTTAGGAGTATATCTACCTAAAGAAACAAAAGACCTATACATAGAAAACTATAAAACACTGATGAAAGAAATCAAAGAGGACACAAACAGATGGAGAAATATACCGTGTTCATGGATTGGAAGAATCAATATTGTCAAAATGGCTATACTACCCAAAGTAATCTATAGATTCAATGCAATCCCTATCAAACTACCAACGGTATTTTTCACAGAACTAGAACAAATAATTTCACAATTTGTATGGAAATACAAAAAACCTCGAATAGCCAAAGTAATCCTGAGAAAGAAGAATGGAACTGGAGGAATCAATCTGCCTGACTTCAGTCTCTACTACAAAGCCACAGTCATCAAGAGAGTATGGTACTGGCACAAAGACAGAAATATAGATCAATGGAACAGAATAGAAAGCCCAGAGATAAATCCACGAACCTATGGTCACCTTATCTTCGACAAAGGAGGCAAGGATATACAATGGAAAAAAGATAACCTCTTTAACAGGTGGTGCTGGGAAAACTGGTCAACCACCTGCAAAAGAATGAAACTAGAACACTTTCTAACACCATACACAAAAATAAACTCAAAATGGATTAAAGATCTAAATGTAAGACCAGAAACTATCAAACTCCTAGAGGAGAACATAGGCAAAACACTCTCCGACATAAATCACAGCAAGATCCTCTATGACCTACATCCCAGAATTTCAGAAATAAAAGCAAAAATAAACAAATGGGACCTAATGAAACTTAAAAGCTTTTGCACAACAAAGGAAACTATAAGCAAGGTGAAAAGACAGCCCTCAGATTGGGAGAAAATAATAGCAAACGAAGCAACAGACAAAGGATTAATCTCAAAAATATACAAGCAACTCCTCCAGCTCAACTCCAGAAAAAAAATGACCCAATCAAAAAATGGGCCAAAGAACTAAACAGACATTTCTCCAAGGAAGACATACAGATGGCTAACAAACACATGAAAAGATGCTCAACATCACTCATTATCAGAGAAATGCAAATCAAAACCACAATGAGGTACCATTATATGCCAGTCAGGACGGCTGCTATCCAAAAGTCTACAAGCAATAAATGCTGGAGAGGGTGTGGAGAAAAGGGAACCCTCTTACACTGTTGGTGGGAATGCAAATTAGTACAGTCACTATGAAAAACAGTGTGGAGATTTCTTAAAAAGCTGGAAATAGAACTGCCATATGACCCAGCAATCCCACTTCTGGGCATACACACCAAGGAAACCAGATCTGAAAGAGACACGTGCACCCCAATGTTCATCGCAGCACTGTTTATAATAGCTAGGACATGGAAGCAACCCAGATGCCCATCAGCAGACGAATGGATGAGGAAGCTGTGGTATATATACACCATGGAATATTACTCAGCCATTAAAAAGAATTCATTTGAATCAGCTCTAATGAGATGGATGAAACTGGAGCCCATTATACAGAGTGAAGTAAGCCAGAAAGATAAAGACCATTACAGTATACTAACACATATATATGGACTTTAGAAAGATGGTAACGAGAACCCTATATGCAAAACAGAAAAAGAGACTCAGATGTATAGAACAGACTTGTGGACTCTGGGAGAAGGCGAGGGTGGGATGTTTCAAGAGAACAGCATTGAAACATGTGTATTATCTAGGGTGAAACAGATCACCAGCCCAGGTTGGGTACATGAGACAAGTGCTCGGGCCTGGTGCACTGGGAAGACCCAGAGGGATCGGGTGGAGAGGGAGGTGGGAGGGGGGACTGGGATGGGGAATACATGTAAATCCATGGCTAATTCATTTCAATGTATAACAAAAACTACTGTAATGATGTAAAGTAATTAGCCTCCAACTAATAAAAATAAATGGGAGAAAAAAAAAAGAAATGACTCCCACAGCAGGATAAAGGAAGAGAGGGAGGGAAGGGATGAGGGCAGGAAGGAAGTGTAACACAGAGGCTCTGGTGAATGTAGGAGTTGACCTGCATCTTTCCAACCCTCCCCTCCTGCAATCCTTGCATCTTCATCCCCTCAGCAGTTTGTACTTCAGTACTGTAGTTCCTGGTGGCTCAGAAGATAATCAAGACTCTGCCTGCAATGCAGGAGACCCAGGTTTGATCCCTGGGTGAGAAAGATCCCCTGGAGAAGGAAATGGCAACCCACTCCAGTATTCTTGCCTGGAGAATCCCATGGACAGAGGAGCTTAGTGGGCTGCGGTCCATGGTGTCACAAAGAATAGGACAGGACTGAAGCAGCTTAGCACACTTGCACCACAGTCCTGCTCAATTTGTTTAGCCCCTCATTGAAGTCCCCTCGTTATTTCAAACAAGCTTCTCGACATTCTTCTCTGGTCATTGTTTCCACTCTAGATTTCTCCTAAACACAGTACTTCACTTCCAACAATCCACCACTGAGGCTGAAATTTCTCTCCCATACCTGACTCCTAAGATTAACCAGAAGAAACTCCAAGAGTTCAATTTCGATGAAGAAAATGAAAAAACAAGCTATTCTAATCGTATCTCTACTACATCACCACCACTTTAACTTATCTTTGCATCGTTAAAACATGTCTGAAAATACAGAAAAAACAGACCAAGGGGAGGAAACTAATGACAAAAAGAGAAATAGAAGGAACCTGGAACCATTCATAAAAATGTGAGAGCCTAAGTTAGAGCAATGGTGGTCAGGGAATACAAACCACAATCGGGGTTTAAATATCAGAACACTCTCCAATTCTTTACTTTTAAGTGTAACTTAACTGGAATTAATATCAAGACATGAATCTTCTTAGGATGATAACATTGGGAGTTCTAATTTCACAGAAAGTTCAAACCTCACACACTCCATTTTCATTCAGATAGTGATTTATCAAAATATGGTAGACACACCTGTAGTGTTTTCACAAATTTATCTGCAGTTAGAACCATGATTAGGACATTGTGACAATGAGGAAGGTTACTTGAGATGCCAGAAAACAGGTTTGCTTAAACAAAAATTTCTAACTAAAATTTAAAAGCTCCTTGAAAATAATTACTTTTAATAAGAATAATAGAGAGAATGGAAGGAAATGTTTTGAAGAGATGAATAGATTTATGACATAAGTGCTGTAATGGTTTCACAAATGCATACTTATCAAGCAGTTTTGTATGTCAGTCATACCTCAATAAAGTACCTTTCAAAAAGGGAAAGAATTGTTTTCTTAAGGGCTTCAACTAGAATCATTAAAGGTCTGCTGAAGGTGAGATTAGAAAAGATCACTTTTCCAATGATCTCCCTCAATATAAACACCCAAGACCTGACTGGCTGTGGCTGCTAAGGACCTACTGCAGGTGTCCTCAGGGCTCCCTTGTCCCACAATCACATCAGGTGGGGTGATTCTTGCCTAAGACCAGCTCCCTATTTGAGGGAATTTACTGTGATAACTGACAATATCTTCCTCCAGTCCAGCTGCTCTGATGGGATTAATATCCTGGACATCCAATCCATAATTATGATAACAACTAGAAGCATCTCTGTAAAATACTGTGACCACCCACTCACACCGTAGGTTCACTGTTGTATTTACTGCATCCACCTTGGCACAGGTCAAACACATTGACATTACTGAGCACTTCATAGGAGTCACTTCAGATCCTCTTAGCGTCACTGCCTCTTACACGTGATGCACTTCAGCTACTGTGTTGTAAACTTCAAGACTTCACTTTCTTGGTCCCTCAACATCCCTGCAAATGTGATGTGAGCTCCCCACTCGGTTGATCAGGTGCACCAGTGTGATGAGACTGTTTTCTGCCACAAGTTCCACTTCTGGCTTCCTCTGACTGTGATCTAGGGACATTTAAATGCACCAGTGAAATCCCCTCACACCTTTTCCTTGTGTAACTGCACCCTGACCCCCGGTATGGTCACTTGCCCATAGGTCTTAACAGTGCCCTTTTGGGTCACCATTGCTTGGTTGAGCCTATTCTATTGACACATCCCCCACATACCAACCTGATGGAGTGTGGTGACTGAGTTTTAGGACCTATGAGTATGATAAACCTTGTTGCCTACAACTCTTCTGTGACCCCCACCACCACCATGTAGCCACACCCTACTGACCATTATATCAAAGAATACAGAACAATTACCATGATAAGACTATGTCACAGAGGTCAAACACAACAGGTATATCTGTATGAAAATTTTGACCTGACTTCTCTACCTTCTGTGACACATCACACAGACCCCTCACCCAAGCATGTTCTAAAGGCTATAATCCATAATCTCGAGTCATTCTGGTGATAAGACAGATGCTTTTCCTGCTAGAGATCCCCACACAGACCAGACAGGACTTACCTGAGCAGACTACTCCAGTATCCTGGTCATGGGAATAGCTTTTATTACGATAGTCTTCAATATCAGAATGCCTACAGTCACTGACAGTTGACTCTGTCCCTTCACATGAAGTATACAAAAGCCATATGGGGCCAAGTCCTGGCCCAAAATAAGCCCCTCCAGGAAAACCAATGGCAGCTCCACAATCCAGCTGTCTACACACTACAGACGCATCCTTCAAGCTCCAGTAGTCATCATCCACTGTGCCCCATTCTCCGTGGTGCTTCACTTCCACTCTCCCCTCACAGCGGTGGGCTCCATCCTTCAGCCTCAGCTCCAGATCTGCAAGAGAGAACAGATACAGGACACAGGAGAGACATTAGGAGACTTGCAGTGATATAATATTTAAAATATAAGCTCTCTGAGGAGTAAAAGAGCACATAGGATATAGCATTTGTTGACCTCTGTGGTATAAACATTCCCACAAGGCCAACTTGAAGCCCCCAATGTGCCATCACTGAACCTGGAACAGGAAGGAAGGCACCAGATGTTTCTCACAAGCCTGTGGAGCCAGCTCCAGGGACACCACTGAGGACAGGCCTTCAAAAACTCTGGATGCTGCCCTCCCTGTAGATGTGCCCAAGGTTACTAGGGCCCAGCTTCCCCGTCTCAGTTACAGCTCGTGGCCCGGGATCCAGGGAGGAATCCTCTCTCTCCTTCCCTGTCCACAGGGAACGTCTCATCCAACTTAGGAACAGAGGGCTGGGGTAACAGGCTCTAAAGTGTCCTGGTTATTCCTGACACCTGTGTTCATGTCCGTGTGTAATCCACACTCGAATGTGCCTAGTAACATGCATCTAACAAATGGAATTTGACAAAAGTGATCAGGTGTCATTTTAGCGATTAAGTTTTAAGACGACTCTGGTTTCTGCATTAAAAAGAAGTTCATTTGCAGGAACATTATAGATGGAGACATTAGTAGTGTTCAGCAACATTTAAAATTCTCTTTTGATGAGCTTGTGGAAATAGTAATACTTCCTTGCCTATTTGAAGTTAAGCATAACCATGTGATCTGGCTCATCCAACAAAGTGGCAGAACAAATGATGTCACTTCCGCATAGAAACACTTAAGAGCCAATATGTTTTTCTACCACAGCAAATCCTGCAGCCTTGTATTGCAGTGGGAGCATAATACATGGTGAAGAATAAAACAACCTGAGTGCTTGAAGAATTATGATAGCAGAAGTCCTGTCAAAGTGAACAGAACATGTTATATAAGGATACATTTTGTATTTTTACTATACCATACCTAGCTTACTTTTACTAAAATGGGAAATAACAGCAGAAAATTGACAGGAAGAAAAATACTAAGATAAAGACTAGGTGTATAAAATTCAGAAACATCTATACTAACATCTAAAACCCCAAGAACAAAAAGAGATGTCAGGGTAGATTAGACTTAAGCCTTAGATTTACTGAAAGAAAAAAAAAATGCCAATCTCAAACTCTACACTCAAAACCATTCTCTCAAAGAATAAAAACCTTAAATGTGTCATTACCAAAATGCTGATGTAGGAGACAGCAGCCTCCATCCTCTTAAAAAAGACCAAACCTAGACAGCGATCAGTAACAAAAACAACTCCAGAAAGATCTGGAGTACCCTAAGAAGTTTGACCATGCCAAGATGCTGTCATTTTGGAGGCATCATTACATCCTCCAAACCAGAATCGCTCAGTGTCAAGGGTGCCAGGAGAGTTCCTCTCGACCAGGAGGGTAAGAGCAGGCTGAGTAACCAGTGTCCCTAGCCTTTGGGGGCACCATACGAAAATCCTGCTTCAGGTTCACTTCCCGCAGACCTGCAAAGCTGAGCCAGTCTTATAGAGATGGCTAGGCAAAAGAAAGAAGAGCAAAGGACCAATAGCAACCACATGGCAGGAGCAATCACAGTTCACAGTGACCCTACTCTGCAGACAGATGCAGCAGATTTTTCACCTGAAAGAATTAATAACAAGCACAGATGATGGTTTTCCAGTAGTCAAGTATGGATGTGAGAGTTGGACCATAAAGAAGGCTGAGCCCTGAAGAGTTGATGCTTTTGATCTGTGGTGCTTGAGATGACTCTTGAGAGTTCTTTGGATGGCAAGGAGATCAAACCAGTCAATCCTAAAGGAAATCAACCCTGAATATTTATTGAAAGGACTGATACTGGAGCTGAAGCTCCAATACTTCGGCCACCTGATGCAAAGAGCTGACTCATTGGGAAAGACCCTGATGCTGGGAAAGACTGAAGGAAAAGGAGAAGGACAGCACAGGATGAGATGGTTAGATAGCATCACCAGCTCAATGGACATGAGTTTGAGTAATGAGCCATTGTTGGTCTTGGCCTTTGCTGCCTTCCTAGGCCTTCCCACAACATGAGCATCTGCAACCATCATCTCCCCTACAGAGGCACCTGCAACAGGCCCCCAAAGCCAAGTGTGTGCACACCATTGGCTCTGGCCACCGCCACTGCTGGTCATGATCCCTAGGCTTTGAAACCGGAGGCACTGCTGAGGACACAACTACCATTCCAGTGACAGCAGACCCCCTGCAACACTAGCCAAACACCACACAATCCTGTGGACGTAAGCAGGCTGAGCCAAACAGCCTCATGTTCTCCCAGACCCAGTGCCACCTTATGCCTCTGCACTTGGCACCCTGCAATAAATACATTCCAGTGTGCCCCTACCCAGAGGTGAAAGGCTTTCTCTACTGAAATCAGGACTTAGTGTCTGGCAGAGGTGACAGCTTTTTTAAATGTGCAGACATCTACAAGAGAATAAGACCTCAAGAAGAATCGGGGAAACAAAATCCCACCAAAGGAATACAGTAAACCTCCTGTAACCAGTTCAAATTAATAATGGAGATCCAAGAATTGCCTGACAAAGAATTCAAAATAATACTTCAAAAGATGCTCAGAGAGTTACAAGAGAATTCAAATATTTTTTGACACCAGGAAAATAATACAAATAAAATAAGAGCAATAAAGACATATAAAATTTTTTTAAAAAACTAACCAGATATTTTGAAGCTGAATAATAAATGAATGGGCTTCCCAGGTGGTGCTAGTGGTAAAGAACCCATCTGCCAGTGCAGGAGATGTAAGAGACTTATGTTCGATCCCCGGGTCTGGAAGATCCCCTGGAGGAGTACATAGCAACCCACTCCAGTATTCTTGCTTGGTGAATCTCATGGACAGAGGACCCTGGTGGGCTACAGTCCATGGAGTCACAAAGAGTCACATGAAGGAGGCAATTTAGCATGAACATACAACAATGAGTAAATTGAAGAATTCAGTACAAAGATTCAACAACAAACTTGACCAAGGAAAAGAAAAAAATAAAAGAATAAGTTAGAAGAAAGATCAGTTGAAAGTATCCAATTAGAGGAACAAAAAGAGAATGAAAGGAATATAGAAAGCAATGGGAACTGTGTACACGGTAAAGAGAAACAATGTATTGAATGGAGTCACAGGAGAAGTGAAGGAGAAAAGAAATAATGGCTGAGGACTTCCCTGGTGGTGAAGTGGATAAGAATACACCTGCCAATGCAGGGGACATGAGTTCAATCCCTGGTCCAGGAAGATTCCACATGCCGCAGAGCAACTAAGCCGGTGTGTCACAACTACTGAAACCTGTGCACCTAGAGCCTGTGGTCTGCACCAAGAGAAGCCACCGCAGTGAGAAGTCTGTGCACTGCAGCGAGGAGTAGCCCCTGCTTACCACAACTAGAGAAAGCCCGCATGCAGCAAGGAGACCTAGCAAAGAAAGAAAGACAGGCTGAGAATTTCCCAAACGGGGGGAAATCTGGACATCTAAGTTCTAAGCTAATAAATAACCCCAAAACTTCAATCCAAAACAACCATCTCCAAGACGCACAGAGTAAAGTGTCTGAATGCAAAGACAAAGAGAGAATTCAAAAAGTCTAAGGAGAAGAAAAAAATTCTGTCACTCAGGAAGACTCCCCTAAGCAGATCAGCGGATTTGTCCAAAGAAACCTTGCAGACCAAGATAGAAGGATTGATGACATACTCCACTCTCACTCAGAGGGAAGCAGCTCCCAGGGAGGGGCAGGAAAGGGCATGAGAGAAAGAGCTCCCTAGGAGTCACGGCAGCTCCTGGGAGGGGAAAGGACCTTCCCAGGCCCCCAGCACGACAGGAAATGAGTCACAGGGACCAGGGCAGGGACTTAGGAGCTTATACACAGAGGCTATGCATCAACTGATCTCTACAGACAAGAGGTCCTCTCTCCTGGATGCGGGCTTCTCTGCTCCATAATGGACACCCAGTGGGAACAGGCGAGGCCAGCAGACAGAGCCTCTCACAGAGCCCAGTGCTGGGCAGACACATCAACAAGCAGAGGGGAGCCCAGGGTATAGGCGAGAGGAGCCAGAGAGAGGCAGGCAGGTGCACGATTGTCTCTGATCCAGTTACAAGGAGCGGCCATGACACCCAGCACTGTGAGACCCTGTGTGCTTCACAGACCAACGGACTCAGTCCCTGCTCAGCGGCCCCGTTCCTCTCACAGAGACAGGATCCATCCCCCTTACACACACATACACACACACACACACACAGCCTCACACACACACATACATATTCTCACACAAATACACACACACTCACACGCTACTCAAACACTCCTCACACACCCTCACTCACCCTCACATACTCCTCACACACCCTCATACACCACTCAGACATTCCTCACATAGTCCCCACATACACACACTCTTCACACCCTCACACACACAAATACATAAACTCCTCACACACACACACCCTCACACACTCCTCACCTGCACACATCCACACACACACACACACACACACACACACAGCACAAAGCCTACAGGAGCACAGACACAGGAAACACGGGGATCTAAAGGCAGTGCTCACACACCAGGCATGTGGAGCACGTGGGAACAGCCCAGATCCAAGCTGAGGTCAGTCGCTGGAATTTGCACACACTGGGAGTCACTGGGACCCCTAGAAACTCCCTGAGAACAAGGGAGACAGCAAGGGGAGTCAGATTGACCCACCTCGGTCCAGATCAAACCTCACTGGTCTGTAAAATCTGCCTCTATGACCAATGGACTCCCCACGGGATAGCGACCAGTATTCACAGTCGGAGTGCTTTGTTTTTGGCCAAAAACACTAAGAATGCGGCTCCACAACTCCATACCCCTTTCCCTTTATCAAGGTGTCCACTACCTGGTGTAGACCCAGGACAGAGGGGCAGCTCTTACCTTGACCACCCACCACGGTGCCGAGGAGGAGGACACAGAGTCCCTGGAGGGAGAGGTGTCGGCTCAGAGCCATCCTGACCCCACGTCCTCAAGGTCACAGTCCCAGCTGCAGGATCAGCCTGTGAGGAGGCGTCAGGGTGCCGACTGGGGTCTATATAGACCATCCCCTACATCCTCCCTCCTGAGAGCCAATAGCGACACCTTTCACCATTTCAGGCACTATCGGAGGCTGCATCTGCCACTTTCTGAAGCTCAAACACCAATGAGCTTCTGAATCTTCAACATCTCCTTATATGAGCAACACGGTCCTTTGACCTCCTGCTCCCGTGGTCCTGAATGCTAGGCCCCATGACCGTGGCTGGTGTAGAAAGCTATGAGTACCTTTTTTTCCTCTGATCACCCTGGCCAATCCCCAAGAACTGTGAGGTCTCGCAGGGTCAAGTTGTGGAATCAATTGGCCTGTGGAGAATAACTTTAGTGGAATCAAATATTGATCTCCCCAGTACTGACCTCAGGCCAGAAGCAGAGTACTACAAGAAGGCTTGAAACATAAGAATATTTATTGGGCCAGCAGAAAATGAGGACAAGAGTTGCAGGAATTCACAGGTGACCATAGAGGGGGTGAGGTGGAAACCATTAAGTTGAGGGGTGGAGATTGCAGGTCTTTCTTCTCTTCTCAGAATGATCTGGACACTGGGTCCTGGAGAAGGTGTATTTATGCTCAGTTGTGTCCTAGTCTTTGCGATCCCTGGGCTGTAACCCTCCAGGCTCCTCTATCCATAGGCTTTCCCAAGCAAGAATACTAAGGTGGGTTGCCATCTCCTTCTCGAGGGGTTCTTCTTGACCCAGGGATCAAACCCACGTCTCCTGTGTCTCCTGCATTGACAGGCAGGTTCTTTATTGCTGAACCACCTGGGAAGCCCTATAAGGGATTTTCAGACATGCTAAGTCCCTTTCCCTTTATTGCATTTCATTTTATGTGAAATACCCCTTTCAGCTAGTCAACAAATGATGCTTCAGGAGAGAAAGAGATTGCTGTTACAGGAAACAAAGAGAAAGTAGTAGTCACCATTCAACCCTGGCCCTCCAAAATAGCAGTGGGGATCTCTAGAAGAAAATACGTAGCTTAGAAAGACTGACATTCTCTAAACTTCACATTTTCCCCCTTTGCATATAGCAAGTTTTGTTTGATAGGATTCAGAACACCCTTGTATTATAAGCCATAACTAAAGAAGATGTAAAATATAATTTAATGCAACTGCTCCCAGACAGAGGGATAAATAGAAAGTATTCCACTGCACAATGGCTGCAGGCAAGGGGCAAAGAAGAGGCAAATGAAGCAGAAAAGAGAAGAGGGTTCATTCATTCTAAGTTTAAGAGGAAAGTTAGTGGCAAGAATGGAAGCCAGGTGGGTTGAGGGCACAGAGCCAAGCAGAAGGGACTGATGTCCAGTGTGGCCATTGCTGCCTTGTTGTGTTCCACTGATCAGAGAAGCTCCCAGATGCTCTCCAGAAAGTAGACGAGGGATGAGTATAGAGACTGAGAAGGGCAGTAATTGTGCAAGACAGAGCTCCCCCATCGAAATTCAAGGTCACTAACATACTGCCCTCATTCCTCATCCTCCCTTGGGCTAAAGATTCCCATGATGCACCTTTGTGGTCCACAAAAACCCACCCTGAAGCCCACTCACCCTGACTCTCATCATTTCAGCACAAACGGGGAAAGGACCCATCTGTGACACACACGCCTCAGAGTCCCCACCAGAGCTCAGGGATGGCTTCACACCCTCCCCCACCACACCTGAAGGACTTGGTGAAGCCAACACGGAGGGCAGCTGTGGACCAGGCTACATCCCTGTCACATCCCCCACTGGAAGGACCCCTCATCCCGGTCAGCAGACACAGCTTCTCTGTCCTGCCATGCCCGTCCTTCCTACTTGAGACTCATGCAAATGAAAAGGGAGGAAAAGTCAATTGAACACATGCTTTTCTCCTTCTAAATATGTTAATATTAACCTGTTATTTTATAACACTTACTTGTCTTGTGTTCCTCTGACTTCCAGGCCCCCATCTGTACATGAACTCCCATCTCCTTCTGGATGCTTAACACAGTACTGATAATAACTGATTATAAATGTCAGAACCAGAGTATAAACTCAGGCGCTGGAGTAGGAACAGGATCTGCTCAGTCACTAGAGTCAATGCTCTACTCCCTCTGGGCTGCGAGTCACCGTTCTTTACCCAGTTATGGACTCCACTCCACACCATCACCAGAAACCACCAGACAAACACCTAGAATACAGGATGTGCTTCCTGGAGTCCAGTCATTCCTCCTACAGGGTGACACAGGGATGCATTTAGTGAAC
Organism: Odocoileus virginianus; assembly: GCF_023699985.2. Lineage (NCBI taxonomy): Eukaryota > Metazoa > Chordata > Mammalia > Artiodactyla > Cervidae > Odocoileus > Odocoileus virginianus. Next base: position 241,019 of record NC_069696.1, read on the forward strand.
CAGGTACACATGGTCTCACCTCAGGATTGAGATTCTGCAGGTAACATACAGTTAGGGACTCCATACCCTGTTATAAGGATGGAGTGGGCAGGAAGGAGGGGCTAACCCAGGGCTGGCAGACTGTGCCCAGGCAGCATCCTCTACCCCAGAGCTGGGGATGCAGGGTCAGCATGGACCAACTCACCCTCTGATGAAGTTTCGTCTTTTCTGACACATAAGGAAATCTCAGTGTCCAATCTCATCCAAGATTTGAAGGAAGAAAGCTTTAGGGAGGACACTAACCCAGCTATGTCAACAATGAACTTCAGGGATCAGGAGGACAGGCTCAGGAGCCAGTCTGCCCTGGCCTGACTGAGAGCTCTGCCACATACCATGTGTGTGCCCTTGAACAGGGTCCTTACACTCTCTGTGCAGTGTCTTTGTCTATAAACAAATGGTTATGTTTGTGTATAGATGACAGTTTTGGTTAGAATTAAATGAGTTGGATTAGTAAGAGATATAACCACTAGTTAATAGTAGTACATAGTAGTGATAGAGAAGCAATATTAGGGCCCCTCTCTCCATCCCATCCCAGGAATCACAGCACTCTAGAACAGGAATTAAATTCTGTTACCTGGAGCCTTGACTGGAACTGTCAAAACTCTCCCAGAACCACATGCTGTGATGGTGATTGGGGTCAGAGTTGTGTCTTCCACACATCACCCCTTCTCTCTGTACCCCAGAGAGAGGTTCTACTGCGCAAGAACCTTGACCTTACCAACTGTGAACCTCATGAATTAAGTTGTTTACTTGCTAATTTTACTTTATAAATGGACTTGATAAATGTTCTATGTCTAATTCACCTCCTTATCCCCAGTGCCTGCTAATTAAATATCATAAATGATGTCTATTGTATACCTAAATGAATGACTGTCAGCCAGGTATTTTGCACGAATCATTTCAATCAAAAGAAATCTTTTGAGATATAATTTAACTTGATATTTGGACTTAACAGCACAATGCAAGTTGTGTCACTTGTTGTAATGATATTTCAATATGATTAAATGGTAAAAGCTATGTATGGTTCACTTCAACACTTTGCTGCAAGGAATGCAGTAAATTGCAACACCAGAAACAAGGCTAGCCCCATTCCAAGAGCAGTGCTGAGAGAGCCAGTTCTAAACATGTATAAATGCTGCGTCTTTGTATATCCGAAGATAAAGAAGACAGAGCTCAGCACACTGACAGGTGAACTCTGTGAAGCCTCCTGTTCTGGTCTTAATCAGATATGGCCGTGTGGTTCGGATGTTTATATACTTATCATTTGGCATATTTTCAATTCAAACCACACATAACTGTAACAGGAAGAAATTTTGTTATAAAAAAATTTAGTTTAACAGCTTCCGTATTGAATTAGAAGTGCAGAAGTAAAGAGCAGGAAGAATCCTGTTCTTTAACTTAGACTGTTCTTTTCATCTTATAGATTGTAAAGCAATACAATATGTAGCATTATTGTGCCCAAATCACCATGAAAATATGGAGGTTTCAGAAGGTAAGGAATCTCTTTGCTGGGAAAATTAATAATTAAATATCCTTGGTAAAGGGACATTTTCAGGACCAATCAGAGTGACTAATATACAAAATATTTTAGCATTAAAAAATAACTATACAACTTTAAAAGGAAACAATTAATTGATTTGTTACACCAAAGTGTTGGAGACCCACCTCACCATCTGTGTTCCTTGTACGGATGGGACCAAGGTTGGTAAAGGCTTCTTTACCAAAAACCACTTCTTCACAAGGGCATGTGATGAGCTTGGTCATGAGCTGGCTGAGGTCCAGACCATCATCTCTCTTCAGCCCTTTACAATCTATAACCAACAACATCTAACAGAGAATGTAGCACTGAATTGGCTTCATTCATTCCTCCATAGTGCAGCTTCAGATACCCAGAGACCAGAGCAATCAAAGCTACTAAATCAAAGACAAGCAGATTCTAAGTGGAGAGCATGCAGACCAAGGACCCTTCCCCACTGCTGTTGGAAAGGAAGGAGCCCTCCCACCCCAGACACCATCTGTAGGAGAGACAAGATGTCTCCTTAAATATAGGAAAACCAGTCTCAGCAGGGAGCTTCAACTAGAGTCGACAAGATAATTATTACCATAAACCCGAGCTAACTTGGGGGACAAATTTTAAATGGGAGAGTCTGCAAGTTTAAATGGGAGAGTCTGTGTTAACTTTGTGGAACTTTCAATCCATGCAAACACCACTTGCTACTGCACAAGAGTGAAATCAGTTATAAAAATAGCGAATATTACATTTATGCATATTTGAATTCTCTAGGACATATTTTCAAACCCAATACAGAAAGAAAATATGTATATCTTTCCCTGCTTTTAAATGCACAGAGTTGTCACCTCTGTGAACTCTTTCTAATTCCTCCAGCTCAAAATTACTGCTGTGTTTCTTCAATCTAAAAATTTTCTTATTGTCTCTAAAGTGGGGGCTTCTTGAGAGCAAGCATTGTGTGTTGCTCTTCAATATCTCTATAGAGTCAAGTAAAGGCACATAGAAGGAATTTAACAAATATTGGATGAGAAATGAACGCATGAACAAATGCTGAAAATCACTACGCAGTTAGTGATACTGAGTGGGGAAGGGTGGTGGAGGCAGGGAAGACACAAATCTGACTAATCCCACTCAGCACAGGCTTCGGTGGAGTAACGAGTCAGAGACACACCAGCCAAAGGATCCAAACAGAAAATGCCTTCAAGCCCACTCCAGAGGGTCAGATCACGTTCAATCTCTGCACAGAGCTGTACCTCAGAAGCTTCTCCAAGGTGAGAAAAAACTGACAGCACTGCTCTCAAGAGTTCTACTGAAGGATGTGGATAGACAGTAATACTCATCAAATAGCTGTATTTCTACTCCCCAGTGACTCATTCTGGGCAATGAAACATGGGTGGTGTCACCTGTGTCACTTCCGAGTGGAGGCATGAAAAGCCCAAGTGTGACTCTGTAGTCTCTCTCTTTTTCCTGTCACAGAAGCTGCGTGTTCCAGATGGTGCACGTGCAAGAGCCTCACTGATCACAAACATCTGTAGGTTGTGATGAGTGTGTCTGTATGTATGCATTTGTGTCTGTGTGTGTATATATATGTTTGTATGTGACTGAGATTTGGAGGTCACTTTTTCCAGCAGCAGAACAGAGTCTCTTCTGATGGATACAAAGGAGAAAGAAGACTTGAAAAGAAGACAGAATCTGTCACATGAAGCAGGTACGTTCCTGGATCTCCTCTTCCTTCTGTGTCTTCAAACCAAGCTGCTCCCTCAGGTCTCACCTTGTTTCCTCCGTTGGATTTGGGTGTTTCTCAGTCACCATTTCTGACTGACCAACAACAAGATGTAAGTTCTGTCTAAGTGCACCCGCCCTGGTACATTTCCTGTTCCCTTTACTTCACTCTGTCCTGACAGTCAGGTTCAGTTTCCCGAATTTCTCTCTTAGCATCTTGACCTTCATCCTTAAACAGCTCTTCTTTCCTCTGAGTTAACCAATCCATCATCTTTGATCCTTTTTACCTTCCACCAATCCTGTACTAATGAAAAGGTAGCATGTATTTCTAAGCCCCCTAAGTTTTTTCTTGATTTCCTGAACAAATCTGATTCCTGGATTTAGTGCTCCATGCACTTAATTAACTACTTCACATTTGGTTAAGAAATGATTTTGCTGAAAATTGTTTTCCTCATCTCAAGAACATGGCTGTTTCAAAACCTATATCCTTGTGAGCACAGCCCTAGGGCTTCCCTCATAGGACTTGGAAGGGGCTGGTATAAGGACAGGCTGTGAAAGTGAATCTTCATTAGCTTCATGATTAATCCACCTCTGCTCAGAGTTGATGTAATGACCAACTCCAGAGCTATTGAGCTCCTGTGGGTGGTCATTCTTAAGCCTCTTAAACCCAAGATTAGTGCCACTGGAGTGGCTCTCATAGTTCAAAGTCTGAGTGGTTGCTCAGACTTGAACTCTATGAACTGATGCTCTATTGCACATGGAACTTTGGTGCAGCTGAGTCCAGGCTGCAGACCAGCTTAAGAACACTGGAAACACAGCAACATGTATTCCTCCTTTAACATCTAAAAGTCTGTGAACAGATTCCCTTTTCCTTATCATTGAATCCTTCCGCATCTGGGCATGCTATCCAAGGCTCCTACAGGATGCAGGCATCTGCTGAGGCCCTGCCAGGGCCCAGGATTGAAGTGAGGCCTATTCCTGTGTATAAGCTCTGTATTTCCACTTTCTATAAGTTAATAGATGCTCAGCTAATGTTTATTGAATGATTGAATGGCACTATGCTAGACTTTTAAAAGAAAGTATCTTAAATATAAAGAACTAGTTTTGAGGACATTATTTAGCTAATTGATATTTTTGTTTTAAAGGCAAATGCTTTCAGCAATTAACAAGGCAAAATTTGATTTTCAAAAAGAAGGCACACATCACCACCAGACATATCACAACGAACTCTGCAAATCTCTATCTCTAAGGATACACAAGACAAACCACAACGCACTCACATGTGGCTTCTTATTAAGGGTATCAGAACCAACAGAAGAGACAGGGTATTGGGATGATTTATCATTTGGCAGTTTTTCAATTAAAACCACACAGGAATGTCACAGGATGAAAATTTGCAATTAAAAAAGTACAGCTGCACCATCTATATGATATAAGGAAGAAGATGAGGTGCAGAAAGAGTTCTTTGGCTTGTCATAACAAACAGACTAATTAGTCTTTTATTTTGTGAAAGGAGAGTCCTCTGGAGCTGATCTTGAAGGATGCTGTAGAGACCAAGACAATTCGACTGTTGTGTCCAACAGTTAGAACTGTGAACTGATGATTTTGGATAATGATGTGCTTTGATTTTTTTCTCTTTACTTTTTGTGAATCTACTGTAGGTTTTTAAATTTTTGTTGCCACATGGCTCACATATAACATCTTATAGACATAGTAGTCTCTATTACACTGATAACAAATTAATTTCAATCACATACAAAAGCTCTACCTTTTGATCCCCTCCTACACTTTCTGTTTTTGATGTCAGAATTTGCCTCTCTTTATATTGTATATCACTAACAAAATATTTTTCTCCATAGTTATTTTAATACTTCCCTTAGACTAGAGCTAACTGGTTGTTAGCACACTACCATATTCAGTATTAGAGAATTCTGTATTAGATTACATATTTACATTTACAAGCCTGTTATCTGTTTTCATTTCTTTCATATAATAATTACCATCCTTCGTTTAGCTTGAAGAACTCCCCTCAGCAATCTTGTGAGACAAACCTGTGTTGGTGAACTCCCTCAACTGTTGTTTGTTTGGGAAAGTCTTTATCTCATCTTCATTTCTGAAAGACAACCTTCCTGAGAAAAGTATTCTTGGCTGGCAGGTTTACTTTCATCAGTTTGAATATATCATCCCTTTCTCTCCTGGTTTAATAGCTTTCTTCTGAGAAATCCACTGATATTCATAAGGGAATTTCTTTTTTGTGAGCATTTGCTTTTCTCTTGATGCTTCTAAAATTGTCTCTTTGTCTTGATTATAAACAGTGTGTCTTGGAGAGGATAGTTTTGAATGAACTCTGAGGGGTGACCTATTAGCTACATGAACTTGGATGCCTAAGTCTCATCAGATGTGTAACTTACTGGTATTATTTCTTTAAGTACAATCTCTGTCCCTTCCTCCCTCTCTTCTCCTTCTGGGACCCCAATAGAGTGCAGGTTGTTACTGTAAATGTCATCCCAAAGTTCGCACAGGTTCTTTCACAGTTTTTCATTCTTTTTTCTTCTTTGTCCTCTGGCTGGCTAATTTCAATTTTCTTGTCTTGTGCCTCAAAGATTCTTCTGCTGTTGCTGATGCTCTCTGTAGCATTTTTTATTTTGTTGCATTTCATTCATTGTAACCTTAAGCAACAGAATTTCTGTTTGGTTCCTTCTCTTTTTTTGCCTCATTGCACAGCTTGAGGAATCTCTTTTTTTTTGCCTCATTGAACAGTTGTCTGACCAGGATAGAATACAGGCACAGCAGTGAAAGCATTGAATCTTAACCACTAAACCATCAGCAAACTCCCTTTTTGCTTCCATTTTTATGATTTCAGTCTCCGTACAGAAAAAAAAAAAAAAACTGAATTGATTCTGCGGAGCAACTCAGAGCCTGTGCACAACTACTCTGTGCTCTAGGACCGGCAAACTGCTAATAAGAGTTGGCATGTCACAGCTACTGAAGCCTGTGTACCTAGAGCCTATGCTCCACAAGAGAAGCCCCCACATAGTGAGGCCTGCCGTCCACAAAGAAGAGTAGTGCCTGCTTGCTGCAACTAGAGAAAGCCCATGTGTGTCAACAAAGACCCAGTGAGACCAAAAATTGAAAACAATAATAATAATAAATAATAATTTTCAAATCTTATTTTGTTCACATATTCTTTCCCTGAATTTGATTGTTTATCTGCATTTTTTGGAGTTCCCTGAACTTCTTTGTAGGTATACTTTATTTCTTTCATCATATGTCATTTACTTCATCACTTCCCAATGGTGAATAGCCATGTGAGCTGCCCTGGGAGAAGTCCTGGGCATCTTTCCATCCCCAAGCACAGTCTAGAACTATGAAGACTGCAAGCATGACTGTAGGTCAGAGCCCTGGACACCATGCAGAGCCATCAGCCAGGAATTGGGAGGGTTCAACTCACAACCAGGCCATCAGGCTAACAAACACATGAAAAGATGCTCAACATCACTCATTATCAGAGAAATGCAAATCAAAACCACAATGAGGTACCATTACACACCAGTCAGAATGGCTGCTATCCAAAAGTCTACAAGCAACAAATGCTGGAGAGGGTGTGGAGAAAAGGGAACCCTCTTACACTGTTGGTGGGAATGCAAACTAGTACAGCCACTATGGAGAACAGTGTGGAGATTCTTTTAAAAACTGGAAATAGAACTGCCATATGACCCACCAATCCCACTCCTGGGCATACACACCGAGGAAAACAGAACTTAAAGAGACACATGTACCCCAATGTTCATCGCAGCACTGTTTATAATAGCCAGGACATGGAAGCAACCTAGATGTCCACCAGCAGACGAATGGATAAGAAAGCTATGGTACATATACACAATGGAATATTACTCAGCCATTAAAAATAATACATTTGAATCAGTTCTCATGAGATGGGTAAAACTGGAGCCCATTATAAAGAGTGAAGTAAGCCAGAAAGATAAACACCAATACAGTATACTAACACATATATATGGAATTTACAAAGATGGTAATGATAACCCTATATGCAAGACAGAAAAAGAGACACAGATGTATAGAACAGACTTTTGGACTCTGTGGGAGAAGGCAAAGGTGGGATGACCTGAGAGAACAGCATCGAAACATGTATATTATCAAGTGTGAAATACATTGCCAGTCCAGGTTGGATGCACGAGACAAGTGCTCGGGGCTGGTGCACTGGGATGACCCAGAGGGATGGGATGGGGAGGGAGGTGGGAGGGGGGTTCAGGATGGGGAACACATGTAAATCCATGGCTAATTCATGTCAATGTATGGCAAAAACCACTACAATATTGTAAAGTATTTACCCTCCAACTAATAAAAATAAATGAAAAAAAAAAAAAAAAAACCAGGCCATCACTCTCAGGTCTTATATTAGTTCAACAGCCTCTCCACATGTCCACAATGGAATTGGGGGGTGGGGGGGGCGGTGGTGTTGTGAAATGTAATCTTTACTTGGCCACTCCTACATGACAGCTCTCTCTACCCTGAAGAATCACAGCAGGATCATGTTTACATTTTCAGTAGTAACCAGATTAAAGCAATCTTGAAACAGTATCTTTTCAGAGGAGCCCATTAGTCTAAACTTCTTCCTTTAAGAATTCAATCATATCAGTCCCCTCCATCCACATCTTTGAAATGTAAATAGACAAACGCACCTGATTTTCCCATCTATCCCTTCTCCTGGATCCCCTCTGCCTAAGTCTCCACTTTCTTGCCCTCTTGTCCCACGTGGATGCAGGGTATGGGTGAACACCAATTTGCCATCCATCAACTCAGAGAGATATGAGCTGATATAATTTGCTCAGAAGGATAGATAATTGAACAGACAAGAAATGGCAAGGTCCTGAAGAAACAGTAGGAAGGGATGGAAAGAATGGATTCATAAGGATTTGATAACCAACTAGACAATGGGAGAAGAGCAAAAAGAAATCTATATCTGCTTGAGGAATAAACAGATAAAGTAACCTAGGGAATGAGTAATGAAAAAGGGAGATGCAGTTACCTAGAGTTAGATTTTTAACTGACCCATGAAAATTTAGGCAGGATAAGGAAAGCTGTATTCAATCTCTCCTACCAGCAAACTCCCACTTTGAAACCCACGCCCAAGTCTGGTGCCCAAGAACAGGTTAAAAACAGGTGACGTGACATCTCAGGGAAGAACATACAGGAATGTTCAGGATTGGGTTTTTTCCCTGAGTTTGTGAAATGAGAATATCTCCTGCCATATCAACAAAGAAATGTCCCAGCCATCAATGATTTCTGGTCTCCAATTGTGAATGAGGGCTCCCAAAACTGATCCAGGGGATGCTGCCACTCCCCATGGTGATTGCTGAGGAGCTGGGGGAATGCAAGAAGCAGCCATCTGCCACTCCTTAAGGTGAACAAGGAAACAGGATTGGCCCCAGATAGCTGGTATGCATATGAAAGAATTGAATTCAGTGAGTCCAGAGGCTTGCATCTTCGCATACATAGAATGCTAAATTCCTTAACTTGATACCTGATCTTTGATGTTCAGACTGCCTCCTCCCTTTGTTGCAAACTTGTATACAGCCTGACTTCCCCTGTGCCTCTTTGGAGCAGTTTTTTCAGAGCTACTGAGATGCTGTATCTCTAGGGCTTGAAGTCTTAAGCATTCCCACCAAATAAAATAACTCGACCAGGTTCTGACTATACTTTTTGGTCAACAAAATTTTTTAAAGTCATCTTGCTAGGAAGGAGGGTGTGAATGTGGACCAATTTTAGATGCTTTTTCTAAGAGTGACCTGGAGCATCTGTGATCCCAGGCAAATTCATGCCCTCATTAGCCTTTGAAGAAGGTTAGAAAACAGTGCAGTGCACTCATCTTGTATTTCCTTTGAGGAAAATAGTGTTTGAGGACCAACCCTCTAAAAGCATTTGACATGGAACTTGGTGACTATTAACAAAGCAAAAAAAGTTACTTTATTCAGAATATTTCATTTTGAGCAATTTCCATATAACACAATCACAGGTCAGCACTACTCCATTGAAATACAGGCAATTAGAATATCTGAGGCATCATCTTGTATTTAATACAAGTCACAGGAAAGTCACTCTGGAAGTTCCAGGGCACTGAGTTTAAAATCATTGTATCCAGGGTCCGTTTTCTCCCCCTGGAGCAGCCAGGGGCTCTCTTATCCTTCCCCAGGATCAGCTTCCTCTCTAAAGACATTCAGAGAAGAGCCTGAAATAGTAAAAAAAACTATGATTAGAACTGAGACAAGGGGACCAAACAGTGCGGAGGAAGTGAGTTAAGCAAGTTGTGATAACAAACCATCCCTGGGACCCAGGTGTGGGCAGGGATGCTCAGACTACATCACGTCAGTTACAGTGAGGATGGATCCCAGCTGTCCTCTCAGATCCAGTCCATGTGGTCTCTGGGGCCTCAGCTCATGTGGAAACCCTGCATCACAGGAGACCTGTGCTCACACAGGAGCTCTGGGAAGACCTGCCTCCAGGCTACACAATCAGCAAGGAAATGCCCAGGAATGGTAAGAGCATAACAATGAATTTATCACCATTGCAACAAAAAGAATAAAATACTTAGGAGTATACTACCTAAAGAAACAAAAGACCTATACATAGAAAACTATAAAACACTGATGAAAGAAATCAAAGAGGACACAAACAGATGGAGAAATATACCGTGTTCATGGATTGGAAGGATCAATATTGTCAAAATGGCTATACTACCCAAAGCAATCTATAGATTCAATGCAATCCCTATCAAACTATCAACGGTATTTTTCACAGAACTAGAACAAATAATTTCACAATTTATATGGAAATACAAAAAACCTCGAATAGCCAAAGTAACCTTGAGAAAGAAGAATGGAACTGGAGGAATCAACCTGCCTGACTTCAGACTATACTACAAAGCCACAGTCATCAAGACAGTATGGTACTGGCACAAAGACAGAAATATAGATCAATGGAACAGAATAGAAAGCCCAGAGATAAATCCACGAACCTATGGGCACCTTATCTTTGACAAAGGAGGCAAGGATATACAATGGAAAAAAGACAACCTCTTTAACAAGTGGTGCTGGGAAAACTGGTCAACCACCTGTAAAAGAATGAAACTAGAACACTTTCTAACACCATACACAAAAATAAACTCAAAATGGATTAAAGATCTAAATGTAAGACCAGAAACTATCAAACTCCTAGAGGAGAACATAGGCAAAACACTCTCCGACATAAATCACAGCAGGATCCTCTATGACCCACATCCCAGAATTTTAGAAACAAAAGCAAAAATAAACAAATGGGACCTAATGAAACTTAAAAGCTTTTGCACAACAAAGGAAACTATAAGCAAGGTGAAAAGACAGCTCTCAGATTGGGAGAAAATAATAGCAAACGAAGCAACAGACAAAGGATTAATCTCAAAAATATACAAGCAACTCCTCCAGCTCAACTCCAGAAAAATAAATGACCCAATCAAAAAATGGGCCAAAGAACTAAACAGACATTTCTCCAAGGAAGACATACAGATGGCACAAAAACACATGAAAAGATGCTCAACATCACTCATTATCAGAGAAATGCAAATCAAAACCACAATGAGGTACCATTACACACCAGTCAGGATGGCTGCTATCCAAAAGTCTACAAGCAATAAATGCTGGAGAGGGTGTGGAGAAAAGGGAACCCTCTTACACTGTTGGTGGGAATGCAAATTAGTATAGCCACTATGGAAAACAGCGTGGAGATTTCTTAAAAAGCTGGAAATAGAACTGCCATATGACCCAGCAATCCCACTTCTGGGCATACACACCAAGGAAACCAGATCTGAAAGAGACACGTGCACCCCAATGTTCATCGCATCACTGTTTATCATAGCCAGGACATGGAAGCAACCTAGATGCCCATCAGCAGATGAATGGATGAGGAAGCTGTGGTACATATACACCATGGAATATTACTCAGCCATTAAAAAGAATTCATTTGAATCAGTTCTAATGAGATGGATGAAACTGGAGCCCATTATACAGAGTGAAGTAAGCCAGAAAGATAAAGACCAATACAGTATACTAATGCATATATATGGAATTTAGAAAGATGGTAATGATAACCCTATATGCAAAACAGAAAAAGAGACTCAGATATATAGAACAGACTTGTGGACTCTGTGGGAGAAGGCGAGGGTGGGATGTTTTAAGAGAACAGCATCGAAACATGTATATTATCTAGGGTGAAACAGATCACCAGCCCAGGTTGGATGCATGAGACAAGTGCTCGGGCCTGGTGCACTGGGAAGACCCAGAGGGATCGGGTGGAGAGGGAGGTGGGGGGGGGCGGGAACCGGGATGGGAAATACATGTAAATCCATGGCTAATTCATTTCAATGTATGACAAAAACCACTGCAATGTTGTAAAGTAATTAGCCTCCAACTAATAAAAATAAATGGAAAAAAAATGAATTTAAGCATTCTCCTTTCACAACTGACAAATGTGAAGTCACAATTAGAGGGGGAGTGGAGACAGGAAAATTCTGAGTTCCTCACTCACAAACCAACTCTGCTCTTAGTAGCCTTGATGCATGCTCCTAAATGTCTACAAATAGTATCATGGGTGCATCCACAGATGGCCCCTTCCCAGGGATCACACAGGCCCTCAGATGGAGAAATACTCCTTTCCAGAGAAAGAATGTTTTCTCTTGACCACTAAAATATCTGGAGGAAATTAGACCTTAGCTGATCACAAACTCTGAATCAATTGTTAGGTAGTTAGAATGGGAAAAAGGAGTCCAGAATGGCAGTGGCTAAAAGACAAAGAAAGGAAATACCCAAGAAAATAGAACAAAAGAAGGTCCAAGGACTGGAGTGAGAACCTCAGGTGAAACAAACAGCCCTCCTGGCTAGCCCAGTTTACATTGAGCAGGCTCAGGGGAGGAGATAAAATATATAAAAAGAGGAGCCAAAATTGAGTCTCTCTCGTCGCCTCTCTTTGCTTCTTTTGGGTCAACCTGCCCTCACACCTCAAGGATGTATTTTCCTTTGCTTGCCAAATAAAACTGAGCCGTAACTGAGCTGTAACTCTGGTCCATCCGTCACTTCAAATTTTTGCTGCAGCAAGACAGAACCAAGGAAATCATACACTCCCCCAACACAATGATCCACCAACATGGCTTAATGTTAAGGCCACCATATACCATAGACTTTGTACATGTCATTACAACCTTATAAACAGAGCTCATCTTAAATTATCAGAATGCCTCACAAATTTCAATACTGCAATACACTTTTTAAATCTCTATCTTTCATATACAGGGCAGCACAGAGATGTTATCAAAACACTTGTCTATTTTCAGATTTGGTAAATATGCTCAATTAATCTATAAGCTATCTATTTCTTTTGGCTACTACACAATGCTTGTGGGATCTTAGTTCCTTGACCAGGGATTGAACCCAGGCCCTAGCAGTGAAAGTGCAGAGTCCTAACCACTGGATTACCAGAAAAGTCCCTAATCTATAAATTTTAATGCAAGCATATCACATATAAAGTGAAAATTTATGTTGCATTATGGAGCTGCGGCTCCTGCTAAGTTGCGTCAGTCGTGTCCAACTCTGTGCGACCCCATAGGTGGCAGCCTACCAGGCTCCTCTGTCCCTGGGATTTTCCAGCCAAGAATACTAGAGTGGGTTGTCATTTCCTTCTCCAGTGCAGGAAAATGAAAAGTGAAAGTGAAGTTGCTCAGTCGGGTCCAACTCTTCACGACCCCACGGACTGTAGACTACCAGGCTCCTCCATCCATGGGATTCTCCAGCCAAGAATACTGGAGTGGGTTGCCATTCCTTCTCCATGCATTATGAAGCCATAAACGCTGAAGTACAGTGATTCCTCATCCCCAAGGAGTCTGACAGCATTAAAGATAGCATATGGTTGTGAAGTGAAGTGCTAGTTATTCAGCTGTGTCTGACTCTTTGCAACTCTATGAACTGTAGCCTGCCAGGCTCCTCTATCCATGGGATTCTCCAGGCAAGAATACTGGAGAGGGTAGCCATTCTCTTCTCCAGGGGATCTTCCTGATCCAGGGATCAAACCCCAGTCTCCTGCACTGCAGATTCTTTACCATCTGAGCCACCAGGGAACCCAGTAAATGCATGAGATTACCCATGTTTTGAAACTGTAGAGAGGCTTGGCATTGAGGAGCTCAAATTCACCCTTTTCTGGACAGAGACCAAAGATTACAAGGGATCAGCTAACCCCACTCACCTGTCTGAGGCCTCATCCCATCTTCCTTCTCTGGGAGCACTTCCTCCTTCACTCCCCTGAGAGGCAGGAGGAGCCCCAGGCACTGGTACCTCTTCAGCATCATCATAATCCTCACCAGGGGCATCAGTCCTCTGAACTGGGGCTTCTGAGGGCAGAGCAGGGGTCAGATGAAACCACATTATAAGTGGGTTGATCTGGGAAATACCTAAGATCCCTTCTGACCCAGAGTTTCTGAGCTGCTAAATAGAGGCACCTGTCACTCCTTGTTTCAAAAGATTTTTTTTTTGAGACCATGTTTCATTTTGATGTGTCCATAAACTAAAACATGATTTTACATATCTTAATATTTCCTGATTGAAAATATATATCTCAAAGCAACTCTCCCACCACTGAGCATTACTAAAGTATTTTGACAAACTGTGCTTTACAGATGTTATTTTTAAAACCAGTGTGTGTCTCTTGTGATTCTGGACACAGAGGGCCCAGCCCCAAATGTGAGACATCATAGAACACCCAGAGAAGGAAAAGGACAGACCCTATCTGGACACAAGGGATGCCTCTGGTCCATCAAAGGAAGACTGTTCCCCTTACATCTCCTCTCTATGAGGAGGAAAACTCTCCTCCACAACACTCAGCTGAAGCAGGTTCACCTCTATTACCTGGAGCAGATCTGGAGTCATGGCTGTCCTCACCATCTGACAGGAAGCCTAAAGTGGAGAAAAACAACACACAGAATGACCCTCCCCACACCTACGGGACCTGTGTTAAGGCTGAGAAGGGACAGGCCCAGCTCCTGCAGTGTAGACAGAGGCTGGGGGCTCACGGGGCTGTGAGAGGCCATCCTGCCACTTTGAAGGAGCCACCTCTGTGAGCCTGGGGAATGAGTGGAGTCTGCTGACGCTGAGAAGATGTGCACAGCCAGTGGGAGGTGACAACCAGAGGTCCCAGGAGGGCAGGCAGAGACACCCACCTGGGCTGTCCAGAAGACCCTCCTTCCGTGACACAAGGTAATAGAGCTCCTGATACACAGCTTCAGCAAGAGCATCTTCATAGCAAGATAAGGCTAAGAGACGCCCCAGCAGGTCAGAGATGTCCCAGGCATCCCAATCTAGCAGACCCACCCTTCATCTCCCCTGTGCTCACACACAGGCTGCCTGAACCTTGGCATTGTCTCCCACTCCGGGTACCATTTCGGCACTTTCTCCCCTGTCTGACCTGAATCCACAGTTCAGCCCCAGCTCTTTTTGGTCTCATAAGAGAGGCCATGACTTATGAGAGTTCACACCCCAGTGCTCTGTCTATTCAACCCTTAAAACTTAGCACGGAGCACATGGAGTTCTGCAGACTCAGAACAGAGACCTGGCCCAGACTCCCCTCCTCACACCTGTCCCATCTCCTGCCTACACACATGCTCCCTGGTCCCCGGTTCCCCCTACAGCCCACCTCTGCGCTCTGCTCTCCATCTGAGCACCTGAGTCACCAGGACGATGAGGACCAGGAAGAGAAGGGCCCCCGGGATGAGGCAGAGGACCCAAGGCAGGGAGAAGATGCCAGGGAGAGGATTTGAGGCTGGTCTGGTCCCTAAGGAGAACAGGCAAGAGGGCTGGAGAAGGTCCTAGGCACAGAGAAACCCCCAGTGCCAGCATTTCAAGGGAGCTCCAGACCATGGCATCCCAGCCTCAGACCCAAGTGCACTGACGGTGACTGGGGTTCTCCGAGTCTTGTCCTGAGACAAGTCAACTCCACTCCAGCTGAGGCAGAGCCGGGGATTGTCAGGGAGCTGCCCTGCAGAGACAGCCTCTGAGGACCTGGCTCATCCCTTCTCCTTGGGCTTCAGGAGAAAGAGCATCAAACATTCCTGGGACCCGCACCTCACTGATGAGGAGCAACACTCAGGGGCAGGTGGGAGAACCTTAGAATCTGCACCACCGGAACCAGACTCACCTGGACTCTGGGTATGAGAACCTTCTGGTCCTGGGAACCAAGGCAGAGGAGTTCCCCAAAGTAATGCCCCGGTCCCCCCCACCAGCCAGGGCTCCTCAGGCTCTTTCCTCTCCTGAGCTGTCAGAGGGCCCACAGAACAGGCCCCCAGTATTTGAGTATTCTCCCCTGCCCGTGGATGGATCACGGTACCTGCTGTAGTCAGGGGCAATGTTGACCTTGCACCTAAAGAGAAAAACAGGAGTTTGGAGCAGGGTGATTGGCCAAAACACAGGGCAGCCCATTTTCCCCTCCTGAGCCTGAAATCACCCCTCAGTCTCCACAACATCAGTGTCCAGTCCTCCCAGCTTCCCTGTCCTAGATCAGAGCCCCAGCACCAGGATGGGATACAAACTCCCCACCACGCCCGGCCCAGCCCCAGGACACTGTCTGAACACAAACTCCCCATCAGGCCCGGCCCAGCCCACTGCCCCCGCGCTGCCCCAGCTCACCCAGGGCGGACCCGCGCCCCTCACTCACCCAGGGCGGACCCGCGCCCCTCACTCACCAGGGCGGACCCGCGCCCCTCACTCACCAGGGCGGACCCGCGCCCCTCACTCACCAGAGCACCTCACCCCGGCGTCCTCCTCGTGCTTGCAGTCGCTCTGCCCCCAGGGCCCCGCGGCACATTCCCACAGGGAGGACTCCCGGCCCCGCACCGCACCTCGTCCAGCCAGATGCTCCCGTTTCCAGGGCCAAACGCCGCGGCCCGCACGGCTTCCAGGGCCGGGCCACAGCCCAGCTGCTGACACACCACCTCGGCCTCTGCCAGGCTCCAGGAGTCATCGCACACGGTGCCCCAGGAGCCGCTGTGCCAGACCTCCACCCGCCCTGAGCACTCGCTGTCTCCTCCCCTGAGCAGGAGCTTCTCTCTGTCTGAAAAGGCAGCAGCCCCTCCTGTGACGCCCCTGGTGGGAAGAAGGAGCCCCTGGGAGCCCTGGGAGGGGGCGAGGCTGATGTACCTGTGCAGGGGGCAGCAGCTGGGCAGCTCTTGGGTCTTCTTCCTGCAAACAACAGGGAAACAGTGGATCAGGGACAGCTGGGGGTGGTCCTGTCCCCAAATAATATTATCTAAAGCTCCTTGGTTCAGTCCAAACAACAGGTGTAAACAGAGGCTCATTATCTACTGGGCTGAGACATTCACTGCATCTTAGCACCAGTTGAAAGAACTTTATTTACTTGTTTATCAGTCTCCACATCCCACAACAAAAGTAAACAAACAGACACAGAGACACACAAACACACACATGCACATTTTTTAGACTCAATTTCAACTCACCCTAGATTGGAAATTATAAAATCACTCTAACAACACCCTACAGGGTTGGGACAGACACAGAAACAGACATAAGTCACCTGCACACTTGATGTAGGCTTCCTCCTTTGGAGAGCATGAGTTGTAATTCCAAGGGTCAGAAGGACAGTGCCAGAGAGAGGTGTCAGTTTTCCGACACCAGATTCCATCTACCCACCGGGGTCTAGAACCTTCCCTAAGAGCAACAGAAGAGCTGAGGGTTCCACTGTCCCCACAGCCAAGCTGTCTGCAGATCATGGACACAGAGATGTCGTCCATGGGGCTGCAGCAGACACTGACCCAGGTCCCGCTGTAGAAAACTTCCAGCCACCCAGCACACTGGTGGTCTTGCTCACCATCCTGAGGGTCAGAAACTCTGGTTGAAATAGGAGGAGACAGGACACAGTGAGCACTCCACTCAGTGCTCTGGGTTATCCTCTCCTCAAGAACCTGTGACCATAAATTCCTGATCCTGCTGAGGAGGAGATATCCACTAGGTGACAAGACTGAAGATAAGATTTGTCTCCAGTTCAACTGACTTTGTCCTTTAATGTCTGTCTTTCTACTTCTACTACAATGATGTAGTGGATACGAACAAAGAGGAAGACCAACCTGGACTTCTGTAGGGAGGGGAGCTGAATCATGCTTCCTGTCAAAATCTCTAAAAGAGTATGTGAAAGGGAAGTGATGTAGATATTGGAGAGATGGGCAGAATAATGAACCACAATTGTCTAAGTCCTAATCCCTGGAAGGTGTGAATGTTACCTTTCATTTCAAAACAGACTTGGCAGATATTTTTAAGACTAGAAACTTAGGACCTTGGGATTGTGATATTAGCCTGCAACATTATGCATTAACCAAGTAAACCCAATGTAATCATATTCTTGGGCTTCCCTGGTGGCTCAGATGGTAAAGAATCTGCTATAATGCAGGAGCCCCAGGTTCAATCCCTAGGTCAGAAAGATCCCCTGGAGAAGGGAATGGCAACCCACCCCAGTATTCTTGCCTGGATAACTCCATGGACAAGAGAACCTGGTGGGCTACAGTCCATGGGGTCACAAAGGGTCAGACATTACTGATAAATTCAACATTCATACACACAATCACATCCTTAGACCTACCATCTGCAAAACTGGAATTCTCTTTTTGACTGTGTTTAGAGGGAGATGAGACATGGAAGAAAGGTCAGAGGAGAAAATGTTGTCTGAAGAAGAAGAAAGAGGGCTCTGAGACAAGGAATGAGGCCACAATGAAACCAGGAAAGGCTGAGAAACGAGTCCTCCCCATACCCTCCAGGAGGGACTCAGCCCTGTGGACACTGGGATGTTGGCCCACAGAGACCCTCGTCAGACTCCTAGCTACAGAACTGAACAGAGTAAATCTGTGCTGTCATTACAAAGTCAACAGGATCTCCAGACTGTACTGCCACAGGGAACAGAGGAAGGAGCCCTGCTTTCACGTGGAAACTGAGAAACAGCTCTGCCAGGAAACACTGGGGAGAAGAAAGGACCAGAATCTCAGCTGCTGCAGGAGGAAGTGAAAGCACCTCGTCTTCATGTCTGCTGGAAAGACAGGCTCCATGGGAGGAAGCCTCCTACTCTGGTCCTTTCAGCATCTCTCCCTCAGGGCTCAGACCCCCGTACTCCAGGGTTCCACCCATTCCCCAGACTGTGGACAGTGTGCAGCCCAGACCTGAGCAGATGACCCCTGCAGATCCTTGTGTCTGCAGTCATGCTACCCCCAGCCTCGGGAAGGACACTTCCACACGTGGGACTCCTTTCCTCCGCAGTTCAGGTCGTCCAGCCAGATGGACCCTGATCCCGCTCCGAAGTGAGCAGACCCCGTGGCATTGAGGGCTTCTCCACAGCCCAGCTGCCTGCACACCACGCGGGCATCGTCCAGGTCCCAGCCGTCATCACAGATGGTGCCCCAGGAGCCCTGGTCAAGGATCTCCACTCTCCCGGCGCAGGGACCGCCCCCGTCCACCAGGCGGAGCTGTCTGCTGTCTGAGGAGAGAGAAATGGGACAATGGGGCGGTGACTGGGGAATGAAAAGGGTCTTCTGTCCTGTGGGACCCTCACCTGAGCAGTAGGGGGCGCTCTCCTCTGAGGCCGCAGAGCCTGCGGCCTCCCTACTTCAGACAGGGAGTCATTGCACTGGGGCAGCACCTGGGTCTGGTTTCCTGCAGAAACAGCAATGATCAGAGGGCTGGGAGGGCTGGAAGTTTTCAACATATCCACAAAATTTTTACTGTCATATCCACTGAGAATTCAGATGTATGTCTCCTTCTCTTGAAGCTCTGCTGGCCTTCGTGAATTCCTAGTAAGCAATAGAAGGGAGTGAAAATAACATTGCTTGACTCTCAGCAGCAGGTCTGAAAACTCAGACAGCTTCCTGTGTAATCACTTAGGACTTTGCTTTAAGGCAAGTCTGCCCTGTTGAGGCTCTGTCCTGCAGGGACTGTCACGTGCAGGTCTCTGGTCACTCAGTTCAACCCAGTTGCCAGGCTTGTTCATGAACCATCCTGGATCCCCAGCCCAGTTGTTTCCTCAGATGATGTCAGCCCCAGCTGATACTGGGCTGCAACCTGATAAGACTCCAAGACAAATACAAATCTGAGCACATCTGTAATTCTTTATGCAGGAAATTGTGAGAAAAGATTAAAAGGAGTTTTAAGCTGGTAAATTTTGAGGGAAATTCTCTTATGTAACAATAGTAACTAAACACTTAAACTTACTATATCACTAAGAATTTATGAAGACAAATGAAGTGTTTGTATTGTTTTCAAAAGGACTTGTATATGCATATGCATAGCATCTTTATCCATAATGACTCAAATTTGGGGTGCCACCTAAAACTAGTGACATTGCTTTTGGAACAAAGTAACAGGCAGAAGCTAGATGGGGTGGAGGAGATTATTAGCAGAAACCTGATGGGCTTGGACAATGCTGTCGATTAGGACTGAAAGGAGGTGAAGAAACACCACTGGGGCTGAAGGAAAAATGCTTGGTGATCTGTGTTATGCACAATAAAATGGTCGCTTTAAGTGACTAGATTTTAAACTAATTTTGTTTCATGGGAACAGTAACTAGAAAACACTCTCAGCCTCAGTAACTCAGTAGTGAAGCAGCAAAACCAATCACTAAATATTTAGAAGATGTGAATGGTGTGATTACAAAATAGAGTATGTCCTGCCAGGTTAGTAAACAAGAATGTCACAGCCATCAGCAATTTGGGGCCTCCAAATGTGAATCTCTGCGCCTGGAGGGCACCACAAAGGAAGCCCCAAAAGAACAATGCCTGTGATCCAGCAGCTGTCAGCTGCCTCCACTGCCTACAGTGAGCAGTGATCAGAGAACTAAGGATGTAATAAAATCAAGAAGCTGGATCCTGGCCCCAGATAGCTGAGATGCACATAAAAAGAATGAATTCAGTGAGCCTGGCTGCTTGCATCTTCCCATGTATAGAAGAGTGCTAAGTCATCTGATTTTCCTTAATTAACAATAATCTTTGATGTTCATACTACCCGCCTCCTTTGTTGCAACTTCGATATAACCTGACTCCTTCCCCACTTCCTCGGAGCAGTTTCTCAAGGCTGTTTGACATGCTGTCCCCCAGGCTCAAAGTCTTGAGAATTCCCACCAAATAGAACATAACTTTTAACTTCTAGGTTGTGACTACTTTTTAAGTTAACACATTTAATAAACATACATCTCAAAATTACAGAATACACCTTATTCCAAGCACTTACAGGCCATTTACTAGGGCTTATCATATTAAAAAAGTCGGATCCAAAAAAATTTTTAAGGGCTAAAATCATTTTTTTTTAATATTTTTTTTACTAAAGTAGAATTAAGCTAAAAACAGAAGACAGATGGTAAAACCTTCTTTCCTGAGGTATAATTATTCACACAGTAAAATATATTGAGCATCTTTTCATAAGTTTTGACAATCACATGTGCCAGTGTAACCACTACCACAATTAAAATTCGGAACATATAGGATTACCCCAAAAGTTCCTACATGCTTTTTGCAACCAATAAAAGCCCAACAAACGCAGACCCGGGCAAATACTGATCCATCTTCTATCACAGTGTTACCAAATCCAAGCTCACTCTGCTCACCGCACAACAAAGCAATGAATCCAAGAGACGAGCGGTTGAGGCAAGGAAGAGACTTTAATGGAGAAGACAGTTGAGGGGTGGATGTAAGGCTAGCACCTCAAAATAACCATCTTGTCAGGGCCTGGTTGTCAGGTTCTTTTATGAATCAGAGATGAGGAAGAGATGAGGAAACAAAGTAAAAAGACTATTCAACCCTTGCAAATGTCCCCTAGAATGGCTGTCCTCAGGCAGGGGAATATATTAGTTTCATTTCCTTACAGTCCTTCAGTTCAGTTCAGTTCAGTTGATCAGTCATGTCCGACTCTTTTCGACCCCATGGACTGCAGCACGCTGGGCCTCCCTGTTCATCACCAACTCCTGGAGTTCACCCAAATTCATGTCCGTTGAATCGGTGATGACATCCAACCATCTCATCTTCTGTCGCCCCCTTCTCCTCGCATCTTCAATCTTTCTCAGCATCAGGGTCTTTTCCAATGAGTCAGTTCTTCACATCAGGTAGTCAGAGTATTGGAGTTTTAGCTTTAGCATCAGTCCTTCCAATGAATGCTCAGGACTGATTTCCTTTAGGAAGAACTTGTTGGATCTTTTGCAGTCCAAGGAACTCTCAAGAGTCTTCTCTAACACCACAGTTCAAAAGCATCAGTTCTTCAGCACTCAGCTTTCTTTATAGTCCAACTCTCACATCCATACATGACTACTGGAAAAACTATAGCTTTGACTAGATGGACCTTTGTTGGCAAAGTAACGTCTCTGTTTTTTTATATGCTCTCTAGGTTGGTCATAACTTTCCTTCCAAGGAACAAGCAGCTTCTAATTTCATGGCTGCAGTCACCATCTGCAGTGATTTTGGAGCCCCCCAAATAAAGTCTGTCACTGTTTCCATTGTTTCCCCATCTATTTGCCATGAAGTGATGGGACCAGATGCCATGATCTTAGTTTTCTGAATGTTGAGTTTTAAGCCAACTTTTTCGCTGTCCTCTTTCACTTTCATCAAGAGGCTCTTTAGTTCTTCTTCTCTTTCTGCTGTAAGGGTGGTGTCATCTGCATATCTGAGGTTATTGATATTTCTCCCGGCAATCTTGATCCCAGTTTTTGCTTCATCCAGCCCAGCGTTTCTTCACAGGTGGGCAACTCAGGTTATCTCCCTGAGGCAGGCCATCATGTAGGTTTACAATAACAAAAAAGAGTTAAAGTCACAGAAGAAGATTCAGTGTAAATTTAAAACTAGCCCTTCCAGGTTACAACAATAGATTAGTTGTGTTTTCTAGGATTTCATAAAATCATACAATAGATAATCCCTTTCACATGGCTTCTTTCAGTTAACATGCACTGAGATTTTCAGTGTAGTTGGCTTTATGAGTAGTTTATTCTTTGTATTGTTTAAACACTTACATTGTTGAATATGCCATAATTTGTTTTCCATTCTTTCTCTAAAGAAAATTATAGTAGTATATTATTTTTTTTAATAAAAATATTCTGACCTTTCTAGCTTAAATTTTTTTATGGACATATCTTTTCATTCCTCTTGGGTAATAGAAATTTTGAGTAACATAAAGTTGTCTAAGAGCCGTTTTCTTATACATTATTATCATCAGTATATGAAGGTTCTAGTGGATCAATATCCTTCTCCAAACTTGGAATTGTCAGTCTCCTTAACTCTAGCCATTCTAGTTTGTGAATTTATATCTCATGTTTTAATTTGAATTTCCTTAATAACTAGAGATATTGAGTATCTTTTCATTTATATATTGGCCAATTGTATATAATCTTTGGGGAATTGTCTTTCTTAATCTTTTGCCCATGTTTAAACTGGGTATTTCTTATTTTTTTGTTATAAATTTTTCACTTACTCAGAATACAAGTCCTCTGTTAGATATATTTATTGCAATTAATTTCTTCCTATCAGTTGAATGTCTTTTCATTTTCTTAATGTTTTCTTTCAAAAAGAAAAATATTTTAATTTTGATGAAAATCACTTCTCATTTTTTTAACGATTAATGCCTTACTTGCCTTAGGAAATGTTTGCCTTCTCCAGGATCATGGTAATTTTTCTTATATTTTCTCCTACACATTTTATAATTGAATTTGATATGGGAATAGCCATTTATTGGAGCTACTTTGATGGATTGGGGGTTTTCTGCAGAGTGAAGATGGGGAGAATGGGACTTAACAATGTGAAATAAGGATAGCAGTTCATTTTCTCCCATGCAGATATTCAGTTAGCAGATTATTTTTTGAAGATATTATATTTTTCCTTTTGAGATATCTCTGTGTCTTTGTAGAATTTCAACTTATATATGAATTTGGATTTCTATTGCTAATATTTTATGTTCTGTTGATCTATTTAGCTATTCTTATTCAATGACCACATTGCTCTGGATACATTGCAGGAAACTTGAAGTTAGTTTGCTTCTATTTTTGTCCTTCTTTTTCAAAATTGTTTTGTACATTCTAGTTCCTTCACATTTAAATATATAATTTATAATTGAGTTATAAAGTTCTACAAAAATATTGCTCGGATTTTGATTAGGATTAGATTGATCATATAGATCCCATGAAGAGATTGACAACCCTCTTATGTTTTCAAATCCATGAACCTGGTATACATCTTTATTTTTTTAGATGCTCTGTGACTTTCAATATAAAGTCCTTTAGATATTTTGTTAAGTTTCTTCCTACATATTTAACAGTCTTCATACTATGATAAAGGGAGTCGGATGACTGAGACAGTAAAGAGTCTGCCTGCAATGCGGGAGACAATGGTTCAACCCCTGGGTTAGGAAGACACCCTGGAGAAGGAAATGGCAACCCACTCCAGTACTCTTGCCTGGAAAATCCCATGGACAGAGGATCCTGGTAGGTTACAGTCCATGGGGTCACAAAGAGTCAGACATGACTGAGTGACTTCACTTTTTTATACTATGTTAAGTGGCATTTTTCCAAATTTTCCCTATATTTTGCTACTGTAAAAAAAACACCACTGATGTTTGCTTTATGCTTCATTGATCATTCATGAAGACAGTCTGTGTATATGGATAAACTGTATATAAGTCATCAATCTGTGGCCCTAAGAAATGTGAACAAGCTAGTCCTACCTGTGACCAGTAGAGTTTCAAATTTTAAACAGCACATTATATTCATTTAGTTATTCCACTTTATTTAATAATTTTTCTGCTACTTCTATGATTCTTCATCTTTGATTTTTTTACAGTTTAATTATAGTGTTTCTGAGAGAAGGTCTTTTGCATTCGGATTATAGGGTGAACTATTAGCTTTATCAACCTGAATTTTCAAGCATCTCCCCAAGTTAGAAAAGTTCACAGCTATTATTCATTTAAATACACTTTCTCCCACCCTCTCTCTCTCTTCTCCTAGACCCCCAATTATTTTAATAATATTTGTATATCAGATGGAGACCTATGAATCACATAGGATATCTTTCTTCTTTTTTACTCATTCCATTGGTTCTCCACTGACATTATTTCAAACGTTATATCCTGTAGCCAATGATTCTATCTTGAATTTGATCTACTCTGTTGTAGATGCTCTCTATTGCATTTTTTCCATTTAATTTATTAAATTCTTCAGCACCAGAATTTCTATTTCATTCTTTTTATAACTTCTCTTTATTGAATTTCTCATTTTGTTCATCTATTATTTCCCTGACTTAACTGAATTGTCTTTCTGTCTTTTCTTGTAGTTCATTCAGTTTCCTCAAAACAGCTGTGTTGGATTCTTTAGGAGCTGGATCACAAAGTTCTATGTCATTGACATGTGTATCTTTGCCAGTTTTGCAAATTGATGACATCTTTCCTTGATTCTTCAAGTTCCTTGCAATTTTGCCCTGCTGCTTTTGCTTTAGATGTAGAACACACCCCATCAAATCTTTACTAATTACACTTAAGGGAGTGTGTACTCTTCTCTGACCTTATATAGACTCACTTGCTCTACATTTCTTGTTCCTTCTTGTAACAGAAACAAGCTTTTATGCCTTCTCTGGTGCTTACAACTCACCAGGCAGTTGGAAACCTCTCTTCTGTTTTGCAGAATGTTGTGCTACATCTCAAGTCTGTGGTTACCTCTTTGCCCACAGACCCTAGTCTATTTTTTTGAGATCACTCCATTTACTGGAATTTGCTCTCATTTCCACACTTGGGAACATACAAAAGCAGCTGTCAGAATGGTGACAGTAAGTATGAGTTCAGTACTTGGGAACTGTAGTATCCACAGGCCTAGGGAGGGAGACTTTTGTTGACATTCCCCTAGAGGCTTATGGATGGGCTTCCGGCTTAAGCCCTGAGCAAAGTCAGTATGAGTTGCATCCCTTTTACTCCATTTGACATTTCTAATGACCTTTCATGTTTCCTCTCTCCCCACAGTCAAGGAGGTTCAACTGGTTTCCCCGGCAGTGTTGAGTGGGCACTAGCTCACTGTTCTCCTTTTCCCCCATTGGAGAGGCACCACTGGATAGTTCAAATTTATGTTGTGTCACCTTGGAGTGAGGGGCAGCACTGGCAAAATTCTATAATCCTCTCCAATCATTCAAACTTTTATTTTGACTTCAACAGAGTACTGAAATCTCCCCTCAGGAATCCTGGACTTCTAACAATTTTCCTAGGTGTCTAACCAAGTCAGCACTCACCAGGTTTTTCCAGATTTTGCGTGACCATAGCCCAGGGGTTTGGGACAGGTTCACTAGCTTCTGCTGAGTCCAGTCTGTACCAACGTCTGTCTGCCTATTACTGGATGCCCAGGTGGGTGATCATCCTCATATTGGATCCCACAACTTTCACAGGAGCTCTTTTAATCATGGATGTATGGTTAATTACTTGCTATAAAGAGAAGCAAATAGGAGGGATATCTTATACCACCATGATGCTGACATCATTTCCTCTTTACCAAGACTTAAACATTTAGCTAAAGTGAAAATTCTTTGAATAATACCAGTTTAAATGACACAAGAACCAACAGAAAATCTGAATAATTCTGATTTATTAAAAAATACAGAATTTGTATTTAAATTTTCCTACTATGAAACCAAAAGAAAACAACTTCAGGTTCAGATGTATTTCAAACAAAAAAACAGTTAATAATAACTTGTGAAATCAGAATTTCCTGAATTTGAATAATGTCTTTGTACTTAAGAAATACATGCTGAGATGTCTGGTTAAGGAATCTGATGGGTATGGTAATTCTCACATGGTTCAGCAGGAAAAAAAAACACTGACTGAGGTATATACTTATTTCTTATACTTCGCTCTCCATGATTATGCTTAAATAGCCATGTTTACTTAGCAAATATATTTCCCTTAATGTTTCT
This sequence comes from Odocoileus virginianus, assembly GCF_023699985.2. Lineage (NCBI taxonomy): Eukaryota > Metazoa > Chordata > Mammalia > Artiodactyla > Cervidae > Odocoileus > Odocoileus virginianus. The sequence goes on from NC_069696.1 coordinate 267,295, forward strand.
TGCCCCTGATCTGAAAAATGAATGAATAACAATGGAACCTGTATTTCATTGTGAAACTTCTAACATCTGAAGCCAGTTTTCCCTCACTCTCTGCTCTTGAGACCATTTCACTCCACGAGCATCCTAGGTACCAGTATCCCTTCTCTCTCTTACCTGAGTAGATCACAGAGGCCATGTTTCCATGGGAACAGTCAGGACCACCCAGGGCAGTCACAGGGCATTTCCACAGGAAGGACTCCACTGGAGTCCAGCCCCAGCGGGTCCAGGAGTACCCAAGGGATGAGTGGCGTCAGCGAGGAAGAGGACAGACACACACAGAAGGTTGCGTGGAAGAAAAAGCTTTTTCATTTTTAGGACAGCTCAGGTTTTATAGAATGAACGTTACCTCCCCCTTAAGTCACCACATATTACATCAGACATTGGTTTCGTGCTTCTGTCAATATTTTTCTTTCCCATGTTTTTCCCCTATGCATTCATCTGGAACATTTCCGATTACAGGAGTTTTTATTAAATGTCCCGTATGTTAGCCTTCTTGCCTCAATGGCCTAACATTTTCACTCTCACAAAAACAATGTTCCACAAATTTCAGGTATAGTATGAATTCTTTAGACAATAAAACAATACATGGGAAGGGCTACGCAAACATGTTTGACATTTCTGAGAATGGTACCATGTGAAAACTCTGATATTTTTCTTTACCTAAAATTACAAAGTCTACAGTGATTAACTATGAAGCAGCAAAACACCTCTATTGACAGTGAGGTAATGGCAGTGAAGCTAGTTGATATAAATCTTTTATTGAAATCCTATGTACCCAATTTCCTAACTCTACAAAAATACCCATAATCTTCCATGTTGTTTAAGAAAGGGGAAACAATGGACAAATAGCAGCAAGGAAATAGCAATAATGAAAACCCTCTCAACCAAGGAGCAAGTAAACTGAAGCAGTATATCTACTTCTAAATCTAAATGCCTCTACTCTTTTCTATTCTAGAACATTATAATCTTCTAAGCAAGCAGCCAAACTATGCCTGTGGCCTTTTCCTTTTTGACTTGATGTTTATGGTCATGTCCTGAGCCAGAGCAATCATGAGCATTTCTAAATAGGCTTGGACTTTTCCAGGGAGGCCTTATTACTATATATTACATTTCCAAAAATTAATAAAAAGCCCAACAACAGTAAGACAGAAAGAGGAAAGAGACATAACGGGCCCCCGGGACAACCCCAAGGGGAAGAGCTGCCTTGAAGTTTCCTCTCTCATCCCATGACCTTATCACTATCTGGGTACATCCCAGTGATTCCCAAAGGGATATATCGGGCCCCCGGGCAGTCCATGTGAGGAAGAGCTGCCTTGCAGGTTCCTCTCTCGTCCCATGATCTTGTCACGGACTGGGTGCATCCCAGCAGCTCCCGACAAGACTCATTCCTCATGCAGTAAAATTGGGCTTTCCAGAGCTGATCATTTCCTTCTCCTCCTTTTGGGGTGGAGATGGAAACTCCACAACTGAGCTGACAGCAAACAACATTGGCATTGGCCCGACTCCAGTGGGAGGCACAGGGCGCTCTCCATCATCCAGAAATGTTCATCTCCACTTGACCCTCACACTGAGAGGTACCTTTTTCATGAGCCAAACTTCTGTGTATGCTGGTTGGAAAAGACAAAATTTCAACTAAATCTCATGTTTTTTTACCTTAACAGAGTGCGCAGGGAAGTTAAAGTCCTGATCTGCATCTCACCTGAACAGACAACCTGAACAGCTCCACTATGGTGACAAGTGCCCCCTGGACAGGGCACTCTGGGGCAGGACCAGAGCTCAGGCTCCTCCCCCTCACACCTGAACTCTTCAGCCCAGACCTGGCCATCTGACTCTCTGAAGGGCACGTGTCCCAGGACAGACACAGCCTTGCCACATCCCAGCTCTGCACAGATGACCTGGGCATTGGGAAGTGTGAAGTTCCCATCAGACACTGGGATCCAGTCTTCTCCAGAACATACTTCTACTCGCCCTGAGCAGGGTCCATCCCCTCCAGCCAGATGCACAAATCCTTAGAGAAAAACAACAACAACCCAGTAAGTGTTCATGATCCTGGCTTGACAATTGGAAACAATATGTCACAGACAATGATATGAAAGCTTTTCTTTTCCAGGAGTGAAGCATAAAGAGAGAATTCAAAAGTCACTATCAGAGTTGCATTTTCCTGAGCAAGTTTCTGAAAAGAAACCCAGAAGCAGGGTCAGCTTAGAATGACTGAATCCCAAAAATGTATCCTTTGACATTGATTAGAAATATGAATTCCTGATCTAGAGGCCAGGAAACTACAGGGCCCAAGACAGATCATCTGTAATGGCTGAACACAAGGAATGTATATTTTAACATTGGTTGGAGAAGTAAATTTCTCATTTAGGGGCCTAGGAACTATAGAGCCCAAAGATATAATGCATAATGTGTGGGCACTCAAACTTGAGTATAGAGACATGAAGAACAGAACTAATCCAGAGCAAAATGGCTATAAGACAGTAGAGACCTGCCATCTAGACAAAGTAAGAAAGCTTTCCTAAGACTTGTGGGGCTAATAATCTGATCAGTTTTCTCCCTCATGAGCCATTCCTCAAGTGGCTTGGGGTAGAAAAAAGCATAAAGGCTGGATCCATGTGTGCATGCCAACCTGTAGACAGATGATGGCCCAAGAGAAGAAATACTGACATAATAACTAATCCATTTTTATGGTACTGAATTTTATTTTTCTGATAATTTTTGATGGCAAAATATTCCAAGAATTTCTTAGATTATCTAAATGGAGGAAAAGTTGAATCTGTTATGTTAAGTAAGCTCAGAAAGTCACAGGAGAGACAAGGGGTGGTCTTAGATATTTCTCTTGAAAACCTGGGATTTGTCAATGAACCAGGGAGAGAGTGAGTTCTGAGTTGAAGTTTACACGAGTTTTCAAGAGTATAAATTTACACTGAGTTTGCCAGAAAGCACCTAACACAGGTTTTTCTTCTGAGACAGGCATTATAGAAAATGCTAAGGAGTGATATTAGTTGATTTTAATTCTATCATTGTACTAATTGTATTTATATCTGATATCAGTGAGATGACAAGAATGGAGGTTCCCCAACCCTCGTTTCCCACAGAAACATTGTGCCCCCAGCAACATGCCTGCCAACTTCAGACAGTACTGACTCAGAAACTGCTCCCTGATGTGGCTCCAACCCTGCACCACCATGGTCCTGGGCAGTCCTGTTTACCCAGACATCCAGAAGGAGTCACACCATTTGGCATCCCTGACAACAGGATTGTCAACTGTGGACGTGAGTGTGAGTGCAGATTCTAGTGCACCCTGAGACCTAGGCTCTGCCTCACTTTACCACACTAGGGAGGCAATCCTGTCCACTTCAGCACCCAGAGGAAGTCACACCCATCCATGCACCTGCCAACAGGGCCACTGACCAGAGACACAACTGCAGTCCCAGCAGCAGCCACATAATACGACTCCAGCTTCACTGGACCATAAGACCAGGGGCAGTCCTATTGGTTCAAGGACAAGGCAGTAGATCTTTATTTGTTGAAATCAGTCTGTAAATTCTAGAAGTGTCTGCTCCTTCAAATGCACACTCACTAATGCAAGCCTACAGATCATGAAGAACCTGGAAGATATGATACCACTTAAGGAAACCAGTAATCTCTAGCAACCTACCCTGAAAAAATGAAAATTTATGAACTGCTTGACAAAAAAATTTAAAATAATTGTATTAAACTCAGTGACTATAAGCGAACATAAACAGACAATCAAGTACCATCAGGAAGAGAGTACATGAACAAATGGCCAAGTTTAATAAAAAAAAAATAGAAACACAGTGTTTACTTTGGCAACACATATACTGAAAAACAGAAAACACAAAAGGAAACCAGACAGAATTTCTGGAAGTCAAGGATACAAAAACTGAACTGAAAAATTCAACAGAGGGCCTCAAGCAAACTATCATGTGAAACAAAGGATCAGCAAACTTAAGGACAGGTTATTTCAAATTGTCTTGTTGAGAGGAACAACAAGATGTGAGCCTGGGAACATAAAGAAGGCTGAACACCAAAAAGAACTGATGCTTTTGAGTTGTGGCTCTGGAGAAGATTCTTGAGAGTCCCTTGGACTACAAAGAGATCAAATCAGTCAATCCTAAAGGAAATTATCCCTGAATATTCATTGGAAGGACTGATGCTGAAGATGAAGCTTCAGTACTTTGGCCACCTGATGCTAAAAGTCAACTAACTATAAAAGACCCTGATGCTGGGAAAGATTGAAGGCAAAAGGAGACGGGGTTGGCAGAGGATGAGATGGTTAGACAGCATCACCGACTCAATGGACGTGAATCCAAGCAAGCTCTGAGATATAGAGAAGGACAAGGGGGGCTGGCATACTGCAAGCTTTGGGGTCACAAAGAGTTAGGCATGTCTTAGCAACTGAACAGCAGTTCTTTCTGGTATAAGACTGCCTAGCAATGTCTGGCATCCAGTCAAAAAACTACTAGACTTCTAAAAAGAAAAATATAACCTGTAAAATGGTAAATCATTAAAAGCAAATTCAGAAATTACAGAGATGATTGAATTGGCTGCCAAGGTCTTTAAACCTCTAATATAAATATACCCTGGGCTTTTCTGGTGGCTCAGAAGGTAGAGAAGTGAAGTGAAAGTCGCTCAGTTATGTCCAACTCTTTGCAATCCCATGGACTATATGGTCCATGGAATTTTCCAGACCAGAATACTGGAGTGGGTAACCTTTCCCTTCTTCACGGGATCTCCCCAACCCAGGGATCAAACCCAGGTCTTCCATACTGGAGGCAGATTCTTTACCAGCTGAGCCAAAGGGGACGCCCAGAATACTGGAATGGGTAGACTATCCCTTCTCTAGAAGATCTTCCCGACCCAGGTATCAAACCAGGGTCTCCTGCATTGCAGGCAGATTCTTTACCAACTGAGCTATCAGGGAAGCCCTCAGAAAGTAAAGAATCTGCTTGCAATGCAGGAGACCTAGATTCTATCCCTGGGTTGGGAAGATCCCCTGGAGAAGGGAATAGCTACCCACTCCACTATTCCAGCCTGGCAAATCCCATGGACAGAGGAGCCTGGAGGGCTACAATCCATGGGGTTGCACAGAGTCAGACAAAAGGTCAGTTTTCTTTCCAATCCCAAAGAAAGCAATGCCAAAGAATGCTCAAATTGCCACACAATTGCACTCATCTCACAAGCTAGCAAAATAATGCGCAAAATTCTCCAAGCCAGGCTTCAACTGTTCATTAATCGTGAAATTCCAGATGTTTAAGCCGGATTTAGAAAAGGCAGAAGAACCAGAGATCAAATTGCCAAAATCCGTTGGATCATTGAAAAAGCAAGAGAGTTCCAGAAAAACATCTATTTCTGCTTTATTGACTATGCCAAAGCCTTTGATTGTGTGGATCACAACAAACTGTGGAAAATTCTTCAAGAGATGGGAATACCAGACTACCTGACCTGCATTTTGAGAAATCTGTGTGCAGGTCAGGAAGCAACAGCTAGAACTGGACATGGAATAACAGGCTGGTTCCAAATTGGGAAAGGAGTATGTCAAGGCTGTATATTGTCACCCTGCTTATTTAACTTATATGCAGAGTACATCATGAGAAATGCTGGCTGAATGAAGCACAAACTGGAATCAAGATTGCCAGGAGAAATATCAATAACCTCAGATATGCAGATGATACCACCCTTACGGCAGAAAGTGAAGAAGAACTAAAGAGCCTCTTGATGAAGGTGAAAGAGGAGAGTGAAAAAGTTGCCTTAGAGCTCAGCATTCAAAAAACTAAGATCATGGCACCTGGTCCCATCACTTCATAGCAAATAGATGTGGAAACAGTGACAGACTTTATTTTGGGGGGTTAAAAAATCACTGCAGATGGTGACTGCAGCCATGAAATTAAAAGACACTTGCTCCTTAGAAGAAAAGTTATGACCAACCTAGACAGCATATTGGGAGAAGGAAATGGCAACCCACTCCAATATTCTTGCCTAGAGAAACCCTTGGACAGAGGAGCCTGGTGGTCTGCTATCCATAGGGTCGCACAGAGTCAGACAGGACTGAAGCAACTTAGCAGCAGCAGCAGACAGCATATTAAAAAACAGAGCCAACTAATAAAAATAAATGAAATAAATAAATAAATAAAAATAAAAAACAGAGACATGACTTTGCCAACAAAGGTCCATCTAGTCAAAACTATGGTTTTTCCAGTAGTCATGTATGGATATGAGAGTTGGACTATAAAGAAAGCTAAGCGCTGAAGAATTGATACTTTTGAACTGTGGTGTTGGAGAAGACACTTGAGAGTCCCTTGGACTGCAAGGAGATCCAACCAGTCCATTCTAAAGGAAATCAGTCCTGAGCATTCATTGGAAGGACTGATGCTGAAGCTGAAACTCCAATACTTTGACCACCTGATGCAAAGAACTGACTCAGTGGAAGAGACCCTGATGCTGAGAAAGATTGAAGGCGGGAAGGGAAGGGGATGACAGAGGATGAGATGATTGGATGGCATTACTGACTCAGTGGATGAGAGCTTGACCAAGCTGCAGAAGATGATGAAGGACAGGGAGGCCTGGTGTGCTTCAGTTAGTTCATGGGTTTGCAGAGTCGGACACAACTAATCAACTGAACTGAACTGAACTGAAAGAGTCAGACACAGCTGAGAAATTAACACACACAGTGAGGTATAAAAACAAAGTAGAGAAAAAAACTAGAAAAAAAAATAAGCAAATGGAGCTTCCAAAATGGAAAATACAATATCTGGAATGAAAAATTGTCTGGATTAACTCAACAAGAAGCTAGACATTGCAGAATAAAAGAACTGGAAACTTGGTACATAGCGATTGACTATCCAAATGGAAATAGACAGAGAAAAAAGGCAGAAAAATATGAGTGGAAAATTAGTGGCATGCGGGATAATATCAGACCATGTAACATGTTATTTGGAGATTTAGTATAAGGGATGAGTAGAAAAAAATATTTTACAATGATAGATGGAATTTTTCCAAATTTAATGAACCCACTTATAAACCCCCTGATCTTAGAGGCTAAACAAATATCAAGCAAGATGAACATAAACAAAACCACCTAGGGCACTTAATAATATACTGCTGAGACCCACTCATAAACAAAAACAAATCTTAAATTAGTCAGGAAAAATTGACATACTATGTACAGGGGGAATATTTTAAGTATTACTAACTTCTTGTTTGAGGTAACACAAGCCAAACAATAATGCAAAAACATCTTTAAAGTACGGGGAAGGGGACGTGGGTGAGGAATATTAACTTAGAACTCAGACACTTTTGAAAATTACTTTCAAAACTGAAAGAAAAAGTATTTTCAGATGAATGAAAGATGATAGAATTTGAGGCCACCAGACTTATATTACACAAAAATGTTATCTAACAGTCTAAAAGTTAAAGGAAATTAAAAATAAAAGAAAACTTGAATCCCCCCAAAGCTACAAGAATGGTTCTAAATGATAATTCTGCAAGTAAATATTTTAAAATCTTTTTCTCATTTTTAAAAGACTAGAATATTTAAGACAAAAACAACTGCATTATATTACAAAATTCATAACATATTTACAAGTAGAATGTGTGACAATAGTAGCACAAATAATAAGAATAGGGAAATAGACATATGCTATAGCAAGGTCTTACATTATATAATAAGAGACATGATATAATTTAAAGAAAAATGTGATTAAAGAGTAATAATTTCAACATTATGGTAAACTCTGCAAAAAGAAGCATAGCTAATACACCAATAAAGTACATAAAATAAAATATTTAAAACATCCAATTAAAGATTAAAATAGGAACAAAGAAAACATAACACAAACAGCAAGTTAGTAAACATAAACCCAACTATATAAATGATTATATTAAATTTAAATAATTTAAACATTCCAAATAAAAGCAAGATAATCAGACTAGGCAAAAGTAAGACAAAGTCATACATTGTATACAAAAACAAACATAATATAAACACGAAAACATATTAGAGGTCAAAAAAGATAAACCATGAAAACACTGATGAGAGAAAGCTATACTATCTATGTTAATATTGTACAAAATAAGACTATAGAACAAAGAATATATTCAGAGAGGAAAAAGGAACATTTCACAATGATAAAATACAAAAGAAATTATGTAGCTTCAAAATCAGTGTGATGCAACTGATATGGTGTTTAAAAGAAAACTTATAGCTTTGATGTTTCCTTGATACCTACACTATAATAGAAAATAAAACTGAGAGCAAATGATGTAAGATTCCATCTCAAGAATCTACAGAAATACAGGAAATCAAAACAAAAGAGAAGAATAAAAACTAACAAAAATCAATGAAATAGGAAACATACACAAAAAATAAAATCAATAAAGTCAATTGATAATTCTGTTTGAAAGGATAATAAAACTGATAATCCTCTAGCCAAAAAAAAAAAAAAATCAATCAAGAAAAAAAGGAGAGAATACACAAATTTAATACCACCATAAATGAAAGGGGGGTTAACATTATAGGCCTTTGAATTTGAAGTGTTAGTCACTGAGTCGTGTCCAACTCTTTGTGACCCCATGGACTGTAGCCCACCAGACTCCTCTGTTCATAAGATTCCCCAGGCAAGAATACTGGAGTGGATTGCCATTCCCTTCTCCAGGGAATCTTCCCAAACCAGAGATCGAAGCCAGGTCTCTGGCACTGCAGGCAGATTCTTTACTGGCTAAGCCACCAGGGAAACCCTTAGAGATCTTACCAATATTTAAAAGATACGAGATATACACAAAATTTTATCCTAATTTTGAAAACTTGTCTGAGTCCTTAAAAACTACTTGAAAATACAACTACCAAAATTTGATAGCACAAAAATTGGAAAATCTGAGCAGTCCTGTATTTGTTAAAGAAATAGAATCCTTACTACAAAAACTTCCCACAAAGAAAACTGCAGCCTTGAAATGCCAGCTCTACCATGGAGCACAGACATGACTCCCACATCAAAATAAAGTCAGAGAGGGCAGGAAGGAACGAGAGCAGGAGGGAAGTGTAACGCAGAGGCTGTGGTGAATGTGGGAGTTGACCTGGATGTTGATTCCCAGCCTCCCTTCCTGCAATCCTTGCATCTTCATCTCCTCACCATTTTGTACTTCAGCACCACAGTCCTCAGTTTGTGAAGGTGAGAGTGTGAAGCCCCTCCCAAATCCTTCTCCTGAACTTCTTGAAGTCCTCTCTGTATTTCGTGCAAGCTCCTCCACAATCTTCTCAGTGTCGTTGTTTCTACTCTGGGTTTCTCCTAAACATAGTACTTCACTTCCAACAATCCAGTAAAGGGGATGAGGCTCTCTTTCACTTCCACTTTCTTAAAATTGAGAAGAAGAAACTCCAAGACTTCAATTTCAGTTAGATAATTGAACAGGCATGCTATTCTCTTCTTACTGCTTCTGCATCACCACTTTGGCCTACCTTCACTCAAACATCACTAAAACATATTCCTGAAAATATAGAAGGGATAGACCAGAGAGATAAAACTGACGAAGAGATTAGCAGAAAAAAAAAAAAAAAAAAAAACAGAACAGTTCATAACTATATGAAAGCCTGAAGTAAAGCAGTGTTAGGGAGTAAAAACTGTTATCAAGGTTTAAATGCCAGAGCACCCTTTTAATTTTCAAGTGTATCTTAACCAGAAATTAATATCTAGACATTAAATGCCTGCATGCTAAGTCGCTTCAGTCATGTCCAACTCTTTGAGACCCCACGGACTGTAGCCCACAAGGCTCCTCTGTCCATGGGTTTCTCCATGCAAGAATACTGGAGTGGGTTGCCATTTCCTGCTCCTGGAGATCTTCCTGACCCAGGGATCGAACCGATATATCTTATGTCTCCCGCATTGGCAGGCAGATCCTTTACCACTAGCGCCACCTGGCAAGCCCAACAAGACAGCATTTTTCTTAAAATAATAACATTAGAGGCTTCAGTATCTCACAAAGTTCAAACATTGCACACTCCATTTTCACTTACAAGCTGATTACAGAGACTGCTATAGTGTTTCCACCAGTTTACCTGCAGTTGGAATCATGATTAGGGCATTATGGCAATAAAGAATGTTACATGAAATGCCAGAAAACAGGTTTTCTTAAAAGAAGAATTTCTTTCTGAAATTCAAATGCCCCTTGAAAATAATTATTTTTAATAATAATAACAGAAAAAAATATTTGCAGTGATGAATATCATGCATCATACATCACAGATGTATACTTACCTCCCTAAGTTTCAAGTTGTGTACATTAAATATGTACTTCAAAGTAACTTAAAAATGAAAGTAATTCTTTTCTTAAGTGGTCTCAACAAGTATCACCAAAGATCTGCTGAGGGTGAGACTGGAAAAATCAGTTTTGCAGAGATCATCCCCAAAAGAACTGATTGACTATGAGCTGCTAGAAACCTACTGCAGATGTTCTCAGGGCTCCCCCTGTCCCACCCACCAGATGGTTGAACATTTTCAAAGACTCAACCAACTACATTAGGAATTCACTGTGATACCTGATTTTCCTCTAGTCCACCTGGTCAAATGGGAATAATGTCTACGGTGTCTCTTCCACCATTGTGGTAACAACTGGAAACATCTCTGGAAGATACTGTGATGACTCCTCAAATCCTAGTTTCACTGCTGTCTTTACTGCCTCCACACCGACACAGGTCAAACACACTTGGTACTGAACACATCTCATGAGTCATTCAGGTCCTCTTAGCCTCACTGCCCTTAGTACCTGTTTTGCCAGTCGTGTTTCCCTGTTGTATCAACATCCCCATTAACGGGATGTGAGTTCCCCACCCATGTGACCAGGTGCACCTGTAAGATGACTCTAGCTGCTGCCGCAAATCCTCCTTCTTGCCCTGAATGTGTCTAGTGACGTTCAAATGAACCAGTGAAATACCCTCGGGCCTTTTCCTTGTGTAACTGCACCCTGAGCCCAGTGTTGTCACTTGTCACTTGTCTGTGTGACTCTTTCTTTTGGCTCCTCATGCTTTCTTGAGCCAGCCCCCTTGCAGCCTCCCTGACATGGTCCCCTCATGCCTTTGGTGACTCTGTTTCTCTAAGATCAGAGAGCATAATAAACTATGTGTGCCTGCCCCTCTCTTAAGTCCTCTCTTTTGGCCAAACCTGACTGGCCATCCCAAAAGAATAAAAAGTAATTACCAAGATGAAACTGATTCATCATCCTTTTATATAAAAGTACAATTCAGCGGTTGTGCTTGTTCGTAACACTTGACCTCACCTCCCTGCCTCTTATGACACATCATAGAGATATGAAGAGTCCAACTGTCCACAGGTCTGAAGCCTTACACTGTCCAGGGCCAAGCAAGCCCTTACACTCTTTTGAGGACCTAATGATCCAGGAACCCCTGATCCACTGTGGTTCCAACCACTGTGACCAGAGTCTTCCCCCAAAGACACTCTAAAGTCTGTGATATGATCTTCCCATGATCATTCTGGGAATGAAACTGAGGTCTTTCCTGCTGGATATCCCCTCCCAGACCAGACAGGACTTACCTGAGCAGACCACTCCAATATCCTGGTCATGAGACAAGATATGAGTATTGTTTTTAAAATCAGGTTGAACACAGTTATTGATACTCAAAGTTGATTCAGGCTCTGTCCTGTTGCAAGAAAGACAGAAATACCAAATAGTGCCAAGTCTTGGTCCAAAATAAGACCCTCTGGGAGCATCAATGGCAACTCCACATTCCAGGTGTCTGCACAACGTATTTGCATCCTCCAGAAACCAGTACTGAACATACACTGTGCCCCATGCTCCTTGGTGCTTCACTTCCACTCTCCCCTCACACCTGTGGGCTCCATCCTTCAGCCTCAGCTCCAGAGCTGCAAGACAGACACAGACACGGGACACAGGAGAGATTTTAGGAGACCATGTAGTGATGTGCTGAAAAGTATTTAAAAATGAGTTGTCCGAGAGGAAAAAATCCCTGTGAATAGCATTTCTTGACTTCTGTGGTATAAATATTCCTACAATGGCCAACTAAAAGCTCCCAATGTGCCATCACTGAACCTGAAGCAAGAAGGGAGGCACCAGGTGTTTCTCATGAGCCTATAGAACCAGCTCCAGGGACACCACGAGGACAGGCCTCCAGAGACTCTGGATGCTGCCCTCCCTGTAGATGTGCCCAAGGCTACTAGGGCCCAGCTTCCCCGTCTCAGTTACAGCTCCTGGCCTGGGATCCAGGGAGGAATCCTCCCTCTCCTTCCCTGTCCATAGGGAGCATCTCATCCAGCTTAGGAACAGAGGGCTGGGGTAACAGGCTGTAAAGTGTCCCAGTTATTCCTGTCACCTGTGTTCACATCCTTGTATAATCCCCACACTCCAATGTACCTAGTAACATGCATCTAACAAATGAAATTTGACAAAAGCTATGTTACTTAAGGGGCTTGCCTGGTGGCTCAATGTCTAAAAAAAAAAAAAATCTATGTACCAATCAATGTAGGAGACAAGGTTTCGATCCCTGATCTGGGACTATCCCCTGGATAAGGAACTGGCAATTCACTCCAGTATTCTTGCCTGGAGAACTCCATGGACAGAGGAGCCTGATGGGCTGCACTCCATGGGGTCCCAAAGAGTTGGACACGACTTAGTGACTGAACAACAAAACCACTGTCACTTGAGAGATTAGGATTCAGGATGACTCTGGTTTCCCCCTTGCTACCTATCTTGCTCTGTTGAAGCCAGTTGCCATGGTATGACCTAATTATGGAGAGACCTGCATGACAAGGACCTGAGGCAGTCCTCTAACCAACAGCCAGCAAGGGAGTGAGGCTCTCAGTTAAATAGTCCAGCAAGGTCTGAATGTTGCTGACATCCAGGTAAGTTGGTTTGAGTGGTTGAAACTTCAGATGATTACACCTTGTAAGACATCATGTGTCAGAGACCCAGGTAAATCATGTCAATTCCTGCCCACAGAAATTATGCGATGCTAGATGTTTTCTTCTTTCAGCTGCCAAGTTTTGCAGTAATCTGAAGCACAGCAACATATAGCTAATGTAGGAGGGCAGGATGCTAAATGCAATAAGTAAAACAAAGGGAAAAAAATCTTTGATCTCATTTATATGTGGAATCTAAAAAAAAACTAAATTCATAGAAACAGAGAGTAAATTGGTAGTTACCTAGGCAGAAATGGGGGTGGGAGGAATGAGTGATGGTCATCAAGTGGTACAAGCTTGTACTTATAACATGAATAAGCTTTGGGGATGGAATATATGTGTGACTAGTTGATAATATTGATTGTATTCTTGATCATTACTACTAAAGTCAACCTTAAAAGTACTCATAACACACGCACAGAAAAAATAATTATATGATGTGATAGATGTGTTAGTAAACTTAATTGTGGTAATTATTCCATGATATATATGTTCTTTTTTAATATTTTAATTTTACTAGAGTATAGTTGATTTACAATGTTGTGATAGATTTAGGTATACAGCAAAGTGATTTGCTTATATATATATATATTCATGCTTTTTTAGATTCTTCTCTTGTATAGATTATCACAGAATACTGATTAGAGTTCCCTGTGCTATACATTAGGTTTATGCTGGAAAGCTATATAACATATAGTAGGGTGTGTGTCTGTTAACCCTAGACTCCTGATTCATGTCTCTCCCCCACTCCCAGTGTTTCCCCTTTGGTAACCGTAAGCTTGTTTTTGATATCTGTAAGTCTGTTTCTATTTTGTAAATACGTTCATTTTTATGTTTTTAAAATTAATTTTAATCGGAGCATAGTTGCTTTACAATGTTGTGTTTCTGCGGTACAGCAAAGGGAATTAGCCATATGCATACATGTATCCCTTCTCTTTTGGATTTCCTTGCTATTTAGATCACCACAGAGGTCTGAGTAGAGTTCCCTGAGTAGGTTCTCATTAGTTATCGATTTTATACAGAGTATCAATAGTGTATATATGTCAATCCCAAGCTCCCAATTCATCCCAGCCCCTTCTCCCCCCACCCCAGTGTCCACGCTATGTCTGTGTGTCTGTTTCTGTTTTGCAAATAAGACCATCTATTTCATTTTTCTAGATTCCATGTATATTCTTTAATACATGATATTCATTTTTCTTTATGACTTACTTCGTATGACAGTCTCTGGATCCATCTGCTGCTGCTGCTGCTGCTAAGTAGCTGCAGTTGTGTCTGACTCTGTGCAACCCCATAGACGGCAGCCTACAAGGCTCCCCCGTCCCTGGGTTCTCAAGACAAGAACACTGGAGTGGGTTGCCATTTCCTTTTCCTTGGATCCATCTACATCTCTACAAATGACCCAATTTCATTCCTATTTGTGGCTGAGTAATGTACCACTGTACATAGGTGATATTCGTCTTTCTCTGTCTGATTTACTTCACTTAGTAAAATAATCTCCTACATCCATGTTGCAGCAAATGGCATTATTTCATTCTTTCTTGTAGTGAGTAATATTCCATTGTATAATATCACATCTTCTTTATCCATTTCTCTGTTGATTGACATTTAGCTTGCTTCCATGATTTGCCTTTGTAAATAGTGCTGCAATAAACACCAAGGTGCATGTATACTTTCAGATTATGGTTTTCTCTGGATACATGACCAGGAGTGAGACTGCCAGACCAGTCCTTAGTTTTTAAAGGCATCTCCATACCATTCTTCGTAGTGGTTGCACCGATTTACATTGCCACCAACAGCGTAGGAGAGTTCCTTTTTCTCCACACTCTTTCCAGCATTTATTGTTTGTAGATTTTTGATGATGGTAGTTCTGACCAGTGTGAGGTGATACCTCATTGTAGTTTTGATTTGCATTTCTCCTATAATCAGTGATGTTGAGCATATTTTCATCTGCTTTTTGGCCACCTGTATATCTTCCTTGAAGAATGTATATATGTATTTCAAATCATCACACTGTACACCTTACACTTATACCTTATTATATGGTGAATATATCCCAATAAAGCTGGGATATAGACTAAAACTTTGTGAATGTAAGGGAAAATTGACAGAGGAATAATAGTAATGGGAGCTTGGAATATATTTTTCAGCCTTTAATACTTGAAATAAGCAATTTAGATAAACTATATTATATACAATTGGCATATACTAAACATGCATGCATATGAGTTTATATATAAGGCTTTACTGTCATTACTATAAATTCTAAATGAATAACTTCATTTCTAGAATGCATAGTCTAAGTTTAAATTTTGCCTTTTTAGGGATACCTTCTCTGCCTCCCCCAGCTAGATTAAGTAACCCTGCGGATGTCCCAACTGATGGCAGTTATCAAAGTTTATTATAAATTCTTGTTTTGGTGGCCAGCTGCACTAGACTATAAGTTTTATGAGCCAGGGAACTTCATTCATCACCACGGGGGCCTCAGCATCTGGGAAACTGCAAAGGGTATGGATTTCATACCACACGAGTGAATCCTGCTACCAATGCAGGAGATGTAAGAGATGCAGGTTCCATCCCTGGGCCGGGAAGATACCCTGAAGTAGGAAATGGCACCCTACTCCAGTATTCTTGCCTGGGAAATCCCCTGAACAGAGGAGCCGAAAAGGCCATAGTCCATGGGGTTACAGAGTCAGATACAACTGAGCATCTGAGCACACAAGCCCATTTTTAAACCAATAAACATTTGTGGATGAAAGCTTAAATAAATTCCAAAAAGAACATGTGGAAATGATGTGATTTGGTGCATTTCTCTGTGGCATTAAAATCAGTGAGAAAAGGATAAAAAACAATTCAGGTATGATATTGAAAAAATAAAATTAGAACTTGACATCATATATAAAATAACTTACACAGTTATTTAGTATTGACATATATTTAAATATATTCACAAAATTATAAGAGTAAGGATAAAATAATTTTCTTAAACTTGAAGTGGAAAAGAACACTCATAACAAGGCTCTGAAAGTAGAAACAAATACAGGAAATTTTTGTTGTTATTCAGTTGCTCAGTCATGTCTGACTCTTGCAACCCCCAAGGACTGCAGCACACCAGGCTTCCCTGTCCTTCATCATCTCCTGGAGCTTGCTCAAACTCATGTCTATTGAGTCAACAATGCCAACCAACAGGAAATTTTAATAGGCAATTAATGTTATTAGAAACTTTCAGTGCTTAGGACTGTGCACTTCCAATGCAGGGGGTGCAGGTTTAATCCCTGGTTCAGGAACTAAGATTCCACACACCACGTAGTGCAAGCCAAAAGGAAAAGAAAAAGAGAATCCCATGAAACTGAAAACAAGGGAAAGATAAAATGAAGCAATAGACTGAAAGAAACATCTTCAACCTATAAATCGAATAATTCAATAAGGACAAGGACATGCACCCAAACTATTTGGGTTCAAGTCTTGCCTCTACTTCTTATAACTGACTCACCTTGGGCAAGTGACTTTGCTTTGCCTCAGTGATCTATCTTGGGGGATAATAAGTATATTCTGCCTTGTAGGATTGTTGTGCCCTCAAATGAGTTCATAAAAGTGAATGCAGTATAGGTGGTAGTGTAGTTGTAGTAGATCGTAGAGTAGTAGTATAAAGAGCTTCCATATAAGTCATGAAAATATGATAAACATCCCAAGTTAAAAAGAACAAATTTCATGAGAAAATAATCCACAAATAAAGGATTAAATTAGTTAATACACATGAGTTTTTGCTATAAAAACAGGCTAAGATTCTAAAACTTCATAAGAAGACAAAGTTGGTGAGGTTATGTGGAAACTAACATTTTCATGGATATGAGAGTTGGACTATAAGGAGAGCTGAGCACTGAAGAATTGATGCTTTTGAACTGTGGTGATGGAGAAGACACTTGAGAGTACCTTGAACTTCAAGGAGATCCAACCAGTCCAACCTAAAGGAAATCAGTCCTGAGCATTCATTGGAAGGACTGATGCTGAAGCTGAAACTCCAATACTTTGACCACCTGATGTGAAGAAAAGACTCACTGGAAAAGACCTTAATGTTTGAAAAGATTGAAGGTAGGAAGAAAAAGAAGGGGATGACAGAGGACAAGATGGTTGGATGGCATCACCAACTCAGTGGACATGAGTTTGAGCAAGCTCTGGGAGTTAGTGAAGGACAAGGAAGCCTGGCATGCTGCAGTCCATGCGACTGCAAAGAATCAGACAGGACTGAGCAACTGAACAATCACAATATTGTAATGGCTTCTGCCATACATCGACATGAATCAGCCATAAGTATACATGTATCCCTTCCTCTTAAACCTTCCTCCCACCTCCCTCCCCACCCCACCCCTCTAGGCTGTCACAGTGCACCGGCTTTGGGTTCCCTGCGTCATACAGAAAATTCCCATTGGCTACCTACTTTACATATGGTAATGTATATGTTTCAATGTTATTCTCTCAAATCATCCCACCTTCTCTCTCCACCACTGTGACCATAAATCTGTTCTCCACTGCTGCCCTGTAGATAAGTTCATCAATACCATCTTTCTAGATTCCATATATATATGCATTAATATACAATATTGGTCTTTTTCTTTCTGACTCACTTCACTTCATATAGAAAGCTCTATGTTCTTCTACTTCATTAGAACTGACTTAAGTGCATACTTTTTATAGCTGTGGAATATTCCATTGTGTATATGTATCACAACTTCTTTATCCATTTATCTGTTGATGGACATCTAGGTTGCTTCCATGTCCTAGCTATTGTAAATAGTGTTGCAATGAACATTGGCGTACATGTGTCTTTTTCAATTATGGTTTTCTCAGAGTATTTGCCCAGTAGTAGGATTGCTGGATCAGATGGTAGTTTTATTCCTAGTATCTTATGGCATCTCCATGCTGTTCTCCATAGTGGCTGTATCCATTTGCATTCCCACCAACAGTTCAAGAGGGCTCCCTTTTCTCCACACCCTCTCCAGCATTTATTATTTGTGGACTTTTTGATGACTGCCATTCTGACCAGTGTGAGATGATACCTCATTGTAGACCAATGGAACAAGATAGAAAGCCCACGCATCTATGGGCACCTTATCTTTGAAAAAGGAGGCAAAAATATACAATGGAGAAAGACAGTCCCTTCAATAAGCGGTGCTGGGAAATCTGAAATTAGAATACTTCTTAACACCATACACAAAATAAACAAAATGGATTAAAGACCTAAATGTAAGGCCAGAAACTATAAAACTCTTAGAGGAAAACATAGGCAGAGCACCCTTTGACATAAACCACAGAAAGATCCTCTATGACACACCTCCTAGAGTAATGGAAACAAAAATAAGCAAATGGGGCATAATTAAAATTTAACTTTGCACAATGAAGGAAAGGAAACTATTAATATAAGAAAGGTGAAAAGACAACCCTCAAAATGGAAGAAAATAATAACAAATGAAACAACTGACAAAGAACTAATCTCCAAAATATACAAGCAGCTCATGAAGTATAATACCAGAAAAAGAACAGAATCAAAAAGTGGGCAGAAGACTTAAAAAGTCATTTCTCCAAAGAAGATATACAGATGGCTAATAAACACGTAAAAAGATGCTCAACATCGCTCATTATTAGAGAAATGCAAATCAAAACTCCACTTTTAGTATATGATTAAGAGAAACAATTATGGGTGGTCCTTACTTAAATGTAAAGAAGTACAGAGCAACTTTTTTCATAATGGCAAAAACACTGAAAACAACTAAATTTCCAATAGAGATGGTTAGGTGAGTGCCGGGAGCCACTATGGGAGATCCCACCCATGACAAGGTCATGAAGAAAATACCTGATATGCAAGGCCATTCAGGATCCCATCCATGACAAGGTCATGAGGAAAAAACCTGACACGGAAGGCCGTTCAGGATTACAAGGGGCCCTCCAGGTTGGCCTCGGCCTCTACCCCACCCTGTATCCTCCCCCCTTTTCTGCTGTTGTTCTTGTTTGCCCTGCTGCAGATTCTTCTGTCGCCTGCCGAGAGTTTTCCTGCTCCTCTTTCACTGAATAAAGACCAACTTAAAACCCTAATTAATAAATGTCCTGGATGCTGGTACCCTATGAAGGGGCCCGGGATGAAGGAAATGCTTCAATTCAAACCCTTTTGCTGGCATTTTTGGCTTGTTTGATATAGGTGTGCTCCCATTGCAAAAAATGCTCATAACTGTTCTAAACATCCTAAGCACAGTACGCTAACAAAAGAAACCATTAAGCATAGGCCCCTCCGTGGGGTGAGAAAAGCTCCACAAATATAATAACCACAAGTGTGCCTAATAGAAAATACTTTAGATAGAGATTAGCTGGTGACTTCTTGCAGGTAGTTAACTTTTAGACTAAGAGCCTGTTTTGTGCTATATCTGCTGTTTTTGTAATCCTTTGCATTTCTGTTCTGTAAAAATGTAATCCTATCTAGTTCCCATGGAGATGATGCTTATTAAAAAGAAAATAGATTAATCACAAGAAAAACAGGGTCGGCTACTGAAGTTGCTTAAGTCACACCAGGTGCAAGCCATAAAATGTTAACAGGCCTGAAGGCCAAATGATAAGAAAGACTCTTGTAAATGAGAAATACGTGGGTGACATCCTGTTTCTGTTGAAGGTCAAGTTGCTGTAATGTTTTGAGCTGACCTTTGTGAAAGCAATATACACTTCCCCCAAAAAGATGTTGTTAAGGGTATAAAGGGACAGTGCAAAAATAAACTTCAGACTTAGCCCCGAGCTTTGTCTCACTGTGTCTTCTCTCGCCTACGCCGTTCATCCTGAAGGTTCCCCTAGATCCTGCTGGGGCAAGGACCCCGGCAGGTGAGTATATTGCATTTCAGTCATATAATGAATTAACTGGAGGCAATTAAATATATCAATAGTATTTCTATGATATCCTGTATTTTTTAATTCTACAATAAAACTTTTTAGTGTGTAAAAGAATAGGTAATGATATAGAAAAATGTCCAAAATATATTACTGATTGTAGAAACAGTTTACAAAATAAAAAATATTAATACTAAATTATTTACTACTGAGGGTCTAAGCTTTTGTGTCTAATGGCATAAATTACATCTGCAGGATAATTTTATGCCTACGTCCAACATGAATTTCAAGGCTGAAGACTCCTATAATGTGTGCCCAGCTCAGAAATCATCAGATGCTCAGAAAAGCCAAGACTATCATATTAAAGGGAGCAAGTCCAATGTTGTGTGAAGTAGAAGACTAAAATTTTAGTAGGATAACTCTAAATGGTGCTGTTTAGAAGAAAATGAAAAGAGCGCTTGCTTTGGTGAAACACTGTTGCTTCCTAAAAAGCTACTGAGGAAATGGTCTACAGTTTGCCTAGTAAGGGCAGGGAGCTTGTATCAGAACATCCATTATCTTCCTTCTCATGGAACCAAAAACCCACCTCTGCCCACCAGATGCCCTCAGAAGGAGACTGTTGAGCATCTGCTCAGCACTCAAGGAGCAGATACAAGAAGAGAGGGGGCTTCCCGAAGAGAGCTGTGGACTGGAGGCTGAGGTCTGGGGGACAACAGTGAGCTCTAAGATGAGACAGGGCTGCACTGAGTCTCAGCAGACCAGCACCCACATCTGAGAGAGCCACCTCCTCCAGGCTGGAGACCAGATTCTCCGCAGCCCCCATCCCTGACCCCCACCATCCTCTCACTCAGGGGAAACCAGCTCCAGGGAGGAACAGGAGAAGGCACCAGACAGAAAGAGCTCCCTACAGAGTCACAGCAGATCCTGGGAGGGGAAAGGACCATCCCAGGCCCTCATCACATCAGGAAACGTCACGGGGACCAGGGCAGGGACTCGGGAACTTATACACCTGGGGCTGCACATTAACTGATCTCTACAGACAAGAGGTCCCCTCTCCTGGCTGCTGGCTCCTCTGCTCCACAATAGACACCTGATGGGAACAGGTGAGGCCAGCAGGCAGAGCCTCTCACAGAGCCCAGTGCTGGGCAGACCCGGCAACAAGCAGAGGGGAGTCCGGGGGATGGGGGGGGAGGAGCCAGAGAGAGGCAGGCATGTGCACGATTGTCTCTGATCTGGTTGCATGCAGCGGCCATGACTCCCAGCCCTGCGGACACCCTGTGTGCTTCACGGACAAACAGACTCAGTCCCTGCTCAGCAGCTCCGTTCCTCTCACACAGACAGGCTCCACCTCCCCTCACACACACACACACACACACACACACACTCCTCACTCACCCTCACACACATACTCTTTCTCACACACACACAAGCACAGATAGACACAGGAAACACGGAGACCCAGGGGCAGTGCTCCCACACCAGGCACATGGAGGGTGTGGGAACAGCCCAGAGTCCCAGCTGAGCTCAGTCACTGGATCTTCCACACACTGGGAGCCACTGGGACTCCTAGAAGCTCCCTGAGAACAAGGGAGACCGTGGAGGGACTCAGGGTGACCCAGCTCGGTCCAGACTGTTCTGCCCGTAGTCCGAGTCCCCGGTCGGGAAAGAAGACTCCTCGAAACAATGCAACTTGCAATAGGGGAATTTATTACTGACTCGAGCCAGGGCCTCCCGCCCTCACCAAGAGTGTGAGGAGGAAAGACCCCGAGCCCCAGTTCTCTCGGGTATTTATTAGGTCAAAAAAAGCAGCAGGTAGTTGGCGCAAGCAGATTGGTTACACAGTTGCAAGGCAATTTTTGTCGGCCCAACGTGGGGCTTTCAGCTTTCCCCTGATAGGTTCCCTTTTTTCTTGCTAGGCATATGTTGATTGGCTAGCTCCAGGAGGCCTGATAATTATGTTACCCTGGGAAACCAGGCCTACTCCTAATCTAGGCTGCCTGTCATGGCGTTAGCCGTGACAGCCTCACATTTCCCCCCTGTCTTTGTACTTTTGTAGAGGAATCTTTCTCTTCACCCTGTGAAATTGACTGATACTGTTGTCTCAATACCATAATTTGGATGGTATTTAGGTGCTCTCTAATAAATGAGACCAGACAGTTTAAAATGTAAGGTCAGTAACAATATTAATATTATGAGTGGACCCAGGAGGGTGGAAATCAAAGTGGTTAACCAGGGGGAGCGCTGAAACCAAGATTTAAACCAGCCTTGTTGGGCTTCTCGTTTTTTCTTCTGCTGGGCTAGTCTCTCTCTTACTTTCTGGAGAGATTTTTGTAAAAGAGTCAACTCTCTCACATTTTTCAATTTGATTCTGATCTATTTTTTCCCCCCGGGCAGACATAGACAGGCACCTGTTCATAGTACTGTGGGCCTTTTCGCTCACAGTTACGGGTGAACAGACTGAAAGAGCCGTGGGCAAAGAACTTGGTCAGTTGGTGGGGACCAAACCCATTACCATCAGCCGCCAGCACGCACAAATCAAAGGTCAGTACTGGCCACCATGTCCCTTTGGGGGCCACGTTGGAGCTCGAATTAAGCACTTTTCCAGTCTCAGGATTGTAGATCACCCAAGTCAGGTTAGCCGGCTGATGGGGGTTGTGGCTGGTTGCTCCTGGGCCGATGAAAACTGTTATCAGCAGGAGAGTTAAGAGGGCTCTCGTCGTACGAGTTTCAGTTTTAAAGGATTTGACGGGTGAGGTCTTGCCTCCCATTTTGCTTGCGCCCTTTCCTGTTCTTCCGGGGTGGCTTGCCGCACGTGATTGTAGTGAACCTAGGGCCCGATCCCGTCGACCTTAACAGCAGTAGGAGTGGTAAGGAGAACAACATAAGGGCCTTTTCATCTAGGTTTTAATGCTTTAGATTGGTGTCGTTTTACCCAAACCTAATCACCCAGGCCAATATTATGTGAGGGGATGGTCCCCTTGCTTGTTCTCTCGTGTATCTCTCGAATTAATTTTTAAACATGGCTATGCACCTTACTTAATGTTATCAGTGTTTGCTGGAATTGTCCCAAGGTAGGGGGTGGTAGGCATTTTTCTTCGAATATAGGACACACAGGAGGGGGGCTTTCATACAGAATCTCAAAAGGGGTGAGATTCAGCTTATAAGGGATGTTACGCGCTCGAAAGAGCGCGAAGGGAAGGAGGGTCATCTAGTCCCCGCCAGTCTCTATTGTCAACTTTGTCAAAGTTTCTTTTAGGGTTCGATTTATTTTCTCAACCTGTCCTGAGCTCTGGGGGTTATATTTACAAGTTAACTTTTATTTTGTCCCCAGAGCTTGGGCCAGCCCTTGTACAATCTGGCTCACAAAAGCAGGTCCGTTATCAGAGCCCATAGTCACTGGCAGCCCGTACCTAGGCACTATCTCTTTTAAGATCTTTTTAGCAACCACTGTTGCTGTCTCTCCCTTAGTGGGGAAGGCTTCTACCCACCCCGAGAAGGTATCTATCAGAATCAACAGATAGCGATACCCATACTTGCCTGGTCTTACCTCAGTGAAATCTATCTCCCAGTGTTGCCCTGGCTCTTCCCCTCGGTACCTCATTCCAGTGTGCTGTCTTTTCCCTGTCCTCATCAGCTGGCACGCTTTGCAAGCCTGGATTATCTCTCGTACAGTTGCATTTTGTCGAGGGAACCTCAGGCAGGCCGTCTGGAGAAGTGTCAAGGTCTTTTTCTCCCCCAAGTGTATAGTTGTGTGCAGGTGTTCACATAGGTGACGACCCAGGATGGCAGGCAATATCAGGTTTTCGAGCCGCCAGGGCCTCAGCCAGTATCTCACCGGCGGCTGCTTTAAAACCCCTTCGATGGCGTGGGGGTGTAAACCCAGAGTTGCTGTCCATACGTCAACTTGTCAGCGTCGCGGACGAGGAGGGCAGTGGCTGCAATGATGCGGAGGCAAGGGGGCCACCCAGAGGCCACCGGGTCCAATCGTTTTGAAAGGTATGCCACCGGCTGCTTCCATGGTCCCCATTATTGCATCAAGACCCCCTTTTTTATTCTTTGCTTTTTATCTACAAACAGCTGGAATGGCTTATTTGGGTTAGGCAGGGCAAGGGCTGGGGCTTCTAGTAGGGCCCGTCTGAGTGTCTGGAAAGTCTGTTTCATTGGCTCACTCTAAGTCTAGTTTGGGGTCTCCTTATTTTCCTCATACAAGGGCAGGGCCTTCTCAGCAAACCCCATGATCCACAGTCTACAATATCCAACAGTCTCTGAAAACTCTTTCACTTGGCGGGGGGTCTTGGGCTCTGGTATCTGCAATATTGTTTCCTTCATGGCCTGAGTTAGCCACCTTTGCCCCTGCCTGATCTTATACCCCAAATAGGTGACCTCTTGCTGGGATATTTGTGCCTTCTTTGTGCCAGCACAATATCCCAAGGTGCCTAGAGTCTGTAAGAGGTCACCGGTGGCACGGCTGCATGCCTCCTCTGTGGTTCCAGCCAACATAAGGTCATCCACATATTGCAGCAGGATGACCTCTGGGTGGCGAGTCCGATATTCATAGAGGTCCTCACTCAAAGCCTCATTAAACAAGGTAGGGGAGTTTTTGAACCCTTGTGGGAGGCGGGTCCAAGTTAGTTGTACTACTGGTTGGCTTTCCCCCTCAGTCCACTCAAAGGCAAATATCTCCTGGCTCTGGGCCGCCAGGGGTAGGCTGAAAAAAGCATCTTTCAAGTCCAACACAGTGTACCAAGTGTACTCAGGCAGCAGACTGCTCAGGAGGGTATACGGGTTGGGGACAGTAGGGTGTATGTCACTCACCTGCTTGTTGACTTCTCGTAGGTCCTGGACAGGTCTGTAATCCGTACTCCCTGGCTTTTTCATTGGTAGTAAGGGGATGTTCCAAGGGGATTGGCACCGCTTGAGAATTCTGGCATCCATGAGCCGTCGAATGTGGGGAGTGATTTCCCGCCGAGCCTCCTGGCTCATAGGGTATTGCCTCACCCTCACAGGAGTCGCCTCGGCTTTTAGTTTGATGACGACCGGATGTCTCTGTTTAGCCAGTCCCATTCCTGCTGTTTCTGCCCATGTCAACGGGTATTTATGGACCCACGGTTGTATATCTGGTGCTATAACCTCTGAGGGCTTAGGCACAAAAAGTCTGTATTCATCTCTTAAAGCTAGAGACAAGACATGTATCGGCTGTCCAAGTCCATCCGTGACTGACATTCCCCCAGGGTCAAAATGGATCTGAGCATTAACTTTAGTCAACAAGTCCCATCCAAGTAGAGGGGCTGGGCATTCTGGTATCACCAAAAACGAATGGGACACCTGATGGGTCCCCAGATTTACTTTCCATTCCGTGGTCTAACAATATCTTTTTGTCTCCGTGGCTCCCTGCACTAAGCTGGTTTTCTTAGACATTGGTCCCAGTTTTTGATTTAAAACAGAGTGTTGGGCGCCAGTGTCCACGATGAAGCCAATGGGTTTCCCCTCCACATGTATGGTTACCTAGGACTCGGGGAGGGGTGCCGAGTCTTGACTCCCCTAGTCACTGTCTTCCCCCGCATATAGAACTCGAGTTTCAGGGGAAATTCTCTCTCTCTGGGTTGCTTCTCTCTTCGGGTCCCTCTTAGGGCACTCATTTTTTTAGTGCCCCCATTCTTTGCAATAAGCACACTGATCTTTCTTTAGGGCCTGCCTTTTTGGTCTCTCTTTTTCTCTCGTCTGGGGGCCTCGAGGCTCCCTCAATTCTGTTCCGGCCTTCATCCCCGCAAAAAGAATCTTGGCCAGCTCTCTCTGGTTCTTCCGGTTTTCCTTCGCCCTGTGTTCCCTATCTTCCTTCCTGATCTTCTCAGCTAGTTCCCTTTCCTCCCGACGAAGTTGTCCCTCCCTTTCTTCTAGGGTCTCCCTATTATTAAATACCTTTTCAGCTGCTTTCAGTAAGTCTTGTATTGTCTGTTCTCCTAACCCCTCTATCTTTTGTAATTTCTTCCTAATATCTGGGGCTGCCTGATTCACAAATGCTAACAGAACTGCAGCGCGTGACTCTTCAGCCTGGGGGTCCATAGGTGTATATTGCCTAAAGGCTTCCATCAGCCTCTCTAGGAAGGCTGATGGGCTCTCAGCGGGCTCTTGCCTTACTAAATTTACCTTCGCCAAATTTGTCGGCTTCCTAGCTGCGGCCCGCAGGCCAGCGATTAGAGTCTAGCGGTACACTCGGAGATGCTCCCTACCTTCCACTCGCTCAAAATCCCAGTTAGGCCGCAACAGAGGAAACCCCTCGTCTACGAGATGAGGCTGGGTGGTTGGTCTCCCATCGACCCCTGGGACCCGTTTCTGTGCTTCTGCCAGAATTCGCTCCCGTTCTTCTGTGGTGAAGAGCACCTGCAACAGCTGCTGACAATCATCCCAGGTGGGGTTATGAGTGAACAAAATGGAATCTAAGAGGTCAATGAGGCCTTGGGGTTTCTCCGAAAAAGGAGGATTTTGGGTTTTCCAATTATACAGATCACTCGTGGAAAAGGGCCAGTACTGATAGGTTCGCTTTCCGTCTGGGTTAGCTGGTCCCACTCGGACGGGGAGTGCCTGTACAGTAGATGAAGGTAACTCTGGGTCCCCATGATCTTGCTTACCCCTATTTCTTTTATTCTTTCTCCGGGGTTGGGGTTCCCTGATCCCTTCTGATTCATGGGGGGGAGGGGCTCTTCCCCCCGGGGGAACCTACAATGGAGGAGGGGCATATGGTGGGGGCCTGGGGCCTAATTTCCGTCTCCAAGTCAATCAGGTTCCGGTACGAGAATTCCTGTAAGATCGGTTTTGGGCCCTTATTCTTCTTGGCTTCCTCTGGGGGAGTGGGGGTTTCTATAACCAGGGCTTGTACATTAGGAGAATCGGAGTTTGTGAACAAAAGGTTTTAACCATTCGGACGGATCTTCTATTAGATCTTGCCAGACCATAACATATGGGACTTGGCTCGGTGGCCCCAGGGATCAGGGGCCATAACTTTCTCTTTCACTGCCCGAATAATAGAAGGTTGAAAAGTTCCCTCTGGAGGCCATCCAACTTGGAAGGCGGGCCACTCTGCAGAGCAAAAGGTTATTAATTTACTCTTTGTAACCAGTAGCGACAGATCATACGCTCTAGCCCTGACATCCGAGAAATGATCAGTCATGAGAGAGAGTGGGGTAGATTTTCTTGCCCCATAGCGAAAGTCAGAAGAAGGTCACCGAGAATTACCACCAAAAAATCCTATCAGGAGTGGTGGCGGCCAGGAGGTTGGGCTTGTGGTATGCTTCGTGGAACTATTTGAGTGCCTTAGTTGTTGCACGGAAGTTTTCTTGTTGGGGGCGGGCACCCTAAGGGTTTCTAGCCCGTTCCGTGACCCCCTTATCCTTTCATGGGAGTCTTCCAGTGGCAGGTGCCCTATCGGCTCTTAAATGCCTGTCCCGTGCCCACACAGACGGGTTTTTATTTGGCCAGATTCTCGGTTTAGAATACGAGAAAAAAGAAAAGAGTTTCACCCTCTCGGGCTCCTGTTACTGGGGCTGACTTGTTGGGAGGCCTTCAGAATCCACCAGGGAGTAGCCCTGGCCGGGACTCGTCAGTTGCCCCAACAACTGTCTGCCTGTTCACTGAAACTCTCAGAAACAGAAATGAGGCTCCAAGGCTTTATAGGAGGAAGTAAACAATGACACACCAGAGAACAACGAGACAGGAGACATTGCCAGCAGTTATACAGACGAGAAAGGGCGTAGAAAAACACATAGACAGACACACATCGGCCGACAACACAGAACTGGGGGGCGGGACCCCCTGAGTTTTCTCAGCAGATAGAAAGCTTTTTCCTGTGCCAGATACCTTCCTGCTTCACAGCAGGGCCCTCGGATTTACACTGGACTTTCTGTGCCAGACACCTTCCTGCTTCACAGCAGGGCCCCGGATTTACACTGGACTTCTTGCGCCAGACACCTTCCTGTTTCACAGCAGGGCCCCGGATTTACACTGGACTTCTTGCGCCAGACACCTTCCTGCTTCACAGCAGGGCCCCGGATTTACACTGGACTTCTTGCGCCAGATACCTTCCTGCTTCACAGCAGGGCCCCGGATTTACACTGGACTTTCTGTGCCAGACACCTTCCTGCTTCACAGCAGGGCCCCGGATTTACACTGGACTTTCTGTGCCAGACACCTTCCTGCTTCACAGCAGGGCCCCGGATTTACACTGGACTTTTCCAGACCTGCCTGAGCACCGGTGCTATTACCTCTCCTTTTTCCCCTTTGTTCCAAAGAGCATTCTTCCCCGGTCAAGGTATCCCGGACGAGCCCCCAAATGTTCTGCCCGTAGTCCGAGTCCCCGGTCGGGAAAGAAGACTCCTCGAAACAATGCAACTTGCAATAGGGAAATTTATTACTGACTCGAGCCAGGGCCTCCCGCCCTCACCAAGGGTGTGAGGACGAAAGGCCCCGAGCCCCAGTTCTCTCGGGTATTTATTAGGTCAAAAAAAGCAGCAGGTAGTTGGCGCAAGCGGATTGGTTACACAGTTGCAAGGCAATTTTTGTTGGCCCAACGTGGGGCTTTCAGCTTTCCCCTGATAGGTTCCCTTTTTTCTTGCTAGGCGTATGTTGATTGGCTAGCTCCAAGAGGCCTGATAATTATGTTACCCCGGGAAACCAGGCCTACTCCTAATCTAGGCTGCCTGTCGTGGCGTTACCAAACCTCACTGCTCTGTATAATCTGCCTATATGACCAGTGGACCCCCCCCCCCCCCCACAGGAGAGGGACCAGTATTCACAGTCAGCGTGGCTCCTTTTTGGTCAAAAACACTGAGGCTCAGCTCCAGAACTCCAGACACTTTCCCTTCACCAAGGCATCCACTCCCTGCTGTGGACCCAGGACAGAGGGGCAGCTCTTACCTTGACCACCCACCACGGTGCCGAGGAGGAGGACACAGAGTCCCTGGAGGGAGAGGTGTTGGCTCCGAGCCATCCTGACCCCACGTCCTCAAGGTCACAGTCCCAGCTGAAGGATCAGCCTGTGAGGAGCCAGGCTGAGGAGCCATCAGTGAGGAGCCGTCAGTATGCCAACCGGGGTCTATATAGACCACCCCTTACACCCTCCCTCCTGAGACCCAATAGCAACACCTTTCACCATTTCAGGCACTGTTGGAGGCTGCATCTGCCACTTTCTGAAACTCAAACACCAATGAGCTTCTGCATCTTCAACAACTCTTTATATGAGCAACATGGTCTTTGACCTCCTGCTTCCGTGGTCCCTGAGAGCCAGGTGCCATGACTGGGGTGGAGTAGAAAAGTTGCATCAAAAAACATGAGTGATTCTCTCTCCCCTGATCATCCTGGCCGATCCCCACAAACTATGAGATCTGGTAGGGTCAAGATGTGGGATTGGTTGACCTGTGTAGTCTATCTCTGGTGAAATCAAGCACTGATATTCCCTGGGACTGAGCTCTGGGTGGAAGCAGAAAACTCCAAGAAGGCTTGAAACTCAAGAATAATTATCAGGCCAGCAGGGAAAAAAAGCATGGGAATTCACAGGTGAGTGTGGAGAGTGTGACATGGGAACCATCAAGTTGGGGGTATGAATTTGTTGGTCTTTCCCTCCTTCTCAAAATGACCTGGAGACTGGGTCCTGGATCACGTACATCTATGCTCAGTCATGTCCAACTCTTTCAAGACTCCATGGACCTTAGCCCTCTAGGCTCCTTGGTCCATGGGATTCTCCAGGCAAGAATACTGGAGTGGGTCCCATTTCCCCCTTCAGGGGATCTTCCTGACCCAAGGATGGTAACTTCTTCTCATGTGTCTCCTAGATTGTCAGGCAGACTCTTTACAATTAATCACCAGGGAAGCCTATACTCTACACAGGTACAATAAAGGACACAAAAGCACAACCATTTGTAGAGGATGCATGCACCTGACAATGTACAACAGATAGGTGAACTACCTTACGTGTTTGGACATGGGAATGCATGCCCACATCTTTGAAAGTTCACAATTTGAAGGCTTATATGTAAGGGATTTACTGTATTAATAGTTAGCTTCATTAATGGTAATAATTTATCGATCATTATCAGAGAGAAAAGGTAAGAAATGAATAAGGATATGAAGGAAGATGGAAAGGAAAATCCCATATCTTCATTTTTATATAATTAATCTAATGGTAAAGAACTCACTGACCAATGCAGGAGACTCAAGAGACATGGGTTCAATCACTGGGTCAGGAAGATTCCCTGACAGAGGGCATGGATATCCACTCCAGTATACTTGCCTGGAGAATCCCATGGACAGAAGCCTGGTGGGCTATGGTCCATAGGGTCACATAGAATCAGACACAACTGAAGTGACTTAGCATGCACGCCCTGTTACCATAAAAATCGTTTAACATAACTTTTGCCCACATTTCAGACTGTTTACTTGTAACTGATACTCAGAACAGGAATTACTATATTTACAGAATAGGAATTCATTATTTTTCAGAAATATTACATTTTTTACCATATTGCCATATAGCACCTGGAAGTCTATCTGTTCTCCTATGAATCACTCAACCTTCTTGAAAAAGGAAAAGGAAAAAATAAACTTCTCTCTTTCACTCCACTCTAGGTCCAGGTTACTGTCTCTCCCAGGAGTAGCAGGGTTGTTTTCTGGGCAGAGGAGACATCTGTGCTGATGGCTCCTTTCAGTCTCTACCCCTGGCATTTTCCAGGGCTGACTGCTGGCCCTCCACTCAAGTAGACATTCTGTATAGTCTCTACATAGTTCTCTATGTAGTCCTTGGTGGGTGCTAGCCTTCTGAGTTTCAAATACTTAAAAAGTAACTTTTACAACAAAAGTCCAAGGTCAAATCATAGTCCACTCACTATATCAGTGCACTTGTCCAACACATGAAGGTTTCAGCTTCTTACATGGATGTTGATCAGTAGCTAAGTCATGTCCAACTCTGCAACCCCATGAACTACAGCAGGTTTCCCTGTCCTTCACTATCTCCCAGAGTTTGCTCAAATTCACGTCCATTGAATCAATGATGCTATCCAACCATCTCATCCTCTACCACCCTCTTCTCCTCCTGCCCTCAGTCTTCCCAGCATCAGGATCTTTCTCAGTGTGTTGGCTCTTCACATCAGGTGCCAAAATACTGGAGCTTCAGCTTCAGCATCAGTCCTTTCAGTAAATTTTCAGGATTGATTTCCTTTTGGATTGACTAGCTTGATTACCTTGCTGTCCAAGGGACTCTTAAGAGTCTTCTCCAGCACAATTCAAAAGCATTGATTCTTCAAAGCTCAACCCTCTTTATGGTCCAACTCTCACATCTGTACATGACTATTGGAGAAACTGTAGCTTTGACTATACAGACCTTTGTCAGCAAAATGATATCTCTGCTTTTCAATACACTGTCTAGGTTTGTCATCGCTTTTCTTCATAGGAGCAAGCATCTTTTAAAATTTTATGGCTGCAGTCACCATCCACAGTGATTTTGGAGCCCCCAAAAATAAAATCTGTCACTGTTTCCACTTTTTTGCCATATATTTTCCATGAAGTGATGAGACTAGATGCCATGATCTTAGCTTTTTGAATGCAGAGTTTTAAGCCAGCTTTTTCACTCTCCTCCTTCACTTTCATCAAGGAGCTTTTTAGTTCCTTTTCACTTTCTGCCTTTAGAATGGTATCTTCTGCATATCTGAGGTTGTTGGTATTTCTCCCAGCAGTCTTGATTCCAGCTTGTGATTCATTCAGCCTGGTATATCTCATGATGTACTTTGTATATACATTAAATAAGCAGAGTAACAATATATAACCTTGATGTACTCCTTTCCCAATTTGGAACCAGTCCATTGTTCCATGTCTGATTCTAACTGTAGCTTCTTGTCCTTCATAGAAGTTTCTCAGGAGACAAGTAAGGTGGTCTGGTATTCGCATCTCTCTTTAAAAATTTTCCACAGTTTGTTGTGATCCACACAAAGGTTTTAGCATTGTCAATGGAGCAGAAGTAGACTTTTTAAAATTCCCTTGCTTTTTCTATGATCCAGTGGATGTTGGCAATTTGATCTCTGGTTCCTCTGCCTTTTCTAAATCCAGCTTGTACACTTGGAAGTTCTCAGCTCACGTATTGTTGAAGCCTAGCTTGAAGGATTTTGAGCATTACCTTGCTCAGGTAATATCAATCGCTATCAGGTTCCACTTTGTAAGCATGCAGTTTACAGGATTACCACAAGGCGGCAGAGCTGGGAATGACAAATTCCTGGAAGGTAGGGTCAAGTAAAATTTAAGGGCTTGGTATTTTTTAAATGATCACAATATTATTTTCATATTTAAATATCTTAGAATGGTCTGTTGATGAAGACATCAGAATTTCATTGTTTAAACTATAAATAAATAAGTTACAATAGAAATATAGATAGATACTAAAGAAATAGATTAGGTAGATTTAAGGATGTATTGATTGTGATAGATGAATATATTGATACGTAGATACAGAGACACAATATGTATATATAAGGGGCTTTTAAAATGTACTAAATCCCTTTCCTTTTATTACATTTCAGCTAGTCACCAAATGATGTTTCAGGGAGAGAAAGAGATTGTTGTTACAGGAAATAAAGAAAAAGTAGGAGTCATCATTCAACTCTTCCCCTCCAAAATACGATTTTGGGGACCCAAGAAGAAAATACATAATTTAGAAAGACAAAGCATTTCTAAACTTCACATTTTTCCCCTTTGTATATTGAGAGTTTGATTTGGTAGGATTCTGAGCACAACTGTTTTATAAACCATATCTAAAGAAGATACAAAATATAATTTAAAGGAACTTCCCCAGACAGAAAAGTGAAAGTGAAAGCACTAGTCGCTCAGTCACTTTGCAACCCCATGGACTGCAGCCCACCAGACTCCTCTGTCCATGGAATTCTCCAGGCAAGAATACTGGAGTGGGTTGCCATTTCCTCCTCCAGGGGATCTTCCAGATCCAGGGGTCGAACCCACATTTCCCAGTATCACAGGTGGATTCTTTACCACTGAGCCACCCCAGAAGCCCGTGCCACCATTGTACTGCTCATGAAACCATCTTGCCATCTGTGCACTGTCATGAATTAAGTTGTGTACTTGCTCATTTTGCTTTATAATCTGGAATATACTTGGTAAAAGTTCTGTGTCTAATTCAACCCCATATCCCCAATGTCCAGATAATTTAAAATGCCAAATGATGTCTGTTAAATAAATGAATGAAGGGTACTGAGAGGTGTTTACACAAATCCTCCCTATCAAAAAGAATTGTTTTGAAAACATAATTCAACTTGCTGTAAGCGCTTAACAGCACAATGCAACTTGCATCATTTGTTGTAATGATATTTCAATGCTATTATATGGTATGAGCTATGGTATGAGTTCACTACAACTTTGACCTTTCTGCAATGAATGCAGTAAATTCCAATAACCAGAAACAAAGACAGCTCCATTTTCAGAGCAGTGCTGAGACAGCCAGTTCTAAAACTGCAGAAATGCAGCAAGTATCTGTGTATCCAAAGATACAGTTGACAAACCAGAGCTCACTGACGTTGAAGACCATGAAGTCTCATGTTCTTGTCTTAATCAGATATGGCCAAGAGGGTAGGATGTTGAAATATTTACCATTTGTCACATTTTCAATCCAAACCACACATGACTGTAACAGGAAGAAAATTTTGTTATAAAAAACATTTCGTTCAACAGTTTCTAAATTGAGAAGTGCAGAAGTAAAGAGCAGAGAGAATTCTGTTCTTTGACTTAGGGCAACTTTAACTGGCCTGGTGGATTGTAAGGCAGTACAGTATGTTACAACAACATTGTAATGTAGCAATATTATTCCCAGTTTGCACATTAGAAAATGGAAGTTTAAGATGCTAAGTTGATCTCTGGTGGGAATGCAAACTAGTACAACCGCTATGGAGAACAGTGTGGAGATTCCTTAAAAAACTGGAAATAGAACTGCCATATGATCCAGCAATCCCACTCCTGGGCATACACACCGAGGAAACTAGATCTGAAAGAGACACGTGCACCCCAATGTTCATCGCAGCACTGTTTATAATTGCCAGGACATGGAAGCAACCTAGATGCCCATCAGCAGATGAATGGATAAAGAAGCTATGGTACATATACACGATGGAATATTACTCAGCCATTAAAAAGAATACATTTGAATCAGTTCTAATGAGATGGATGAAACTGGAGCCCATTATACAGAGTGAAGTAAGCCAGAAAGATAAACACCAATACAGTATACTAATGCATATATATGGAATTTACAAAAATGGTAACGATAACCCTATATGCAAAACAGAAAAAGAGACACAGATGTACAGAACAGACTTTTGGACTCTGTGGGAGAAGGTGAGGGTGGGATATTCTGAGAGAATAGCATTGAAACAAGTATACTATCAAGGGTGAAACAGATCACCAGCCCAGGTTGGATGCATGAGACAAGTGCTCAGGGCTGGTGCACTGGGAAAACCCAGAGGGATGAGGTGGAGAGGGAGGCAGGAGGGGGGATCGGGATGGGGAACACACGTAAATCCATGGCTAATTCATGTCAATGTATGGCAAAAACCACTACAATATTGTAAAGTAATTAGCCTCCAACTAATAAAAATAAATGAAAAAAAATTCTAAAAAAGAATACTGGAGTGGGTTTCCATGCCCTCCTCGAGGAGATCTTCCCGACACAGGGACTCTACCTGTGTCTCTTATGTCTCCTGCATTGGTAGGCAGGAAGCCCAATAGTATTCTAGGACCTTTCAATAAACTGCATTTTCTATTTTTTAAAAAAAAAAGATGCTAAGTTGATCTCTTTCCTGGGGAAGTTATTAAGCATCCTTGCATGAGCAACATTCCCTCAAGACCAATCAGTGACTAAATTACAAAATAGTTTTGACTTAAAAATGATTTATATAACTTTAAAAGGAAATAATTAATTGAGATATTATACCAAACTATTGGAGACCCACCTCACCATCTGTGTTCCTTGCGTGGATGGTACCAGGATTAGTAAAGGCTCCTTCACCAAAGACCACTTCATCACAAGGGCATGAAGGAAAGAGGAAGGTCATGAGCTGGCTGAGGTCCAGCCCATTATCCTTGTTCAGCCCTTTGCAGCCTATGATCAGCAACATCTAACAAAGAGCTTGGCCCTGAATTGGCCTCATTCATTTCTCCACAGGTCCAGCATTAGATGCCCAGAGACAGACCAGACCAAAGCTACTAAATCAAAGACAAGCAGATTCTAAGTGGAGCGCACACAGACCAAGGACCCTTCCCCACTGCCACTGGAGAGTAAGAAACCCCCTTGTCCCAGACAGCATCTTGGAAGGATAAACAGTGAAGATGTCTGCTGAAAAATCAATTTCAGCAGGGAGTGTGAACCTAGAATCAGAGAGATAATTATTACTGAAGGAGTCAAAGACACTCCAGCCAAAAGACTCACATAGAAAATGCCTTCAAATCCTACTCAGGGAGGGTCAAATCACGTTCAAGCTTCTCCAAGGCGAGAAAACACTGGCAGCACTGCTATCAAGAGTTGTACTGAAGGATGTGGCATAGATAGTAATACTCATCAAATAGTTATTTTTCTAGTCCTCGGTGATTCATTCTGGCCAATGAATCATGGGTGGTGTCAACTGTGTCACTTGTAAGTGGAGGCATGAAAAGTCTGAGTATGACTCTCTAGTGTCTCTCTTTCCTGCCCCAGAAACTTTTAGCTCATTTTGTTATGTGCCACTTAATCTCCCAAACCAGATTTCAAAGAGACCGGCTCTTCTATAATTTAATAGATGCTCAACTAATGTCAGGGGGGCTTCCCTCACAGCTCAGTTAGTAAATCATCTGCCTGCAATGCAGGAGACCCAGGTTCAATTCCTGGGTTGGGAAGATCCCCTGGAGAAGGAAATGGCAACCCACTCCAATATTCTTGCCTGTAGAATCCCACGGACAGAGGAGCCTGACAGGCTACAGTCTACGGGATCACAAGAGTTGGACACAACTTAGCGACTAAACCACCACCACTACAACTAATGTCTATTGAATGACTGAATGGCACTGTGCTAGACATTGAAAAGAAATTACTTTAATAAGAAAGAATGTTTTTAGGACATTACTTAGGTTATTGCTATTTTCACTTTAAACATATAAGAGTTCAGGGACTTCCCTGGTGGCTCAGTGGTAAAGAATCCACCCTCCAGTGCAGGAGACACAGGCTCTATCCCTGATCGAAAGATCCCACATGCCTTGGAGCAACTAAGCCTGTGCTCTAGAGCCTGTGAGCAGTATCCGCTGAGCCCATGAGCTGCAACTACTGAAGCCCACAAGTGCTACAGCCCGAGCTCTGCAACAAGAGAAGCCACTGCAATAAGAAGCCCGTGAGAGCAGCCCTGCTCGCTGCAACTAGAGAAAAGCCTGTGCAACAATAAAGACCCAGCAGAGTCCAAAATAAAAATAAGTAAATAATTATTTTTTAAAAAACATAGGATTTCAGCAATTAATAAGGCAAATTTAATTTTCAAAAACAAGCAGCTTGTTGCTAACGTAACAACCAATTCTGCAAATCTCAGGCTCGAAAGATATACAAGACAAACCACAACATACCAGAAGGTGGCGGCCATGTGGCTTCTTATTAAGTCTTATCAGATCTGATAGAGGAGACAGGATATTTATATGTGACTTATCATTTGGCTGCTTTTCAAGTAAAAACCACACAGGAACATCACAGGAAGAAAACCTGCAATTAAAAAAGTACTGCAGCCTCGTCTATATGACATCAGGAAGCAGATGAGCAGGAAGAGTTCTTTTGCTTAAAAATGAAAACAGCTTCATTAGTCTTTCAGTTTACGAGAGGAGAGCCCTCTGGATCTGATCTCGAAGGATGCCATAGAACCCAGACAGTGCAACTGCTCTGCACAACCAGTCAGAGGAGGAGCAGGAGGGTCAGGCTATAGAGACAGGATATATTAGTCCTAACAGATTGCTAGGATTTTCCCAGGAGACTCAGCGACCCAAGAAGTCTGGACCTCCCTGATCTGTAACTTATTGCTGATTTCCCAAAGCAGAAGGTATTAACTCAGGTCATGTAGCAGGATGTAGCTTTAACTGTGAGAAGGGAAGGAAAGAAATGAAAGTATGAGAGAGGGCCAGGAAACAGGGGCTTTGAGGCATCCATCCAAGTAAGACTGCAGAGACAGACAACCTTATAGAGAAGTTAATAATTAATTAGTTAATTGATTGATTGATTGGCTCTATCGTCTGGATTTCACAGATGTTCATAATCAAATATAGGAAGTTTGGGTTCTTTTTTTAAAAAATGATACTTGTTTTGAAGTCTCATATCCCTTTTTTTATAACTTATTTATTTGGGGTTGTGCTGGGTCTTTGTTGCTATGTGATTACTTTCTCTAGTTGCAGTGAGAACTCTTCATTCTGGTACACAGGCTTCTCATTACAGTGGCTTCTCTTTGTAGAGCAGAGGCCCTAGGTCACCCAGGCTTCAGTTGTGGCCTTCAGGCGCAGTTATCCATGGCATGTGGAATCTCCCCAGACCAGGGATTGAACCTGTGTCACCTGCATTGGCAGGCAAATTCTATTCCTCTGTACCACCAGGAAAGTCCAGTTTGAGTTCTTTTTGGCTATGAATTTGCATGACTTTCCAAATTTTAGAAAACAGAGTGGCTGGTAAGGCTTTTCTATATGGACTTTTCCAAAATTTGGTAAACTGTAATATTTATATATAGTAACAAGAAACCAACTTAGCTTACCAAAGCATTCAGTAAAATTACCAAGAATACGCCACCATGCCATCCACACTCTTAGCAGAAAGGTATTTGTGGGGTTTGGGGGAGACAGTCAGGGAGATTTAGCACAAAGAATTATGGGTGCTAAATATCACTTTCCAGAGACAAAGAACTACAAGGACAAAGAAAGAATCAAGATATTGAAACCCAGAAGAGAGTGAATTATAGAATCCAACTAGAAATCCAGAATCATCTTTTATATGAATTTAACAGAATAATTCCTGTAGGAATCTTTTAATTAATTTTTATATGAATTTAGCAGAATGATTCCTGTAGGAATTTTTATATGAATTTACCAGATGATTCCTGTAGGAATTTTTCCCATAAGAGAGAGTGGAAGAGAAAGCCCATGGAAATCCTCGCATCACACAAAATACATGTTTTAAAGAAAGTGGTATTCCTCAAGTAGAAGGAAGGCAAATGCATGAATGGTATGGTTAATATGGACAGACTACAGCTAAAACTGAATCTGCCTCCTCCCACCATAGGGCGATGGGCTGCAGCCTGGGTAAACAACACAACCAATGAAGCACCTGTACCAAACCTCATCAATACCAAAAGCTCAAGATTATTTAGAGGATAGTAGGAAAAGTGTCAAGTGAGAAGTAAGAAGAATATAAACTGTGTGTTACAGAAATGGAGTGTTTTAGTCCCTGGAACACAGATTATTGTGAAGAACTTTGCTCTGTTCTAAGAGTGCTTCACTGGAAGAAAGTGAGGAATTTCGGAGGAGGCTAGGGTGAGGAATCCAACCTGTAGCTTTCTGGAACCTGCATGGCTTAGGACCAAATCCATTTCCTGATGCCCTGAGGATTTCTGAATTATTTTCTGGTGAGATTCTCCAGATGCAATCCACTCTGGTCTCCATACTAAGGAGATTTACCATCATAACACTTTAAGGAGGAGGCCAACACTTCACCTTCCAGTACTTCAATGACTCTGTCTCACCCATGAAGAGAGGATCTCTGACCCTAGATGCCCCTTCAGCCATTGTCTCTATTCACTGATTCTTTTATTTTAATTGAGCTACAATTAACATACAATAGTATGTTCATTTCATGTGTACAACATAATCATTTGATATACAGCTGTCTCCCCTTATTCTCAGAAGATACATTCCAAGACCCCCAGAGAATACCTGACACCATGGACAGTATCAAATCCTATTACAAACTGCTTTTTCCTATACATACCTATGTGTGATGAAATGATGAAATTTAATTTACAAATTAGGCACAGTAAGAGAATATCGGATTTGCAAGCATCATTATTCTTGTGCTGCGGGACCATTATAAGTAGCATAAAATGAAAGTCGTTCAGTCATATCCGACTCTTTGCAACCCCATCAACTTGACACAGCCCATGAAATTCTCCAGGCCAGAATACTGGAGTGGGTAGCCTTTCCCTTCTCCAGGGGATCTTCCTAACCCAGGGATCGAACCCAGGTCTCCCTCATTGCAGGCAGATTTTTTTTTTTTTTTTTGCAGGCAGATTCTTTTCCAGCTGAGCCACAAGGGAAGCCCAAGAATACTAGAGTGGGTGGCTTATCCCTTCTCCAGCACATCTTCCCGACCCAGGAATCAAACCGGGATCTCCTGCAGTGCAGGTGGATTCTTTACCAACTGAGCTATCAGGGAAGCCCTTAAGGAACATAAGGGTTACTTAAACACAAGCACAGAGATGCCCAGACAGTCAGTTTGGTAACTGAGGATGGTTGTTAAGCGATGAATGGTGAGTAGCACCTACAACTGCATACACTGAACAAACGCTTGATTCATACACCAGGTTGGAGGAAGGAAGAAGGTGCAAGATCTCATCACCCTACTCAGGACAGTGAATAGTTTGCAACTTATTAATTTATTTATTTATGGGATTTTCCGTTTGCTATTTTCTGGTGATAACTGAACCACATAACTGAACCACCAGAAAGGGAAACTGCAGGTAAGAGGGGATTACTGAATGCATATGTTACAAAATATTTAGCACCAGTGTTAACATCCATCACACTATAGTTGCAGTTTTTTTCTTGTGATGAGAACTTCTGAGATCTACTCTCTTAGCAACTTCCAATATACAACACAATATCATTAACTATATGTTAATAGTCACCATCCAAATCCATGGGGTCCTCAGCCCTCTTAAGCAGCCTGACTAGCCCAGTAAAACCTCCATACCCAGGCTCTCAATACCCAGAATCTTCTGCTCCTTGCAATATAACATTTCCCCATCCTAAAACAAAATAGGAACTCTTTTTTTCCAGTTCTTTAGACATATAATTGACATATTTGTAAGTTTAAGATATACAGCATGATAATTTGATACATGTAAATATTGCAAAATGCCCCTGGTGGCTCAGACAGTAAAGAATCTGCATGCAACGTGGAAGCCCAGGTTCGATGCCTGGATCAGGAAGATCCCCTGGAGGAGGAAATGGCAACCAACTCCAATATTCTTGCCTAGAGAATCCCATGAACAGAGGAGCCTGGTGGGCTACTGTCCATGGGGTCACAGAGAGTCAGACACGACCGAGTGATCTTCGCATATATATAGTACAATAATTACCTTTTTTTAATTTTATAATGATAACTTTTAAGATCTACTCTCTCAGCAGCTTTCAAGTATATAATACCATATTGTTACCTATAGTCACCATGCTGTCCATTAGATTTCCAGAACTTATTCATCTTATAACTGGAAGTTGGTACCCATTTGTCAACATCTCCACGTTTCCCCCAACCTCAGCTCCTGTCAGCTAATATCCTATTCTCTGTTTCTATGAGTTTGGCTTTTTTAGATCCCACATATAAGTGAGAGAAATTAAATAGATAGTCTTGTTTAGGCTTCAGAGGCAAAGCGGAGCAGGCCTCAGACCTTGCTTCTAACCTGCCTGACCCTGCCCTGACTACTGCTGTGTCAGCCATGCCTGCGGTGAGTGCTGGCTGAGAGGCACCATAGATAGACAGAGGACAGATCTTGAAGTTTGCTGAGCCCCTGGAGAGGATCTAGCCAGCTGGGGACTTAGCTACATTCCAAGATTTGCAGACCAAAGCAAACAGCATTGTAAAAAAAAAAAAAAAATTAACATAATAGCAGAGTTGCAGTTTTGCTCACAACCTGATGATATCATTTGCAGCCTGGAGATTGTAATCAGGAGCCCACAGATAGCAGTCTGAAACCTCACCCATGGAGTGGACACATGGGCTGCCTAGGACATTTTCCCAGCGGGGATTCCAGATGTGCTATGTCACAGGACTTCCCAGCGCTGTTTGAGCCTGGATGTTGGTCAAAACCCAATTTGGTGATGTATCCTCTTCTATTTCTCTTTTCTTTTAATGTTAGTATATTGAAAGTAAGCTAGATAATTCTCTAAGAAATATTATTTATTTGTATAGAACGAATGGCTTATTTTGCTAAAAAAAACCCTTTGAACCTGAGACAAAAGTGAAAACTTTCTGCAAAACAATTGTACTGTATTTTTATTTCTTTATATATATATATATATATATATAAATTTGTTTAATTTTTGAAAACAATAGTCATAGGATCTGCTTTGTCCTGTTTAACAAAAAAATGTTACACATTTACAAACTGAAGAAAAAATGGGTAGTACAGAGATTTAAAGGAAACCTTTAAAAGAATAAAATTGCTTTTCAGTCCACTGTGTTTTCAAAGTTGATTTTCATCAAACCAGGAAGAAAGCTGTGAACTCCAGACCATCTGCTTCTTTAATAAAAAGAATGTTTAGATTATTAACAAAATAATATCTTTAAATGTTATCATCACACAGTTGGAATTTTAGTATAAACTTGCATATTATGTCCCTTTCCATTATTTATTCTACTTTAAAAATATATACAGCTGATGATGTTTAAATAAGTATTCTGAGCCACGTGTCCAAATATAAACATTTGAGAAATTCAAACTGTTGCAACAAGTTATGAAAGGATTAAAGAAAAAAAGATAAGCTACAAATTATATAGGAGAAGGAAAAGTTCTATGTAATAATCATATCCAGGTAGACATGTATTTTCTAATTTTTATATACATACCTATTAAGTTTAGACAAGCCATCAAACTTTAACCAAGTTACAGACTAGATTAAGTCAGTATTATTTTCTACAACAGGTAACAGTGGTGATTTAAAACTTTTTAATATACCTCAGTAGTTTCATCACAAATTATTTGTGATAATAGTCTTTAAATATCATGAAGTTTTGATAGGCACAGATTAAATAAATGTATTATCTATGCCAGACTCAGCACTGTGATGATACCCAACTCTGCTTAATTATGGTGTTAACTATCGGAACAAAATAGAGTATGTAGGCAACCAGAAAAGGACATTTAACATACTCTCAGGTTTATCACTTTAACATTACTGTTTAAAATTTGCAGATCTAAATATAGAGGGACACTTAAAAAGCTGTAGGACAACTCCAATATAAGAACCCCAACAGAGAAATCTGCAAAATCTTAAACTTCAGTTCTCAATCCTTTGATAAATATTGTTGAAGGAATAGCTATTTGGTCTTCAAACATTTTAGAATTAAACGGCTGAAAATATGTTCATCCTTTGCTACACTGTAGCATTTTAAATTCGGAGAAGGCAATAGCACCCCACTCCAGGACTCTTGCCTGGAAAATCCCATGGACGGAGGAGCCTGGTAGGCTGCAGTCCATGGGGTCACTAAGAGTCGGACATGACTGAGCTACTTCACTTTTCACTTTCATGCATTGGAGAAGGAAATGGCAACCCACTCCAGTGTTCTTGCCTGGAGAATCCCAGGGACAGGGGAGCCTGATGGGCTGCCGTCTTTGGGGTCACACAGAGTCGGAAACAACTGAAGTGACTTAGCAGCAGCAGCAGCAGAAGCATTTTAAATTAGCAAGCAAGACAACCTGAATTCATCTTGCTCTTACATGCAGAAGTGTATGTGCATTTTAAGACAACTAAGAATTAAGAGCTAATTTCTAGTCCATGGTGGTAAATGACTAAAATTGCTGTCCAATCAGTGTTCTGTGGTACCACATACCAAAGGCCTAACAATATGCCAGTCATATTGCCAGCACTCATCACTTTTGGGTGTGGAAGAGAAACATTGAAAAAGCAGTCATAATTTTTTTTTTTAACAGCATAAACATTGAAAAAGCAGTCATAATTTTTTTTTTAACAGCATAAGAGCTTTAAACACATTTTGCATCATCTTGTATTCCATCCTAGAATACTTGGAGCAAAATCTTATTTCAGTCAGCTCAATCTATACAAGTTATAAAATACAAACACAGACTAAACCCTATAGTGTACAGAAAATGCACCATTTAATACTCATTAAATGCAGTACAACCCAATGAACCCAATGAAGATTATCAAATAAGAAAAATACATACAACATTCTAAATTTTTAAATCATCTTCAGTTCAGTTCAGTGGCTCAGTCATGTCCAACTCTTTGCGATCCCATGAACCACAGCACTCCAGGCCTCCCTGTCCATCTCCAGCTCCT
Organism: Odocoileus virginianus; assembly: GCF_023699985.2. NCBI lineage: Eukaryota > Metazoa > Chordata > Mammalia > Artiodactyla > Cervidae > Odocoileus > Odocoileus virginianus. The sequence goes on from NC_069696.1 coordinate 310,476, forward strand.
GGAGTCCACCCAAACCCATGTCCATTGTGTTGGTGATGCCATCCAACCATCTCATCCTCTGTCGTCCCCTTCTCCTCCTGCCCTCAATCTTTCCCAGCATCAGGATCTTTTCAAATAAGTCAGCTCTCAAGAGTCTTCTCCAACACCATAGCTCAAAAGCATCAATTCTTCGGCACTCAGCTTTCTTTATGGTCCAACTCTCACATCCATACATGACTACTGGAAAAACCATAGCCTTGACTAGACGGACCTTTGTTAGCAAAGTAATTAATGTCTCTGCTTTTTAATATGCTTTCTATGTTGGTCATAACTTTCCTTCCAAGGAGCAAGCGTCTTTTAATTTCATGACTGCAATCACCATCTGCAGTGATTTTGGAGCCCATAAAAATAAAGTCTGCCACTGTTTCCACTGTTTCCGCATCTATTTGCCATGAAGTGATGGGACCGGTCTTAGTTTTCTAAGATGACATGATCTTAGTTTTCTAATGTTGAGCTTTAAGCCAACTTTTTCACTCTCCTCTTTCACTTTCATCAAAAGGCTCTTTATTTCTTCTTCACTTTCTGCCATAGGGCTGCTAAATCAGAGATCGTACAAATTACATGTGCAAGACAAAAAACAACAACAAAAAGAAAAAGAAAGAAAAAAGCAAAGAAACTAACTTCTCAGTGCATCACACCCACTAGAATAAAATGTATGGCACTGTTACACTTTTACTTTTATATTAACAACGGTCAATTAAAGCTGGGAATGACTCCCGACGTTAAAGCCACATTAGAGCAAGAACTAGTCAATTCAAATGTTTACAACGAAACAGATCACCTTTTTTCTTTGTAAAAGCACTGAAAATGTAACATGTGCTAATAACTCACTAAAAGTGTTCTTGTGTCATTTGCTCCCCATTGTAGTGTCTTAAATTATTCTGTAATTATTCTACCTGTTAACAATAGTCTGATTTTTAAGATTTGTATAAACTCTATTATGTTACTGAAACATACTAGCTCCTGTGATGTCAGAATGTCTCTATGAAAAATAAATAAATAACATAACTGGTTATAGATCATAGAATAAACCCAAAGAACAAAAATGACATTTTCCAAGCTACTAAGAAAAACATTAAACCATGATGTGTCAATTTAAAATTTTATCAATATTACACCAGCCCAGGTTGGATGCATAAGACAAGTGCTCCGGTCTGGTGCACTGAGAAGACTCAGAGGGATGGGATGATGGGGAGGGAGGTGGGAGGGGGGATCAGGATGGGGAACACATGTAAATCCATGACTGATTCATGTCAATGTATGGCAAAAACCACTACAATATTGTAAAGTAATTAGCCTCCAACTAATAAAAATAAGTGAAAAATAAATAAATAAATAAATAAATAAATAGAAACAAAAAAAATTCTTATTAACTAACATTTCTATGGTAGATTTTTTTCCTCATAAAATTAAACAGTGCAGAACTGTTGGGGTTTTTTAATGGACCGGAACCTTGTGGTACGGAGTCGACGATAAGAAAGTAAAAGAGAGAGAGAAAAAAAAAAGACCAGGGTACCTAAGCTCTAATGGAGCAAAGGTGCTTTAATGATTTCTCTATGAGTATATACAGGCTGCAGTACAAGAAACTTCTTTCGGGAATGATAGAATTCAGAAAACCAAACAAACTGCAACGGTTACCAAGGGAACAACGGGTAATGTTAGTCACAAGGTCAGGACACAATCCATATCTCAAGAAAGGGGAAGGAGACTAAGCAGTTTTGTCCTAAAGAGAATGTTTACTAAAGGAGACCCAAGCCTGCCTCACACAGTGACCTCAGTCCCTGGGAGCAGCGTGCTGTTCCGCTTGAAGAGGGACAAAGGACTCATGGGAGACGGCACGTAGGAATCCTCCCGTCAAACATTCCCTGACAATTTTCTCTTATTTATTTACAATATTTGTAAGAAGAGTTCTGACCATCAGAGTTTGTTCAGTTTCGACAATCTTTGCATGAAGACAATGGTAGACAACAAATATAATTGTTAAGACAATCACCAAAATTATAGTTTTAGACCCAATGTTATGAGTAAGGCTTTGAAACCATCCATGTGGGTCTAGCCCAGATAATTGATTAGCTAATTGTTTAGCTAAAGTTCTCATACTAGTAGAAGAGGGCAGATTATCAGAAAAGGTTTCACATATTTTTTTTGTAATAACTGTACATTTAGAAAGGCATTATCATATATGTTTTGTAAATGAAAGTTGATTTGTTTCCAGTTGTAGCCACTATTATAGAAATGAACAGGTGTAACATGAAATTGAGTAGAATTTCAATCACATTTTAGCATCATCTGTTTTTGTACATCTGTTCATTGATCTCTAACCCGTTTAATGGCTGTTTTCAGTTCTTGTATTTTTTTTTAATATCTTCATCTATATGAACCTGAGTGGCCCACATAGTATGAGCATCTTTAGTCCAACTTTGGATAAAATTATGTGTTTGAATTGAGGTTTGTAAAGTAACGCTAGTGATGGCAGCAATGGTGTAAATAGTTATTAATCTTATAATGTCAAAATCAGCCATCCAATGAATCGTTTAGATTGCTAGAGCAATTTAGTAAATAACTGGGAAGCAAGTCTAGCCTTGGGACCTTTTTCCCAGGGCCACTGGAGATTTATTGGTAACCATAGATTATGTCGAGATCGAAGAATCAAAAGGGAGTCATTTTTTAAGGAAATAGAGGAGTTAAGACAAGTATATAATTTACAATTTATGCAAGTTACAGAACGTAAAGTCTTATTGAATTGTAAATTTTCTATAGCTACAACAAAAGGAAGTGGAACATAGGCTTGTATAAAATATGATTGATTATAGGGAAAGAAATAATTGTTATAGCTATGATTGGTCCCTGTGAAATGTCTGGTCTAAGTCTCAAGTTTTTTGGTGTTTGTAGCAAGTTTTTAGATGTCTCATTGTTTAGGCCTAATCTGTTTATCAAGGATGATTCGAGGACGAGGTGGGGGCCATTCCATCATCAAGCTAGCCAAGAAGTTTTCTGTCATGGCAATGTTCCATTGTAGTATTAGTAACCTTCCATGTTACTTGAGTAATATAGTCATACATAGTATTGTTAATATCATCTGAGCAATTCAATAACCACATACTATGGGGTCCCTAATTGACAATTGTATGATTAGCTATAAACATTAATTTTCTTGATTTGGCCTGACATTTGTCCCAATGAACAGGAATATATTTAAAGTTCGTATTAGTAAACGCTTTGCATAGTGTTTTCTGGGTTTTTTTTTTAATTCTTTTTCTAAAGTTTTAGTAGTATAAACATGATTCATGGACAAAGAAAGGGCAGTAAGTATTCTAAGAAGCATCAGAAAGTCCTCTTTTGGAGGCAGAGGAAAGCCTAAGTTTGTCGGCTAACGTTTATGCATAATTCTGTTGTGCCCATATACAAAGGAAGGATTTCATAACCTAGAAAGACATTAATTAGTTTTTTTTTTTTTTTCAGGATGAGAGGGCCCCTCCAAGTTCCAAGGAGGGGGCATATGTGTTGACTCATTAGTGGATATGATTGGTCCTATAGCTGTCTATTTTACAACCTACAATAAAAAAGGGAGGTTAGGTATATAAGCCCAGTAAGTGTGATCTATCAGGTCAGCCTGAGCGGGGGAAGCAAAAGCAAGCAAAGCAAGCATAGTGAAGAAAAATATTTTTAGGATTCTGAGGCATTCCCTGTTGAGAAATCAGATTTTTAGTTTGATTAGTAAGGGTTTTTATCTGTTCCTAAGTAGGGAGATCATAAGGTCGATGACGTCAAGGGTGGCGTTTTTTGGAAATTTTTAATGTCGCCATGACTTGGAATTTTTTCTTCCTGGGTTTTTTGCTGTTTCATCTCTAGTCTGAATGCTGGGGGCCCCCTTAGGTTGACTCTTCTGAAGAGGAAGTCATGTGAGCTCGTTGGATCTATCGGGAGAAATAGAAGCATACCCTTTTCCCTGTGAGATTAGTTTTTTAGATTTTTATTGATTAGTTAACCCGTCTTGATATCAAATGGGCAAAGGAAAGGAGGTGTCCTTTAATGCTTCAAAACTTTTGTTTGTTTGTTTTTTGTTTTTGTCAAAACATCTCTTTGCGGTAAGTTTAAAAATTTAAAAAAAAAAATAAGGCTATATTAACAATAGTTATAAAAAGAAAGGAAAGCGATAATGATGAAAACATTTTTAGGAAATATTTTAGTCCAAAAGAAAAAATCATTCAGAAATCTGTTTGGGACTGGTATTTGGCTGTTGTTTGTGTTACTGGGGGCAAAGGATTAGGAGTAACCATTCAAATATTTTTTTCTAAGTGAAATGAATTTTCACTTTCCAAGTGAAATCAACTTGACAAATGAAATGTTCACATCTAAATATATTTGACCTTGTCTTTGAAAAAGAAATGCAGCTTAGCAACTGTTGAATCTCACTGTTTAGTGTGTTAAAGAAGATGACTACACTTTCAAGACAGACCTGAAAAGAAGGCGAACATTCCACATTTCTGATATTTTTAGGAACAAATAATCCATTCGGGAAATGGTGTCTTTTTTTTTTTTTTTTATGCCGTTCTCGCCCTGCTTTAAGAATCTTACAGATTGGAAACAGAAATAAAGTCACACCAACAATAGTTATAGGCTTAAAGACTACACTACACCAGAATCTAGTGAAGTTTGTTCTGGACAAGGAAGACAAAAGTGTTCCTGTGTATTTATTCTTATTTAATTTTTTATTTGCAGTTACAGCGTGAAATGTGTTTGTTTAATTATGTCTTGTGTTTGTGGATTATAAGGAATGTCTGTAATCTGTTTAATAGAGAATGAATGTAAAAATTGTTTGAACTGCTTAGAAATATAGGCAGAGTCATTGTCTGTTTTTATAGAATTAGGTGTTCTCATTATCGTGAAGTAAGTTGATAGGTGGGTTATAACATGTTGTGTAGTCTTACCTTAGAGAGGTGTTGCCCCTAGAAAAGAATTTGTATTGATCGAGACATGTAAGAAGGAAGAGGAAGAAAGTTCAGGACAATGAGTTACATCTATTTGCCATAAAATTTTCCTTCATTTGTCATAAGCCCTTTTAATATTCCAGCACTAAACATCTCTAAAAGTTAAAAGGCCAAAACAAAATATGATAGCACAATAAACAAATGCAATGTTTATTTTAAATAAACACATCGTACTTTGTGGTATTTGTTGTGATCCACCCAAGCATTTCAACTGCATTTTCCAATATAGTTGCAGTCTGAATGTATCTGTTGACCAAAGTTAATTTTGTTAAATGTTGTTTTCTCAGAATTTTTCTTCTGTTCCTAATTTGGCCTAATTTGGAGAAAGAACATTTGTTGTAGCTAGAATGACAATGAAAAATTAGTCTAGTAAAGCTTATGTAAATACTACTTTATTCTATAATAAATGTTTCAACAATTAAAAATATTTTTGTATTTATCATTTAATTTGCCATTTCTTATATCTTTTTATTAAAAGTATATATTTTACTTATCTATTGCAACTAAGAAATACCTTGTATGTTCGCATTTTATAGATCATTGAATATATTTATCAAATCATATTATATTGTATATATTTTTTTATATAAATATGTATTTCTACTCATCAACAGCTCAAAATCTCTTTAGCTCCTCTGTAAGAAAATCCCCTTGTAAGAATAAGCCAATGTTCAGCAATCAATGCTTTAAAATCTTACTTTACTTGGAAATGACCCAGCCATCCAACAAACTTCTACTACTTAGTTCAGCACAACTCTAGCAACCTAAGTCACTCTGATCTCAAGAGACCACTACAGATTATAGACAATAGATTATTTTATCAAAAATATAATTATTTCCAATAGAGCCCATCTAAAAGCTTCTATCTCATTTATATATCTGTATACATATACATAAAGAGTTACCCCTTTGTCGACAAACCTAGCCTACCTTAAACCAAGGCATAACAAAAGTACTATACAATGTTGATGACTTAAGACATGTCTCAATTAGACCAACAAATAATTATATTTAAATTATATTTATATTTAAATAAACATTACATTTAATATTGAACATTTTTCAGTTTATGTGAAGCTGAATTTAAATAGAGCCCATTAACTCCACACTATCTAAAAACAAAAACATACATTGAGACATAGATAATTTTAGATACATAGACACAGTTCCCCTTATGAAATTTAAAATATCCCTTTGTTTTATTTATTTATTTTGAGCTCCACCAATTTGCTCATTGCTGGAGTCCTAGATAGAGTGGGCTCTGTATCCCAAGGACATGATAAGAGTTAACTTAAGGGTTTTTCTTAGGCCTATTTTTGTTTCCCAGGCAGAACTGGAGTTCCAAAAAAATATTTTAACAAGTTAACCTTTTCCTAACTGCACGTGCAAGAAGAAGCAGTTTTGCAATTTCAATTAAAATTTTATTTTCATCAGTTTTCATTGGAGTTTAAAGAATATCATAGCCATTCAGTGTCAAAAATATCCTTTCTCTTTTTGTAGCTATAGTATATTATTAATGATATATGCATGAGGGAATTTTTGTCACATAGGACGTAAAGCCTTGGCTACAAAATTTTGACAAATGCTAGGACAACTATGGAGACGGCAATGGAACCCTTTTCAGTACTCTTGTCTGGAGAATCTCAGGGATAGGGGAGCCTGGTGGGCTGACATCTATGGGGTCGCATAGAGTAGGACACGACTGAAGTGACTTAGCAGCATCAGTAGCAGGACTTTTAAGCATACCATGAGGTAACATAGTCTACTGAAATCTTTTATGAGGCCCGATATGATTAGGAAAAGGGAGAGAGAAAGTAGTCTCTCCCGGTCTAAAGGGTGTAAAGGCATATTAAAAAATCAATCTTTTGAATCAGTAATAATAATATGCCAATTTTGAGGAATAGCACTGGGATCTCTGGTTACAATGCAGTACCATGTTTCAAAAAAGAATTAACTTTTTTAAACTCTGTTAAGAGACACCATTTGTTATATTTCCTTTGTATAACAAAAATAGGAGAGTTCCAAAAAGAGCAAGATTCTTCAATATGTTTCCATTTTAATTGTGTGTTTATAAGTTCTTTAGTAGCTTGTAATTTTTCTTTCATAAGGGGCCATTGCTTTGTCTAAATAGGCTCATAAATTTTCTCAGTTATTTTAATAACTGTTTTGTTTGTAAAATGAGCAGTGGCCCCTAGGAAAAATGTGGAATGTATATCTGAGTTTGCCATTGCATAAGTAAGTCCCTTCCTATTAGACCAAGGGGTGCATCCATCACATAAGGTCTCAATGTTGTAGGTTGGCCTTTTGGTCTATCATACGGGTAGATTTGAATATTTTGATAAATTTTTTGTACTTTGGCTTGAGAAATTCCTGCAATTTGGCAAGAGACCTTTTGTATAGGTCAGGATTTGGGCCATAATAGTTTGGAAATAATAATATTAGACCCAGTGCTGAGGGGTCCAGAAAATCTTTCACCATTAATTTTGATATTTATATTTGGTCGGACATATTTAAATACCAATGATGTCCACAAGGATTGTTTTTGATCTGTATTGCCAAATTTGCCCATCACACATCATTAGAGGAGTTAACAGAAATGTAAGGCAAAAGAAGTAATTGAGCAATCTTGTCCCCCCTTTTGAATTGCCATAGAATCTGAGCTGACATCATAATTCGAATTTTTCCTTTATAATTTGGATCAATTGTTCTAGGGTGAACAGTAATTTTTTTTAGAAGTCAAATTAAATCAGCCAAGTAAAAGACTGAAGGTTTGTGGGGGCAGGGGTCCAAAATCTCCAGTAGGTACTCTAGAAGGGACTGCTTAAGGGTAAAGGAAAAAATCATTTAGGGTTGGTGTATTAATGGCAGCACTGCTGGATGTTGAGGGTTTGAGGGAAAAGATAGAATTTGCCCCTCTTTTTTGTTGTAGGGGACCTGGGAAGTCCCCTCTTTGGAGTTTCTTGGAATAGGTTTTCCTTCAATATCAAATTTAAATTTACTGTCTTTGGCCCAGTGCATTCCTCTGTGGCAGCAAGGGCAAATTTTTGGAGGCTTTTTATTAGCCTTCTTAGGGCAGTCCCTTTTTCAACGGTTTTTATCTCCACATGTAAAGCATCCTTCATTTCTCTTTTTAAAAGGTTGTAGCATTGTTTCAGCTAGTATTTGCATCTTTTAAGTTTTTGATCCTAGATTGTGACAAGCCTTTAAATAATCAATAATTATCCTAGTCTGACAAATTGCAGCTAGAGCTCTTTGACATTTCTGATATGCATTTTCATAAGGAAGTAATTTCTCTAGCTGTTTTTTGGTTTCTTCTCTGATTACAGTATGGGAAATAGCAGCATCTAGTCTAGCTTAAAAATTAATGTAACTTTTCATTAGGTTCCAACAAAGAGACTTTTGGAGTTGCGACTGTTGGCAGAGGAGAAGCATTTGGAGCAGCCAGGGCAGGGCTAGCAAGAAAATTTTGAGATATTTTGTAATGTTTTAATTGAGCCTTTTGTAAAGTTTAATCATTTAATTTATATGTTTATAATAAGTGTTTTGTCTGTTGCTGAATATTGGAAGGGCTAGAATATACCTTTAAATGGCAGAATTACAGCCTTAATAAGAGCGCATAGGGGCTAGAGATCAATTGGAATAATTTTTCCTTGTTTGGCTGCTCATTTAACATTTTCTTTGACCCGGAGCCAAATTTATAAGTCAAAACTGCATTTATCAGGAAACTAAGGATTATGTTCTACTACTATTTGAAGGCAAGCCTCTATTCATTGGCATGAAACCAGAAGTCCCTGAAATGTAAAGAAGTGGTGAAGTAAAGTAGAAAAATAACGGGGCTGGCCAGCCTTTTAACCCAAGCCTTAGTCTTTACAGACCTCAATAGGTCCATGAGTCACTCCACCCGATATAGCACGTATACCAGTGTCCCTGTTCTTTGGCCACATTTGCTGGGGTNCCTTTAATGGACCGGAACCTTGTGGTACGGAGTTAGCGATCAGAAAGTAAAAGAGAGAGAGAGAGAAAAAAAAAGACCCGGGGACCTAAGCTCTGATGAAGCAAAGGTGCTTTAATGATTTCTCTATGAGTATATATAGGCTGTGGTACAAGAAACTTCTTTTGGGAATGATAGAGATCAGAAAACCAAAACGCACAGCAACCGTTACCAAGGGAACAAGGGGTAATGTTAGTCACAAGGTCAGGACACAATCCATATCTCAAGAAACGGGAACGAGACTAAGCAGTTTTGTCCTAAAGAGTATGTTTACTAAAGGAGACCCAAGCCTGCCTCATACAATGACCTCAGTCCCTGGGAGCAGCGTGCTGTTCCGCTTGAAGAGAGACAAAAGACTCATGGGAGACGGCACGTGGGAATCCTCCCGTCAAACATTCCCTGACACAGAACAGGGCTTGAGCTACAGTTAATCACATTTGGTTTTCTTAAAAACAAAACTTTATTTACTATAAACAACTAAAAGGTAACTTTCTTCCTCCACAACACATGTTGACATTAAACTAAAGGCTTTTAAAATATCCACAACTTAGAAGAAAAGTACTTTTAAATAGCTGCTGCTGCTGCTAGAAGGTAACAAAATAACTAAAGTTTAGTGTGTGAAGAGTAGATAGAAACAACTCAGAAAAGTGTGTTGAATATTTTTGAATAGCCCAAAATAAGCCCCAAAGTTTTTCTACCTTTACAAATAAAAAAAGGTGTCCTTTCCACAGCTTGGGGATATGCATTGTATATCCCGCGCCCCCACCACAAGTGTATGAGTAAGATTCTAAAAATGTTGCCAATATTAAGTTCTTCCGTAGCTAAAGTTAATTAGAGGACGGCAATATTACAGTGGCAATGGGGCATCAATTCTCAAAACATAGTTACGATTCAACACAAGTCGTCCTGGTTCTTTTATCTGAGAAAAAGCTTTTCAAAAAAAATACCTGCCCTATGCTAACCACCAGAAGAATGAGGGCTTCCTTACTAACCAGTAGGCCACTCTTGTGTTTAGATCCTCAGCGCTGCTTCGGCCTTGAGCTTCTCTCAATAGGAATTGAGTCTGATAGTCAATGACAGATTTCAGAGCTTCCTGAATTGAAACACAGACAGATTGCATCTGGGTAAGAGCCCTGACTCGGTTCTCACCAGGAAAAGGTGAGATCTTTTCCAACTTGAAAATTAAAATATACAGTTATGTGTGAAAGTAGAAAATTCTTTGCTGAAGCAAAATTTGTATGTCCCGTTTTTCGAGGCTGTGGAGGTATAGGTAGCATACTGTTTCTTCATCTCCTGGTACAACACGTTACCATCAGGATCTTCTAGTCGACAATCTACATCATAGTGACCACCAGTAATTACCTGGAACTGGAGGGTGCAGTTGGTGCCCTGGTGATGTCCTCGTGGAAACACTGCTTGGCATTGTCAAGCAGCTCGAAGGTGATCTCGGAGGCGCTGCCGGAGCCTGGCATCAGGAACAGCAGCAGCAGAAGCAGCCTACAGTACCAAGGGCCTGCGGCGGCCGCCCATGCTGCACGGGGCATCCCGAGGCGGTGGCCTCAACCGAGCTGCAGAGACGCGGGGTCAGGTCTGCACTGACTCACTACGCGCTGCAGGCCTCGGCTGGGGTGGCACCATGAAGACGCACCGCCGAGATGCTCCGAGCCTCGGAGAGATTCAAGATGGGGAGCGAGTTGCTGGGTATGGTGGAAGGTACTGAGCGACCAGGGCCCAGAGGCCAGAACAACCTGGGGAGCAGAAATATAGCCAGCAGAGAACAGGCGAAAAAAAAGTTATTCTTATTTCTTGATCTGACTTATTACATTAGCATAATGGCCTCAAGGTCATTGAGGCCACGTTATCTCAAACGGCTGGATTTCCTTTTCTATGGCTGCATAATATTCCATTCTGTGTGTATGTACACACAGATATATATGTATATATTGTCCTTAAAATTCTTCCAGTAATGTATGCTCAAGTTGTTTCCATGTCTTGCCTATTATGAACTATGCTGCAATTAACATGGAGTTGCAAATACCTCTACAAAATAATAATTCCATTTCCTTTGAATATTTAGCCAGAAGTGAGATTACTGAATCACATGGTAATTCTGCTTTTATTTTTTGAGGAACCTCCAAACCATTTTCCATAGTGGCTGCAACAGTTTACTTTTTCACCAAAAGTGCTTAAGGGGTCCCTTGTCTCCAAATTCTCACCGACACTTACCTCCTAGCTTTTTGATGACAGCTATTCTGACAATGTGAGATGATATCTCATTGTGATTTAATGTATATTTCCCTGATGATTAGTGATGTTGAGCATCCTTTTGTGTATCTCTTGGCTATTTGTATATCTTTTTCTGGGAGAAAAATATGTCTATTCAAATCTTTTAATCAGGCTATTTATTAATTTGCCATGCAATCATACTAGCTCCTTACGTATTTTGGATAATAACCTGTTGTCAGATATACAGTCTGAAAATATATTCCTCCCTTCCACAGGATGCCTTTTCATTTTCATTTAAATGAAGAAGCTTTTTAGCTGGAGGTAGTCCCACTTGGTTTTTCCTTTTGATGTCCTTTCCAGAAAATCTTTGCCAAAGTCAATGTTATGGAGTTTTCCTCTATGTTTTCTTTTAGAATTTTATAGATTCAGATCTTACACTTAAGTCTTTAATATTAGTACATTTCAAGTCGATGTGCATGTGTTGAGTAATATAGGGATCCAATTTTATTCTTTTGCATGTGGTTATCCAGTTTTCCCAATACCTTCTATTGAAAAGACTATCCTTTCCCCATTGACTATTCTTGGCATCCTGACTGTAGTGTAATCTATTTCTCCTTTTAGAGATGTTAGTACTTGCTTTTATATTTAGGTGTTCTAATGTTGGATGTATATATATAATGATTATTGATTATCCTTGATAAATTGAACCCTTTATTCTAATATAATAGCCATCTTTATCTCTTTTTACAGCTTTTGAATTAAAGTGTATTTTGACTGATATAAGTATAGGACCTCAGCTCTCTTTTGGTTTCTATTTTCATGGAATATCATTTTCCATCTATTTAATGAGCCTATATGTCTCCTTAAAAGTGAAGTGAATCTCTTGTAGCAACATATAGCTGGGCTTTGTTTTTTATTCATTCAGTCACTCTATTTTGATTGGAGAATTGAGTCCATTTACATTTAAAATAATTACTGATCGGTAAGGAATTACTAATGCCATCCTGTTGGTTTCTTGCCCCCACATTTTTAGTTCCTTACTTCTTCCTTAGTTATGATCTTCCTTTGTGAACGGATAATTCTGGGTGATGGTGTGCTTTGATGTCCTTCTCTCCACCTTTTGCGTGTCTACTGTAGGTTTTTACTTTTTGGTTTCCAAGAAGCTTACAAAAGACACCTTACAGAGAGAACTGACAGTCAATTTTATTCTGATAGCAACTTAATTTCAATCCTCCACAAAATTTACCCTTTGCTCACCCTCCTAAATATTATGCTTTTGCTCTCACAACAGAACCTCTTTTTATATTGTGTGTCCACTAACAAATAACACTTTACAAGATTATTGTGTACAAGAAGCCATTGCCTGTGGTTATACGTAAGAATTCACATAATCTTCACAACAATCCTGCAAGATAGAGCTTTTATTAACATCCCTATTCTACAAAGAGGAAAACCAAGTTCAAGACTCATCCAAGGTCACCCAGCTAGCAAATACGGTATTGTGAAGCCAGGCAGTCTGACTCCAGAGTCTATGCTCTGAACCATAACTCCTTCCCTAGAAATCCTTGGTAAATGGTGTGGAAAATAGAAGGTAATCTTGGAGATGGTAGCAAAGCTATTGGCTGCTACTAAGGTCCTTTGGCGCCATCTGCTGTTGTTTTAGGGTTGGCACTAGCAACCCGTCTGGATTCCCTTTAATGGTTTTTTCTTCCTCTTACTGGATCATATGCATGTGATGTTTTCTTCTTGTTTGGATCATTTATTCAAATAAAGAGACTGAGATTAACTGGTTCTCATTTAACCTATGGTGCCTTGAACTGGTTGATTAAACTGGGAAGGATTAAAAGGCAGAATGATGATGATTCCAAAATGAGTTTTCCTCTCTTGAGTTTTGGAGCTGGTCTGACTTGCGCTTACCTTAACCTGGTCCAAAGAACTTGAAAGTACTTTGGCTTTGAGAACCATCAGCATGTAAGAGAACGTCAAATATATAACAATGGTGGCAGTCATAGTTTTTTCTGCACAGTGGTGGTTCCCAGATGTTGTTAGTGGCATCAGCACATAAAGATTTTGAACCGATGAAGCGTGCGGAGTCAAGTTTAGAGGAAGAGTGATCTAAGCTCTGTCCTCTTGAATTTTTTCAAAATTATTTGAAGATGCTATCAAGTTAGATACACATTTATTCAACTTGAGACAAATAATTTCTTTCTTTGTGACATTTGCGATTAAGTTGCCCAGCAGGAACGAGGTGTGAGTGTTCCCAAACTGCTAGGAAACTTTTACTGGAATATTAATAGAATTTTTTGTTGTTCTTTAGTCACTAAGTTGTGTCCAACTCTTTTGCAACCCCATGGACTGTAGCCTGCCAGACTCCTTTGTCCATGGGATTCTCTAGCCAAGAATACTGGAGTGGGTCACCATTTCCTCCTCCGGGGGATCTCCGGACCCAGGGATCGAACACATCTTCTGCATTGGTAGGCGGATTCTTTACCACTGAGCCACCTGGGAAGCCCAGAATAGAACTTAGAGAACATAAGATACAACTTTAGGCGACAGCCTTTTCTCAAGACAAGGGTCCCACTGCCTTAAACTGTGGGATAAATGTGTGATTTACTAGAAATCCTAGGACACTCTGTTTAAGTATTTTTTTCCTGAGATTGCGGGCAGGGATTTTCCCCCGATTGGACTATTTCTTTTCTTTTCTTTAAAACACAAGACTCCTTGTAATGGCCAATGTGACCAAACTTTAATAATTTTCATCTATTGTTTGAACAACTGGGAGTTGGTTTCCCTATATGAGTGCCCAGGAACATTGAAAGACAGTAAGCAGAAAACCGCAATTCCAGGACTGCAAGGGAATTCCAGCCTTTGGACTCAAAAGCAGAATCTGCAGCAGTGATATATTTCTGGAGAAAAGAAATGAGTAAATTGAAAACAAAAACTGAATCACAGATATAGAAAATTAAGATGGGGTATTGGATTAAGAGATAAAACTACTCTGTATGAAATAGATAAGCAGCAAGGATATTTTATACAACACAGGGAAATATATCTACTATTTTGTGATAACTTTTAATAGAGTATAATCTGCAAAAAGATTGAATCATTCTGTTGTACAATATACCTGAAACTAATAAAAGGTTATAAATCAACTACCACACTTCAATTTAAATTTTTTTCTGGTGGCATTACGAGCTCAATGGACATGAGTTTGAGCAAATTCCAGGAGATAGTGAAGGACAGGGAGACCTGGCATGCTGCAGTCCATGGAATCACAAAGAGTTGGACATGACTCAGTAACTGAACAGCAACAATTTAAAAAAAGAAGACATGATAACTTGAACAAAACCCATTTGTATTTTCTCCACTAAAGGAAAGTTTGATGGAGATTCATTTGCCTGTCTCTAGAATATTTTTAAATTTAAAAGCCAGGAAATGCCTCAATTGCTATGGATGATATAAGAAAGCCCATTAAGCATTCTACATATATACTAGAAGAAATCTCAAAGGCTACTGTGGTAGATCATTCTAACACAGTCCTCAAAGAAGTCACATTTCCTGAGAATGCACATGTGATAGTAACTGCAATTACTATATTAAATCTGTATTTATATTTCATCCTTTGTAAAAAACTTAGAATACAAACTTGAAACTTAATTGTCTTAAATATTATGTTTTCATAGCTAAAATGTGATTCTTCTGATTAGTTTGGATTTTTTTTTATTTACCAATGGGTGAATAATATAATTTTTTCTGGAGTTTCTTTTCTGGCAATTATAAAAGACATGTTGGATTTATAACAAATGTTAATTTTACTCATATTTTTTCCAAGCTGACTATATATTTTGGGACTAAAAAATGTCATGCTTACTCAAGCACTATTTTTTTCTGAATAGCATCTATTACTCAATTGTGGAGTAAATGAAGCAGCTAAGGTATAATGAAAGTTTACTCATGAGTTTGGCTCATAATAAAAATGAGTTATATTGAAAAACAGAAAAGAACTCACACTTCCTGTGTCTACATCTCTGTAATACGACACCTCTTCTCATCAAGAGACAAAGTCTATTTCTTCATACCCTTGAATCAACGCTTCATGTATAATCTTGTAAAATAAATCATTTGCCTTGACCAGTAAAAGGTGACAGAAGTCAGACTGTGTGAGCCCCAGAAACTTGGTCACAAAAGGTCTTGTAATTCCTGTTGGTTCCATTTTGACACCCTGAACAATCATGGGCCCTGCATGAACCATCAGATGACTGTGGGCAGCCCCATGAGGGGACCCAAGTAAGTACAGCCGAGCTACCTGGGCTGCCAAACCCCAGATCATGAGAAATAAGCGCAGAGCACCTGATTTTAGAGGGGTGGAGTGGGGTGGGAGGTGGGAGGGAGGTTCAAGAGGGAGGAGACATATGTTAAAAAGAAGAAAAGAAGAAGAAATCAAGCATTGTTGCTGTTTTAAGCCACTAAGTTTTAGGGTGGTTTTTGTTTTGTTTTTTGTTTTTGCAGCAAGAGAAAATTAATACATCTCCCAACAAAATCTCTCCCAGAATTTGTTGTGGTCCACAAAGTCAAAGGCTTTGGCATAGTCAATAAAGCAGAAGTAGATATTTTTCTGGAAATCTCTTGCTTTTTCAGTGATCCAACGGATGTTGGCAATTTGATCTCTGGTTCCTCTGCCTTTTCTAATTCCAGCTTGAACATCTGGAAGTTCACAGTTCATGTACTATTAAAGCCTGGCTTGGAGAATTTTGAGCATTAACTTTGTGAGATGATTGCAATTGTGCAGTAGTTGGAGCATTCTTTGGCATTGCCTTTCTTTGGGATCGGAGTCCGACACGACTAAACGACTGAAATGAACTGAACTGAACAAAATCTAAATATCCAACCAAACTTTAAGTACACTGGCTTTTTGAGAAGTTTCCTAGTTGAAAGGACTTCCCTAATAGCTCAGTTGGTAAAGAATCAGCCTGCAATGCAGCAGACCCTGGTTCGATTCCTGGGTCAGGAACATGCCCTGAAGAACGGATAGGCTACCCACTCCAGTATTCTTGGGCTTCACTTGTGGCTCAGCTGGTAAAGAATCTGCCTACAATGCTAGAGACCTGAGTTCGCTCCCTGGGTTGGGAAGATCCCTTGGAAAATGGAAAGGCTACCCACTCCAATATTCTGGCCTAGAGAATCACAGTCTGACATGACTGAGCGACTTTCACTTTCACTCACTTTCTAGTTGGAAGATGAAAGTACAGTCTACATTCCTACACTCCAGTTTGCCCAAATATATTAAATATATTGATATCTCCTATGAACTAATAGTTCATAAGACTAACTTTTTTTTTAAATCTTAAGTTCCCCAACCAAGGATGGAACCCAGACCACACCCTGGTTGTGAAAGCATCAAGTCCTAACCACTGGACTGCCAAGGAATTCCCATAGAACTAAATCTTAAAATGATGAGATTTTCTACTTGGAAAAGAATTTTTCAAATGAAACATTGAAATGCTTTGAATTTTAAATCCTTTAATTAGAAGTAAATACTACATTGACAAGAAGAAAAAAACTAGATACATATGGACAAGTGTATATAAACTAACAAATTCTTAATAATTCTCTAAGAAAAAAAAAAAAACTCCTTTAAAGGGCTTTTGGACGAAAATAAAGAAACGTTACTTTGGCTTTATGAGCTCAGGGTTCCCGCACTGTTCCCAGAAAAAGTGCAAAAGAAATACAAATGGACAATAAGCTAATGGGCAATCAGCCATAAAAGGCTGAAGAGAAAATAAAAGTGAATACAGAAGATTTCAGGTCTAAATGCCCTTCAAAGGTATTGTTGCAAATTGTAAGATATTTTAAAATCTTCTTGTCCTAAGATCTTAAAGTCAAAAAATAGAAGTTACAATAGCAAAAATAAATGAGAATTAAATTTTAATCCAAGTTCACTCAAATCGAAATAAATTGGACACACAAGATTTCTATATATTTTTATTCTGATTTTTCCCACATTGTAAAATAAAAATGCAAATATGGCATTAACCCTTATGTAAGACTTTGAATTTTTCTTTCTAAAAGCCTAGATTAAATGAAACATCCTAAATTACTTATACTTGCTTTAAAGATTAGGTTATTAACTTTGTCATTATTAAGAGGATATAAAAGTATGTAGGTGGGCACATGGATGTTTAAATAAGTTTATTCTATTAATATTTAAATTTAATAATTCAAATAATATATTTTAAACTGATTTTCTTAGTCTTAATCTTTAGTATAAATTCCATAGACTACTAACTTAGCCCATTTGCACAACCTGAGTAAAACTTTAAGATGCCACATTTGAGGTCACAAAGAGTTGGACACCATTTAACAACTGAACAGTACCAAGTTAGAGAACAAGTTGGAATCCAGCAACACTAAGTATGGGGGTGATACAGATCAGTGGGAATTCTTACACACTGCCAGTGGTAATGGAAGTTGGCACACTCAATTTTGAAACAATTAAGCATTATCTTATAGATTAAACATTCATTATTCTACTACTTGGGATATACTCAAAAATCTCTTGCCCATGTGCACCAGGAGGCAGCAACAAGAATGTTTTACAGCAATAGTTCATTCATCATAGCCCAAAGTGGAAACAACCAAAATATTAATCAACAGAAGGATGAACAAAGAACTTGAGTAATATTTGTGAACTGCAGCTCTGCACCAAAATAAGAATGGTTGCAAAATACAATGTTAAATGAAGGCAAGCTAATATCATTTTTAGGCAAGAATATCATTTTTAGAAAACTCTAAAATAAACACATTACTGTTTAGAGAAGGATAAATGTGTGATAAAATTATTTTGTAAGAAGTAGGATAGTGGTTACTTCAGAGGAAAAGGCAGGGAGATAAAATAGAGGGAAGCACAGAGTTTCAATGCCATTGATAACATTCTTAAGAAGTTAAAAGGAATTTCTTGATTGTGTTCATAAATTTTATGTTAAATTGAATGAAGTCTTTGTAGCAAGAGTTATATAACTGATCATTTTAAACAATGAATAAGGAAGGCCCAGTTACAATTTAGTAACTGATGGGATGTGGGAGTGATGTTGGGAAGGAAGGTTTCCAATCTGGGAAACTAGAGAGGAGGATGGTTTTAGTTATTACCTAATTGCATTAGTCAGGAAAAGCTAGATGTTGAAAGAAACACATTAGACCCACTAGGAGGAAGATTTGGGTCCCAACTCCATTTACTCCCGGCTTCCATTTACTCCTCAGTTTACCAGGCAAGGTCACTGATGGCATTTTAGGTCCCTTGAAAATCTGGGTGTTTTCCTTTGTCTAGTGTATGAGTACTCTGATATACAGCCATAGGCCTCTTCAGAGAGGATTTGGAGAATATTTATTGAATGTATTTGTGGTAGCATTGCAGAATTCCTTTCAAAAGAAAGTAGCTTTCCTTTCAATCAATAACTGAGACCTTGAACCTGGTCACAGGATCATGCTTTTCCATGGCAGCATCTGATGTTAGCCTGTTGCAATACTCTCTTGGACTATCCACCACTCACTCCATGGAATGCTACGGTCTGTTAGTCATTGTCCTAGTCTCCTATGGGTCAGGATTGTCTGATTTCCACTCCAACCTCGCCATCTATTACAGGAATTATGGCTGCCTTGCTCTTATGATTAAGCGTCTCCAAACAGCCTCTGCTATTCGGAATCCTACCATCATCCCAACTGATGCTAGGAAGCACAATTTTCAATTAATCTTATATGGGGCTCAGTATAGCTTTTAAGATTAATTAAGATTAATTAAAAATTGTGCTTCCTAGTGTCAGTTGGGTTAGTAGGATCCTGGAAGAGCTTTTTAATTGAGCCATGAGCCCCAGGATAATTTTCATTTTTCATTTAATTTATTTATTCATTTGTTCTTCTTTTGCAATTTCTAAGTTTTACACATTAGATTTCCTAGATCTGTCGTCCCAATCCCTTGTCTTTCCCCTCATTATTATGTCTGCTTTTTTATAACTTTCTACAGTTTTTGCTTGCTTTTCAGACCATCAGTTTGGTTCTCAGTAGTGATCATCCTCCTCTTGTTTCTCTATTACATTTTCACTTAGAAAATTATGTTATTAATCTTATGGTTACCAGGGGCAAAGGGGGAGGATAAATGGGGAGATTGGGATGGACATGTACACACTACTATAAACAAAATAGTTAAGTATTAAGCGTCTACTGTATTTGGGCTCCCCTGGTGGCTCAGTGGTTAATGATCTGCCTACCAATGTAGGAAACATGAGTGCAATCCCTAGGTCAGGAAGATCCTATGGAGGAGGAAATGGCAACCCACTCCAGTATTCTTGCCTGGAGAATCCCATGGACAGAGGAGCCTGGCAAGATACAGTCCATGAGTTGCAAAAGAGTCAGACATGACTGAGCAACTAAACAACTGTGTAGCCCAGGGATCTCTACTCGATAATCTGTAATGATCTACGTGGGGAAGAATCTTTTAAAAAATGGGTATATGTATATGAATAAATGATTCCCTTTGCTGTACCACAGAAACTAAGGCAACAATGTAAATCAACTCTACCCCCAATAAATTTTTTTAAAAAAATAATGTTATTAGTCCAAAGAAGTCCTTTTGTGCTTTATTGACAGTTTCTTGAGAATCCTGTGTGTGGTTTGAGGAGTTCTCTTCTGACTCTCTTATCAATTGGCCATGGACGAGCTCTGTTCCAATACTCTCCCCCCTTCCTCCTAGCCCATGTAAATAAAGTCAGGGCCAACGAGCATGCAACACCCCCAGTCACCAGGGAGCAACTCGTCATCTGTCAGTGTCCTCTGCAACACCTTTGATGGTCAAGGCAAACCCTGCTCCATCAGACTCAGCATGGTTCCTGAAAGAGCTTGGCTTCTTGAGATAGGGGCCAGGCTGGGGGTGGGGAGATTCATGGCTGAGAAAAGATTATTTTGTTTGGCTGATTGATCAGGGGATCGGTTCGGTTTTTGTTCCATTTAGCATGAGAAATAATTGAGCATGCTTATTTAATGAAATGAAAGAGCCAGTTCTTGTTCAGTTGCTCAGTCGTGTCTGATTCTTTTGCAACCCCATGGACTTTAGCCCGCCAGGCTTCTCTGTCCTTGGGATTTTCCAGGCAAGAAAACGGAGTGGGTCACCACTTCCTTCTCCAGGGGATCTTCATGGACCAGGGATTGAACCCACATCTCCTGCACTGGCAGGTGATTCTTTACTACTGAGCCACCAGGAAAGCCTAAAAAAGCCAGTAGGGATGGAGAAATTAGATGAAGTTTTTAGGCGAACATATCCAGTCTTGGGGCTTTAAACACCATCTATATAAATAATAAGACTCTCAAATTTATATACCAAGCCCTGACTTCTCCCGAGACTTACATATACAATTCATCTATCAGTACTTGATATCTATACTTGGAGAGATCTCTGCCTCCCATCTCACATGTTCCGTATAGAACTTGGTATTTTCCTTCCCAAACATGCTCCATCCATTTTCCCCTTTCTTGGTTGAGGGCAACACCATTCCTGCAGTTGTTGAGGCCAGAAGCCAAGGAGTCAGCCTTCACTTCCTGCCCTCACCCTCTACATCCAGTCCAGCAACAAGTTCTAACAGCTGTACCTACAAAATCCGTCCCGTTTCCTACATCTCTCTGCCACCCATCCCTATCCTTACGCCATCTCCAGCCTAGAGCCTGCAACCGGAGCTGTCTTTTTTATCTATTTACTATTTTTGGTTGTCTTGGGTCTTCATTGCTGCACAGGGTTTCTCTAGTTGTGGAAAGCACCACTTTCTAACTGTGGTGCTCGGGCTTCTCGTTGCAGTGGCTTCTCTCAGTGGGGAGCACGGGCTCCAGGGCACGCAGCCTTCAGTAGTTGCTGCTCCTGGGCTCAACAGCACCGGCTCAATCGATGTGGCTCAGGGACTTAGTTGCTCTGCAGCATGTGGTATCCTCTCAGATTAGGGATCAAACCCGTGTCCCCTGCATTGGCAGGCGGATTCTTTACCACTGAGCCACCATGGAAGCTCCCAGATTTTAAAACTAAATCATACCATGTCACCTTTTTGCTTAAAACTCTAGCGTTTTCTTGTGGAATTTAGAATAAAATTGAAATTCTCCACCATAATTAAGAAGAGCCCAGTTATCATGCTCCTGACCACCTCCACCGTCTGCTACTCCTCTCGCTACACTCTAGCTCCTTCCCTTTGGACTGCATGGGGCTCTTCTAGCCTCGGATCAGAGCCTTTGTCATTCCCCCTGGGATCTCAACCAGGCTCCCACCAGAAACTCCCATACCACTGGCTCCTCCTGCAGCCCCCACCGCTGGCTCCTCCCGCTCAGACCACCTCACGACCAATGCCTGCCCTGACCACACTATCTAACGTTGCCCCCACAAAGCCTCCACTGTACTCTCTAGTGCAACGTGTGACTTTATTTCTTCACAGCACATTGACTGAGGTTTTCATTTGTGCATTGTATTTGGCTGCCCTAGGTCTTAGCTGCAGCATGAGAAATCTTTAGTTGCAGCTTGTGGGATCTAGTTCATTGACCAGGGATCAAACCCAAGTCTCCTGCACTGGAAGCATAGAGTCTTAGCCACTGAACCACCAGAGAGGTCCCTGAGGTTTTCTTATTTACTTGTTTATTCTGTCACTCCTTCAACTAGTACATTAGCCGTGAGAGCGGGGACCTTGTCTGCCTTGTGAATTGATCCCTGGTACCCAAAAGCATCTGGTTCATGATGGGGACTCAATAAATACTGACTGAATTTGATGTGGACTCAAGATGCATCTGGCCCTGATGAAAAAAGCATCCACTTGGACATCTTCATGCTGTCAAACACAAAGCAGAGCAGATCAACCTGGAGATTTTGCTTAAACCAGAAGTTAACTCAACTCCTAGGCTATTTACTCTGCCAGACATTTCTCCTTATCTCCACACCACAAACTTCTTCATCAGCCTGCCCAGCCCACTCCCAGGACTGTGGGCCGTGCCCCACTGCCCTTCAGAGACCCAGGTGCCAGCAACAGATGCTGTCCTCCCCATAATGTTGTCTTTTTTTTTTTTTTCTATAAAAGTATTACACATACACTAAGGAAATTTGTAAATTACAGAGAAGTATGACAAAGCAGGGCAAAAGTTGCTCACAATCTTGACACATTTAACATATTGGGAATTTCTTCTCTTTTCAATGCATTTTCTTCTTGAGATAACTTGTAAAAAGTTTGCTAACCTTGCTTTCTCATTATATTGTTAGCTTTGTCATTGGATATTGTTCCCTAAATATAACTAAATAGCTAAATAATATTTCACTGTCTGGATTACTGAACCAGTTCTCTTTTAGACATTTCAAATTCTAACATGGCCACAGACATTTACTTCCAAATATAAAAATGTATATTTTAAAATTTTTCCCTAGGATAGAGACCCATCTTGATATGTCTCTAGTTTCTGATAAAACCTGGTGGAGCCAGCATTGAAATGCTGGCATTTCAATGCCCTAAGCATTGAGAAAGACTTCTTCCATGGAATAATTTGTAATAAAAAATACCAAGCAATTATACTGTACCCCATATTTTTCTGTATTGAAGTAACACAAGTAAAAAATGCATGATTGCTAAACACCTGTCTCTCCTGCTAAACCATCAGCACCACGAACACAGGGACCCTGACCATCTCATTCATGTACCTCCCATGTATTAGGTAGATGCTGGATAATCAATGTTCCAGTGAGAATTTGAAAGATGAAGAGAGAAAAACTGTTGAACACCAACTTCCAAACAGCAACTCCCCTCCCACCACACCAACTGCACACCCAATAGCAGGACTCAAAGCTATGTCAGTTTCATTTATTCTTCATACAAATATTTTACAGCTTTATTTTTTAAATCATTTACACATATTCATACAAAGAAAAATAAATTTCAGGATGGAACCTTGGGACCATGGTACTTTAAAAAAAAAAATCTCTCTGGTCATTAGCTACTGAAGACAAGGCAAGCGGCTTCGTGGCCACCTCAGGCATTTCTGGGGTGAGTGTGTCTCCTGGCAGAATCCATGCTCACCTTCCCCCTGGGGAGGTGGTACAGGGGAAGAAGGCAGGCAGAGGCTCAAGGTAAAGCTGAACCCCCTCTTTGTTGGGGATCTGGCAAGGTGGCAATTTCTGAACTGGCTTTCCAGAAGAGCTGGCTCAATTCTGACTCGCAGGTCATTCTAAGTGGAGGGGGATGGCCACAATCAGGACAGTCCTCATCCCACCTACTCTGTCCTCCCTCCCCAGGCCCCAGACCAGAGCCCTGGACCTGAGCCCATCTGGTCCCTTTGAGGCTCAGTCTACAACAAGCCTTCCTCCCTACTCCCCCCACCCAAACACTCTGCAGCAACTGACCCCGGCAGCCCCTGAAGACCCCTCCCACAATGATGCCCATCACTGTGTGCAGCAGCAACCAGGAAACCCAAGCTGCAGCCAGGGGAGATCCAAGGACGACAGAACCACAAGCACCCCTAAAACCCCGGCTCCGCTGAGCCAGATCAACACTTCAATCTCACATGCCACCCTAGACACGGTCATCACAGAGGTGCTCGGTAGGACCCACACCACTGCCTGAAGAGGCTGCGTGATTATCAATTCCTGGGAAAGGTCGGGGGAGGACAGATGTTACAAATGTGGCATACCCTTCAGAAACGGTAGCTGATGACAACAGTTACCCTCTATCTTTGGGTCCTAACCAAAAAGCAGCACCAAGAAAGGGCATGATGAGCAGAGATAGGGAGCTGGACAGACAGCCCTTGAATTACCAAGGGCTCCAATGACATAGCTCCTTTTCCTACAATTATGCAGGAACTAGAATGCAGACTACCCACCCTACGCAGAGGTGGCCCCTGAGAGGCGGTACCACTTGTGGTCATCAGCCCGCCCCCTTGGTAGGCCCATTTGGGGAGAGGGAATCATGTCCAGAGCAGGGACCCCTCCAAGCAGACACTCGCAGGGCAGCCCGTCCCACTGTCACTGGGGCAGGCCGAACATCGCCAGGAGGGTGGGCAGGTCCCGGGCATCAGCTGCCCCGTAGGCATCGCTCTGGCCTAACATGGACAAGGCCAAACGCAGGGTGCTCCAGATATTCTCTGACATGGCGCCCCCTTCACCCCGAGGGCCCCGACTCTTCCTCTGCATGTTCAGGGCCTCCAGAAAGTGCTCCACAGCCTCCCTGCAGGGCAGAAGCATGAGAGCTGGTGAGAGGATAACCCAGGGAAGGAGGCAGGTCAGTGGGTGAGGGGAGAAAGCAAGCTGTGCCTGATAGTCAAGTAACAGATCAGAGGAGGAGGAGCCAGGGCCCACAGCAGGGAGGAGTTAATTCATTCACTCATTCACTTGTTCACTCATTCATTCATTTACTCAGTCACTCATTCACTAGTTCACTCATTCATTCATTCGTTCACTCATTCATTCATTTGTTCATTCACTCATTCATTCATTCATTCCCTCCTCAGCAGATACTCTTACCGGTGGGCCCCAAGGTTGATACAGCTGATGCCCAGGTTGTAGCGGGACCGGATATAGCCAGGCTGGAGTTCAAGGGCCCGGCGGTATGCAGCTACTGCTTCTTCACTCTGGTTTCCATTGGCCAGGGTGGCCCCTAGCTTATTCCACAGCAAATAGTCCTAAGACAGGGATGGCCAAGGGTTAGAAACACCAGCCAGGCTCACATCCAACTCTGCCCCATCTCCCCTGGTTCCCCACTCTATTTCTCTAGCATGTTATGATCCCATTCCTATCTCCACAGATCATGACATAACCACTCACTCCTGCAGACTCCCCTAAGCCCAGATGAGCTTGGACTCCCTGCCCTTCCCTTCCCAATTCTCCCAAGGAAGCCAGGACGCAGAACCAGAAGGAGACACCCGTGACACTGAAGGTCCCAACAAATGACTCCTCCCTGGGGCACAGAATCGGGGCCTCTCTCCCCTCCTCCCCAGATGCTCACATCAGGGCGGACGCTAAGTGCAGCGGTGAAGCAGTCCACTGCCTTGTCATACTCCCCGCTCAGGTTGAAGAGGACCCCCAAGCCACACTGCACATCAGGGTCGATGGATGTTGGGTCCAGGCGCACAGCCGCCAGGAAGAGCTCTTTCACTTCAAGAAACAGGGAGCTGGGTGAGGAAGACAAAGATGCAGAAATGCAGGTGGATGGATACGTCTATATTCCCAGCACTCTCTTCACTAACCCATCACATACCCACAAAGCATCCGTCCACCTGCACCCTTCCTTCCTTCCAACCCTGAGTCTCCCATCCCCCCAGAACTGAGCAGCAATCTACCCCAACTCCCACTGTCTGGGTCCTCCCTCTCCCTGGTCACCACCCGCCACCCCAGAAGCCCCTCACTCACTCGGACAATAGGGACCCCAGGATGCGCCTGCTGGTGCCCAGGCCCACCCCACCGGCCCCCTCCTCCCCGGGTGCCACCAGGTGGGCATAGGCCGGCGTGTAGCGTAGCCAGTCTCGCAGGGTCTCACAGGCCTGCCGCTGCAGGGATTCATTGGTGAAGCTCACTGCTAGTGCCATCAGGGCCGTCCGGTTGTCTGGCTTTAGCTCCAGGCACCTGTTTGGACCGAGAGGGACAGGGCTGGTCTCAGCAACCCTGCAATCCAAGCCGAGAGTTACCTGCCAACTCCCTCCATTCAGATGCAGAGGAATCCCCTACTGGTGGGTTATTAATAAAGTCACAGATCTGAGAAAGGGGACATTTCAGCAGCTGAGGAACCAGCCAGCGTCCCCCAGACAAAACCAAAAGCTGGGGAGGGAATAGAGACAGTTATTCCCAAGTTCACTCCAAACCTTAGAGTTTCATCATGAGAAAACACTCATTAGTGGCCAGAAAGAAGACCAGGACCTGTCATTCTAAATGCTGTTTCCAGAGCTCCAAGACCACCCCACCCCTCCCCCACCCACGCCCCCCTTTCAGAGTACTCACTTCCGCAGCGCACTGATGGCTAAAAGTTCTTGCTCGTTCTCTGCCTGGGTGGTTCCCAGATACTGCCAAGCCTAGACAGAAGGTGCCAGATTTCATCACCCGTGTAGTCACTGTCCCTTCCTCTGGCTCCCCACAGACTCACCATCTCATTCCCAGGCCCCCACCCCAGGCCGTGACCCAGACCCTAACCCTTGTGCACTACCCGCTTCAGGGCCTCCCTCAAGACTGAAGAGCTCTCTCTAATTAGGTCAGAAGGAGGAGCCGCTCACTTCCATGTGCTTGGGGTCCTGCTGCACGGCCGCCTCAAAGAGCAGCACGGCATTGGGCAGGTCCCCCTCCTGGAGCCGCCGAAGCCCCTCCTCGAAAGGCTGGGGGTGGTCCCGCAGGGGGTTCTCCTCCTCAAAGTGGTATCCCTACAAGGAAGAGGAGCCAGGTGAGACCAGGTCTCAGAAGGAGCAATCTCAGATGGAGCTGCTATGGAGCAGCGGGAATGAGATGACAACCAAGGCAGGAAAAAGATGGAGAGGAAGCAGAGGGCCTCCACGAAGGGATCTGGAGAAACGCTGGCAAACCCTCCATGTCACGAAGCAGGCTGTCCGCGACCACAGTGAAGTCATCCCGCACTGTGCCCACGCTGCTGCCCTGCTCCCAGCAGCTGGAAAGCCTGGCAAACTCTGATCCACACTGCAATTAAACTTATTTTTAGGAAGTCTTTATCGGCTGATATTTCCACATCCTTGACTCCTCAGCACTGGACAGAGCACATTTCTTAACAGGATCTGCTTAGGGTATGAGATAAGCTCTCTTTAGCTAGTCAAAGGGCATTGCTTGTTATCTTGCAATAGTGAGATAATATATAAAGGAAATGTGATTTGAGGCTCTACTATTCAAATGCAACTCTCACCCAGCTCACAGAGTCCTGTGCGCACTGACAGGATAGTATGTGTTCAAGCACTTTGAAAAACTTAATTTATTCTCCAATTTCATTCTTAAAAGTTATTAGTATTAATCTGTACCTGATAGTAAATGAAAGTTAAATTCCAATATCCTGAGGGCAGTAAAGGCTTCAGAATCACGTCCTGTTCTAGCAGAGGTGTTCTCATTTGAGGGGTTAGGATGCTACTGTCCTGAGTCCTGTCCTGGGACTGTCCGTGGACAGTCCTGTCCACGCAGCAATAAATAGTAAATGAAAGTTAAATTCCAATATCCTGAGGGCATTAAAGGCTTCAGAATCACGTCCTGTTCTAGCAGAGGTGTTCTCATTTGAGGGGTTAGGATGATACTGTCCTGAGTCCTGTCCTGGGGCCGTCCACGCAGCAGAGAGGTGTTAGGTAAACTGGATTCCTAGGAAGCATGTGACCATGACAAGGGAACAAAACGCTCCCTTTAAGGAGAGCAGGGGTCACCACTACAAAACACACCAGAATGAAAGCAAGATGCAAAACACAGGGCAAGTCCCTTTCTGAATACAGTTAAGGACAAATCAGAATAAAACTATGAGATAAGGACATAAAGGAGGCCCTTCTTCACTATCATTGTGAAAGAGCTCAAGAACAAGAAATGCTTAAATCCTGCCAGCAAAGTTCTGAACCACTGTAAGCCATCACAGATGCAAATTATCTGTGACAGATAAAATTTAAACAATTACAATGGCGATTTAAGAAACACAGCATACAGGAGATGGACTTGGGATGTTGTTGTTGCTCAGTCACTAAGTCATGTCCAACTCTGCGTGACCCCATGTAGCCCGCCAGGCTCCTCTGTCCATGGGATTCTCCAGGCAAGAATATTGGAGTGGGCAGCCATTTCCTTCTCCAGGAAGCTTTCCTACTCAGGGATCAAGCCTGGTTCCCCTGTGTTGCAGGCAGATTCTTTACTGACTGAGCCACCAGGGAAGCCCATAACAACCTACAAGATGCAGGATACGCTTGGGATCACTGTTACAGCCTAAAAAGTCTAATCATTCGGCCTGATCCACTGTCTGGTCTGCTCAAACTTTCATAGAATCATACTGCAAAAACAGGATCACGACTAAGTAGAGTATATCCCATCACAGAATTTTCTCCTTCATTTTAACAGTCTACAATAGCTGCTCAAGGTATAGCTGTAGTCTTGCAAATTTAAGGACCATGAATAAAAAAATTTACATTCAGAGACCCATGAATTTACTTGACAGAGTCAGAGCCACATCTTAAAAAAAAAAGAAAAAAACACTACTACTGACATATAATTCAATAACAGCAAAAGGCAGATAAAATCTGGATTGTTCATATGTGATAATAAAGTTTAGCATATTTTTGTGGAACATCAATTCAAATGCTTCTAATCCTAATTTTGCAATATCCCACCCAAGGTATCAATGATGTCAAAACAGGGTTCAAGAATCTACAAGTGGGGACTTCCCTGGCAGTCCAGAGGTTGAGAGTCCACCTTCCAGTGCAACGGACCTGGTCAGGGAACAAGATCCCACATGCCCTGCAGCGTGGCCAAAAGAATAAATTAATTTTTTAAAACAATAAGTAAAGAGATACTAAGTTGGAGGGCAGAGATGGCCTACTACCTAACATTTTCTACCAAAGGAGCTATCAATATTCTTAAAATGCTTTCAACCAACCTCCAAAGCAGAGCTCCTTCTTCTGTGCTCTTAACGCATCATGTGCAAACCTCTATTTCAGGTACTATGTCACTTATAATTGTTATTATTAACTTTTATATCCCAAGAATAAAGAATACTTTCAATGATTGGAGAAGAACACAGAGTGACCCTAATGGTAAAGAACCCACCTGCCAATACAAGAGATTTAAAAGACGCAGGTTTGATCCCTGAGTCGGGAAGATCCCCTGGAGAAGGGAATAGCTACCCACTCCAGTATTCTTCCCTGGAGAATCCCATGGACAGAGGAGCCTGGCAGGCTACAGTCCATGGGACTGCAAAGAGTTGGACACCACTGAAGTGACTTAGAATGCTAGGGAGTAATCCAGGCTTCCTTTTCATGGAAGGGGGCTCAAGAAAATGATTATTTAAATGTGGATACCCTTCAAATTCAGGATTAAAGGAGAGACAATAAAAGAAGGAAACCCTGCGACGTGAAAACAGCTACTTCTCACCTTGTCATAGGAAGCAGACGTGAGGTCGTCATGGTCAGAGAGCCAGGGGTGGGCCTCAGCATCACGCTTTGCCATCTCCTCCAACTCTGCCTGCAACTTGTCCCAGAAATCGACATCAGACTGTAAGGGAGGGAGGGTAGATAGGGAAGAAGGTCCATTGTGACCACCTCAACCCGCTCTCAGTGCCACTACGACGGGCTCCCTGTGGCAGGAGCTCTTCCTTTCCCACATGTCTCAGATCACTGAAAAGCTTTCCTTTGCTATTCTTCCCAGATGCTGTTTCCAGGTCCTGACTCAGTGGTCTGGGAGGCCCAGGACTGGTGTTTTTGACAGGCACCCCCACCATCCCATGGCGAAGGAAATGGCAACCCACTCCAGTATTCCTGTCTGGAGAATTCCATGGACAGAGGAGCGTGGCAGGCTATAGTCCATGTATTCGCAAAGAGTCGGACACGACTGAGTGACTATCACTCACACTCACGCCCCATCTCAAGTAATTCTGACACGTCATGAAATACAGAACATTATGAAATACAACGTCCATCATCTCTGATGCTGGGACACCCACTCTCTCCACAGGAGCATTTCCTCCTGGCCTGGTCACACTTGGCCAGCTGTTCTCACCTCTATGGCTGACTTGGCTCTTTCAAACTCCATATCGAGGGCAGACGTGTTTACTGGTCTTGTGAACTGGTCAACCCAGGCCTCTGACGTACCCTGTAACAAAGCAGGCTGGTCATAGCACCACCACTAATTTTCTACCCACTGAACACCCAATATATAGCAACAACCTGGGCACTTCTGAGAAGAACATTCTCAGAATCTCTTTCCCGCCCACTCAGGACCTGGATGCTACCCAACAAGCTGGCAATAGGTTCCCTTCACCCTCTGGGACCCCTGAGCCCACGGCTGGGGGCACCAGCAGCTCCGGGGTGGGGCTGGGAGGTGACAGGAACCTACCTGCTGCTGAATAAACTCTGCCGCCCACTTCTCTGCCTGAGCTCGGCCTGACCCTGCGCCGGACTCCAGGGACACCTGCCCCTCGCCAATCTGCCGCACGAATTTCAGGAACTGGGGCACAGAGATACACACAGGCCACTTGGGAGAGGCCTTGCCGGTGTGCCCTCTCGACCATGCCCAGAGGAGCCTGCACTGACCTCTCCCCCTGAGGACCACCTCTAATTGCTGACAAGATACGCTAAGGACCCTGGAAAAAGCAGAGAGCAAAGAGAGGGGGATCTCTGGCTCTAAAGATGGGAGAAGGCACAAAAGACAGAGGGTTAGCAGGTGAGTAACTGGGGGCAAGACTGGGGGAAGAGGCAGGGTCCTAAGTCTCTGCTCCCCAGAGAGGAAGGAATGGACCCCGGGTCCCAGCTCTTTCTCCTTTAACTAAACGGGGGTAAGGGAAGGGTTCCCCTGACTTCTCGGATGAAGCAGCAGTGGTGAGATACGGCTTACCTCAGAGTTAGCCAGCTTGGGGTCATCCACCTTGGCCACAAAGTCACTGGCTGTGTGCTGCAGGTCCTCCTCGGGCTGGTATTCATCATACCTGGAACAGGCGAGGATGCGCTAACTGTACACGTGGGTCTGCCACTACCTTGCCCTCACCATTCCCCACTCCCCGCCCGCGGTAGTTAAAGAGTTCTCAATCATTCGTGGTTGAGGACCCACGAATTCCGCTTTACATTAAAGAAGGACCTCTGGGCAGGAGGGGCAGAGCACTAGCTACGCGCTTCTACCTCTCTTCCCCAAACCATCTTTGGGACAGAGAGAAGGAACAGACAGTAGCAGGCTCCAAATAAAAGGGAAACAGGTGCATCAGATAAAGCTATGAATTCTTGTTACAATAGTTAGGGTTCTTGATTCAATTACATTTGAGACATAAATGAACTGGGGTAATAGTACAAGTGGAAGCCTTAGAGTAGGTAATGAAGGGCTGCAAGTAGGTTTGAGGATGTGGATGGAAGAGCTTGGGGGGCACAGGAGCAGGCAGGGGGTTGGTTGAGGGAGGGGACTGTCCAACGCTCATTCCACGGGGCCCATCCAAAGAGAAGAGGCTGGACTCACCAGCGATCAGCAGCAGCCGTTCCCTCTGGCTCTCCCAGCCACAGCTTCTCCTCTGACTGCTCCAGGTACTCCTCAGCCCAGCGGGCTGGGGACACGGACAAAGGGTCTACAAAGAGCAGAGGGGTGGGCAATCAGCGAGGGAGCAGGGAGGGTAGAATATGAACCAAGTCAAGGCAGAATCCCGCAGACATCCCTGGTCAAAAGAAAACACTACCAAGTTTTCAATATCCAACCCACTCTCCAGGGGCCTGGGGGACAAGTGTACTGAGCTGGGGACAGGAGACCAAATAAGGCGGCTCAGGAGAGGGGTATGGACCAAATCCTTTTTGTTTGAAATACAAGAGTGCTCACTAAGACAGCAGGCGCCGGGGCTCCGGCTTCCTCAGACGTGACGCGGGGACCTCAGGAGACCAGGGGAGACATGGGTGCTCACACTCCTTAATCAAGCCTCTGTCTGTCCTCTGTCTATACAGTTCATGCCCTCCAGGCCACAAGCAGCTCGTATTTCATCCTAACATAATGTACCACCAAGAGAATCTGAGGAACAGACTGCTGAGCCAGACCTAGAGATGCATGGGTCCACTCTGCCCATTGCATCTTTTTTTTTTTTTGAGATGTAACATACAAACATGAAAGTATGTAGAGTGGGCCAGACTTAGGTGTACCGCTTCATTAATTTCTACCTATGAACACACTCCAGATCACAGCAGGGACCAGTCTCCAGTTCCCTCGCAGGTTCCCGCAGGCCCCTACCACTACCTACCCCGGGATAAACACTATTCTGACTTCTGTCACTTCTGACTGGTTTTGAGAGCTACATTTTTCAGTGTAATTCCAGAAACTGTCTCAGAAGCTCTCGTGACAAAGGTTGCACCAAGGCAATCTCAGAATAAACATAACAAATGAGGCTGCTGGACTTGTTCTCAACTTGCAGGACTTTGCTCTTCACTAGTCTGAAGCCAGAAATAAAAAGAGAGAGAGAGACAGATTAAAGGACTTAAAGGGGCCCTAAATTAGAATTAGTACACGAAGTGAACGATGGGCTTGTGGTCTTCTTTCCTTCTGCTCTGCCCTCTTGCCCTTATACATGTTCATCCTGTCTTCTGAAGCTCTGTCACCACTTTTAACACCAAGGAGGCAAGCTGTCCTCAGTACTGATTTGTAACAGAACTTTCAGTTCCACTGAACTGACACTCTGTCTGAATAATTTCAACAAGCTAATCTCAACATCTGAGAAAACAATGCCAAAATCTGAAAAAGAAAAAAAAATCAAGACTCACAGATATCACCTAATCATAAATAATAAGTGACTTATTAGCAATAAAATGAAGGATACGGTTTTGATCATGGACTTGGTCTCTTAATTTCAAGAGCTCCTAACATTTATATCCTGATTTCCGTCACTGGCTTTTACAGGCAACATTTCTCTTTCCTTTGCCCCAGCTAGACTGTTGGCTCAAGTCTGGAGACCTAATAAGGAAATGCGTAATACTCCTATCCTGTTCTGTTGAAAAGTAACCAGTCCTTTCTCCTCACCCTCCAGTCACGCCTTCCTCTCAGCTGAAGTGTTTTGCAAAAGCATATTCTGGCCATAAATACCCCTCAAATTACAGAGAACACCAGTTCTGTGCAATCCTCCTTTACAGGACAAGAAGCGACAGAAAAAATACGAAATGACCCAGACTCTACAATGGACAAGAGGAAGTTTAGGAAAAAAAAAAAAAAATCCCAGAGATGCATCATCATCAAAGAGCCATAATTTTGTATTTAACCATACTGGCCATGAGATTCAGGATTTTCTGGCATTGGGAATCTACTCCAACAAAGGATGTAAAATAAAATAATCAAAAGAATACTACCTGGCCTTCAATGCTTTTTGAGCAAATCTTATAGAAAACCAGATCCATCTGCTTGCCTATGAGATTGAACGAACTAAGGCCTGCTGAGTGGGAGGGACTACCCACAGTCAGGAGATCCTAGAGTGATACCCAGCAACCTAACCTAGATACCAGACATCTGACTCAGAGCCTCCACCTCACTTCGATTCTCGGTGTGTGTTCATTTCATCTAGAAACATGAACGCCAACTCAACAGTCAAAAACTCAAAATTTCCTACCTCTACCTATGGAAGTTTCCACATTTGCTAAATAACACAGTGGTCCAGAGGCAGGTTCTAGGGCCTTCCCTGGTGGTCCATTAAGAATCCACCTTCCAACACAGGAGACACAGGTTTGATCCCTGATTCGGGAAATGAAGATCCCACACGCTGTGCAGCAACTAAGCCCACATGCTACAACTACAGACCCCACACTCTGCAGCCCTCTCGATAGGACTAGAGAGAAGCCTGTGTGCCGCAACTAAGACCTGACACAGCCAAATTAATTCATCAAATTTAAAAAATAAAAAAAAAAAAGAAAGAAGGCAGGTTCTAGGGTCAGCCTACCTGCACTCGGATCCCAACTCTATCACTGACTCACTGTGCATCTCCTGCCCCATGTCTCCCTCCCCATGAATCAGTCAACCCTCTAAGTTTCTAAGTCCTTATCTGTGAAATAGAGATAATAATAACTACCTCACCAGGATTATTGTGAAGACCAGATGGAATAATGCCAGTGTAAAGCACAGAGTAACAAGTATTAGCTACTATCATCATTTCTGTCTGCTCAAGGCAAAGCCATACAAAAGTGGAAACATCACAATGAGATTGTTATTCCTTTTATTCCACAGCCTTTCTGCTGCCATCAAGGGGAGATCTATCGCCAATCACCATCTGCTAATTCTGGCCACTGGTCTTCCTATGAAAAGGCAGCTTTATCTCTCCTGTCACGTAAACCCCACACACCATGTTACCTGAGGCGGTCTAAACTCAAAACCCCTTAAAGATGTTTCTCTTCTCTAGAGCTGAGCAATCACACAGTAGATAGTTATTTGGCCCAGAAGATTGTCAAATAAGTGGGGAGGGCTGGAGTTCCATCAGGAAATATGTCAGACTAAAAAATGAGCTTCATGTTGTAATGGAATAATTCTGAATCTTAATTGCACTGATAGTTACACAAATCTTCACGTGATAAAACATGAAACTATAAACACACAAATAAAAGTACGTAAAACTGGTGAAATCTAATAAGATACATGGATCATGGCAATTTTCTGATTTTGATATTGTATATAACGAACAAATGTAAAATATGACCAATGGCGAAAACAGAGGGAAAGACACACAGAAACTTTCTGTACATGTTTTTTGCAACTTCCATGGGATCTATATTTCCAAATACAACATTAAAACAAGATAAAATGGTTTCCTTTTAAACTAGATTCTGAAATCCTTACAATGGGGACTTGAAAATAGTAAAGATTTAAAGAATATAACCTTCTCTCAACTTGAAGTCTACTTATCCACAAAGAAACAGGCTATATCACTACTCTGAAAATATCAGCCATAAATGCTATGCAGTTAGTGTCCAGGGATTCCACATCCACGGCTTCAACCAATTACAGATGGAAAATGTTCAGAGGGGGTGGGGCAGGGGAATTCCAAAAAGTTCCAAAAAGCAAAATGTGAGTTTGTCCCATGCTGGTGACTATTTATAAAGCATTGGCACTGTATTAGATATCATAATTAATCCAGAGATTTAAAGCATATGGGAGGTTACATTCTATGCAAATATGACACAATTTTATATAAAGGACTTGAGCATTCACAGGGGTCCTGAAACCAAACCTCTGCAGATACCACGAAGGACTATACTAGGAAGTCAGTTCCCTCTAATTCTTTCTGCCAGATCTCAACTCTTCCATTCAATAAATCCTGAAGGACCACTACATACAAAGCAATATTACTGCAACAGGGCATTTATATGAAGACAGATCCCACACAGCTCAACTTTCCTTTCCAGTTTTCCATATCCTTGCCTCCAGGAAACAAGAGGAGGAAGAGAGAGATCTCCCAAAGTTTTTAACAGGTAAGACAGGTGCAACATGTTTTTCTAAAGTAGCTCTTCATTTACAGGATAAGGAAGGAATCATTCAAACCCAGAGTCAAATTCCAACTCCACCACTTACAAAGCCTGTGATTCCCTAGGCAAATTACTTAATCCCTCAGCCTCAGTTTTCTTATCTATATACTAAGAATAAAAACAGTAACAACCTCAAGGGTTTTCAGGGAGATTAAATGGACAATGCATTTAAAGCACTAAAACAAAGCCTAGCTCATGGCGAAGTAAACATTAGCTAATATTATTAATTTTTATTATCATCACCAAGACTGTACACTTCAGGCCTTTGAACTCCACAATTCCACTTTCCAAGGCTCCAACCCTGCTCAGGACAACTTAATGCCAGAATCCCCAGGGATGCCGTGAACAGCTCTTTCTTGCTAGGCAACACTGCCACCCATCCAATCCGTGGATCCTCTCCACCAAACTACAATAATAAAGTTCCAGGTAATAAAGAAGAAAACCTAACTCCTCCTGTTCTCTCTCTCCTCACAGTCTCTTAACCAATTCAAACCCACTACTGTGCATAATATGTTTCAATTCCCTATTACCATCTAAGAGAAACCTGGTTCAGTGCCCTATATTAAACAGTCAAGAGTTCAGAAAGGTCATAAGCAGCTGAAATCCCTCTATATCTTACAATGAATGAGGGTTAAAAAAAAAGAAATAAACATGAATGAGGATGACACTGTAGAACACTGCACCGTAGGAACCATTTTAGATTTTCCCATGACAATCCTCACCTGTAACTTCAGAGATGAACTCTTGGGACCAGTCAGTCTCATTATACTCCTGAGAGACATCCACAGCATCTCCAGCTGCGAGAAACTCCTGGGCCCAGTTCTCAGACAAGGCCAAGTCTGCCACACCAGGGGCTTCAGAGAGAGACAGAGAGAGAACTGAGGAAAATACACATCATTCCATCAGGCCTCAGGAACTCTGTTGTTGCTCTGTTTAGTCTCTAAGTCATTTCCAACTCTTTGCAACCCCATGGACTGTAGCCTGCCAGGATTCTCTGTCCATGGGATTCTCCAGGCAAGAATATTGGAGTGGGTTGCCATTTCCTCCTCCAGGGGATCTTCCAGATGCAGGAATCAAACCCGCGTCTCCTGCATTGGCAGGCACATTCTTTAAAAAAAACTCTACTCTATTTGTCTCCTTCTGTAACTCAGCTCCCCAGTATCAGCGGCTTCCAAATACAAAATCCCCTTGTCCCCATCTGCACAGAAAACGGTGATTCCCCTCCCTAACACCAGACCCTAGACCCACCTCTCTGGGGTGCCTGGCGGAAGTTTGACTGTTCAATCTCCTGCATCTCGGCCAGGAGGTCATCCATCTTGAAGGTCTGAGGGGCACGGGATACGAGAGGTGCATTCTGGCCCTGGAGGAACTCAGCCACCAACTGTCAGAAGAGAGATGGTAAAGCGAACCCAGCAAGAAACAGGGGCCCATTCCACGAGGGACACAAATGTCAAACACAAGGAAAGGGAAACATAGAACCCATAGATATGAAAACGCTCAAAGAATACGTAAAGCGACAAAATTCTGTAAAGCAATTATCCTTCAATTAAAAAAATAAGTAAGTTTTAAAAAAAAAGAATAAACAAAAACCAACAAGAGAGCTGAGGCAACTCATTGGATCAGGGAAGTCAGCAGACTGAAACACAAGTGAGCCAAGTTTAAAGTAAAAATACAGTGAGCAAACAAAAAATGAGACAGAAGAGACTGGTATGTTTACCTCATCTTCAGAGGCTACCCCCAAAGGCTTAGAGACCTAAGACAAAAGAAAGGGAGATGATATGGTACAGTAGTGAAGACCACAGACCCGTAACTCAGCCCTGGGTAAAAATTCCAGCTCTTCCATTCACATGACCTCGGGCAAGTGACAAAACTTCTCTGAGCCTCAGTTTCTTCATCTATAAAATGGTTGCCTTCCTCTATACAAAGTCGTTCAATGCCTAATACGGTAAAGCTGACTCTGCAGTAACTGCTATTATTTGAAACACAATAAAGCAAGCAGTTATCCCAAAGTGTGCATCTGTACCCTCCATCCCAGGTCCCCACTGTGGTTTCCACCTCAAGAGCACTCACCGACTCCGAGGCTGGGGCTCCTGGAGGCCAGGGGCCGGGCCTCAAGCCCTCCTGTCGAAGGGCCTTGTCCTGGGTGAAGTGCCCGGCCAGCTTCATGAGTGGGTTGGCACCCCCACATTCCGCCTCCACCAGCTCCCTCATTGCCATGGTGACCGCTGGCTCTCTGATGGGCAGAGGTTTGGAACTGAGGTCCAGGAGCCAAACCCTTCCCCAACCCACAACTCTGCCCGGATCTGTGGGAGGCGGGCAGACGTCCGTCCCAGGTGATTGGCCGCGGGCCACTGCGACTTCTCGGCTTGCCCCCACCTCTGCCAGGAGTCGGGAGGCCGGTGCCCTTCTGCCGCCCCCCTCAAAGGCTACCGCGCTCCGCCGGGGCCTCTCCAGCGGCCTCCACGACTGCGGTCTCAGGCAGCGGGACGGACGGCGACCGCCCCCCACAGACGGGCCTGGACCCCAAGGAACCAAGGGGGACCATTCCGCAGCTGAACTGTACGCGGACACTAGCCAGGCAAGGAAGAGGGGGCACGCCGCGGGGCCGTCAGTCCAGGCCCCCTCACCCCGGTCGCCCGGCGAGCACCGCGGGGGGTCCATTCCCGCCCCCTAAGTCACCTGGGCCCCTCCCCCTGTTCGGCCGGTCCTGGCCCACCCCTCCCGCGCTCCTAGCACCCCATCTCTCCCGCCCCGGTAGCAGCTCAAGCCCCGCCCCCGCGCCCCGCGAGGACACCGCAAGGGCGGGGGAAGACCAGGAAGGTGTCCTCGCGCCCCTCGGGGCCCAGAGCTCACCGCCGCGCGCGGAGCCGCACGATCAGGCCCAGCACCTGGTGCTGGCAGGAGGGGACGGGAGCGGAGGGGGCGGGGAGCCAGGGGCGGGGCTCGGGCTTAAAGGGGTAGTGACCGTCGCGCGGCTACAGCTGCCCTGCGGAAGCTGTTGGAGGGGGGCGGGGCTTTAAGTATGCGGCGCAGCGTAATGGGCGGAGTCATGGGTCTTAAAGGGGAAGAGCGCCTTAAAGGGGAAGTCTCGGAGCGTCAACTAGGCGAGCGTTCGAAAAGATCGTGGACGCTAGGACTTATTTGATGGAAATCTCAAGAAGAATGGAGCTAGGAGGGCTTCCTGGGCTTTGTGGGGAAGTCGAGCACGCGGATCGTGGGCTCAGATCGTTCTACCTCTTCCCGGGGAGCGCACTGTGACCCCAGCATATTCCCTCCCTTTCTGGGTCTCGGTTTTAGAGAAAGGCCCTAATGCAGGAATAGTGGAGGTCAAATCTGGGGCCTTCCCCAGCCTTCCAGGCCTCCCTGCTTCCAAACTGCCCCTAGCAGGACAGCGTCACAGTTTCCATGGTGACAGAGGCCTGCCCCCGAATCCCTCAGCCACATCTGCGTTTGGGGGAAAATAGCACAAAATGACGACAAATTCCGGTGACTAAAATAGGGTCCAACACATCCTGAGACTTCAAGCTGGTAACCTACAGGGAAGGTGCACAGTGAGTCACTTCCCTCCCCTCCTTCCTCCGTCGCCACCTGTCAAGGTCACCGTGGTGACCCTATTCCCACGGCCCCAGACTGGGAAAGCACAACTATCGATGCAAGAAACAATTTTTAATCACAGAATAAGCCTCAGGTCCCACCATCTGCCACAAAATTGACTCTGTGTGTCAAACCTCAAGGACACTGGAAGATAAACCGTGAAATCTCACCGGCCTTCAACTCCCAGGGTGTCCTGACGTCATGAAGAAGGGCAAGAAGTGCTCAGGGCTGTGGGCAGTTGAGCAAGGACAAATTTGTGCCAAAAGGGAAACAAAAAAAAAAAAAGAGCATCAATCCCAGCCGAGGGTGCAGGAGGGGAAGGTTATCAGCAGGTGGCGCCCTGAGCCAGGCTTGCTTCCTGGCTGTGCAGTAGATTTCAAAGGTGGAAGCCCCACGGGACCTAAGGGCAAGGCTGTGTAAAAATGTCCCTAATGGTAGGGAAGCTGCTCTGACACCTCAGGCGAACAGAATGGCAGGGAAAATCTGAGACTGCAAAATTTCTCCTTTTCCTTATGTTTTTACCAGAGATCCCAACCCTTGCCTGTACTCTGTTCTCAGGCTTCCACTGTAAAGCAGCTGCTGCTGCTGCTGCTGCTGCTAAGTCGCTTCAGTCGTGTCCGACTCTCTGCGACCCCATAGACTGCGGCCCACCAGGCTCCGCCGTCCCTGGGATTCTCCAGGCAAGAACACTGGAGTGGGTTGCCATTTCCTTCCTGTACCTAAATAAACCATGCCAAGGAAGAAGGGATGCCAGTTTGGAAAGTGCATACTTTAAAAAGAGGATCCCTCAGGAATTAACAGCATTGTAAATCAACTATATTTCAATGTTGCTGTTGTTGTTAAGTCACTAAGTCGTGTCTTGACTCTTCGTGACCCCATGGACTGCAGCCCGCCAGGCTCCTCTGTCCACAGGATTTCCCAGGCAAGAATACTGGAGTGGGTTGCCATTTCTTTCTCCAGGGGATCTTCTCGCCCCAGGGATCAAACCCATTTCTCCTGCATTAGCAGGTGGATTCTTTACCACTGAGCCACCAGGGAAGGCCATCATACTTCAATAAAAATAAATAAGAAAAAAAAGAGAGAGAGAGAGGATCCCTGGACAGAGCAATGTTTAACTGAAAGCACATTGATACAATAGAATGTCAGAAAATCAAGGCAACCAGATCCCAGTTACCATTCAAAGCATAGCACACACATAACCTTGAGCTCTGCTAGGCGTTTAGTAACTGATTAGCAATAACTCACTATGTATGCCACTTGCAAGAGAATGTTAACAATGATACTGATGTTTACTGAATGCTTACTAAAATCCAGGCATCCCACAAAATACTTTATGTGCATTAACACTTCTAATCTGCATAATACCCCTATGAACTAAGAATTGTGGTCTCACTTCACAAATAAGACTTGGCCAAAAACACACAGCTAAATTTTCTCCAATTTTTAAACACTTACATTGTATTTACTATGCACCAGGCATTATTCTGAAGCTTTTTTCAAATACTGATTTATTTAATTCACATGATAATAACTATTATCATCCCCGTTTTACAGATGAGGAAACTGAGGCACAGAGAAGTTAGGTGACATGCCAAGCTTGTACTAGTAAGTAGCAAAGCTGTGGTTTGAACCTACACCAGGGTCATCAAAGTTTATCTGTAAATGGCCAAGCAGAAAATATGTTTGTCTTGGCAGGTATATGTCTCTGTCACAACCATTCAACTCTTCAGTTGTAGCATTAAAGCAGCCGTTGACAGTACATAAAGGAATGGCTATGGATGGTGACAACCATGAAATTAAAAGACTATTGTTTCTTGGCAGGAAAGCTATGACAAACCCAGACAGTGTATTAAAAAGCCAAGACATCACTTTGCTGACAAAGGTCCATATAGTCTTTCCAGTAGTCATGTACAGGTATGAGAGCTGGACCATAACAAAGGCAGAGAACTGAAGAATTGATGCTTTTGAACTGTGGTCTTGGAGAAGGCTCTTGAGAGTCCCTTGGACAGCAAGAAGATCCAAACCAGTCAATCTTAAAGGAAATCAACCCTGAATATTCTTTGGTAGGAATGATGCTGAAGCTGAAGCTCCAATACTTTGGCCACCTGACACAAACAGCCAACTCACTGGAAAAGACCCTGATGCTGGGAAAGATTGGGGGCAGAAGGAGAAGAGGGCAACAGAAGATGAGATGGTTGGATGACATCACTGATTCAATGGACATGAACTTGGGCAAACTCTGGGAGATGGTGAGGGACAGGGAGGCCTGGCATGCTGCAGTTCATGGGGTCACAAAGAGTTGGACATGACTTGGCAACTGAACCACAAATGGCTATAACCCCATAAAATTTGTTATGGACACTGAAGTTTGAGTTTTATATTATTTTTTAATGTCACAAGATATTAGTCTTCTTTTGATTTTTCTCAAACATTTAAAAATGTCAAAACCATTCTTAGCTTACAGACTGTACAGAAGCAGACAATAGGACATAGTTTGATGATCCCTGACCTATAAACCTGCTCCCAGAACCCCTGCTATTAAGCATTATGCTAACTTACCCTTTGGGGAAAAAATTCAATTATTTCCTTAAATATTTTAAATTACATGGCATTTAATATACAAATTTCAAAGCACTTTTTAAAATCTTTTATTCAATTTTAGCTGTTCTGGGTCTTTGTTGCTGCTCACAGACTTTCTCCAATTTCAGCAAGTGGGAGCTACTCTCTAGTTGCGTTGCATGGGCTTCTCACTGCAGTGGCTTCTCTTGTTGTGGAGCACAGCTCTAGAGTGTGAAAGCTTCAGTAGTTGTGCCACACAAGCCAAGTTGCCCCGAGGCATGAGAAATCTTCCTGGACCAGGTATCAAAACCATGTCCCTTGCATTAGCAGGCAGATTCTTAACCACCAAGCAAGTCCCTTTTAAGCGCTTTAAATGCCTGACAGCTCACACAACCCAATAAGCAAAATTTCTAAACTCATAGTCAACCTTGTAAGTCTAATAGATCACACATAAACATTTTTCAAATTATCTTGGTCCTCTTAAAATCTCAAGACTGAAACTTTACTTCACACATTGAAGTTTAATACATTAGACTCTCTTAAACACCAAACACTTAAATTCATAATGTCACATACATACATCTGGAAAGCAAATTTACTGGCTCAGGTAGGTCAAAATTACTGGGTTAAATTTTAACCACTGTACAGGTACTTAAAGGTCAGAGATCTGAGACCAAGACAAAACTTCAGTTCCATTCAGTCAGTTCAGTTCAGTCACTCAGTAGTGTCCGACTCTTTGTGACCCCATGGACTGCAGCACGCCAGGCCTCCCTGTCCATCACCAACTCCGGAGTTTACTTAAACTCATGTCCATTGAGTCAGTGATGCCATCCAACGATTTCATCCTCTGCAGTGTAGGGCCACTCAAGATGGACAAATCATGCTGGAGAGGTCTGACAGAATGTGGTCCACTGGAGAAGGGAATGGCAAACCACTTCAGTATTCGTGCCTTGAGAACCTAATGAACAGTGTGAAAAGGCAAAAAGATAGGACACTGAAAGATGAACTCCCCGGGTCAGTAGGTGCCCAATATGCTACTGCAGATCAGTGGAGAAACAACTCCAGAAAGAATGAAGAGACAGAGCCAAAGGAAAAACAACACCCACTTGTGGATGTGACTGGTGATGGAAGCAAGGTCCAATGCTGTAAACAGCAATATTGCATAGGAACCTGGAATGTTAGGCCCATGAATCAAGGCAAATATGAAGTGGTCAAACAGGAGATAGCAAGAGTGAATGTTGACATTTTAGGAATTAGCAAACTAAAATGGACTGGAATGGGTGAATTTAACTCAGATGGCTTTATATCTACTACTGTGAGCAAGAATCCCTTAGAAGAAATGGAGTAGCCATCACAGTCAACAAAAGAGTCCAAAATGCAGTACTTGGATGCAGTCTCAAAAATGACAGAATGATCTCTGTTCATTTCCAAGGCAAACCATTCAATATCATGGTAATCCAAGTCTATGCCCCAACCAGTAATGCTGAAGAAGCTGAAGTTGAATGTTTCTATGAAGACTTATAAGACCTTCTAGAACTAACACCCAAAAAAGATGTCCTTTTAATTATAGGGGACCAGAATGCAAAAGTAGGAAGTCAAGAAACACCTGCAGTAACAGGCAAATTTGGCCTTGGAGTACAGAATGAAGCAGGGAAAAGGCTAATAGAGTTCTACCAAGAGAACACACTAATCATAGCAAACACCCTCTTCCAACAACACAAGAGAGGACTCTAACATGGACAAAACCATATGGTCAACACTGAAATCAGATTGATTATATTCTTTGCAGCCAAAGATAGAGAGGCTCTATACAGTCAGCAAAAACAAGACCGGGAGCTGACTGTGGCTCAGATCATGAACTCCTTATTGCCAAATTCAGATTTAAATTGAAGAAAGTAGGGAAAACCACTAGATCATTCAAGTATGACCTAAATCAAATCACTAACAATTATACAGTGAAAATGAAAAATAGATTTAAGGAACTAGATCTGATAGAGTGCATGATGAACTATGGACAGGGGTTCATGATATTGTACAAGAGACAGGGAGCAAGACCATCCCCCATAAAAAGAAATGCAAAAAAGCAAAATGTCTGTCTGAGGAGGCCTTACAAATAGCTGTGAAAAGAAGAGAAGGGAAAAGCAAAGGAGAAAAGGAAAGATATACCCATTTGAATGCAGAGTTCCAAACAATAGAAAGGAGAGATAAGAAAGCCTTCCTCAGTGATCAGTGCAAAGAAATAGAGGAAAACAATAGAATGGGAAAGACTAGACATCTCTTCAAG
The DNA here is from genome assembly GCF_023699985.2 of Odocoileus virginianus. Classification (NCBI taxonomy): domain Eukaryota; kingdom Metazoa; phylum Chordata; class Mammalia; order Artiodactyla; family Cervidae; genus Odocoileus; species Odocoileus virginianus. The sequence continues at coordinate 354,343 of NC_069696.1, forward strand.
AAAATCAGAGATAACAAGGGAAAATTTCATGCAAAGATGGGTTCAATAAAGGACAGAAATGGTATGGACCTAACAGAAGCAGAAGATATTAAGAAGAGGTGGCAAGAACACACAGAAGAACTGTACAAAAAAGATCTTCACGACCCAAATAATCACGATGGTGTGATCACTCACCTAGAGCCAGACATCCTGGAATGTGAAATGAAGTGGGCCTTAGGAAGCATCACTACGAACAAAGCTAGTGGAGGTGATGGAATTCCAGTTGAGCTCTTTCAAATCCTAAAAGATGATGCTGTGAAAGTGCTGCACTCAATATGCCAGCAAATTTGAAAAACTCAGCAATGGCCACAGGACTGGAAAAGGTCAGTTTTCATTCCAGTCCCAAAGAAAGGCAATGCCAAAGAATGCTCAAACTACCACACAATTGCACTCATCTCACACGCTAGTAAAGTAATGCTCAAAATTCTCTAAGCCAAGCTTCAACAATACGTGAACCATGAACTTCCAGATTTCAAAGCTGGTTTTAGAAAAGGCAGAGGAACCAGAGATCAAATTGCCAACATCCACTGGATCATCAAAAAAGCAAGAGAGTTCCAGAAAAGCATCTATTTCTGCTTTATTGACTATGCCAAAGCCTTTGACTGTGTGGATCACAAACTCTGGAAAATTCTGAAAGAGATGGGAATACCAGACCACTTGACCTGCCTCTTGAGAAACCTGTATGCAGGTCAGCAAGCAACAGTTAGAATTGGACATGGAACAACAAACTGGCTCCAAATAGGAAAAGGAGTACGTCAAGGCTGTATATTGTCACCCTGCTTGTTTAACTTATATGCAGAGTACATCATGAGAAACGCTGGGCTGGAGGAAGCACAACCTGGAATCAAGATTGCTGAAAGAAATATCAGTAACCTCAAATATGGAGATGACACCACCCTTATGGCTGAAAGTGAAGAAGAACTAAAGAGCCTCTTGATGAAAGTGAAAGAGGAGAGTGAAAAAGTTGGCTTCAAGCTCAACATGCAGAAAACAAAGATCATGGCATCCAGTCCCACACTTCATGGCAAATAGATGGAGAAACAGTGGAAACAGTGGCAGACTTTTTTGGGACGGGGGGGACGGAGTGTGGCTCCCAAATCACTGCAGATGGTGACTGTAGCCATGAAATTAAAAGACGTTTACTCCTTGGTAGAAGTTATGACCAACCTAGACAGCATATTAAAAAGCAGAAACATTACTTTGCCAACAAAGGTCTGTCTAGTTAAGGCTATGGTTTTTCCAGTAGTCATATATGGATGTGAGGGTTGGACTATAAAGAAAGCTGAGCGCCAAAGAATTGATGCTTTTGAACTGTGGTGTTGGAGAAGACTCTTGAGAGTGCCTTGGACTGCAAGGAGATCAAACCAGTCCTTCCTAAAGGAAATCAATCCTGAATATTCATTGGAAGGACTGACGTTGAAGCCGAAACTCCAATACTTTGACCACCTGATGCGAAGACCTGACTTATTGGAAAAGACCCTGATGCTGGGAAAGACTGAGGGCAGGGGGAGAAGGGGATGACAGAGGATAAGACAAAACTTAGGACCCGCATATTCCCAAGATGATGCTGTTTCAGTCACAAGCAAACACTCTCAACCCGTTTTTAAAGATGAAGTCTGTCTCCTGTGTCATGGATTCCCCAAGGCCATTTGCTTCAACTGGTAATGTTACAAGTTACAATCTTATCTAGTTTTTATTGTCTCATTCACTGTGCAACTAATTTCTTTCACAACTGCACTTGGATATATGAATGTCCTTACTTTGTAGGTGTTGAGTTACTTTGTAGCTTTTCTGTGGGGAGGGAAAGTTGGAAAAGAAGAATTTCCTTATCTGGTTTGATTCTCTGGTTTTTTGATGACATAGTTCAGTTCAGTTCAGTTGCTCAGTCATGTCCGACTCTTTGCAACCCCATGAACCACAGCACACCAGACCTCCCTGTCCATCACCAACTCCCGGAGTCCACCCAAACCCATGTCCATTGTGTCAATGATGCCATCCAACCATCTGATCCTCTGTGGTCCCCTTCTCCTCCTGCCCTCAATCTTTCCCAGCATCAGGGTCTTTTCCAATGAGTCAGCTCTTCGCATCAGGTGGCCAAAGTTTTGGAGTTTCAGCTTCAATATCAGTCCTTCCAATGAACACCTAGGACTGATCTCCTTTAGGATGGATTGTTTGGATCTCCTTGCAGTCCAAGGGACTCTCAAGAGTCTTTTCCAATACCACAGTTCAAAAGCATCAATTCTTTGGCACTCAGCTTTCTTTATAGTCCAACCCTCACATCCATACATGACCACTGGAAAAACCATAGCCTTGACTAGACAGACCTTTGTTGGCAAAATAATGTTTCTGCTTTTTACTATGCTGTCTAGGTTGGTCATAACTTTCCTTCCAAGGAGGAGCAAGCATCTTTTAATTTCATGGCTGCAATCACCATCTGCAGTGATTTTAGAGCCCAGAAAAATAAAGTCAACTGCTGTTTCCACTGTTTCCCCATCTATTTGCCATGAAGTGATGGGACCAGATGCCATGATCTTACTTTTTTGAATGTTGAGCTTTAAGCCAACATTTTTACTCTCCTCCTTCACTTTCATCAAGAGGCTCTTTAGTTCTTCACTTTCTGCCATAAGGGTGGTATCATCTGCATATCTGAGGTTATTGATATTTCTCCTGGCAATCTTGATTCCAGCTTGTGCTTCCTCCAGCCCAGCATTTCTTGTGATGTACTCTGCATATAAGTTAAATAAGCAGGGTGACAATATATAGCCTTGAGGTACTCCTTTTACTATTTGGAACCAGTTTGTTGTTCCATGTCCAATTCTAACTGTTGCTTGCTGATGTGCATACAGGTTTCTCAAGAGGCAGGTCAAGTGGTCTGGTATTTCCATCTCTTTCAGAATTTTCCAGAGTTTATTGTGATCCACACAGTCAAAGGCTTTGGCATAGTCAATAAAGCAGAAATAGATGCTTTGCTGGAACTCTCTTGCTTTTTCGATGATCCAGTGGATGTTGGCAATTTGATCTCTGGTTCCTCTGCCTTTTCTAAAACCAGCTTGATGACATAAGATGCAGTATAATGGAAATGTCCATGCTCTGGAAGTTGCAAATCAAGGTACAGCCTTCACATATGTACAGTTGGAAGGGCTCATTGAGTGTGTTTACACATGATCCTTTCTCCCTCAGTTGACGTCACTGGTGGAGACAACTGGGCAAGGGAAGAAAGCTGTTTGTGTAGATGGAGCCAGTCGAAAACCTGGATTCACCTAAGGTTTATCTGTCTCCATCTAATATACCTGGACAAAGCTCACTTTGCTTTAGAAGTGTTCAGAGTAATGAAATCTAGATATAGCCAGCACTATCAATTTAGGTTTGGGTATAAACCCAATGTACATTTGGATACCTAACTCCATCACCTGGACACAGAGCAGGGAATTCCTCTCAGACAGCAACAAGGACTGTGCATATTCCCTTTATCCCTCCTTGGAGCAGAATCTTATGATTTTTAGCAACACAGGGAGGATTCATTCAGTCTGTCACACTTGTGTGTGTGTGTGTGTGTGAGTTGCTCAGTTGTGTCTGACTCTTGTGACCTCACGAACTGTAGCCCACCAGGTTTCTTTGTCCATGAAATTTCCCAAGCAAGAATACTGGAGTGGGTTTCCATTCCCTTCTCCAGGGGATCTTCCCAACCCAGAGATTGAACCTGGGTCTCCTGCATTGCAGGCAGATTCTTTACCATCTGAGCCACCAGGCAAGAGTTCTGTCACCCTTGCCAAAATCTAATTAGAAAATCTTTGATCCTTTTTCCCCCAAAGAATGGAAAGAAGGAAAAAACAATTCAAGATTTTTTGACTTGGGAGTATTTCCCCAAATTAGTGGTTTTGCTCCCCTTTCAGGATATTTCCTAAACATCTATAGCATACACAGATACACAATATGTTTGTATGTTGGCTTGTTTGTTTGGAGGAAGACTTCTGTTTAGGAGAAGATGGCATAGACATACTTTTCTCTATTTCGCCCATTAAATACAACTGAAAACCCTGGATATTATATATAGAACAAACATAAGAAGAATTCTGAAAGGTGGAAAAAAGAAAGCAGACTGGCTAGGACCCAACAAACAAGATGGTAGTGAATTCTATGGGTTTTCTTTTTACCTTGTACATCCCAGACTCGATGCTAGGGAGGTCAGCAACCTGGAAGCACCAGCATGCATAGACCAAAACATAAGCTCTGATGAAGTCTGCCATCTAGTCAAAAAACCAGAAAAGGGGTAGTCTACAAAAAAAAAAATAGAAAATAAACACTCTGCTCCAGCCAAATGCCCACTGAAAAACTGCAGAGCCACTCACATCCACACCAGCAAAGGCCAAGAGGGAAGCCTAGACTTCCAACCTCAGAGACTGTAACAAGACACCCCACCCTGGGGTATGTCAGAGAGGCCAGGTAGGGAGCCCGTTCCCACAGACCAGTCATTAGGCTCTTCCCCATTCCCTGCAGTGTCAGTGGGGACCAATGGGGTGGTCTGCCCAGCAGTAGAGAAGTCCCAGCCCTTCAGGTGTCAACAAAGGCCAAATGGGGACTCTGGACTTCGATCTCCAAGTAATAATGATAAGGCAGTGCCCCTCCTCTCGCTCCAAAAGTGGTGTAAAAAGAGCCTATTCAAACCCAGTCAAACAGAAGACACAGGGCTTCCCTGGTGGACTAGAGGTTGGGGATTTGCCTGCCCGTGTAGGTAGGGGACACAGATTCAACCCCTGGTCCAGGAAGACCCCACATGCCACAGAGCAACTAAGCCCTTGAACCACAACTACTGAACTGATGTGCCACAACTACTGAAGCCTGCACGCCCAGAGCCTGTGCTCTGCAACACAAGAAACCATCGCAGTGAGAAGACAGCACGCCGCAAGGAAGCGTAGCACAGCTAGAACCAGAGTGCAGCAATGAAGACCCATTGCAGCTAAAAATGACTCATTCAGTTCAGTTCAGTTCAGTCGCTCAGTCGTGTCCAACTCTTTGCGACCCCATGAATCACAGCACGCCAGGCCTTCCTGTCCATCACCAACTCCCGGAGTTTACTCAAACTCATGTCCATCGAGTCAGTGATGCCGCACAGCCATCTCATCCTCTGTCACCCCCTTCTCCTCCTGCCCCCAATCCTCCCAGCATCAGGGTCTTTTCCAATGAGTCAACTCTTTGCATGAGGTGGCCAAAGTACTGGAGTTTCAGCTTCAGCATCAGTCCTTCCAGTGAACACCCAGGACTGATCTCCTTTAGGATGGACTGGTTGGATCTCCTTGCAGTCCAAGGGACTCTCAAGAGTCTTCTCCAACACCACAGTTCAAAAGCATCAAAATGAGTAAATCAGTCTTTTAAAAGTGAAGATCCAGAGTCTATAAGAAAAGGCAAAAATTATCCAGGTTTCAATAAGAAATCACTCATCATATCCAGAACCAGGCAGATCTCAAACTGAATGAAAAATATCAACCAATAGATGCCAACACTGAGATGATAGAGATATTAAGAGTTATTTTCAGGCAGCCATGATAAATATGCTCCAACAAGCAAATACATACAAATTACAAATGAAAACTTTTATAACTTAAAAATACAGTAACCAAATTAAAAGCTGAGCAAATGAGCTCAATGGTAGAATGGATAGGACAGAGCGGGGGGAAATCAGTTAACTGGAAGATAGAACAATAGAAATTACAACAGAAAAAAATTAGACCAAAAAGAAAATAAAAGAAAGAAAAAACAAAAATCCCAGAGCCTCCGGGATCTTTGGGCCTATAACAAAAGATCTAACGTTTGTACGTTTGTTATCATCACAGTTCCAGAAGATAAAGAGGGCAGGGCTGACAAAAATAGTCAATGTAATAATAGCTGAAAACTCAAATTTGCCAAGAAATATAATCCTACAGATTATGAAACTGAGCAAAGCCCTGACAGGATTAACCCACAGGAATATACCAAGATAAATCAAAATTAACCTTCAGAAAACCAAAGACAAAGAAAAATTATTCAAAAACTACCAGAGGAAAATGACATCTTGCCTATAGGAGAAATTAATTATCTTACCATCCTAGAGGTCGAAAGCCTGAAATGGGTCTCTCCAGGATCAAATTAAGGTAACTTGAATGTTTGTGCGTGCATGCTCAGTCATGTCTGACTCTTTGAGACTCTATGGGCTGTAGCCTGCCAGGCTCCTCTGTCCATGGAATTTTCCAAACAAGAATTCTGGAGTGGGTTGCCATTTCCTGTTCCAGAGGATCTTCCTGACCCAGGGATGGAACCCGCATCTTCTGTGTATTTCCTGCCTTGGAGGTGTTTTCTTTACCATTAAGCCACAACCAACAGATCTCTATTCCTTCTCGGGAAAGCCTGTTTCCTGTCTCTCAAGACACTAGAGGCTACCCATATAATTTGTTCCATGGCCTTCTCCCTTCATCCTCCATTCAGCTAGCAAGGTCATGCCAAGTTCTTCTCACACTACCACCCCTCTTTCTTTCTTTTCTGCTTCCTTCTTCTAATTATAAAGACCTCTGTGAGTGCACTAGGCTCATTTGGATAATCCAGGACAGTCTTCCCATATTAGGATCAACTGATTAGCAACCTTAATGCATCTGCAAACTTAATTCCCCTTTTGCCTAAAATATCCATAGGTTCCAGGGATTACGACATAGACATCTTTCAGGAGACATGATTCTGCACCACAGTATTGAAAATATCCTTCAGAAATGAAGGGAAAATCAGGACTTCCCTGGCAATCCAGAGGTTAAGAATCCACTTGCAGTGCAGGGAACATGGTTTTGATCCCTTGGTCAGCAAACTAAGATCCCACATGCCACGGAGCAGCTAAGCCCAACGTGCTGCAACTCCTGAGCCAAGACACCACAGCTAGAGTCCACGCACCACAGTGAAGGGTCCCACATGGCCACAACTGAGACCCGGAGCAGCTAAATAAATACATACATTCTTTTTTTAAAGAAGGGAAAATCAAGACAATCTCAATAAAGGAGAACTACAGAGAATCTGTCACCACAGACCTGCCTTAAATGAAAGGCTAAAAGGAGTTCTCTAAGAAAAACTCTTGGAACATCATAAAAGAAGAAAGAATACACTAAGCAAAAATACAATTCAATACAACAGGCTTGGGTTTTCTAAAATGTGCTTGACAGTTGAAACAAAATTATAGCACTGCTGTTTGGAATAAGCACTAGCTAAAAGCATGAAACTTGGATTTGAATTACAATTCTCCTGCTGGTTGCTTATATTCACTGTCTATGAGTTGCAGTAACTTTGGCCTGACCCCTCATTTTCTCGACTACAACCTGGGGGAGATAGAACTCGTTAGATATCTAAAAGGCCTCCATCTAGAAAATCTGTAATGTTAGGCTGTGACTGTCATGCAGTGAATAATGTCAAATGCCCTATATAAAAGCCAGTGTGATGGTCCATTTTAATTCAGTACTTCAGCATATATGTATTGAACACAAGCCCCTATGTTAATTCCCTCATTCCTTATTATTTACACTGGTAAAAGGCCTTGACCAGATACTTAACATCACCTTTAAATCCTGCTCCCAGGGCTTAACCTTACCTATGCCACCACCAGCACCACACACAACACTTCCTGCCCTTAGAAGCATCCTAAAAGAGGCTGCTACCACCCAGCTTCCCAACCTGACTTCCATCGAGGCCCCTACGACGTTCACTGCTTCTAAACAATATCACTTCAAGAAAATGAGAAGACAAGCCACAGACTGGAACAAAAGATTTGCAAAACACATGTCTGACAAAGGAGTGGCATCCAGTGGTAAAGAACCCTCCTGTCAATGCAGTAGATTCGAGTTTGATCCCTGGGTCAGGAAGATCCCCTGGAGAAGGAAATAGCAACCCACTTCAGTATTCTCACCTGGGAAATCCTATGGACAGAGAAGCCTGGTGGGCTACCGTCCATGGGGTCACAAAGAATCAGACAGGACTAAGCGGCAGAACAGAGGCATCTAAGATATGAGAACAGGGGAGGGAGGTGGGAGGGGGGTTCAGGATGGGGAACACACGTACACCCATGGCGGATTAAAGTCAATGTATGGCAAAACCAATACAATGTTGTAAAGTAAAATTGATTAATTAATTAATTTTTAAAAAAGATGTGATAGGCATATAATTGTATTTTAACTTTTTAGCTAGTTTTGTATAATATCTACATCTGTATCCTACTCCATATATCATCTGTTTTTATGTTAGTACATGTGCTTTAATAATTACAGCTTATGTTTTACTATCAAAAAAATAAATAAGATATGAGAACACTCAAAACTCAATAGGAAGATGACAACCCAGTTTTAAAATGAGCAAAAGATCTGAAGAGACACCTTACCAAAAACGATATACAGATGGAAGATAAGCATGTGAAAAGATGCTCAACATCAAATGTCATTCAGTTCAATTCAGTTTAGTCTCTCAGTCATATCTGATTCTTTGCGACCCCATGAATCACAGCACGCCAGGCCTCCCTGTCCATCACCAACTCCCGGAGTTTACTCAAACTCATGTCCATCAAGTCGGTGATGCCATACAGCCATCTCATCCTCTGTCGCCCCCTTCTCCTCCTGCCCCTAATCCCTCCCAGCATCAGGGTCTTTTCCAATGAGTCAACTCTTCGCATGAGGTGGCCAAAGTACTGGAGTTTCAGCTTCAACATCAGTCCTTCCAATGAACACCCAGGACTGATCTCCTTTAGGATGGACTGGTTGGATCTCCTTGCAGTCCAAGGGACTCTCAAGAGTCTTCTCTCAAGTGTCATTAGGTAAATGCAAATTGAAACAATAATACACAACTACATACTTATTAGAATGGCCAACGTCTAAAATTCTGAGAACGCCAAATGCCGGTGAGGTAATGGAGCAAAAAGAACTCTCATTCATAGCTGGTGGAAATGCAAAATGGTATAGTCACTTTGGAAGGCAAAATTAAGCATACTTGAACCCTATGAACCAGTAATAAAGATACACACAAGGAAGAATAAGGTGAGAGAATTTGCTTTACCAGATATCAAGAGTTATAAACAATATGGTATTTGATACAAGAACAGATAAATTAATGTACTGACAAATAGATAAACTGATTTACTGAGCAGAAATCAGTTTGTCATGGGACTTCTCTGGTGGTCCAGTTGTTAAAACTCCACACTTCCACTTCAAGGGGCACAGGTTCGATCCCTGTTCAGGGAACTAAGATCCTATATAACACATGGTATGGCCAAAAAACAAACAAACAAAAAAATCAGTTTATCATTACACAGTAAGGCATACATGACCAAACTTCTATCATGCTTACCTAGGAACACTCTTACACATATATGTCTGGTGGTACACAGGTACAAAAACGTACACAACAGCATTGCCTATAATATTCCCAAGTAGCGCTCAGTCCCTCAGTCGTGTCTGGCTTTTTGTGATCCCATAGACTGTAAGCCACTAGGCTCCTCTGTCCATGGAATTTTCCAGGCAAGAATACTGGAGTGGGTTGCCATTTCCTCCTCCAAGGGATCTTCCTGACCCAGGGATCATACCGAAGTTTCTTGCATCTCCTCCCTTGGCAGGTGGATTCTTTACCATTATTACCACCTGGGAAGGCCGTAACATTCCCAATTGGAAAAAAATAAATAAATTGAACTCCAATGCAGTCATAGCAAAGGTTGTGGGGAGGAGACAGTGTTCAGATAATTTGTGTCTTCAGCTCTTAAGTCACCAGACAATGAAGAGTCATATGGAGAAGGCTATATATAGACCGTCCAGAAATGCTGGATGGGACTCTGATGTGTCTCTCGGGAAGAAGGGATGTGTGTTCTCCATGTGGGAAGAAGGGTGAAATAGATATTGCACCCAAAACACCAGGAGGATGGACTGCTGCAGAGACTGCCAGCTGATTACTGAAACACTCCTCCTCATCCTGGGCACACAGCTGAACTACATTTCCCAGCCTCCCTAGCTGTGTAAGTGGCCAAATGACTGGACAGTCACTAATGGAAACTGAGCAGAATGATAATCGCCCCTTCCAGGCCTGGTCTGTGAAATGCCCCCACGTGCCATCCTCTGATACTTGCTCTTTCCAGCTTGGTACAGCCAACCGTACACGGTGACCTTGGAAATCCTGTGCTGGAAACGGCTGAGGCACAGACGGATGCAGCCTGGGTCTCTAATTCAAAGTGATTGGACCAAGCAAAGCAGTGCTCCCAGAATCTGGAACAATACAGAATACAATCCAGATATGTGTATTTTCTCAGGTCCACATTCCTTCACCTTAAAGTCTTGGGACCAGTTATGTTTCAGTAGGGCTTCCCTGGTGGCTCAGATGGTAAAGAATCTGCCTGCAATTCGGGAGACCTCAGTTCGATTCCTGGGTTGAGAAGATCCCCTGGAGAAGGGGATGGCAACCCACTCCAATGTTCTTGCCTGGAGAATCCCATGGACAGAGGAGCCTGGCGGGCTACAGTCCATGGGGTTGCAAAGAGTCAGCCATGACTGAGCGACTAGGCACAGCACAGCACATGTTTCAGTATCCAGATCTCTTGGGATTTTACTGAGGTAAACATAGGCTATGTATTATACACCAGTGTATGTGAATTACATACCTTCCCCAGCCAACTCTGGGGCAGCCCCTGGGAATCAAGCACATTAATATTTCTTCTGGGGACTTCCCTGGTGGTCCAGGGGCTAAGACTTCTCGCTCTCAATGCAAGGGGCCCAGATATGATCCCTTCAGGAAACTAGATCCCACATGCAACAACTAAGAGTTTCCATACCTCAACTAAAAAAAAAAAAAAAAAAAACAGATCCCACATGCCAAAACTAAAGATCACATTTGCCACAACTAAGTGGTACAGTCAAATTAATTCAGTTCAGTTCAGCCGCTCAGTCATGTCCTCTTTGCAACCCCATGGACTGCAGCATGCTAGGCTTCCCTGTCCTTCACCATCTCTCAAAGTTTGCTCAAACTCATGTCCATCGAGTTGGTGATGCCATCCAACCATCTCATCCTCTGTCATCCCCTTCTCCTCCTGGCTTCAATCTTTCCCAGCATCAGGGTCTTTTTCCAATGAGTCAGTTCTTTGCATCAGGTGGACAAAGTATTGGAGTTTCAGCTTCAGCATCAGTCCTTCCAATGACTTCTCAGGACTGATTTCCCTTAGGAATGACTAGTTAATCTCCTTGCAGTCCAAGGGACTCTCAAGAGTCTTCTCTAACACCACAGTTCAAAAGCATCAAATTAATTAATTAATTAAAATACTTCTTCAGAAAAAATATGAATATTTACTTTGAAATGAACTCTATAAATAATTTCACCTGTTCAGGGCAGGATGAATTTTGGCATTAGACTACCTAAAAACACTTTTGGTTTTCAAAATTTTGTGGATTTCAGGATTGCAGGTAAGAGACTGTGGCTATGCAGCCAAATCCCATAATAAAATAAAGGTTTAGAAGTAACTAGAGAAAATGAATAATGGGGGAAATATTGGTTTCAAGGTCAGGCTATGCCAGTGACAATGAAATTAAACTTTGTTGAAGGAATTCTCCAATCAGGAGGCTGATGTGATGTCAAGCCCACACTCCATTGGCTCAGCCTTTTGGCCACCTTTGTAGCAGAGGAAGCTGGGAAATATAATATAGCTGAATGCCTACCGTGGGCTGGACTAAGGTTTGGTGAGAAGCTGACAATCTCTACAACAGTCCACTCTTCTGGTTACCATCGTGAGGCTGTACCAGAGATGATGAAATTAAACTCCATCGAAAGGATTTTCCAAACAAGAGGTTGGTAGGGTTGTTTTGATCATCTAGTTTCCAGTTGTTTCCTTGTGAACTCTACTGCAGATCTGAGGGACCCTTCCTGGATGGGGAAGATCCCCTGGAGTGGCGACCCACTCCAGTATTCTTGCCTGGAGAGTGCCATGGACAGAGGAGCCTGGTAGGCTGCAGTCCATAAAGTTGCAGAGTCGGACACGACTAAAGCGACTTAGCACAGCACAGCACTCCATTGTATCCTGGATGTGAGCGCCCTTCTGGCACACCCTGTCTTGTCTGGGCCATGCCTTCTCCATCTCAGATTTCTTTGGATCCATCAGTTTCTGATCCAATCACTGACACCAGCTCCACAAACACCCCATCACTGTGAATATTCGTGACATCTGATGTGTATAGATAAGTCTATTTCCAGTTACCTGGGGTTTAAATTACTGTTTAATTTATTAAAATTGTGAGTATAAAATGCAGTTTTGCTCAAACCTTGAAATTCAACTTACAAATCTTGAAATTCTATTTATAAATGTACTAATTTTTCAAAAATTGCTTCCACTTGTTCTTTGATTGATGTTTAAATCAACTTGAACAGATTTACATTTCCTTAGCAATTAGTCTCATCTCCAAAGTTAGTAAAATTTCCATAACTGTTTTACACCATATTCATATGCTTGATATATCTGATTTTTTTTTCCCCTTGTGCACTTCAATTGCCTGGCAAGGTAGACTTAAAAATACTCACAAAATTGTTCTTAAAGCATATGCAGCTCTTGTAAATCTAATTACTTAATTCATTGTGTTCTGCTGTTTGATTTCTCTTAAATGTTCTAATACTTTATTTATTTGTTTATATTTTTTTGTTTAAATTTTTTATTTATTTGTTTATAAACTCGAGCAGTGTCTTACATCTTTCAATTAAAAATCATAATTCTGAAATCAACAGATATTTCAAGTTGGAAACACAAAGCTTACCTTAACATCAAAATATTAAAATTACTTCACTGTCTCTATACTAAATTCTACACCTCCTCAGGAGACCAGTTTGACCTTGTTGGAAAGGCTGAGGTTAGTAGGTCAAAAAATTAGTGCTGTAAACAGTTGACTGTCAGATTGAAGAGCAGAGCAGGAGAGCTTGGGCGCTACAGGCAGTCACAGTAACCCCCTACCGCCACCCCCGTGAACTTACTGAGACTTTCCCAGGTGGAGTTATCTCCACTGACCGCAGGGTGAGCTTTCAGCTGGACTAGCTCACAGTTCACAACAGCAGGGCATCTTTATTCCACCTTGGGTAGATGGACTGCTACCACACTCCCACCTAGAGGTCAGCGAATTTCCTTCACTTACTAAGTCCGCTGTATTTTTCTTTTGAGGGCTTTCCCGGTCACTCAGCGATAAAGAATCTGCCTGCAATGCAGGAGACATGGGTTCAGTCTCTGGGTGGGGAAGATCCCCTGCAGGAAGGCGCAGCAACCCGCTCCAAAATTCTTGCCTGGAAAATTCCATAGACAGAGGAGCCTGGAAGTCTGAGGTCCATGGAGTTGCAAAGTCAGATGCAACTGAGCACCCTTTTTTTTTTTAACCTGATCCTGTCAATGGCCTCCTTTCTCTAAGCCTCTAATTATAAGACCCACCCGCATAAACCTCCTATTCCTTTTCAAACCTGCCTGACCTCCAAGACCTCACACTCTTCCCATATGTGTCTAGCCTGTCTTTAAAGACAACAGACCTTTCTTCCAAAGAAATTGATGTCTTCCTCCAGCTCAGTCAGCTTTGCACTGCATTGGCCAAAGAGTTCGTTCAAATTTTTTCTGTAACATCATACAAAACCTCTGAATGAACTTTTTGGCCAACCCAATATCTTTCCTTCAAAAGCTTCACCTTTCTTATTCCAGGAGAAAGGCCAAATCCTATATTGTTATTTTGTTGTTGTTGTTTTTAAGCAGCTCTTTCTTGACTCCTTGAGCAAGCATGCTTCTTAGACTCAGAATATTCCAGACAGTGCCCTCTTGAATTGCCTTCACAAGCCCTTGTATATATAAGGGTATTAAGTTCAATTATTTTTCTATCATCACATGAAAATGGCATAGCCTCTATTAAATAAGCAATCCTCACTCCTTCTGCTCTCTTCACTGGAAAAAAATATACCACCCTTAGTAGCTAAAACCACAGTCCAAAATTCAAATTCTTGGCCAAGGATTATATACTTGACCAAAGGATGATACAGGTTACAATTCCAGAGCTACCTGGAGATAGCTGTGGGTATCTCTTGAGAGCTTGTGGATAAGCCTGCTGACCTGAGATGTTGAACTCTCCACACTTCATTCCCTTGTCCCTGACTGACACAGTTCACAAGGACAGGTATGGCCTACCTGGGCCTGCACAAGGCTCACGGACACAGTCAGGAGTGAAACATGAAACTCAGCTCCTTTTGAGGTCTGAGGCTCAACCTAAAAATGTGACTGAAAACCACTACAGAACAGAAAGCTATTCCGTCCACCAGAGTCTTACCTGGAAAGCATTTAAAGCTAAGATCCTGCCCATTTTGAGGAAGGACCATCTATTGGTGAACTAGCCTCTATTTTTGCCTTATCTACAGTACCAGGTCACCTCTGACCATGAAGTCAGCACCTGAAAGCCAGTGAGCTCTTGATTATTGAGACCTTAGCCACTCCTGTGGCTAAGACCCCCACCTATTAAAAAAAACAACCTTGTGCTTATCTAAATCAGCCTGAAAACTATGAAAATAGCCACTGTCCTATAGGCATTAGCCACAATAATCTTCTGTAAGCTGCCAAGTGAAGAAAAACCCGGGCTTGTCTAGCTCCAAAGCAAGTATTCAAACAAGCCCGGGGACTTCCATGGCAGTCCAGTGGTTAGGACTCTGTGCTTCCAATGCAGGGGTTGCGAGTTCCATCCATAGTCGGGGGAACTAAGATCTCACACGCTGCGTAGCACAGTCAAAAAAATAAATAAATATACATTAGAAATAAATACAATCACTGTTTTTTTGTTTTTTTTGAAAAAACAAAAAACAAACACTACAAGCCATGCTGCCGGAGTCTGGGGGCAGTGGCAGAGGGGCAAGGAACTTCAGGGACCCTGCCATCCCCTAGAGGCCATGTTTTAAAGACCCCTTCATCACCTGCCCATCTCCCGATAATTAATGATAATGATAGCTCACGTATAGTATGCCAATTCTGAGTTGCATCAGAAAAAGTGATTTTTTTTCATTAAATATTACAATTTATTCCTTTTCATGATTACAGGCATTACAGGGCAGGGTGAATAAACAAGGCAAATAAAGCGACCACTTTTCCACCCCACCCCACCCCCATTTAATCATAGGCAGCATTTTGGCATTTTTATGATATACAGGTTGACTTAATTCATTGACTTCGGTTGGAAGCTGGCAGCCACAAATCTTTGTAATTTAGGATCTTTGTCCGTAGCCACTTCAAGGATTTTAATTCTTAAACTACACCATGAACTCTGAAATGCAGCATGCATGGAGATTTTACATCTTAATATGAGCTCTGACACCTCTTGTTAAGATAGGGAACTGAAAGCTGTCTTCCTCTTGGCTAACCCAGTCCACCAGCAACCTTAACAGTTAAGTTACTATATAAAAATAAAACTGCACACCCAAGCACTGACTGCAACTGTTGTGCTGGGAACCCTTTCTGGAGCACTAGTTCCCTCAGAGAAAAAAGATCTTAACCAGTTACTTCCAAGAACAAATAACCCCAGTAGAGTGTCTGTAATGTCCTTCAAAGAATGGCTCAAGGTCAGGCAATCTTAGACGTCCTGACAAGGTTATGAGTGTTTTCATACAAGATATATTTAAAACTGACCCCAGACCAAATATTACAACCATAATCCCCCAAAATCCCATTATTTAGAACTCTGAGTTCCTGCTGAGATGCCAAAGCCAGAAATCTCAAAGCAAAGAGTGACCGTTCATCATCTTTTACAAGCAGAGAAAAGTATCAAGGAAAGGAAACTCCTCCTTCCTAAATTAATCAAATCAATGCTATCTTCAGTTCTAACTGACAAGAACCAGAGTCCTCAATTTCCTGATTTGAGACGTCCATTATCAAGGTGACTGTCAAGGTCAAGAAGAGTTTTCAGGCTTCTCTTTGCCATGACCCATGAACTCCAGTCCTTCAATAGGAATCTCCTTCTCCTTTGTTGCTTTCTGATTTGAACACCCTGATGGTAGTGCTTGAAGAGGTCGATGCATGGGTCCCTGGAGCAGTTCCCCCTGAGGAACGTCTTGGCAAACCAGTGACTGAAGTACTCTGAAGCACTGGTGGGTGCACTGGCGCTTCATGTTGGTGCAAGCCTCCCCTAGGCTGTTCATGGCGTGGGCCAGAAAAAGTGATTGTATTGAAGCCTCACTGAACCCTTGGAGTAGGGAATTTTTCGACAGCCGGTGAGCCATCACTTAGAGAAGCTGAAGACCAAGGCTGAACACTAAGTTGCTGAGATGTGAACACGGGGGTGGGGGTGGGGGCTCCTCAATCCCTCCTCCCTCCTCCCTCGCTCCTCCTCCCCATCCCATCCCTGGCAGGAGGGGCCCCCTGTGCTTTGGAATTGCCTCAGAACAGCCAGATGATGCAGGAAGAGCAGGGCCCCGAGGTGGAGGGTCATTGGCTGGGTGGTCTGTGGGGGGCTGCCGAACTTCCAGGGGGACTAGGCAGCTGAGTCACCTGGGCCTGGTACCCTGGGTCTTTGCCCTTCTGTCATTTGCAAGTGACATCACCGTCTCTGCACAGCTCCTGTGCCTTCTGGACTTCTCCCTGTCTGTGGTGCCCTGAGCCCAGGAAGACTCCTCTCCCTTCATTAGCCTAACTGAAAATCAGGGGTTTTCTCAACTTCTGCTTTTGCCCTTTAACAGCCTCTCCCCAAAGAACCAGCCACACAGAAGCCTGTGGAGAAATGGCAGCGTAACTCCAACTCAGCTGTTTAAGGGAAAAGATCACATCTGCTGGAGAGGTGGGCGGGACTGCAGACTTGGGGTGAGAACCTCGGATATTCAGGGCAGGTCTTCGAGACTGGACATTACACTCGGACTGGACGTTCCCTTATCCTGTGGGTGAGAATCCTCAGGCAGGCATCACCGGCTTCCAATTCCTTCAATGACAAAGCCAGCCCCCCCACATCCCAGAGTCTGCATTCCCCCACCCACTCCCCCCCACCGTTGCTAAATTTAAACCCTCATCTGTCCTTTTCCTGTAGAACAAGGTTATTTTAGGAAGCGACAGCAGCGTGGTGCCGCGGGAGACGCAGCGACACCAGCGCGATGAAAATAAGCGTGCCAGTTCCTCCCCGTCTCTCAGATGCGCCTGCCTGCCGGCCGGGACTCACCCATCTCCCTCCGCACCGGCTCCCTTCCTGCCGTTCCTCGTCTCTCCAGGAGGGGGCGCCCCGGAGCGGGATGCCTCAGCAGGACGCTGGGTGAGAAGAGGGCGTCCAGGGAGGAGGAGTCCAGGACGCCCAGAGCCCACATTGCACCGAGCACTGAGGATGCAAGCTCAGCTCATGCTACAGGCACCCTGGGAACGGCCTAGGGTCTAGGTGTGTGTGTCGTTCAGTCTGTCCAGCTCTTTGCGACCCCATGGACTGTAGCCCACCAGGCTCCTCTCTTCATGGGATTCTCCACAAGAATACTGGAGTGGGTTGCCATTCCCTCCTCCAGGGGGTCTTCCCAACCCAGGGATCCAACCCAGGTCTCCTGCATTGCAGGCAGACTCTTTACCATCTGAGCCACCAGGAAAGGCCAGGGTCTAGGTGATTCACCAGTCAACTGGTCCAGAGGAACCCTGAGGGGAACCAGAGGACATATTTTGGGGGGACAACATGGAGATTAAAATGTGAAAGTAATATGAGCTCTTCCATGTGTGCTAGGAGACTGGGAGCAGATGTGTCATTCCTGACCCGTCCCAGCAAGAGGACGGCAGCCCCCAAGGTAGGGGCTGGCAGCTGCCGAAATGCAGGTTTTAGGATTGTTACTGATAGCACACCAGTGGGAAGGTTGCAGTGTGATGGAATCCTGACATGGGCAGAGCCCATGTCATCCTTCCCAGAAGACACAAAGGTGAGCGTTCAGGTCTCTGGTCTAGTAATAGGATGCAGACACTTGATTCTTGAGCACTTGGTTACCGTCTCTGCCTCTACAGCTTCTCTCAAGCGGCTGGCTCTCCATCATGCACTTTCCAGGAAGCTCATCAATTTTCACTGCAGAGAATGGACTTAAGAGGAAAACAGGCTTTCAGTGCGAAAGAGAAGATCTGATTGAGGCCAAAGGAGATGTTTGCTGTATCAAATTACATGAGGAGAGAAATGGGAAGCCCTGCCCAAGTCCTGGCGTCCTGAGGCTTTGGGAGGTTCTGTGAGGGAGGTTGGGGAACTTTCCAGGAGATCTTGAGCAACAAAATAGAAACCCATTTGGACTCCTGCCTGCCGCCCCTTCTCTGCACAATGGGCGTCAGCATCTTGCCTCACTCCTGATTCCTATTGCCAATGTGTGTGTGAGAGAGAGAGACTGAGAGAGAAGAATGGGCCCACAAGCGAAAGTGGTTGCTTGGGGCAATGTGGGGGCACGTGGGCTTCAAAGTCTTCTCCAGGCACCCACCCACCCCATGGTGACATGACCATCTGCCCAGCTGTCAGGTCAGGAGGTTCTGGCAGCCATGGGCTGGCATCTGGGGTATCAGCACTAGGGATGAACAGGAGGGACAGGAAAGGCTGCACCTATAAGACACAGTCAGTGGCCCGTGACCCCAGAGAGTCCCCAGGAAACGAGTGCAGAAAGGTGCATTTCAGAAGAAATCCTGGTTGGTCCAAGAGATGGATGATCCAGGGAGGCCGGGACTGGGCAGATGCTAAGAGATGGACCCTGTGCTGCCGATGTGTGTACTTGCCCCATCTGCTCCCAAGAGCTGGGGCTTGAACTTGAATGAAGACCCCGGGTCCTGAGTCTGGCCACACACTGGGGGCTCCAGGGGCAAATGGGCTTCCCATTTGGTGGCGCTAATGGTAAAGAATCCACCTGCCAGTGCAGAAAACCTGGAGATGTGGGTTCGATCCCTGCGTCGGGAAGACCCCCTGGAGTAGGAAATGGCAACCCACTCCAGTATTCTTGCCTGGAGAATTCCATGCACAGAGGATCCTGGCAGGCTACAGTCCATGGGATCTCAAAGAGTCAGATATGACTGAGTGAGCACAAGGGCAAACACTTAACTCCACTGCTCTGTGTGAGAAGCTGTGGACCCTGAGGCCAGGGGTGCGTGAAGACTAGGGGGGATGGTAAGAGAAGAGGGGGTGAGGTCCCTGAAGTTTAAGACCAAAGACTGAAATCTCACTCTCACACCTTGTTAGCACGGAGGCTTTGATATCTGAAGGCTCTGCCCATTGAGCCATCACTCTGAGCAGCTCCAGGGAGAACAGGCAGGCTGCCTCCCACGTGTTATTGCCACAGACATGGAAACATGACTTTGGCATCCACAAGGGCCCCTCCAGGAGACGGTTCATCAGGCACCTGCTGGGTCACGTCTGTCCTCTGTGCACTGATGCCCCCAGGCCAGAGGGCCACCAAAGGAGCTCCCCTCTCCCCTCCTACCAATACATCTTTTCTCATAGAATCGATCTGAGAGCCACACACATCTCATCCATTCTTCAGAGCCCCTACTGCGCGCCAGACCCCATGTGAGTTCTGAGGACACAGTCTGGTGGTGGAGACGGATCTGAACCACTGTGTAGTGAAAAGGTCTGGGATGGAGGCATGAACAAGAGGTGCCAGAGCACAGAAGACTTCCCGGAAGAGGCAGCACTGGGTCTGGAGTGATAAGGACAAGATGGCTAGGCACACAGAGGGGAAAGGACACTGGACAGAGCGAACGGTACATGCAAAGACAGAGGCAAGAAGCAGCAGGGCAGGTTTGGAGAAAGACTAGTGGTTTGTGTGACTGGTACCTAGGTGTGCCGGGGTGGTGGCAGGGAGGGCCAGGCAGGTGGGGGAGGTGGGTTGAGGGGCCTCTCAAGGTGTCCAAACTTGACCCTGACAGTGATTTGGAAGTAGGGAAGGTCCAGGAGGAGAACCTGCACTTTAGAAAAGCCACTCCGACCCAGAGGTGGGTGGAGTGGAGCAAAACACTGGAGGCAAGGAGAACAGGTAGGAGGCAGGTAGGTGACAGGTAGGCAACAGGTAGGTGACACGTAAGAGGCTCTTGCAACAGACCAGGCATATACTGAAGACGGTATAAGCCAAGGCAGCACCAGCAATGGGGTGCCGGGGAGAAAAAGACATTTGAGAGATTTTAAGGGGTAAAAAGTAAAAATGAGAGGGTTTAGTCACCATGTGGACATGAGGTTAAGGGAGAGGGAGAAATCCCAACCCACTCCCAGGTCTCTGGCTCAGGTAACTGGGAGAAAGGCAAAACGGACAGAGTAGAATCCGGGCCAAGGTTGCCTCTGAA
This sequence comes from Odocoileus virginianus, assembly GCF_023699985.2. Lineage (NCBI taxonomy): Eukaryota > Metazoa > Chordata > Mammalia > Artiodactyla > Cervidae > Odocoileus > Odocoileus virginianus. Next base: position 374,660 of record NC_069696.1, read on the forward strand.
GTGCCCGACGCCCTAGTGGAGCCGCCACCTACAGGTGGTGGGGGAACTAAGGGCCCACATGCCACAAGGTATGGCCAATAATTAATCAATTAATTAATTTTTAAAAGGGAAACCCCTTTTTAAAAAACAAATAGCAGGGGTGCCTGCCCTCTCCCCCTCGACTGCCCCGGGGCTGGGCACACAGGAACCCCAGGTGAAAAATTCCAAGAGATGGGGGTGATAACAATGTCTTCCACAAAACTCTGGCATATGCAGCATTCCCCCAATTGTCTGCACTTTTCCCAGGGTGCAGTGGGAGCCATCTGATCCTGGCAACAGCACCCAGACAACCAGCCCTGCCCCTCACTTCAGCTCAGAGACCGAAGGGGTCAGAGACCCCAGCGGCCACCCACAGAGCACCCACCAGGGATCAAGCAGGCCAGAGGCAGCTCACCAGGATTTTTTCCAGTTGTTTTATTTGAAAACCCTAGGGTGTGTCCCCTCCCTCACACACCCACCCCCCGACCCCCACTCCCACCCCAGGACGTGACGATGCCACACGCACACAAGGTTGTGAGCTGCACACAGAACACAGGGGCTGCGCTCACGACGACATGAAAAAATATACATTATATATAATCCACCCGGGCCCCCACCCCACTCCCACCCCTACAACCCAGCCACAGCCAGGTCTCGGAGAAAGGGGCAGGGGCTGCAAGACCTCAGGCAAGGAGAGGAAAGAGGAGGGAAGGGGGCCAGGAGAAGAGGGGATCCCCAGAGTGAAATGGAAAGAGGGGGGCTCGTTAAGAGAAGCAGAGAATGCCCGGCCAGGGGGCCCCGTGGACAGGAGAGAAGGTAAGGGCAGGAGACAAAGTTTTCTTCAGTGCCGCACCGCCCCCCCCACTCCCATACAGCACATGGCTGGTGGGGGAAGAGACAGACGTGAGTCAGCAAAGGGGGTGGCTGCCTGGGGACAGACAAGGCAGCCAGAATCTCCCCAACCCAGGAGTAGGAGCCCAGAGGCATGGAGCCGGGGGTGGGCTGGGGGCTGAGGGGGAGGGGGCGGGCTCTGGTGGGCCCCCAGATTCTGAGATTAGGAGAGGACTCTTCTAAGAGCTCTCTTCTCCACCCCACCGGGTCTCTCTCCTCTAAGAAGGTCCTTCTGTCTCTTCGGTGTGTCTGACTCTCCGGGACGGAATTCTCTGTCTGGGGAGGGGCAGAGGCCTCAGTAGCGGTGAGGGGGGGTCTCGATGATGCGTCTCTCGTCACTGCTGGGCGAGTCAGCCGCCTCCGAGTCGCTGCTGTCCTCATCGTCCTGCTGGCCACCCGCAGTGCCCGCCACGCAGACCTGCCGGCTCTGGTAGGACTGGGGAAGGTTGGGGGGGTGGGTGCTCATTGGGAGTCTCCCTGCTGGGAGTGTGCCCCAGCTGCACCCTGACTCTGCCAGGCCCCCCACTCACCTCCATGGGGTTCACGATAATGGTGAGAGCCGAGTCATCCCAGAAGAGGTCGGGGTCCTTGGGATCGCTGGAGGCCCCGGGAGGCCCGCTGGCCCCCGAGACGCGGCGGTGCAGTGAGTGGATGCGCACGAGACCCAGGACAACCATGAGCACCAGGAAGCCCACGCACACCACGATGATGAGGGTGGCCGCACTGGGGACCACTGCAGAGAGAGCCAGGCACACCTGAGCCAACTTGGCTGGCGGGGGAGGGGGGAGGGGGATGGCAGAAGGGGGTCAGGCGTCTGGGAAGAGGGCATCCCTGAGCAAAAGAGAGGGTCCATGATGGCCCAGAAGAGGGGTCTCCACTGTAGAAGCTGGAAGAGAAGCAGAGTCCCACGGGTACAGAATCTGCCCTCAATGCAGGAGACCTGGGTTCAGTCCCTGGCTCGGGAAGATCCCCTGGAGGAAGAACTGGCAACCCACTCCAGTATTCTTGCCTGGGAAATCTCATGGACAGAGGAGCCTGGCGGGCTACCCCCAAGGGGTTGCAAAGAGTCCGACTTGACTAAGCGACTATCGCTTTCTCTTTTTCACTTTCACCCAGGTAAGGGCAGAGATGGGGAGGGCAGGGGGCAACTGGAGGAACTGAGAGCCTGAGGGAGGGAGGAGGACTGCAAAGGAGGAAGGGCAGGGGGAGGAGAAGGGCCCCCAGCCCAACATTGCCCTGAGCAGTTCTGTGCTCGGCAGACAGAGGGCAAGGCCTGGACCCTGCCCAGGTCCTCTGCCTGCGCCTTCCCTGGGGACCATGCAGTCCAGGAAGGAGGTCCCGGGAGCCCAGAGGGGAAAGGAGAGAGGTGGCCACACGGGCTTGATGATGCAAGAGTAGAGAATGTTCTCCTTTGTTTGAAGAGGAGAAGTGGGCTCCAAGTGTGGCCTGGCACCTGAGGCTGGGGACAGGACCAAGAGGTAGAAAGCAGCCCCTTCAAGTACCCACCTGGACAGAGCTCGCCCCTGCTCCGTGTCGCCTCCCGTCTCCTTGTGGGCTCGAGGGACACCGGGGGGCTCTGCTCCCCTTGGGATGCACCCCCCCTCCCCTCGGCCTCGCCGTGCCTCTGGGCCTGCAGCCTCACTCTGAAGCCCAGGTTCAGGGGGATGTGGACCCTAAAGGGCAGCGAGACCCAGAGCGGGGCGTGCACCCTCACTTGGACCTTGGAGCTGATGGCGGCAAAGCACACGTGCAGGCACAGGTACACGCCCAGGAAGAGCGTGTGGGCGCACACCTGGACCAGGGTCGCCACGCCCCGCACCCGCGCCAGGCCTCTGCCGGCCAGCACGCCTGCCCGCACCAGCCACCCGACGGCCTGCTCACATGGCAGGATGGAAAGGATGCGCCCGAGGGTCTCCAGCAAGGCACAGCAGAGCCACACGTGCAGCGCCACCCAGCTCCCCACCAGCTGGGCAGTCCAGGCGAGCCCGTGCAGGACAAGGTACCCGCCACAGACCTGGACCCAGACTGCCACGGAGGCAGCAGCCGTAAGCACAGCCTTGCCCGCCTCCTGTGCACACACGGACAACACGCGGAGAAGCAGGAGGAGGCAAAACAGAGGCGCCCACAGCCCCACAGACAGCAGGTGGAGGTAGAGACCCCACAGGCGCGCCCCCAGGCTCAGTGCCCTCACGGGCAGCTGGGTGACTACACCCCTCATGGGTGCCCACTCCTGCCGGCCACGGAGGCACAGCACCTCACTGACCAGGGAGGCTGTGTGGGACCCACACCCTGGGCAGTCCCGTTGCTGAGGGGCTGTTAGTATATGCGTCTCACTCACACACACACACACGCACACACACACGAATTTACCCACAGCCTCCAAGACTCACATAGCCAGAGACGGAGCAGAACGCAGGGAAGCACAGAGCATGGGGTACACCCTGGTGCACACCTGTCCTCCAGCAGACAGTGCACGCACACGCTGCCACATGCTCCAGAGCCAGCCAGGTGTGGAAACACAAGCAGGTGTGGGAGCAGCCGCACTGGCCTCACCCCTCACCGAGGCCGCCCTGATGGTGCTCTGCCAGGTCGGTCCCCAGTCTGACCCGACCCATAGCCCATTTGGGGCCAATGACAACTGGCTCTGTTGAGCAAGGCAGGCGCATTCCCTGGGCGCCAGCTCTGGGGAGAGATGGGCCTGGCTGGATGAGTGTTTCTTAACTGTCTGGGGATGGAGGAGGAGGAGCGGGGAGGCCGAGCTGGCCTGTCGGCTCCTCTGCAGGAAAAAGCCCCTCCCGCATCTCCAGGTCGGTGGGGCAGGATCCCAGAACAGTGACCCCCACCAGCAGAATGCCCCCGTAGCCAAGCTCAGGCTGTAGAAGTAGAAACCCCTCCTCGGGGTGGAGGCCACAGCAGGTGAACTGGCGCCACAGCCACAAGGACGACGAGCCAGAGCTTTTGCTCTGTGTCTTAATCAAATGCATTTGTCCCTGCAAGCCCCTGGCCTGGTGAAGGAAGTGACAAGCTGACTGCCAGCAATCAGAAATGACCACAGGAAAGACAAAGCGCAGACACTGCACGTGCGGGCAAATAAGCACAGTTAATTAGTTTAAACTGAGCCAGGAGGCCGGGGAGACGGGAGGATTTTTAAGTTAGCTACAGACAGCAACCAAGAGTTTAGGAAACATCATCAACCTTTCTTACTGAATTAGCTCCAAGTAGTTGACTCTCGCCTCGAGCGACCTCCCCAACAGGAAGGAGTGTTTGAGTTCTAGCCAGTAGCCTATGTGAAACTCCTGGCTTCATGTGAGTGTAAGGCACCATGGATGCCCTGTCCACAACCCTGCGTGGAGCCCCCTTTTTGAAGAGGCTGGGAAGAAACCTCCAACCGGAAGCACTGGTGGGTCCCATCACGTGACTTTCCTAACTGTTCAGTTTTCCTCCTGTTTCAGCTCCAAGGAAGCTCAGGTCCAAATTCTGGCCACTCAAGCAACTGTGCAGTATCTCACAGCATGTGTTTTATGAACTGACTTATTCCCTGGCTTCATCTTCCATCGTCGTCCTTTCTGCCTCACGTCCAACTTCATTTTCTATTCTCATCCTACTGCACTGTGGGTCTCTCCACAAAGTCTCAGATACTTGTAGGTAACAAAGCAAGGAAATAATTCCTAACTTGACTGCACAGTGGAATCACCTGAGGATCTTTAAAAACGCACTGAAGCCTGGCTCCCCACCCCAGACCTTCTGACTGAATTGACATGGGGTATGGCCAAGGCACTAAGGGTTTTTACTGCTCCCAGGCGATTCTGATGTGCATCAAAATTTGGCAGGACTGGATAAATCTTGTCTTCAACACTCATCTTACCCTTCTCAGGCAGCCTTGTTCTCTCCAAACACAACCCCCCTGAGCCACCCATCCACCCCCAGTTCTAACACTCTTGTTCTCTCTCATGTCCATCCAGATTCCCTTCTACCCTCCAGGTTCAAGGTCAAGGTCTGAATGCGCCAGCACAGGCCTTCCTTAGCTGACTGTGCCAGTTCACACTGAGCTCTTTCCTGGTGCACTTAGGCACTTCAGAGAAATGAACCCCCCATCCCATTGGAGAGAATTCTATCTCTTCCTCTTTTGCATGGTCAGAGTAATTTGATATTGCTTAACCACAGTTCTGTAACTCCACTCTTGGGACTGGGAGGGAAGGGAGAGAAAGGGAACACTTTGAAGAGTCAGGAAAGGTACATGGAATGGGTCTGACAAAATGGGTCTCCTGATAAGCTCAGGAGATATCAATCACCAAGGCCCTCGGGTAAACTATGAACTCTGTACCCTACTCAGGCCAAAATCAGGGGAAAGGAAAAGCAGGCTGCCGCTCTCAATTCAGATCTCAGAGCAAGCAGAGAAAACAAGGATGAGAGTCTTACCAAGCCCAACAGCAATGCCAACTAGGACCCACTTTGAGCCTAATCTGAGTGGTAGACCCAGTATCCAACCCCAGCAAGGCTGAGTGGAATGATTGCCAAGGAAAGAACTGGAAGAAGACCTAGGGAGTCATGGCCCCAAAAGTCTATTTAACAAAAACAGGTCAAGTTCACTCACATGTCTCTAAAGATAGTGTGAAGCTTCCTAGAACCTTGCAACTTCCTTATGCTTTACACTCCCTCCTCACCCCTACTTCCATCTGCTTTGCTGTAGGAATCACAGGAAAACACTTAAAAGGTGTCTGCAGTTGTTTTCAGGGAGAGCAAGGATGAGGGGAGCCAGTCCCAGGGAAAAGCAAACACAAGAGACAGTGCAGTGGGAGCCGCTGCCCAAGGAAAGGAAAGCAGACTGAATTCTGAGGGGTACCCAGGAGCCGGTCTCAGTCGGAGACATCCTGGAAAGCCCTCAAGGGCTCCGCCAAATTAGGTGCAACTGTAACGTGATGAGACTGTTTGTAAAGCATCTAACATGGAGAGGATATGAAGGGTGCTAGAGTATGGGTTCTGGAATTCCGCTGGCTGAATTCGAATCCTGGCTCCACCATATTTTTGCTATGTGATCTTGGATAAGGTACTTAACCTCTCTGGGTCTCTGTTTCCTTACCTTTAGAGGGGATCATTCTAGTGCCTATTTCAGCTGTTGTCTTTAATGACTCACTGGGTTAATAGGTGTAAAATTCACAGGCAGAGTGCCTGGCACACCAAAGTGCTCACTACTGTTAATGATTACATGGTTGACAAGAGAGTTGTCCTTTAAGGGTAGGGCTCAGTAAGTGACCATGACCTTGCCCCAAGAAAGCGTGTTTGGAATGCCTTACGGAATTGCCTTCAGAGCCTGCAACACAAGTTTTGACTTTTTTTTAATCTCTTTTTTTTTTTGGCTATGCCATGTGGTATGTGGGATCTTAGTTCTCCGACCAGGGATTGAACCTATGCCCCTTGCAGTGGAAGCACAAACTCTTAACCACTTGACTGTTAGGGAAGTCCCTGACTTTTTCTAATAAGTGACACATCTCTGCCTTTCCGGAGTGGGTTTTACATGTACAAACGTAAAATGCTATCCAGAGCCAACTCTGACAAAAGTGGATGCTGATGTTGGGTAATATTGAACTAGGCCAAAAGCAAGTTATGTCCTGAAAGTAACAAAAATAAATGCATCTCATGAATTGACTTTGAAAACAATTGTAAAAAAGGGATTCCAAAAATCATTTCCAGCAACATCAGAATCATTGCAATTTTTAACAATGTGGAGAAGACTCAATTTATAATATTAGGTGTAAATATTAGGTTACAAAATAGTTTGATCTCATGTTTGTTAAAAGAAAAAAAGAAAACAGCCACATAGGCAAAAACTGGGCTGTGACCCTACTAACAATGGGTCAACTGTGGTGGAACTATGGATGACTTTTCTTATTTACACTTAGAGTTTCTAATTTTTCTATAATTAAACAACTCAAATTATGAATTAAAAATTGCATCACTAGTAAGCAACCCTGGCCAGGGAACAAGATGGCTCTGAAGGGCATCTGTCCATCTGGATGTAGCACTTCACATGTTTGCATATTTTGTTTCAGAAATAGCCTTATGACTTTATCAGTTCAGTTCAGTCGCTCAGTCGTGTCCAACTCTTTGTGACCCCATGAACTGCAGTACGCCAGGCCTCCCTGTCCATCACCAACTCCCGGAGTCCACCCAAACCTATGTCCATCGAGTCGGTGATACCATCCAACCATCTTATCCTCTGTCGTCCCCTTCTCCTCCTGCCCTCAATCTTAGATAGCACATAATTTGACAGGCAATAGCACCAACCTTCTTTAGAATAGAAACTGTATCTACCTTATAATTGTTTGTATTCTTAACGGTATTGTCGACAGCATTAGTATACAGTAGGTGCTTAATACGTGATAGCTTCACTACTGAGGATCCCGAGGTCCGCGGCTGACTTCATATTGCCGGCAGCAGCAACAAAGGCTAAACCCGCACTGACCATCAGCCCGGATATGAGTGACCCTGTGATGACCCAAGGCTCGAACTGTCCACTAGGGAAAGTGAATGAGCCAGGGGTGAAGGGATTGGATCGGAACCGTCAACCAAGCCAGGTTCGACAGAATCCATGGCTCCACCCCTTCCTCCTCACCCACCACCCCCAGAGGTGGAGGGAGGATGCTTGTGCCCACCGGCCTGCTGGCCCCACCCAGCCTTACGTACTGGAGTTGCGGTGGGAGCTGGCCAGGCTGTGTCCAGCCATCTCAGGCGGTGGCTGGTGCCCGCGGTGCAGGAACTGCTGGGAGCTGAGCATGTGGCTGGGGTGGGCCACCCGGTTCACGCTATGCAGGACGCTGACCTGGGGCGAGGGCGGGCTCAGTGGATACGCTCGCTTCTCCCCAGTCCTCCTCCAGCCCTCGGAGGCCCATCTCTTCACCCCTGCCCACGCCCCACGCCCCCACCCGCTCCCCGCCGCCCCAGCTTCCCCTCCTTCTCCACCCACAACCCGGGTCCAGGATTCCCCTGCCCCGGCTGCAGTTTCCACCCCCAACCACCAGGGAGCTCAGTACCCGCCCCCAGCCGCCCCCGCTCCCATCCCGGCTCCTCACCAGCTGGGGCGGCTGTGGGAGGGAGGGGGCTTGGGTTACCTCCACGATGAATTCATTGCTGGAGTAACGCCCATTCATTTCTGAGCAGGAGAGCCGGAACTTCCTGGCGTAGAGGGCTGCTCCGTGTCGCAGGCGATAACGCGCCTGCCTCAGAATCTCTTCATACACGGTGATGCTCTCCACCCCTGGGAACCCGGGAGGCGGCTCAGAGCAGGAGCCAGCGAGGAGGCCCGGGGTCTCTCTCCCAGACTCCCACCTGTTGACACCCCTCAACTCAACAGGAGCGTGACCCGATTCCTTAGAGGGAGAGAGGCTCTCCTGCACCCCGCCAGCTCTGCCTGACTGGGACAGAGAAACCGAGGCTCCATTTGCTCTCCTCTGCGAGCTGGGAGGAGGGATGGAGAGAAGGAAAACAGGGACACATGCAGGACAGAGGGAGGAGGCAGCAGTGGGGAGATGGTGAGGGGCAAAGACAGAAGCCCTCCATGAGGCTCTGGAAGGGAATGAAAACGAGGGGACCGGCCACCCCGTCTTCTATTCTTCCCAACAGAGGGTCCTTTGGAGAGGAGCAGGCTTCCCTGGAAAGCTGCCAAGTCATTACCACCAAACATTAAGAGATGAGCACTTAGGAACTTCCCTGGGAGTCTAGTGGCTAAGGCTCCATGCTCCCAATGAAGGGGACCAGGTTCCATCCCTGGTCAGGGAACTAGGTCCCACATGCCTCAACTAAGAGTTCGTATGCTGCAACTAAACAGTCTGCATGCCACAGCTAAAGACCCCAAGTGCCGCAACTAAAAAAGATCCCACGTGCTGCCAACTAAGACCCAGCACAGCCACATAAATAAATATTAGAAGAAAAGAAAAGCTATGCTGAATCCAAGAGATCAGTGAGATGGAAGACAGAGAAGATGGTGAGTAGCAAATGGCCAGAGAATAAGAAAGCTAGTCAGAGACTGAGCCAGGGAAGAGTGGAGCACAGAACAGAGGTGAGTCGGGCTGGACAGAGACGCTGGGAAAGAACCATCAGAATTCTAAACCCCGGCCCCCACCTCTATGGACAATCTGGAAGACAGAGGACCTCCAGATGGAGAAGGTGAAAGGGGACACTTGGTCACATTTCTGGGCCTGGAAGGAGGACCCTCTGGGTCCCCCAGAGATGGACAGGGGCATCCCAAGAAAAGAGGACCAGCTCTCAGGTCCCACTGACCGGCAATGGTGAGGTAGGCGGATGTGTTGGTGAGCTCCAGGCCTCGCTGCTGCAAGGATGCCATGTCCAGGAGCAGACTTTCCCGCTCGGGATCCAGGTCATCCCCCACCAGGGAGATCTCACAGCCGTCCAGGTTGTGCACGATCTCGTCTGACATGCGAGTGTCTGTCACTGGATGGGAGGGAGTCGGGGTCTGGGTCAGAGCTGAAGGGCCCACCTCCTGGCCACTCCTCCTCCCCATCCTGGGTCATCCCCTGAGAGCTGCCAGCATCGCTGTCAAGAAGGTCACTACCCGACAATGTCCTTATACCTGGGGGCCTCCCACTGGCCCTCCTTCCCAATAGCCAGTGATTCTCGAAAAGCAAATGTGGGGTGACATTGCTGTCATGTCCAGCTCCAGATTTTCTCCTTCAGGTTGGCTCCAGACACCGACCCCTCCCTGGGAGGCATGCTTACCTGTGCCTTGCCAACTCTCGTCCTTTTTGGCCTCCACCTGGTGCGAAATGGAGCAAGTGATCTGGAGATCAGGGAACAAAGGAACCCCCTCGGGTCCTTCGAAGTCCACAGCTGGGCGGGCAAAATGAGCAGTGCCGCTCAGCAGGATCTGGGGGGCATCCGGCTGTAGCACCACCACATAGCCCTCCACTTCAGGGATGGAGACACAGGACTCTTCACTGAAGCACCTGCATCAGGAGAGGGGAGGGAGACAGTTGTGAGCCCAGCACCCGCTCCCTGATAATCTGTAGTCTGGCTACCACTCTGGACCCCCACCTCTGCAGAGAGCACGCCATGTCAGGGAGTAAAAGGGGAGGAAAAGGGGACAGTGTCTCTGCAGACCACCCACACACACACACAGCAAAGCTGGAGGGGGAGATGCCCTTTCCCGGGAGGAAGCCACTGCAGAGAAGGGGCAGGGGCAAAAGGTCAGGCAACCCTGACCTATGACATTACCAATGCCCGATCCCAAGACCATGGAAATGTATTTTACAGACTGAACTTAAAGAAATGGAAATACATACACATCTAAGAGGTTTTTTTGTTTGTTTGGTTTTTTAAAAGTATATTCAGTACAATTCCTATCCTGGGTACATATCTAAAGAAAATGAAATCACTATCTCATGGAAAGGAAATGGCAACCCACTCCAGTAGTCTTGCCTGGAAAGTCCCATGGACAGAGCAGCTTGGTGGGCTACAGACCATGGGGTTGCAAAGAGTCGGACATGACAGAGTGACTGAGCACATATTCAGTGCAATTCCCTTCCTGGGTATATGAGGGCTTCCCTCATAGCTCAGTTGGTAAAGAATTGTCCCACAATGCAAAAGACCCCAGTTTGATTCCTAGGTTGGAAAGATCCCCTGGAGAAGAGAAAGGCTACCCACTCCAGTATTCTGACCTGGAGAATTCCATGGACTGTATAGTCCATGGGGTCACAAAGAGTTGGTTATATATCTAAAGAAAACAAGTATGGGTATATATGGGTATACATCTAAAGATGAAATCACTATCTCAAAGCACTAGCTCCAGCCTCATGTTCACCACAGCATTATTCACAGTCACCAAGACACAGGGACCACCAGAGTGTCCGTCCACAGATGAATGGATCAAGAAGATGTGACGTATATACAATGGAATACTATACATTCTGCCTTTTGTAATGATGTGGAAGGACCTTGAAGGTGTTAATGCTAAGTGAACTAAATAAGATAAAGACAAATACCATATATATCACTTATATGGGGAATCTATCACCTTCTTTTTTATATTTTTGGCCACACCAAGTCATGCAGGGATCCTGGTTCCTCAATATCCATGACCCCTGCAGTGGAAGCTCGGAGTCTTAACTACTGGACTGGTAGATATGTGTCAAAAAATATTCAACAACAAAGGTGGGGTAGGATGGGAGTGGGAAGTGTGTCAAAGGATGTCCACAAAACTATAATTCAAAAAATACATACACCCCATGTTCATAACAGCACTATTTCCAACAGCCAAGATGTGGAAACAATCTAAATGTTCACTGACAGATGAATGCATAAATTAGACGTGGTACATATATACAATGGAATAGTACTCAGTCATCAAAAAACAATGCCATTTGCAGAAACACAGATTCAACTAGAGATTATCATACTAAATGAAGTAAGTCAGAAAGAGAAAGACAAATACCATATGATATCACTTATATGTATGGGCTTTCCAGGTGGCACTAGTGGTAAAGAACCTGCCTGCCTATGCAGGAGATGTATGAGACCTGGGTTTGATTCCTGGGTCGGGAAGATTCCCTGGAGAAGGGAATGGGAACCCACTCCAGTATTTTTGCCTGGAGAATCCCATGGACAGAGGAGCCTGGAGGGCTACAGTCCATAGGGTCGCACAGAGTTGGACACGACTGAAGCGACTTAGCGTGTATGCATGCACATCACTTATATGTGGAATCTAAAATATGACACAAATGAACCTATCTATCAAACAGAAGCAGAATCCCGGACACAGAGAACAGACTGATGATTGCCAAGAGAGAGGGGGTTGAGGCCAGGATGGAGGGGGAGGCTGGGATTAGGAGATGTAAGCCTTTATATATACAATGGATAAACAACAAGGGCCTACTGTATAGCACAGAGAACTAGATTCAATATCCTATGATAAAGCATAATGGGAAGGAACATTAAAAATGTATGTCTATATACATATAACTGAACTACGTTGCTGTAAAGCAAACACTAACACAACACTGTAAATCAACTACAATAAAATTTTTAAAAAAAGGACATCCTCCTCCCAGGTGTATCTTCCACTCATTTCGTCCAGTACCAGATAAACACTCTTCAGTAGGCAAGCTAATCTGACCATCTCAGACTGCATCCACCGTCCCATGAAGCCTCTCTGACCTTGGTGCCACACAAACCCTCCCAAGAGGACTAAGTCCTGACCAACCAACATCACAGCCACTCTAGAACACACTCCCAGAATCTCCTCCAGCCAATCTGAGGGTTATTCCCAGAGCACTTGCTGCTTTGTGAAGCATTTTGCCCACATGCTTTCACTTAACCTTCTTTCACTACCGTTGGAAGAAGGAGCAGAAACCAAAGCTCCTGGGTCAAGCATCTTGGCCACATAAGAAATATGCATCCCAGTCCAGGCTTGAACCCATTCTTCTCATTCCAAGTCCACACTTTCCCACTAACCCACAGCCACCATGTGGAACCTGGGTTTGCACAAATCAAATTTATTTATAAAGAAGTGTCTCCTTGGAATTTCCAGGTGATCCAGTGGTTAGGACTTGGCACTTTCACTGCCGTGGACCTGGGTTCAATCCCTGGTTAAGGAACTAAGATCCCACAAGCTGCATGGTGCAGCAAAAAAAAAGAAAGAAACTGCCCCTTTGAACATGCAGTTTTCACAGGGGAGGTGGTAATTCCAGAGCATGTCTTATGGTCCACCTGCCTGAGCTAAGGGAAATGATTTTTCGAAAAGGATTGTCATTTGTGTTACTGAATGAGTCCAGCTTGACTACTGGAGCCAAAAGGGAGGAGGCGTAACCTCAGCAGATACCATGAATGCATAGCCCCTGAAGGGACCAAACCCACAACCTGCGGAGTTCCTGTGCCCTAAGGAGCAGGGCCTGAGACAGTCCGCACAGTCTCAGAGAGACCTCGATCAAAGCCTCCTGGCAAAGAAGTCCAGCTGACTCCGGAAGCACAGCCTCCAGCAGATATTCTCACTGTGATGGGTGATCCAAAAGGTGCCCAAAGGGGACCAGGGGGCTGGCCTCCAGCAGACCTTCCCACTGGGATGAGTGATCCAATGGAGACCCAAAGGGGAGCAGAGGGCTGGCCCTGGCACTGATGATGTGGTCGAGAAATTAGAATTTCTACACAAACCTTCAAACAAGAGCCAACGTGGTCACCATCACACAAATGGAGCACACACAAAACCAAGAGTGTTCAAGGTGGGAGAAGCTATTTCTGGCTAGGATGGGAATGGGCTATTTGGCCAGGGACAGTAGGAATAATCAAAAAAAGTAGTAAGCAACCCAGCCTTTGAAGGAGGTAGAAAGTTGACCTTAGAGTGGATGGTGAGGAGCATGCGGAGGGGAGTAGAGGAACACGACTCAGGAAAGGCTGGGACAGATGGTTCAGGGCTCCGAGTGCAAATTTTGTGGGTGGCAGGAGGGAACCACAGATGTATTCTTCAGCAAGGAAGTGTGAGGATGGACATTCACTAACCTAGCCTTTGGGTGGGGGCGAAACTGAAGTTAGAATATTAAAGACAGTCCACTAGTCAGGAGGCTATCGCAAGAGGCCAGAGGAGTGGGCCTGAGAGCCTGCTGGAACCATAACACAGATATGGGGAAAGAGGAAGCAGACACCAAACACGAGTGCAGAGGGATCTAGGTGACCAGATGACTGATGGGGCATGGTGGTAAACACAGGGAGGGCTCCAAGACAATTCAGAGGCTGCAAGCCAGGGTGACTACAAGGACAGAGACACCATCACAAAGGCAGAGAATTCGGGGGCAGGGCTGGCTCAGGCATGAAGTTCATTATTAAGCTTTAGCTCGTTTGTTTGAGGTGTGGGCAGAACTTCCCAGACAGAGATTACAGCAAGCATGTAGAAATTCAAGAGCTAGGGAGAGAAAACAGAGCTAGAGCAAAAGATGTGGTGGCCATCTGTTCAGTGGTCAATGCCATGAGGAGATGGGCTTTCCAAGAATTCCAGAAAGATTTAAAAAAAAAAACTTAGGGAAAACCTGCATTGACTGAACAGTTGCATATGAAAGTACTCAGTCATGTCTGACTCTGTGGACCCACGGATTGAAGCCCACCAGGCTCCTCTGTCCACAGGATCCTCCAGGCAAGAGTACTGGAGTGGGTTGCCATGTCCTCTTCCAGGGAATCTTCCTGACACAGGGATCGAACCCAGATCTCCCACATTGCAGGCAGATTCTTTCCCATCTGAGCCACTAGGGAAGCCCAAGAATACTGGAGTGGGTAGCCTATTCCTTCTCCAGGGGATCTTCCCCACCCAGGATCGAGTCACGGTCTCTTGCATTGCAAGAGGATTCTTTACCAGCTGAGCAACCAGGGAAGCCCCTCAATGAAGTGTTAGTGTTGCACTAACCACATGGAAACCCTGAAACGGAGAAATGAGACCTCCCTCCCTCTTAACCTCACAAAGGAAGAAGGCCCCTCCCCTCTACTAAAGGAGGAGCTCAGGTTCCCACCCCTCAGATAAGCCTCTTCCCTGGGAAGGTCAGAGGAATCCAGATGAGCCAACTCCCACCTTGTGGGGCTGCCCCTTGCAAAGCTCCATCCTAAGCGTATGAAAGAAATGAGATCAATTCTTGGTCCCTGAGGGATGAAGCCCTTGGCACCTTCAGAGCTGGATGAGAGCCCTTTAACAGCTAGAGTTCTCACTGGAAGCTGGTGGGGCCCATCCTGAGCGCTGATCTGTGTCCATGAGAACTCATCTGCCCATAGCCTTCAGCTCCACATCAGGACTGCACCATGGACCAGCAGCCCAATTCCCCAAACCTAGCCCCATATTCCACAGCTTCAACTGAGAGGCTTGACAACCATGCCCATCACTCTCTGGGGCTCAGAGCTTCTTCTCCAAACCCGTTCCTGCCAGGATAGGGGCAAGTAAGAGATGCTTCTCTTCAGACAGCTTTTGGATAAACTGAGGCAGAGCAGGGGAGAAGGGAACACAGAAACCCTGACCCCTGCAATGTATGATGCACCCACTAGAGGGCAGAAGCTCTTAAAACTGCCCCACAAACATAAAGGGTGAAAATGCCTTCAGGTAATAAGTGTACGGACTTCCCTGGTAGCTCAGATGGTACAGTGTCTGCCTACCATGCTGGAGACCAGGGTTCAATCCCAGGGTCGGGAAGATCTCCTGGAGAAGGAAATGGCAACCCACTCCAGTATTCTTGCCTGGAAAATCCCATGGATGGAGGAGCCTGGTAGGCTACAGTCCATAGGGTTGCAAAGTCGGACGTGACTGAGCAACTTCACTTTCACTTTCAATAAGTGTGCAAAACAGGCACTCTGCTGGCATTTGATCTGGACTCTATCATTTGCTCTCACAACAATTCCATAAGTCAGATTCTATTGTTATCTCTGCTTGATGGCACTTTCTCAGCACTAAAAAGCTAGTAAGTAAAAACTCTGTATGTATAACTCTTGTGTTTTCATGACCCCTTCATGACCCCTTAATTAATCTGTGTTCTTAAATAACTAATATACTTAAGGGCTCCCTTGGTGGGTCAGCAGTGAAGAATCGCCTGCCAATGCAGGAGACATGGGTTCAATCCCTGGGTCAGGAAGATCCCTTGGAGAAGGAAATGGCAACCCATTCCAGTATTCATGCCTGGAAAATCCCACGGACAGAGGAGCATGGGGGTTGAGTCCATGGGTTGCAAAGGAGTCGGACACAACTGAGAGATCAAACCACCACTCCTGGCGCCCAATCCAGGACCCTCCTCTGTCCCCTTTCACATATCAACCCCAGAGGTACAGAGATTAAAACTCCTAAATGCTGGAAGTGTGCTTTGGTGGGAAGAGTATGTGTTAGCTGCTCAGTCATGTATGACTCTTCTTTGTGACCCCATGGACTGTAGCCCACCAGGCTCCTCTGTCCATGGGATTTTCTAGGCAAGAATACTGGAGTGAGTTGCCATATCCTACTCCAGGTGATTTTCCAGACCCAGGGGTTGAACCCAGGTCTCCTGCATTGCAGGCGGATTCTTCACCATCTGAGCTAACAAGTGGGAAGAGTAATGAACTCATTGTTGAAAAATCTGAGTCTAGTCCAAACTCTTCTTGCAGCATTGCTGTGTCAGCTGTGCAGGTCAGTTTTCCATCCCTAAAACCAGAGGGGAGGGATGCATTATGTGTCTAGCCGTCAGTGGCATCTAAGGGCAAGGAGTTCTGACACTGTCTGGCTCTGTTCTGTGACTTGCCCGCCCACCAGACACTCACTTGACAGCAGTGGTGAGGCGCAGGGGCCTGACGCCAGGTGTGGCAAAGCGCAGAGTGTTCATGTAAGCCACATGCTGCAGGGCATGGTTGAAGGTCTCCACATCATCCCCCTCCAGGGTGAGCAGGGACTGCGAGGGGTTCACGTGGACCTGGGCCCCAGACACAGACAGGGCTGAGAGCAGGACTGGGGAGGGGGAGGAAGGGAGCCAAGGGGGTGGGGCGGGGCAGGGGCAGGGGGCAGGGGGCATGCCCGGAGGGAGGGGGCCAGAGGAAGGGGCGATACCTTCATGCCTTTGCCCAGGCTCTCGAAATCCCTATAGTCCAGCCCCTCCCGACATGCATAGAGGCACTCGATGACCTCACGGCTCTCCAGGCGGCCTGAGCGCACGCTGAAACCAGCCAGGTAGCCGTGGAAGTAGTGGTGGATCGGCAAGGGGTCTCCTAGGGCAGGAACACAGGGGCGGACGGGAGGTGAGAGGTCAGAGCGGAGGGCGGAGGAGGCCCCAGGTAGAGGAGGCTGAGAACAAGACAGAGAAAGAGCAGCAGGCTGGAGAAAGAAGACGGAAAGGAGCCAGGGAGGGCTAAAAGAAGGATGGCTGAGAGGCAAGTGAGGCTAAGGGGAGAAGGCAGAATAAAAACCGGAGCAGAGGGGGAAGAAAGGCGAAAAATAGAAGCCACAGGAGCAGAACGGCTTCCAGGATAAAGAGAAGGAAAGCGGGACCAAAGGGAGGAAAGAGACCCAAGGCGGAAGAGGAGAGTGCGCGAGGGGGTCTCCGCGGTGCATGCGGGGGGCGCCGGCAGGGATGCGTGGGAGCTTCAGGGATGCCCAGCTCTCCTGGCCGCGTGGCCACCTCCTGCCCCCTGCGCTCTGCCACGCGGAAACCCTGGATGTCACTCTGTGGACAGAAGAGGACACCGGCTCCCAGCCGGCTCCATCTGGCTGCCCTCTCCCCACCTGGCCGCGCCGCTCAGAGGCTGTGACCCCGGTGGGGCGCGAGGTGGTGAAGCGCGAGGCCGGGTAGGACCGCGCGGATGCGGAGCCCAGCGCGCCAGGCTGAGATGCGAGCTCTCCGGCCTCCAGGCCCCACATGTAAGTACCTGCTGTGGCGTCCGTACTGTTGTCGCCTCCCTTGTCCTTCTCTTTATTCTTCTCCTCTGGGGGAGAAAGAGTGCCAGTGAGCTCAGGGATGCGGGGCCAGACTGACAGAGCTGCTGGGGAGGTCTTCCTGGGGCTGCCCCCGGCCATGTAGGACTTGAACCTCTAACTGAGTACAACCCTTCCTTTGTCTTGTCTGAGGTTATCTCAGGCCTCTGTTACGACAAAACCCAAATATGCTGCTGAGGAAATACAGGGCTCCGGTACCACACACACACACACACCATACAAACCACACGCACTACACACATACAAATACACCACACACACACACAAACACACCACACACACACATACCAGATACACACACACTACATACACAAACATACCACATACTATGCACAGGCACACCACACACACACTACATTCACACCACACACACACTATACACACAAACCACATGCACTACATACACACACACACCACATGTACACATATACCACACAAACATACCACATACACACATACCACATACACACCACTTAGACACATCACACACACACACACACACATCATACAAACCACATGCACTACATACATAAACCACATATACAAACACACCACATACACACATACCAGTTACACACACTACATACACAAACATACCACATACTATGCACAGACACACCACACACACACTACATTCACACCACACACACACTATACACACAAACCACATGCACTACATACATACACACACCACATGTACACATATACCACACACACATGCCAGATACACACATACCACATACACACCACTTAGACACATCACACACACACATCATACAAACCACATGCACTACATACATACACACACCACATGTACACATATACCACACACACATGCCAGATACACACATACCACATACACACCACTTAGACACATCACACACACACATCATACAAACCACATGCACTACATACATACACACACCACATGTACACATATACCACACAAACATACCACATACACACATACCACATACACACCACTTAGACACATCACACACACACATCATACAAACCACATGCACTACATACATAAACCACATATACAAACACACCACATACACACATACCAGATACACACACTACATACACAAACATACCACATACTATGCAGACACACCACACACACACACTACATTCACACCACACACACAATATACACACAAACCACATGCACTACATACATACACACACCACGTGTACATATACACCACACAAACATAACCACATACACACATACTACATACACACCACTTAGACACACCACACATACACACACACACCATACAAACCACATGCACTACATACATACACCACATCTACAAATACACCACACACACACACACACAAACACACCACATACACACATACCAGATACACACACTACATATACAAACATACCACATACTACCCACAGACATACCACACACACACACACACTACATTCATACCACACACACTCTATACACACAAACCATATGCATTACATACATACACACACCACATGTACACATACACCACACAAACATACCACATACACGCACTACATACACACCACTTACGCACACCACACACACAAACACGCCACATACACACATACAAGATACACACACTACGTATACAAACATACCACATACTACGCACAGACATACCACAAACACACTGCATTCATACCACACACACACTATACACACAAACCATATGCATTACATACATACACACACCACATATACACATACACCACACACACAAACACACCACATACACACATACCACATACACACACACTGTATACACACCACTTAGACACACAACATACACAAACATGTCACACACTACATACAGACACACCACACACACTACATGCACACCACACACACTACACACACAAACATACATACTACACATACACACCACACACACACAAA
Organism: Odocoileus virginianus; assembly: GCF_023699985.2. Lineage (NCBI taxonomy): Eukaryota > Metazoa > Chordata > Mammalia > Artiodactyla > Cervidae > Odocoileus > Odocoileus virginianus. The sequence continues at coordinate 393,923 of NC_069696.1, forward strand.
CATACACACACACACACACACACACACACACACACGCCGTCCCAGAAGGAAAAAATGAAAGAAACAGCTTAAAAGTTGGTAGGTTGCTGACTCTCTGCAGGGTTACTGTCCTCCAGCAGAGGAACAGGCTGTGAAATTAAGACGGGGACAGATCAAAGTATGAAGCGGCTGCAGGTACAGAAAGTGAGATGCTGGTGATGCCTGAGTCAGAGGGGATGACCAGTCCAGGAGGCAGGAGACCAGAGGGGCGGTGGTTTCCTCCAGTGGAGAGCTTTTCCAGCCTCCCTGCCCAACTTCAGGGAGACGAGGTCATAAGGTCAAGCTGCCCTTGCTCCTCCACCAACCACTGGGCACCTCTACCATGAGCACCTCCATGGAGAAGCTCGGGGTTGAGGCAGGGGGACTTACCAGCCCAGCAGGCCCCAATCATGAGCGCAGGCTCCCTTCGGGGCGGGTGGATGAGACCATTGTCGTGGATGAGGGCGGGGTCGAAAGAGATGCCATCTGCATAGAGTGTGACCGTGGGGAACTCGAGATTCAAAGCATAGTGGTGCCACTCGTCATCGCAGACCTGGGAACGGGGAAGGGCAGGAAGCCCTCAGTTACTGCATCCCCAGGAAGGAGCCCCAGGCACTGGGGCTATTCCCTGGTCTATCAACAGGGCTTGCTAGTGAATTGCTGCCAACCCAGCTCAAGGAATCCTTGCCCAGAATGGATCAGGCTCAACCTCATACCTAAACTACCTAAAATTCCACTCTTTCCATAAACCTTTAACTCCATCAACATTCCTAAGAGGAGCACCACAGTGTCCTTTGGCAGATGCTGCCCATCCCAAGTCCAGACAGAACTAAAAGCTACAGGTTTCTCTGCAGTTTTCTTTAGTCTCCATTTCCACACATCATTCCCATCCTCAGTCTTTCTTTTTTTTTTCTTTTCCTTTTTAGATTTTTTTGATGTAGATCATTTTTAAACTCTTTATTGAATTTGTTACAGCATTGTTTCTGTTTTATGTTTTGGTTTTTTGGCCCCAAGGCATGTGGGATCTTAGCCTCTCCACCATCTCCACCAGGGATGGAACTTGCACCCTCTGTGCTGGAAGGCAAAGTCTTAACCACTCAACCACCAAGGAAGTCCTCCCAACCCTTTTTCATGTGTATTGTTGCAACACCCTCATCTGAGCACTTACGCTCGGTTCTCTCTGATATCCTCCTCCCATAGTTCCCAAAGGGATTGCCTTCCTTTTTTCAATGTTTAAATCACTACCAAATTTAATGTTGTCAAACAGTATTCACTAACAAGTCATTATTCTTGAAAAGATTGGATTCTCCTCACTTCACAAATGTTCACAAATATAAATGACAATTATTGAAAAATCACAGCTAATTGCAAATTAAATACATTACTTGTAACCAATCTTTTCAGAAGCAAAATTAGAAAAATTATTAATATTTTCGCAACAGAAACTTATCGTTAATTGAGAAATATATCCCAAATTTGGTGGAGCAACGCCTTTAAAAATTTAGGACTCTTTTTTTTAATTGGAGTATAGTTGGTTTACAGTATTGCATTAGTTTCAGGTGGTGATGTTATTTAGTCACTAATTCCTGTCCAACTCTTTTGCAGACCCATGGACTGCAGCCCTTCAGTCTCCTCTGTCCATGGGATTTTCCAGGCAAGAATACTAGAGAGGGTTTCCATTTCCTTCTCCAGGGGTTCTTCCCCACCCAGGGATTAGACACACATCTCCTGCACTGGCAGGCAGGTTCTTTACCACTGAGCCACCAGGGAAGCCCCAGTTCTAGGTGTACAGCGAAGTAAAGTAATTATACACATACATATACAAAAGGATCTTCTTAACATGTGAATCTGATCAGGCCGCATCCCGCTGTAAACCTTTCAAAAGACTTCCCATCTCTCATAGCACAAAATGCAAATAACTTTAGCTGACAAAGTCCACCATACACCTGACCACTGCCCAGCTCTCCAACCTCAAACCCAGTGTCTGCCCTTTTCACTGGGCCTGGCCCTCTTTCCACGCTTGGAACATGCTGGACACTTTTCTGCCTCAGGACTTTTGCATCTGCTCTTCCCTCTGCCTGGATTCTTCAGGATGAGCTTACATTTGGCTTCCATCAGGCCTTCCCTGAACATCCAATCTGAGATGACTTCCCCTCTCCTTGCCTCCTATTCTCTACTTCAGTTCCTTGATTCTTCCTTCAGAGCATTAGCACAATTTATCATTTTTATTATGCTGAAAAGTAAAAGTGTTAGTTTTTCAGTCAAGTCTGACTCTTTACGACCCCATGGACTATAGCCCACCAGGCTTCCCTGTCCATAGAGTTTTCCAGGCCAGAATACTGGAGTGGGTAGCCATTCCCTTCTCTAAGGTGTCTTCCCAACCTAGGGATCAAATCTGGATCTCCTGCATTGCAAGTGGATTCTTTACCATCTAAGCCACCAGGGAAGCTCTTATTACATGTCTGCTTACTTTTAAAAATCTATCTCCCCAACTAAAATGTAAACTCAATGAAGGCAGAGATTTCATTCCATCTTAGATCGCATTGTATCCCCACAACCTAGCAGAATGGCAGGGCACTTGTATTTACTAAATCTTTGTTGAATAAATAAGGATAAATAAAAGAAAAATAGCAAGAAGAATGTTACCAATATTAGCAATGTGGGGGAAAGATCAAGAAGAAGCAGATGGCAGACTATCTCTTTAAAAGAGTGCCACAGAAAACAGAAGCTTTTGTAGGTAGCCCTCAATTATCCAGTTTGTGGGTTTTCATTCCCCTTTCTCTCTCTTCCACTTCCTGTCTTTTTTCAGCCATTTGCTTACTCAGCCACTCCACCAGGGCTTACAAGAAAAACAGAAGGAGATGGAAACTCAATTAGTCCCCATGGTACCTGTGGTCAGCTTGGAGATGAATAAAGAAGAGGCTGCAACTGTTAGCTCAAGAGATTTTTTTTTTGATCATTTTATTTATCCCTCATAATCATGAATAATAGTGAGGATTTATATACATATATGTGTTCAATTGCTCAGTCATGTCTGACTCTTTGTGGCCCCATGGACTGTACCCTGCCAGGCTCCTCTGCCCATGGAATTTTCTAGGCAAGAATATCAGAGTGGGTAGCTGTTTCCTTCTCCAGGGGATCTTCCCAAACCAGGTATCAAACCCAGGTCTCCTGCATTGCAGGCAGAGTCTTTACCATCTGAGCCACCAGGGAAGCCCAAAACCCTATCGAGGTACCCGAGGTTACTTATTTCCTTGATTACAACATGCTAAATGCTTGAGAGTTTGGAATCCACACTACTAAGTTTCCAGATAAGAAAGAGATGAAATAAAACAAGAGGAGACGGATGATTGGTTGGTTTGGTGTAAGCAGTAATTTGGTCCCTATTTCCTTTTAACCCAGGAGTGCTTTCTGCAGGAGACAAGCCTTGGGAAAAGAGAACCAGAGAATGGAGCCAGGGCAGAGGGGCAGGGGGATGTAAGAATAGTCAGGAACTGAAAGTGGAGATTGAGAAAAGGGGCTCAAGGCAACCCAGGAAATGCCCAGCCCTGCCCTAGGACCTCCTCCCCCGAAAGCAAGTTACACCCACCCAGCTTTCCCAGGAGCCTGGCTCCAGCCTCACCTGCTCCAGCTTCCAGAGGAACTTGACTGGCCGGGCACTCTCAAGTAGAGGCCAGTAGAGGAAGGCGATTCTGCAGCCGTGGACGGTCAGCGAGTAGTGAGAGAAGCCGTCCTCTGAGGGCAGAGGACGGGGACAGGAGTCAGACACAGCGCTGGAGGCAAGGACAGCTTCAAAGCGCCAGAAGGGAGGGCTCCCTGGCTTCTCTTTATTCCTTCATTCCTTCAGGTTCTCTCTGTCTCTAATTCTCCAGAATCTGTCACTCTCTCTCCAGCTCTCTCTGAGACTCTCACACATACACACAGAGTCCAGAGTTGGGCTTTTCTCAGGCACTCTGATTGGCTGAGGGGAGACAGTGACCAACCTGCCCCTACCCAGAACTTCACTGTCCCTTTGGTTAATACAAACTTCATGGGTAATGATCCTTTTCAGATCAAGAGACATGAGCTCCAAGAAGAGGCAGGAATGAAAGAGTAGTTCAAGGCTGAGCCCCCCTGAGAGGGACATCCCCCTGCCATAGAGGGAAGGGGGTCCTGAAGGCTGGCGCTCACGAGCCCTTATAGGAGGAGGACAGAGTGGTGGTGAAAGGGAAAGAATGGGGCACAGCGTTACTCAGGTTCTTCCATTTTGATAGGGGGCTTTACGGGGAGCAGATTGGGGGAGCAGTCTACTACACAGGGGATGCAAGGCGATCAGGCAGCTACAAATGAGAAGGGCGGTGAGCAGTCCCATCACGCTGAGAGCAGTAGGATCCTGCTGGGATCGTGAAACCTGCTGGGACTGTGAAACCACTGTGAAACCCAGCGCTGCCATCTTAGATACGAAGGGAGAGAGAGTGACCCACCCACAGTCACCGACTGGACAGTAACAGAGGGGGAACACGAAGCCAGTCCCCCCCTCCACGCTCAGACGGGTGCCCCAAGGAAGGCTCACCATTCTGGACAGTGTTACACACGATGGTTTCCTCTTCCTTTTTGCCCTTGTTGGGAGTGACACCATGCTTCATCCAGAAGGACAGGGTAAAGTGGTCACTGAGGCTGTCCGGGGGCCCGGAGCCCAGCCCCGCAGCACCCCCCAGGGGCACCTGCACCGCCTGGGTGCCGTTGAACCAGTAGATGAGGCTGCTGTCCTGGCTGTAGTGCACCGAGAGGCCCGCCGTCCAGTTGGCACTGGGGCCGGGCATGGGCAGCAGATCCACCTCCCCGGGGGCCGCGCCTGCAGGAGTCCCAGAAGCACAGGTGTCAGAGCCAAGAGGCGGCAGATGGGGGACAGGATGCAGGCAGGAAAAGATCCCTTACAACTACTTTCACCACCTCCTCTGGCCTTTCAGAGATAAGAAAGGAAGGGCTAGGAATAGCTCTCCAGTGACCTCAGCGCCTTCAGCTCTTCATCGCTCCCTGCCATTTTTCCGTATTGTATCTGGTGATTTTCTTGGGCCACAATCATGTACCTTTGCCAACCACATGTTTATGTGCTCTTTGGGCCACAAGAGACAACCACAAGCTACAACCCCCATAGATACAGACGTCTCTGTGTGCTATGCTAAGTCACTTTAGTCGTGCCCAACTCTTTGCAACCCCATGGACTGCAGCCCACCAGGCTCCTCTGTCCATGGGATTCTCCAGGCAAGAATACTGAAGTGGGTTGCCATGCCCTCCTCCAGGGGATCTTCCCCACCCAGGGATCAAACCTGAGTCTCTTTTATGTCTCCTGCATTGGCAGGTAGGCTCTTTACCACTAGCGCCCCCTGGGAAGCTCTGATATATATACATCTATGGATGGGTTTCCCTAGTAGCTCAGTTGGTAAAGAATTTGCCTGCGATGCAAAGACCCCGGTTCAATTTCTGGGTCAGGAAGATCTGCTGGAAAAGGGATAGGCTACCCACTCCAGTATTCTTGGGCTTCCCTTGTGGCTCAGCTGGTAAAGAATCCACCTGCCATACGGGATCCCTGGGTTGGGAAGGTCCCTGGAGACGGGAAAGGTTACCCACTCCAGTATTCTGGCCTGGAGAATTCCATGAACTGTAAAGTCCATGGGGTCGCAAAGAGTTGGACACAACTGAGCAACTTTCACTCCACTTATGGATGGGCAGAGGAAGATGTAAAACAGATTCTTTTTGTCTTTGGGCACAGAATGGCTTGCAAGATCTTAGTTCCCCAACCAGGGATTGAACCTGTGCCCTCTGCAGTGAAAAGCATGTAGTCCTAACCACTACACTGCTAGGGAAGTCCCAAGACAGATTCTTAGAGAGGTAAAGGAGGGTCGGGAAAAGGCTGGGGGAATGGGCGATGGGCACAGGCAGGGAGGATGGGGGGAGGGCCACAGGGGACAACACCCACCACAGAGTTTCCGCAGTGCACGCTCTGAGTAGTTGTCACGGTCACAACCCTTGGCCACATGGCTGGTCTGCAGCTCTATGGTGGCCTGAATGTTCCAGAGAGGTTCATCACAGGTCTCCAGGCGGATACCAGGGAACAGAGCCAAGCTCCCAGCGCCTGGTGCATATTCAATCCTTTTGTTCCAGCCTGCAGGGGTGAGAAGGAGCAAGCAGTGGGGCAGAGCCGGTTAAGGCAACCCTTCCTACCCATTCTGCTCATGTTCACTGATGGTCTCAGGTTCATATGAAAATGGCCAGCCAGGGGAGACAGCTACAAGCCTGCCCCCCAAATGTCGTTGTTCAGTTGCTCAGTCGTGTCCACCCACGTGGACTGTAGCACGCCAGGCTTCCCTGTCCCTCACCATCTCCCAGAGTTTGCCCAAGTTCATGTCCATTGAATCGATGATGCCATCCAACCATCTCATCCTCTGCCGTCCCCTTCTCCTCCTGCCCTCAATCTTTCCCAGCATCAGGGTCTTTTCCAATAAGTCAGCTCTTCGCATCAGGTGGCCCCCACCAAATATCCGTCCCCAGCTCCTAGCCTGGCCCCTGTGGTTGTCAGAAGGGAGGAGGAGGGAGACCAAGGGGAAGGATGGATCACAGGCCCCGGCGCGTAGCCCCTCACCTTGCCAGCTGGGTTTACACGTGGGCTTCACCTGGATCTCCACCTCGGCATCGTCCACCGCCCGCTTCTTCCCGCAGTCATAAGCTGTCACCGTGAACTTGTAGAGCTTCTCGCCACTGTACTGTAGCTTCTCCGTGTTCTCAATGTTCCCTGGGGTGGGGGACAGAGAGGATCAGGGGCACCAAAGCTAGTCTGGGGGAGGACTCGGGAGCTAACTTTAGGGCAGCAGGTGAATTAGGCAGCAGGAAGCAGGCAGGAAGGAATCTGGGGAAAGAAGTTCCATGTCTGGAAAGCAGGGTGAGGAATAAGGAGGTGAGGGGCAGAACAAGTGGAGGGTGCAGCCCCGGGGCATCACGAGGGATGTGGGCGCCCAGGGCTGAACAGCTGGAGTGGCAGGGACTGGACTCACCATCGTTGTCGATGAGGAAGGGGGTGTTGGGCGTGAGGATCTCGTAATAGCAGATCTGGCTGTACTGGGGGGAGCAGTCGCCGTCGATGGCTTCTACCCGAAGGATGCGGTCGTATAGCTTCCCCTCAGTCACTGCCGCGCGGTACAGCCGCTCCACAAACACTGGGGCAAACTCGTTCACGTCGTTGACCCGCACGTGCACGGTGGCCCTGTGGGTGCCAGCGCAAAAAGAGAAGAAGGAAGAGTCAGCCAGAGATGGGGGTCCACACCGGAAGCCAAGGAGATAGAACCAGTGTGACCCAGAGCCTGGTCACATTCATCTGACCCCCACCCAGGGGTACCAGGTACCACAAAGAGAGAGGAACCTCAGAAGAAAGGGTGACTGATGTACATGGTGAAAATGACCCTGGGGGCCATCAGTGGCTGGTTTTGATGACTTCTGTACAGAATATTAAAGGATAGGATGGCAAGACATGTGAGACAGGATTCTGAATCCAGCAGGTTGTTTTTTCATGAAGTCAGGTCCAATCAAGGCAGATGCAGAATAAAAGCCAAAATAAAACTAACCATATTCAGGGAAGTGACTTCCCCAGTGGCTCAGCGGTAAAGAATCTGCCTGCAATGCAGGAGAAGCAGGAGACACAGATTCAATCCCTAGGTCTGGAAGATCCCCTGGAGAAGGACATGGCAACCCACTCTAGTATTCTTGCCTGGAGAACCCCATGGACAGAGGAGCCATGGGGCTGGTTGCAGAGTTGGACACAGCTGAAGCAACTGAGCACACACACATATTCAGAGAAGTGGTTTTGTACCAGAGTCTCAAGTCATCTGATGTGTGCAGTGAGCTGTGGCTGCTCCCCACTCCGGACCCCATAGGGCAAGCAGAGGAGGCGGGGGTGGGGTGAAACCCTTCATGCTGAGCCCTGCCCCCAGCCCAAATCCAGGCACCCAAAGCCCAGAGGCAAAGGTCCTATCTCCAAATGGGAAATTGAGTCATCACGCAAAGCAATTTATATCCAGCGCCTCATAGTGACCCGGGAGTCCTGACTGCCCACCTTCCCACCATTCTCAAGTGAGAAGTGAGCTGGGAGCAGATAGAGGTAGGAGTCCCAGGTCCCAGCCTCCTTCCTGCCCACTCTTACCCACTGCTGTGCATCTGCATAGTGCACGTTCTATGTGTGAGTGTGGTACACACAGTGCCGGGCAGTGGGAAGGAATCCGGGTGTGTACTAAAGTGCCATCCTCCTCCTCACTCTCGTAGTATCCTGTCTCTGTGTATTGAATCCTTTCCCAACTGGCAGGCACTGCAGTGCCTGCTTTTGACACAAACCATCTCCTTTCATCTTCACAGTGACCTGAAGAAGCAGGCATCATCATTGCTCCATTTTACAGACAAGGGAAAGCAAATCCAGAAAGACTAAAGCTGTCCGTGGTCAAAAGAGATAGAGCCCAGACTGGGTCCCTCTGAGCTTCACCACATGCTCCTGTCTCCCTTGGCTGAAGGCTCCTAAACCCCATGAACAAAGAGGGGAGGGGGTAGATCGTCAAGACGGTGAGGACAGAGGGAAGGAAGGGGCCTGGTCTTGGGGGGGGGGGGGGCGGGCCACCTGCAGCAGAGGGCAAGGGCAGGGGCAGGGATGTCCTCACTTGTGGGACTTCTTGGTGTTGGCCCCGTCCGGGCCCTCGCCGCAGTCATAGGCCTGGATGGTGAAGGTATGCTCCTTCTGGGCTTCGCAGTCCACTGGCTCCTTGGCCCGGATCAGCCCTTCTCCTGTTGCCTTGTCCAGGATGACGGCCTCAAAGGGCACCCCAGACCCATGGAGCCGGAAGCCACAGATCTCACCTGGCCAGGGGCAGGGGGTTGGGGAGGTAAGGATGAGGTTCCTGCTCCACTTCCAGGGTCTCCTTCCATCGCTCGCCGACCTCCCCTCAGGCCCCCACTTCACCTCTCCTCCCAGACCCAGTCCTTTTTCTTGCACATGGAAAAGCATTAATTATGGAACATTCACTCCAACCCCAGGTTCCCTGAGCTACAACCTCTGAGCCACCAGCTCTGAGAGCTGGCAAAATCTGGATGCGTTAACCCCTGCCTGCCCACATCCTCCTCTGACTCCCTTTACTGTGCCACTGATCTCCACCATCACCCGGCTCCCTCCTGGAGCCTCCTTCTTCCACGTTGCCCAAGTCCTCACTGCTCTCCCTCCCAGGACCTCCCCTCTCCTCCCTTGCCCCTGCCCTCCCTGCCCACTTCTCTCTGTCCTGCCCACTTCTCTCTGTCCCACCTGCCCTGCCCTGCCCCAGCCCTACTTACCTGCATACCGCAAGGGAGCATCCTTGTCCAACGCAAAGAGCGGTGGGTTCAGCAGGACCGTGTTGTCGTTCTCCATGACGATGCCTTGGTACTCTGCCTCGATCCACGGCTTGTGCTTGTTGGCTGACCCCGCCCCCAGGGAGAGGAGAGGAAGCACCTGTGAGCTGGCCCTCCACAGCCACACAACCCTTGTTGACCTAAACAGCACACTCCAGGCTCACCACCCTCTTCAGCCCCTGCAGAAGCGCCTGCAGGAGGAAGGGCTGAGGGCAAGAAATCAGCCATGAAAGGAGTCAGAGGGCCTGCGGGAGGTCACTGGATAGACAGTTTCCATGGCAACAGCCTGCCCTGGGGGGAGGAAGAGGTCCTGCTATCTCCCCTGGGAAACCATCAAAGGATGGAGACTTTTCTTAGGCATTTCAAGTGCTGGAGTGTAGACGTTGGGCCTCCAGGGAGCAGCAATGGGCCATTAGAGGGCCCTAGGAAAGGGAAGGGATAGATTAAGGGCAGAGTGGAGATTAGGAAAAGAAGACTAGACATTTCCTGAGGTCCTGTTGTTGATCCTCTCCATCACGACCACCACCCCATTTCAGTCCTGTTCCCTTCTTCTCCTGGCTAAGCCCCATCCTAAGGCCATTCTCCCAGAGGAGAGGAAAGAGGAGAGAAGGGAGAAGGGAGATATATAGGACAGAGGGAGGGGGACAGAGAGGGGCAGGGATGGAGCAGAGGAATCAATGCCAAACCACTGGGCCCAGCAGAGCTGGCATCCTCAGGGATTATCGAACTGGCCTAGAAACCCGACAAATCCCCTCCCTGCTTCTCACTCTCACACCCAAAAGAACACACTCATAACCAGCTGACTCCTATGTCCCCCAGAAGGCCACCAAACCCCACACGCCCAGAACCCCCTTCTTAGGGAGTCATGGCTGAGTCCTAATTCTCGCCTATCCCACCCCTGTTCCCTTCAACCACCAGGCAATCCACGACAGGAGTGCAACCCACTCAGCCTCCATGTCTCCTCAACCGCTACCAGACTCAACTCAATCCCGTCTCCTCCCAGGACCAAATGCCCACTCGCCATTGGCTCTGGGGAAGGTTCAGTGGGCTCCATCCCCCTCTACATCACCCCCAACCCCAACTTCCACTGCCTGCTCTATCGAATCCGATCAAACCAAAGCGCCAAGCTCCCAAGCACATCCACAAGGGCCCATCATTGAGACCTGAAGACTTATCGTCAAAGAGAAACTGAGTCACCCAAAGGACACTCATCCCCAGCTTGTCATGGTGAGCGAGAAATCCTGATTTCCATTTTTTCCTCCAGTGACACCCCCAAAGCCTTCTGGTATCTCGTATGCCTGCCCCTTCCTCGCTGAGGACCACCACAACCCCCTTCCCTAGGGGCAGAGGAGAAAGCCACAGATGGTGCCTAGAAGGCAGCACAGGATGTGTCCGGAGGCTAAGAAGCCCACTGAGGTCAGAAACTGAGCTGAAGATGGAGAGACTGCACACAGCTCACCACCACCCCTCGCCCTGCCCCCTCTCCCGGGCCTCCCCGCTTCCTTCCTCTTGGCCCCTGACTCTCTCCTTCTGTCCATCTCCTCTCACTGACTCCTGGACTCCCTGCCTCCTCCCTCCTGAGCTCTTCCCCTCACCCGCTACTCACCTGTTCTTCCGGATTTCTCCCCCTCTCCTTTTGCCTCTACCTTGACCCTGGTCCATCCCCTTCTCATCCCCTCCCACGCTTCACCTCCCTTCTCCTTCTCCCTTCCCCTCTCCCCACTCATTAGCACCCCCCCCACACACACCCCCTGCGGTCTCCACCTAACTAAACCCTTGGCCCTCACCCCCTCCCTCTCTCCTGGCCCCTCTAACGGCCTCACCCCAGCTAAATTTATCAGCCGTCTGCCAGAGAGGGCAGCTCTGGTAACCCTCAGCCCAGCCGTGTATGCAGGCGGAAGGGGATGGATGCAGAGGAACACGCCAACACATACGTGCTCCGAATTGCTGAACTGCGGGAACAGTTCCTCCCCGGGATGAGATGGAGAGGGACCAGATGGATATGGCCACACACCCTCAGCGCCGGCACACCCCGTGAAACGGGGACCCGCCCAGAGAGGTCCATCACCCCCCTCAGGGACAGGTCCTTCTGAGACCCGAGATCGCTCCAGCAGGGAGCAATAGTGGGGGGGTGGGGGGACAAGATACAGACCCCAGGATGGGAATGGGGACCAACCTGGGAGCAAAAGAAACACATGGGTAGAGACGGACCAGAAAGGAGGGACCAGAGAGAGGTTCTGGGGATGCCAGCCAGAAGAGAAGGGGACAGGTCTGGGAAAATGGATGGGAAGGGGGATGGTGCGAAGAACCACCTGTCGTGCCCCAGGGAGCCTTAAAGGGCACCTGCCCGCCTCGACCTCCACATCGCGGGGCCTGAGACCCCCTCCCTCTGTGCCCCACCACCACCACACTCACCTTTGTTACAGGAGCTGGAGGGGAGCAGGGAGGCCAGCAAGAGGGGAAACAGCAGGGGGGTCATGGCGTGGTGTAGGCAAGGCAGGGCCCCGACTGCTCTCCCCCAGAGCCTGGAGCCCTGCTTGTTCCACCTTGGGCAAGGGATGCTGGGGCTCTCCGAAGAGGAGAGGGGAGAGGGCAGACAGCAGGGCAGAGACGGAAAGGAGCCTGCCGCCCACCCTAGTCCATAGGGCAGACCCGGGCAGACCCCAACCTGGGCGGCTGAGCAGGGGGGAACCGGCAGTGGCTGCTTCTCCTTCGTTCTGGAGCCGGGCGTCCTCACTCTCTCTCTCGCTCATTCCCACCCCATCCCCGCTACTGCAGGATGACGTCAGCACGGCCAGGCGAGGATTGATGGGGCCGCTGGCCAATCGGGTGGCTGGGGGGGCCAGGTGCTGCAGGGCGGGAGGGAGCCAATGGGACTGGGGAGCAGGGGCGGGAGGACATATTAGGGCTTTTTCCCCGGACTGCAATTTGGGGGAGCAAGGGAACTGCGGGGGCTAGGGAGGAAGCTGGAAAGCCGTAGAGGAGGTGGGGGGAAAGAGGGACAGGGAGAGGATCGCGCAGCTAGAAGCCGGGGGTGGGAAGAGGAGACGTCAAACGGAGACCTGAGGGAGGCGAGGAGGAACAAGTATCCACGTCACCCCACCACCACCACCACCGACTCTGCATTAACCTCTTCTCACAGCCCCTTCCATCAGCAAGACCCTGCTGGGTGCCTCCTGGGAACCGCCGAGTAAAACCCACAACCTGAGCCCGAGATGCTAGCCAAAAGGTCCCAGCCCCGAGTCTCTGAGGAAGCCAGGGGGTGGTCAGCAAGTCGGTGGGCCGAGCCCTGGGACCCGAGGAAAAGCGAGATGTCTGTGCCCCACCTCCCCCACCCACCCCCACACACCTGTCAGGACGGTTCACCGCCTTTTTTCCTACTGTCTACCATGCCTACCTCCCTCTCCCCAAATTTCTCATCTTAAACCGTGTTGACCCAAACCACCCTAGTTGGTTCAGAAGCCAGAAAAGTTGGTAGGTCTGAGAGGCAGAGAAGAGTGCGGTGTAGTGTGGTGGGGAGGGGGGAGGGGAGGGCTAGAGCACACCACCTCCGCCTCCAAGGGAATACATCTGGGAAGCATGGACTGTGCAAGGGCTAGGGATGAGGGTAGGTGATGGTGCCATCCACGACTCCAGAGGGAGAGGGGAAATCCCTGGGTCCCAAGCCAAAGAGTGTAGAATTCTCCAGAACAGCCAGCCAAACTCCTCCCTCACCTTCTGCTCCAGACTTTGAACTCAGCAAGTCAGACAGCCTCCTCCGCAATTTCTCTGCTTCCCTCCTCACGGTCCTGCAGGACAGGGTCCTGAACTCCAGCGTTGGGGCCCCAGCTCAGCAGAGCTGTGTGACCAAGCTGTGGGGGCCAGCTCGAGGATTTTCTTCACTGGGGCTCCCAGCCAGCTGGCTGTCTGCACTTCTTTCCCCACCTCCTCCTCCCCTTCATACCTTTTGGGATCCCTGACCCAACCCCAGGATCTCAGGTGAGATATTGTTAAAACTCATCCTTGTGTGAGTCCGAAAGGTCCCTCCCCTCCATTCAGTAAGATCGGCTCCCTCCTGGGGGAGTGTACCCCCCAGGGGCTCCAGACAGTTCCCAAGCCTTCCACACATGGGCTGGAAGCCAGAACTGACCTTCGGAAAGGCTCAAGTGTTGCCTGACTGACAGCCCCCAGTCTTGGTCCAGGTTCCTTCCTCAGGAAAAGCCGAGGTCAGGCACAGCCTTGCCAAGTCTCCTGCCCATCTCTGGGGCTGCAGACACCAATCTCATGCTCATGATGGGGGAAGGAGGGAGGAAATCTGGCAGGAACTCTTATTGCAGCAGGGCCCCGGTGCTATAAAAACCCTGGTAGCTCGGACCTTACACAGACTGCCTCAGTGTGTGCAGAGCCTGGCTGGGAGACTCCCAGCCCCACCTGTCAGAGGACACCCCCTGCCTCCTTGCCCACTCTCTTATATTCTCCTGAAATCTTGACTTCTACCTTGGCCTGCCTAGACCATGCCTCCCAACCTCACTGGCTACTACCGCTTCGTCTCGCAGAAGAACTTGGAGGACTACCTGCAAGCTCTGAGTAATGGCCTTGCCCCTCTCAACCCTTTCACTCCCCTCCTCTCCTCCCCCTTCCTGCCTCTGACTCCATTGAGGAGTGGGGGGATGCTAGGGCCTGGACATCATGGACAGGCTGGGGGTAGGGGGTGCTGGCCCCTGACTTGGGCCCCTTTTCTAACCAGGGGCATTACTAGGAGGAAGTAAATCCCCAATCCCAGACCCGGGCAAGGGGATGCTTCCAGCTGCTGATGCGGGTGGGGAAGCCCCTGGCCCACTAAAAGGACCCTCAGACCCTTGCTCAGAGACGGTCCCTACAGATATCAACATGGCTCTGCGGAAGATTGCCCTGCTGCTCAAGCCGGACAAGGAAATTGACCAGCAGGGCAACCACATGACGGTGAAGACCCTCAGCACCTTCCGGAACTACATTCTGGAATTCGAGGTGGGAGTGGAGTTTGAGGAGGACCTGAGGATCGTGGATGGACGCAAGTGCCAGGTGTCTTTCTCAGGCCTGTGGGAAGGGGCTGTGGATGGGCACGGGGGCTCTTAACAACTGGGGGTGAAATAAAATGACCTGTCACAGCAAGAGGAAGCGATGACCACAGCAGCCTGCCCTGGGATAACAGACTGCTGATGTCACCCACCCACACCCCAATTCTCTCCAGCGTCTCCTCTGCCCCCTCTGAGCCCAGCTGAAAGGGCAACAGGAACAGGTTACCGTCAGGCCAATGAGCAAACCTGTGCTCACCCTCTAGCCTGTGACCCTGTGAACACCATGGTCTCTTCTCTCAACCTCTGTAAATCCGCTCCTGTGCAATCCTTTCTGCTTCTTTCGTGTTCCTTTTGACCTCCTCTGCAGAACCTAGTTCCCCTATTAATCCCTTAAACTGGGATTTTCCCCTAGTATCTTTTTTTTTAATTAGAGGATAATTACTTTACAATATTGTGATGGTTTTTACAACACACCAACATGAATCGACATTAGGTACACATAGGTCTCCTCCCTCTTGAGCCCCTCTCCCACCTACTTCACCATCCCACCCCTTTAGATTGTCACAGAGCACTTGCTTTGGGTTCCCTTCATCACACATCAAACTCCCACTGGCTATCTATTTTATATACGGCAATATATATATTTCAATGCTATTTTCTCAAATCATCCTACCATCTCCTTCCCCCACTGTGTCCAAAATGTCTGTGTCTCCTTTGCTGCCTTGCAAATAGGATCGTCAGTACTATCTTTCTTGGTTCTCTATAGATGCATTAATATTCAATATTTGTCTTTCTCTTTCTGACTTACTTTACTCTGTATAACAGGTCCTAGGTTCATCCACCTCATTGAAAATAGCTCAAATGTGTTCTTTTTTATAGCAGAGTAATATTCCATTGTGTATATGTACCACAGCTTTCTCATCCATTCATCTGTTGATGGCCATCTAGGTTGCTTCCGTGTCCTAGCTCTTGCAAATAGTGCTGCAGTCCCCTAGTATCTTGTTCTCGACTTTCTCTCTCTTGTCTGTGCACTATCCATGGGCTAAAGCATATACACCCATGTGTTCAATGAAATCTACAAACTGCTCTAGACACAAACTCTCCAGCAGAGGTGCCACCTGAGCTCCAGGGCCAAATTTCAACTGCCTGCAAAATGTTTCCATCTGCATGCCCCAAGGTCAAACACAAAGTCATTATCTTCCTACACAGACCTCTTCCTGCCTCTATACTTACTGTCTCCATCAATGGCAATAACCAGCAGGAACAAAGCCTGGAGTCACAGTTATTGCCTTTTGTTTCCTTACCTCTGTGCTCCCAACGCATGCATGTATACACACACACACACACATGCATGCACATGTGCACCACATGTAATTAGTCCAGAAGCCTTTATAACTGTTCTGTGCTATCCAATATGGCAGCTACTAGCCATATATAGATATTTGAAATGTAACTGGTCCAAATTTGACATGTGCTATCAGTATGAAATACACACTGGATTTTTAAAACAATACCAAACAAGAGTATAAGACACCTCAGAAATGTTATATTGATCACATGTTGAAATATTATAATATTTTAGGTTGAAAATACATATAATATTACATATAATAAAATTATAATATTTTAGGTGAATAAAATATAATACTAAAATTAATTTCACCTGTTTCCTTTTTGCTTTTCTAATGTGGCTACTAGAAATTTTTTAAATTATATATGTGGCTAGCATTTAGGACTCACTACATTCCTATTGAGCATCAGTTGTTTACATGGCTGTCATCTGTTTCATCCTAGCTTTTCTAACATCACCTTATTTCAGGCCCTTATTTCTCATCTGGTGCCCCAAATTGGTTCCCATTCTTGACTCTCCTCTAATCCACTCTGCCTATAACCATAGTACTTTTAAAATGTAAAAGTGACCATGTCAGTTGCTGACTCAAACCCTTTCAGACAACCTGCTATGTTCCAGGTATGGTCCACACACTCCACGTACCATCCAAGGGCCTTCCCACAAAAACACTAGATTAGAGCCCCCTCACAACTATCTACTCATCTTCCTTACCTCTGTTTCTTTTCTTGCTAGAAAGTTCCCATTATCTCCCATCCAATTAACTCCCTTCCTTGAATACTCCACTCTTCCCTCTCTGCTCCCTTCACCAACAGTCTTGTTGGTATCACAGATATAACACCTACTGACCTCTTCTCTAACCGATCAAGATTCTGAACTCCTTGGAAATTTCCTGGTGGTTAGGACTCCGAGCTTTCACTGCTGAGAACCTGGGTTCCATCCCTTGTTGGAGAACTAAGATCCTACAAGCCATGTGGTATGGCTGAAAAAAAAAAATGCATAGGATTCTAAACTCCTGGTTTGGGTAGGGCCTATCCTATTGGGGTTTCCCAGGTGGCACTAGTGATAAAGAATCCACCTGCCAAAGCAGGAGACACAAGGGGTGGGTTTTCTATCCCTGGGTTGGGAAGATCCCCTGGAGGAGGAAATGGCAACCCACTCCAATAGTCATGCCTGAAAAGTCCCATGGACAGAGGAGCCTGGTGGGCTACAGCCCATGGAGCCACAAAGAGTCGGACCCGATTGGACAACTCAGCACACACATAGCCTATTAGAGGTCCAAATAATGCTGCTTGGAATGCCTAGTTCTGGTCCACTCAGCTCTGATTTGGGGAGTTGACCCTTCATTCTCAGGGACATTGCAGCTGCCCTTGAAACTGAGAAAGAGGAGAAAAGAAATTCCCTGGTTGTCTCCCAACCAATCTCCCTTCTTTCCCAAAGTCTCCTCTGGGTCAGCCAGAAGTATCAGAGGACAAATTCTCCATTCTTCATCACCCAACCCCAAATTTCATCTCCCCCAACCCCGGGATTATCCTGCTCATCCCCGCTCTCACTGTCACACGGTGTGGGGCCCCTTCCAGTGGCCTTTAGGAGTGGGAGGGGAGAGGAGTTTTGCTGAGTCACTCAGAAGGAAAGGGCTGGAGCAAGACAGCATCTGCTGTGATGCAGAGGGTGGGGGCAGCCCAAACAGAGTAAGGCGATGCATTGGGGTGCCCTACAATGCCCCGTAGTCTTCCTTTATTCCTGCTTTCTCCATAGTCCATAATCACCTGGGAAGGGGAACAGCTGGTTTGCGTGCAGAAAGGAGAGATCCCTAACCGGGGCTGGCGACTCTGGCTGGAGGGAGAGATGTTATATCAGGTGAATGGGATGGGGACTGGGAGAGGAGATGCCGGAGGGTGTCTCTGGGAGGGGGCCCTCCAGCTAGGACCCATTCCCTTGCCCAAATCAAGTAAGTCTACTACTCCAGCCTGCCCCCTGCCAAAGAAGGCAGCTTAGGAAGGGAAATGGGAGCCCTGGGAAGAATGGAGAGAGGAAGAACTCCAGTGGCCATGGTGGGCCCTGGCTGCAGGTCAGATGCGTGTCCATAAATCATGACCGGAGATCTGGAGACTTAGCCACTTCAGCTCCCTGACCAGCTCCCTTCCTTCCTCTGGGGTGGAAAGTTGAGGGTTTGGAAAAAGGATACAGTTCCCCATATATCAAACACTCCAGCTGACGTATCCTGAAGGATTCAGTGAAGGTCAAGAGCCTTGAGAAAGGGGGGTGGCTGGTAAGAATCTTCTCTGTCCTTATTATTCCTACTCTGCCCCCAGGAAATGACCGCACGGGATGCAGTGTGCCAGTGTATCTTCAGGAAAGTCAAGTAGCCGGAGAGGAACTGAGGGTCCCCCTCCCCTCCTGGACCACATGGGTCCCCAGATTCCTCTTGCCTGTGTCCCCTTCAAGCCCAGGTGGCCCCAGGTCAGCAGTCCCTGTCCCAGGCCACTTACCCTGCCTCTGCATCCCCCCTCCCCCGCCCCATGTTAATCTGTAACTTGCAGCCCCCAGGCCAAAGTCCTTTCCTTCTCACATTCCACTGCCCAATAGTGACCTCATATCCAGCTCAAGGTCTGGCCTCCTGGATGAGAGAAACACGCAAAGGGAAAGGGCCTTTGAGAACAATGAACCTCTGCTCTCTTTCATTCATTTGGCCTCTTATTTTCCATCTAAGAAAGCACTCAGCTTCATGCACTGGAGCATTAGTGGAAACTCCATCCTGGTGGAACTTTTGAGAAAGAGTGACTGGACTCTCAAGAATCTGAGCTGGAGCTATTGGGGCTCTTATCCCGTTCCTTGTCCTTCTTCTTGAGAAATTCCCCAGGCTTAATAGAACCAGGTCCAAGGCATGGCCCCAGCCACACAAACTTCAACAGACATGTTGACTGACACCTAATAAGCCTTGCCCATCGTATGCTTGCATCCTACATGTTGGGGAAGAGGGATGGGTCAGGGTGAGACCTTTATCTGGTGCCAGGGGAGGCGGAAAGTTTCTAAATAGTGAGCTGGTCTCCATGTCTGCTTTGGGAAGGACAGGCAACAAGAGGGTCAAAAAGGACTGAAAAGGGAAACGGATGAAGGTGTCCACTTAAAAATAGTCACAACCTGAAAGTTCAGAGTTATGTTTTATTTAGTGAGAATTTTTAAGACTTCAGACCCAGAAGACAGCATCTCAAGTGACACTGAGAGAACTGTTGGGGTGTGGGGGTTGTCAGTCAGGTTATGTCAAGTCCTGCAACAAGGGGCAGGTAGTCTGAACATCAAAAGATTATTGTTAATTAAGGAAAACCAGATATCTCAAGTTAAGGAATTTAGCTCTTCTCTATGTATGGGAAGATGCAAGAGCCTGGGCTGACTGAAAGCATTCTTTTCATATGCACCTCAACTATCTGGGGGCAGCATCCTGTGATTTGATTTGATTTGTGATTTGATTTTCACATCCTTAGTTCCTCAACTGATGGACTGTAGGGAATGGCTGCAGCCTGACAGCTGCTGGATTGCAGGCATTGTTCTTCCTGGGTGCCCTCCAGGCTCAGAAACTCACCTTGGGAGTGCCGGACTCGATGTTGGATGTTGGCTGTGACATCCTTGTTTAATGATGTAGCTGGGCTTCCCAGGTGGCACAGTAGTAAAGAATCCACCTGCCAAAGCAGGAGCTGCAGGAGACCCAGGTTCAATCCCTGGGTCAGGAAGATCCCCTGGAGAAAAGAATGGCAACCCACCCCAGTATTCTTGCCTGGACAAGAATGGAACCCCATGGACAGAGGAGCCTGGTGGGCTGCAGTCCGTGGGGTTGCAAAGAGTCGGACACAACTGAGCAGGCATGTACTACGACTCCATTTCTCAGAGGGTTCAAGGCCAAGGACCTGAAAGATGAGGGAAATGACAGTGTGAAGGCAATAGTAGGTGTGAAGGCAACAGACTTCAAAGACCTTTGCCTACAGTCCAGCAAGGCTGGGGACAGAAGGTAAGAAGGACAACTGAAGACAGCATGGCTCCTCCCATAGGGGCCCAGAATCACTGCCCTGGAAAACAGCCCAGAAGAGTAGGGCCTGTCCAGAGGCCAGGCCAGCTCCAGCCTCTGGTCACCTCCTTACCTACAGAGGCTCTTTCAGAATAAAAGTCCCGTGGGGCAAGACCACAGAGAGAGGGCTCAGGCGGGGTGGGAACAGTGCCTGGCCGGGGGAGGGGAGGGGAGGGGATTGCTGGAAAGTCCCTGGCCGGTGCTCACTGGATGCACACGCCTGCCTCCTCTTCCTGCAATGGCTGGGCCCCTGCACATTCGAGATGGTCTCTGGGGCTCCGGCCACAAACTAGGAATACAGCACTCAAGCCCCGCACCAGCCTGGAAAAAAATTAGACAAAACTCAGAGCTGACCTGAGCCGCTTCTTCCCTGCGCAGCCTCTGTGCAGGGCCTCCAGCACGGTGGGGATGGGAGAGCCCTCCGAGAACTGGGGACCCTACCTGTCCCTTCTGGGTGCAGCAAAGCCATGGGAAAATGCTCTGGGTATGTATTCACCAGGTCCCGGCCACTCGGAGCTCACAGCGCATGTCCAGGCCTCTATGCACAGGACTGCCCGCTGTGCTCTGCATGTCGGTCCCTGGCTGGGGTCTCTCCAGAGGGCCTGACCTGGGAACACGTTGGCCTCCCCGGTCATAGCTGGACCCCAGCAGAAGCAGCCTCGTCCCCCAGGACTCCTATGATGCGAGCACCCACACCCTCCCCACCGCGGGCCCGCAGCTTCCTCTGGATCCCTCCCCTCCAGAAGCCAGAATCCAACAAGAGGCCTGCAGACCCCAAAGGAACACGAGCCACCAGAGGGTGGACTGAGCTGCTTCGGGGTCCCTCTAAGTAGAAGAGGACCCACCCAGATTCAAGCTGCTGTTTCCCCTGTTGGCAGCAGGGGGCGCTGCTTGCTGCAGTGGGAGCCAGTTACCCACCAAATTCAGCCCCTCCTCCAACACCCTGTTGGATAGACACTCCATCCCTGCTCCCGCCAGACAGACAGACAGACAGACACACACACACACAATCCAATTCTCAGCCCACATTGGCTCACTATGCCAAGGCCCTACCCCTCATTCAAATCAGGCTGAACCACTCACTCTCAGATGGAGGAGTTAGTCATCAGGGGCGCTGATGGGTGAGTGATGAAAAGGCAAGGGTTGGGTTGTGGGCCAAACAGCTATGGACCAGTGATCCCACCCCAACCTTTCCAGGATCACAAAGTTGTGGATCTCAGGACCAGCTTTAATTTTGTTGACCAGAGTCTTAGCCCCCCAGGGAGATGATCAGGAATCAAGAATGTTTATCTCCCCATGACACAGAGTGACTGCATCCTTCTAACCTAGCCCCATGCCAGGCCACTGAGCCCTCCCCATCCACCAGGCCCAGATAGCACCGAATGGTGACAAGCAACTTTCCAGGCCTGAACCCCAAATGATTCTCTGTGCTGTGCTTAGTCATTCAGTTGTGTCTGACTCTTTGCGACCCCATGGACTATAGCCTGCCAGGATCCTCTGTCCATGGGAATTCTCCTGGCAAGAATACTAGAGTGGGTTGCCTTGCCATCCTCCAAGGGATCTTCCTAACCCAGGGATCAAACCCAGAAAGTGGGTAGCCTATCCCTTCTCCAGGGGATCTTCCTGACCCAGGAATCGAACCAGGGTCTCCTGCATTGCAGGTGGATTCTTTACCAGCTAAGCTACCCTAGGTCAGTCCAGATCCCTCTGCTCAGAAGAAACTGACCAACCTGGACGAGAGGTCAGGAGTGGGCATATGCCCTGAAGTAGATAACCCCATGTTGCCCAAGAAATCAGACTCCACCTTCTGGTTGGGGCTCCACAGCGGCCAGGAATGACAGTCTAAGCTGTGTATCCCCCAAGCTGCCCCCTCACCTTAGCCACCATCTCCATGCAGCTACCCCATGTGCCCAAACTTGCAGGTTGAAAGAGCAGCAGGAAAATCCTCACCTGCAGAACACAAAGGCATCCCAACCAGGAGCTGATCCTGTAACTCAGTGGGACCCCTACTGTGTCAGGCTACCCTTAGAGGCCACTTCAAACCCTGGAGTCCCAAAAGAAAGAGCAGAGTCCTGGCCCCATTCCCTCCCCTCAGATGTTATCCTCTGCATGAAGGAGGCTCCAGCCACCTCTCCATTTGTGCTGGGCCTCCCCAGTCCTTCCCAACCTGCAGATGAGCCACGAATAGTATTCCATCAGTGGGGGCGGGGGGGGGGGGGTGTCTGCGAGGCTCTTCATAGTGGCAGGGAGGCTTTCTGTCTCTTCAGGATGTTGCTCCGAGGCATGTAGGATCTTAGTTCCATGACCAGGGATCGAAACCACAGCTCCTGCATTGGAAGGCAGATTCTCAACAACTGGATCACCAGGGAACTCCCATCTGTATGGCCTGTCATCCACATTCTAGAGGATTGCTGGGAGCCAGCCTTCTCTCTTCCATGTTCTGGGCAAAACAAACCTAAAAGCACGGCTTTCCAAGGTGCTGTCAACTGCCTCACTGTGTGACCTTGGACAAACTATTTCACTGCTGAGCCTTGGTCTCTTCACAGGACCTGTCCGCTAGCCTCCATGCTCTGTAGCATCTACCATCCTGCCTTCCACACCCGCCTCTCCCCTTGGCTTCCTCTCTCCTCCCAGCGGTTTGCAGACAAACCTTGCCCACTGCTGTCTTTGACCCACCTGTGAGGAATCTATTGTCATTCTTAACGTGTGCGGTCCCAGATGGAGAGAGAACCCCAAAAAGGGAAGGGCAGCTAGGTCACAGAGCGCTCCCCCACACTCCTGGGGAGGGCTCCCTGCCTTTGCTGCCACTCCCCTCCCCTCCTTTCTTTGTGAGCAGCACAGATGTGATAAGGGGCAGTGTTTCAAATAAGGGTTTGTTAAAGTCTTGGAGAAAACAAAAGGAGCTAGAACAGAGAGTATGACAGAAGTGGATCATCTAAGGTCCAAGTGCAGCCTTGCCCACAAACTCCTTATTGTCAAAGGAAGGGATGGCGCTGGCTACAGCAGAAACGCCTGCCCATTAGCAAGCCAGGCACATACACGCTATGTTTAAAGAGTCCTTCACTAAAGGACTCTATTTCAGGCTTGAGAGTCAGCACAAAGCCCCCAGGGGGGTAAGAGCTTTGGAACTGAAACCTCCAGCCTCTGAACTGTCTCTTTGGACAATCTGCTGGCGGGGGACTGCAGTCCTAGATTCTCGCTGTGTTTACCCTCCCAAGGTTGGAAAAGGCGTCCCATCTGGGGCTTCTCTTTCCTTAACCATCCCTCTCCTTTTCAACAGCTTCTTGGTCCTTTTTAACCCTTGGCTGTCTTCCCAAAGCCCCACCTCCTCTCATGTTTGGTCCCCTATAGGCCATACCTTGATCTCTGCAGTCCTTGATGGGGTGGATGGAGGAGTGTTTCAGTTGTTAGGGGTAAGGAGGAGGGCGTCAGAGCCCTGAAAGGCACTCTGACTTCAGGTTACTGCATCTAACATACAAATATCTAGCAAAAATGACATCCTGCTAGGTGATCCTCTGCATTTATTGTACTAAAATAAGCTGTCTACTTCTGGACTTCCCTGGTGGTCCAGTGGTTAAGAATATGCCTGCCTCAGTTCTAATGAGATGGATGAAACTGGAACCCATTATACAGAGCGAAGTAAGCCAGAAAGATAAAGACCATTACAGTATACTAACACATATATATGGAATTTAGAAAGATGGTAACGATAACCCTATATGCAAAACAGAAAAAGAGACTCAGATGTATGGAACAGACTTGTGGACTCTGGGAGAAGGCAAGGGTGGGATGTTTCAGGAGAACAGCATTGAAACATGTGTATTATCTAGGGTGAAACGGATAACCAGCTCAGGTTGGGTACATGAGACAAGTGCTCGGGCCTGGTGCACTGGGAAGACCCAGAGGGATCGGGTGGAGAGGGAGGTGGGAGGGGGGACTGGGATGGGGAATACATGTAAATCCATGGCTGATTCATGTCGGTGTATAACAAAAACTACTGTAATGATGTAAAGTAATTAGCCTCCAACTAATAAAAATTAAAAAAAAAAAAAAAAAAAAAAAAAAAAAAGAATATGCCTGCCAATGCAGAGGACACAGGTTCGATCCCTGGGCGGGGAGTATTCCACTTGCCACAGGGCAACAAAGCCCATGCTCCCCAACTACTAGAACCCACACATTGTAGAGCCCGTGCTCTGCAACAAAAGAAGCCACCGCAAGGAGAAGCCCAAGCATTGCAAAGAAGAGTAGGCCTCTGGCACCATAACTAGAGAAAGCCCCCATGCAGCGATGAACATGAGTCTGTGCTGGTGGGAAGCTGATTGATAAATTCTGCAGAGGACAGAGCAGCAGGGACCCGAAGACCAGCAGTAATGCGGGCGGGGCAGGGGGTGGTATCCACACTGACAAGTCTGGGAAGAGCCATACCTGCACCTGGACTCTTGGGATACCTCGCAGAGTAGGGCATCTCTGGGATCCTCCCCAGCCTTCAAGGGCCAGCAAGTGATCCTAGAGCCAGATCCTTCTTTGCTGAAAAGAGGGAGGGTGAGATGGAGAAACATGGGTGGAAGAAGACTCAAAGCAGATGCCAGAAGGTTTAGCCAAATCTGATGATGGGAAACAGGAGGCCACTAGGGAAGGTGTCTTAATGGCTCTGTTTCCCTGTGTCCTCCCCAGAGGTCAGAGACTACAGGCATCCCCCTGGCCAGCCACACTGTGACTTCTGAACACTCACCAGGCCAGATCCATCACGATGCCAGAGCCCTACCACCAAATGAAGACCAGAGTGAATATTAGCCAGGCCACCAGGTGAGAACCTGCTGAGCCATCTCAAGGACACCATCCATCCACAAAGGCTGCTCTCTCTAACAAAGGGCGAGGTACCCAGCTGTGGAAGGGAATAAGTGGAAGCTGTGACAGATTTTATTTTCTTGGGCTCCAAAATCACCATGGACCGTCACTGCAGCCATGAAATTAAAGATCCTTTCTCCTTGGAAGAAAAGCTATGACAAACCTAAACAGCATATTAAAAAGCTGAGACATCACTTTGCTGACAAAGGTCCATCTAGTCAAAGCTATGGTTTTTCCAGTAGTCGTGTATGGGTGTGAGAGTTGGACCATAAAGAAAGCTGAGCACTGAAGAATGGATGCTTTTGAACTGGAATGTTGGAGAAGACTCTTGAGAGTCCCTTGGACTGAAAGAAGATCAAAGCAGTGAGTCCTAAAGGAAATCAGTCCTGAATATTCATTGGAAGGACTGATGCTGAAGCTGAAGCTCTGGTTCTTTGGCCACCTGATGCAAAGAGCCAACTCACTGGAAAAGATGCTGATACTGGGAAAGGTTGAAGGCAGAAGGAGAAGCAGGCGGCAGAGGATGAGATGGTTAGATAGCATCACTGATGCAACAGACATGAATTTGAGCAAACTCCGAGAGACAGCGGAGGACAGAGAGCAGCAGTTAGAGGAACCTGGTGTGCTGCAGTCAATGAGGTCACAAAAAGTTAGACACAACAACAACACAGCATCGAGGGGTGGGGTCACATGACAAAGGCCGGAACTCTCACTTCGGAGCAGTGAAGGGGGTGGGGTTACTGGAGGTGAGCCTCGCTCCCTCCCACTCTGGGTCAGAACAGGAAGGATGCTCAGGCACCTTCTCCATGACCACCTGCCCCCACTGCCAACCCCAGCTCCTGGACACCCCTGTCTACCATGGGCTCCCTTCCTCCCTGGGCACCTGCCTTGAAAACTCCAACACCTACCTGGTGCCTGCTCTCCCTCCCTGCCCCACAGCAGGAGCTCATCCACAGATATAGATGGGTACCTCTGTGGGCCTGTAATGAAGAAGGTGCCCTGATAAAGAAAGAGCCTGGTCTTCATCTTGAGGATCAGAGAGAAAAGTCATTGAAAAGTTTTAAACTGGGGAGGAGTGTGATCAATGGATACTGTAGACAGACAGCTGGCAGAGTAGGGAAGATGGACAAAAGGGTCAAGGCTAGTGGCAGACCTGCCTTTCATATTGTTTCATGAGTGTGTGTGTGTGTGTGTGTGTGTTTGTGTGTGCGTGTGCTAAGTCACTTCAGTCGTGTCCAAGTCTTTGCAACCCTATAGACTATAGCCCACCAGGCTCCTCTGTCCATGGGAATCTCCAGGCAAGAATCCTGGAGTAGTTTGCCATGACCTCCTCCAGGGGATCTTCCCGACCCAGGGATCAAACCTGCATCTCTTTAAGTCTTCTGCATTAGCAGGTTGGTTCTTTACCACTAGTGCCACTTGGGAAGCCCTCAGATTGACTCAATCCCACCCAAATACCCTTAGGCTATGGAAGTTAGCTTGAAACCAGAGATGACTCAGGGGTATGGGAGCAAGGACAGACCCAACCCCAACAGAGTCACTCATCTTTAAAAATTTGTTTTTTAATTAAAGGATAATTTCTTTACAATATTGGTTTCATTTCTGCTAATCAACATGAATTAGCCAGAGGCATACATATGTCTTTCTGCTTTATTGACTATGCCAAAGCCTTTGACCATGTGGATCACAATTAACTATGGAAAATTCTGAAAGAGATGGGAATATCAGACCACCTGACCTGCCTCTTGAGAAATCTGTATGCAGGTCAGGAAGCAACAGTTAGAACTGGACATGGAACAACAGACTGGTTCCAAATAGTGAAAAGAATACATCAAGGCTGATATTGTCACCTTGCTTATTTAACTTACATGCAGAGTATATCATGAGAAACACTGGGCTGGATGAAGCACAAGCTGGAATCAAGATTGCCGGGAGAAATATCAAGAACCTCACATATGCAGATGACACCACCCTTATGGCAGAAAGGGAAGAAGAACTAAAGAGCCTTTTGATGAAAGTGAAAGAGGAAAGTGAAAAAGTTGGCTTAAAGCTCAACATACAGAAAACTAAGATCATGGCATCCGGTCCCATTACTTCATGGCAAATAGATGGGGAAACAGTGGAAACAGTGGCTGACTTTATTTTTTTGAGCTCCAAAATCACTGCAGATGGTGATTGCAGCCATGAAATTAAAAGATGCTTGCTCCTCCTTGGAAGAAAAGTTATGACCAACCTAGACAGCATATTAAAAAGCAGAGACATTACTTTGCCAACAAAGGTCCACCTAGTCGAGGTTGTGGTTTTTCCAGTAGTCATGTATGGATGCAAGAGTTGGACTGTAAAGAAAGCTGAGGGCCAAAGAATTGATACTTTTGAACTGTGGTATTGGAGAAGACTCTTGAGAGTCCCTTGGACTGCAAGGAGATCCAACCAGTTCATCCTAAAGGAGATCAGCCCTGAGTGTTCATTGGAAGGACTGATGTTGAAGCTGAAACTCCAATACTTTGGCCACTTGAAAAGACCCTGATGCTGGGAAAGATTGAGGGCAGGAAGAGAAGGGGACAACAGAGGATGAGATGGTTGGATGGTGTCACCGACTAAATGGACACGAGTTTGAGTAAACTCCGGGAGTTGGTGATAGACAGGGAGATCTTGTGTGCTGCAGTCCATGGGGTCGCAAAGAGTCGGACACAGCTGAGCAACTGAACTGAACTGTACATATGTCCCCTCCCTTTTGGACCTACCTCCCACCTTCCACCTCCCTCCCTATCCCATCCCTCTGGATTATTACAGAGCCCTGGTTTAAGTTCCCCGAGTCATATAGCAAATTTCCATTGGCTATCTATGTTATACACAGTAGACTATATGCTTCCACGCTGCTCTCTCCACTCGTCTCACCCTCTCCTTCTTCCCCCCAATCCTTGTCCGTGAGTCGGTTCACCATGTCCAGCAGAGTCCCTCTTACCTCTAAATCCCTGGTCTGCCCACATCTATACTGATCATTAGGGGCAGAAGCCCAGGATCCCTGACTCAGGCCTCCTTAGCCCCATCTGCTCTCCACCTCCTGTACCTCTCCTCACCTGACTCTGGGCATGGAACCTGTCCTGATCCAGGGCGAGCTGTCTAAAGACAGGAAACTGCCCCACCCTTTCAGCCCAGGGTCTTCTGAGGTTGTTTGGAGTCCAAGAGACAGCAAACTCCTCTTTAAATTCTAAGGTCTAATGAAGGCTGCAGAAAAACCTCCCTGATCTGGAAAACCCAGCACCCCACCTCCACCCGCCACCCGGCCATCCCTGCCCGTATGGCCCCTTCCCGATGCAGGACAGCAGGTGGCAGCACCAACGGGAATTGCAAAAATAAAATCCAAGGACTTCCCTAGTGGTCCAGTGGTTAAGAATCCACCAGCCAATGCAGGAGACACAGGTTTGATCCCTGATCCAGGAAGATCCCACATGCCTCAGAGCAATTAGGCCCAAATGCTTCAACTACTGAGCCTGTGCCCTAGAGCCCGTGCTCTGCAACAAGAGAAGCTACTGCAATGAGAAGCCCATGCACTATTACAAAGAACCAGCACAGCCAAAAATAAATAAACTTATTTATTTACTTAAAGAAATAAAAGCAAAAATAAAAATCCAAACTGAAAATGAGTCTCTGTACTTAGTGCCCTGGTGGCCATGTTCTCCCCCTGCTCTGTCTCCATTCTCCACCACAGCTTTAAAGACTGCCCCCCTCCCTGCCTCAACCCTCTGCCTTCCTCAATTAATGAGAAACACAACTCAGTAGACCCAGAAGTTGGCTCAGAAGGTATAAGTGAGAACTGGAGATAAGGGCAGAGTAAAGACAGCATAATACAGATTTGCTTTGAGATATAAACTCCCAGGCGCTTCCCCGATGGTCTCATCAATAAAGAATCTGCCTGCAATGTGGGAGTCCCAGGTTCTATACCTGGGTCTGGAAGAACTCCTGGAGGAGGGCATGGCAATCCACTCCAGTATTCTTGCCTGGAGAAACCTAGAAGAGCCTGGCAGACTACAATCCATGGGGTCACAAAGAGTAGGACACAACTGAAGCAACTGAACACAGTTGCTTCCCAGGATTGAAAGCTGGGAAGCTCCCAGGATTGAAAGGATCTGTGTGGCATTAACCCCATGGCTTCAAGATGCCCCCAGAGCCAAGGTCTATCATTGTCTTCAGGATCCACAGCCTCATTCTTCTAATCTCATCTGGCTTAGAAAGGGCTGTCTGGTCACAATGATCATTTTTGTTGTCTAGTCGTTCTGTCGTGTCAGAATCTTTGGACCCCATAGACTACAACACGCCAGGCTTCCCTGTCTATCACCAACTCCTGGAGTTTGCTCAAACTCATGTCCATCAAGTCAGTGATGCCATCCAACCATCTCATCTTCTGTCGCTCCCTTCTTCTACTGCCCTCAATCTTTCCCAGCATCAGGGTCTTTTCCAGTGAGTCAGCTCTTTGCATCAGGAAGCCAAAGTATTGGAACTTCAGCTTCAGCATCAGTCCTTCCATAACTACCAAGTCCTTTTGTAATTATCAAAGTCATTTAGTAACATTACAAGAATTTCACTTAACAAAGTAACATTTTTTTAAACCATCCATAGCCCTATTCTCTAATATACTGTTCCTGTATAGGGTATTTATTTTAGACTGTTCCTGTGTTTTCCATTTTTGTGGACATAGCGTACTTGGAATTTCATAATTTGTTTCCTTTATTTTCTTTATTCAGTTCTCCTGTTGAGGGTGAGGTCCTCCACAGAGCAAATGTGCTTCTACTCTTCAGGGGCTCACATTTGACTAAGGGAAGGGGGACAGAATAGATGACTGAAAGACAAGAAGTTGCCAGTCTGCCTGGGACTGAATCTATTTTAGGATTGAAAGCCCTGTGTCCCAGACAAACCACGATGATTTCTAATAGGTCACCCTACTAGAAGCAAGTCCTCCCAAATTAAATGGAGTTAGAGTTCAGAATTTCATTTCAATCCATAGATTGGCCTCTTAGCTCTACCTCTTTGCCTTCTGTTTTTTTAATCTTGTTTTTAAATTTACTTTTAGTGCTTGCTCTAGGCAACTTGTCTCAAACTCTATACTCTTGAAAAGTATTGAGATCATTTAGTCTTTCTTCTGCATTATTCATTCTGCTATTCAGGGCCTCTAGCTCAGCTTTTGTCTTGGCAAATGAATATTCTAACTTTTCTTGACTCCTCCTTATAATTTCTAGTTTCTTTTTGCAGAATTAGCATTCCTTGTCGATAGCCTTTCTCAATTTCTTCAGAGACTGGCACAACACTA
Source organism: Odocoileus virginianus (assembly GCF_023699985.2). Classification (NCBI taxonomy): domain Eukaryota; kingdom Metazoa; phylum Chordata; class Mammalia; order Artiodactyla; family Cervidae; genus Odocoileus; species Odocoileus virginianus. Next base: position 423,943 of record NC_069696.1, read on the forward strand.
TAAATCAACTCTGCTCACATGTCAACTTGCTTCAGTCGTGTCCGACTCTTGCGACCCAGTGGACTGTAGCCTGCCAGGCTCCTCTGTTCATGGAATTCTCCGGGCAAGAATACTGGAGTGAGTTGCCATTTCCTCCTCCAGGGAATCCTCCCAACCCAGGGATCGAACCCAGGCCTCCTGAATTGCAGGCCGATTCTTTACCCTCTGGTCTGTCCTCCAGCTCAGCTCATTCACCTTGATTCCTGCCCATAACCCTACAGACTGGAGCATCTCTCCTACAGCAGCTCTGCTCATGACAAAGTCTTGAAGTTTTCTTTTATCTGAAAATGCTTTCATTTCATCTTCAATCTTGAAGAACATTTTCACTAGCAAAGTAACTTGGAGCTGAGGATTTTTTTTTCTTTTGGTGTTCTGAAGATGCAGCGACACTGCTTGCTTCTATATGGTTTTTGATGAGAAAGCAGTGACATTGAGAATGTTGTTCTCTGTTTGCGGCATGTCCTTTATCTCTGTCCAGCCTCTTTCAAGTTTCCCGTCTTATCTTTGGTTTTTAGCAGTTTGACTCTGATGTGCCTTTTTGTTTATTTTCAATTCCGATTGAAGTTTATGAAGTTTCTTGAACCTGAAGATATATGCCTTTCACAAAAGCTGGAAAGTTCCAGCCATTATTCCTTTGAATATTTTTGCTGCCTCACTCTCTCTCCCTCCTCTCCTTCTGGGACTCCAAGAATACATATCTTAGAGAGTTTTTTTTTTTTTTAATATCATCCCCCTGAGTTTCTGCTCATTTTGAAAGTTTTTTCCCCTGTCTGTCCTTCAGATCGGTTAATTTCTATTTATCTGTCTTCAAGGTCACTGACTTTTCTACCATCTCCATCCTTCTATTAAGCCAGTGATTTTTTTTTTTTTATTAGTTGGAGGCTAATTACTTTACATCATTACAGTAGTTTTTGTTATACATTGAAATGAATTAGCCATGGATTTACATGTATTCCCCATCCCAGTCCCCTCCTCCCACCTCCCTCTCCACCCGATCCCTCTGGGTCTTCCCAGTGCACCAGGCCCGAGCACTTGTCTCATGTACCCAACCTGAGCTGGTTATCTGTTTCACCCTAGATAATATACATGTTTCAATGCTGTTCTTTTGAAACATCCCACCCTCGCCTTCTCCCCGAGTCCACAAGTCTGTTCTATACATCTGAGTCTCTTTTTCTGTTTTGCATATAGGGTTATCGTTATCATCTTTCTAAAGTCCATATATATGTGTTAGTATACTGTAATGGTCTTTATCTTTCTGGCTTACTTCGCTCTGTATAATGGGCTCCAGTTTCATCCATCTCATTAGAACTGATTCAAATGAATTCTTTTTAATGGCTGAGTAATATTCCGTGGTGTATATGTACCACAGCTTCCTCATCCATTCATCTGCTGATGGGCATCTGGGTTGCTTCCATGTCCTGGCTATTATAAACAGTGCTGCGATGAACAATGGGGTGCACGTGTCTCTTTCAGATCTGGTTTCCTTGGTGTGTATGCCCAGAAGTGGGATTGCTGGGTCATATAAGCCAGTGATTTTTTAAAATTTCATATCCTGCCTCTTTTTGGTTCTATATTTTAAGTTTCTGTTTTTCTGCTTGTGTTCCTGTCTTTTTTCTTTCAAAGGAGCCTAGCTTGCTACCCGACGGACTGTAGCTTTGCATCTCTGTGTGCTGAAGTCCTTGGGCTCTGACTCCACCATCTGGGTCATCTCAGGGGCTGGTCTGTTGTCTTTCTCTAGAGTGTGGTTTGTGTTTTCCTGTGTCTTCTTATTTGGAGTAATTGTGGATTATATCCTGGACATTATAAAGTCTGTGGCTTCTGTGATGTTCCTCCAAAAACTATTGATTTTTTTTTTTTCAAGTAGGCAGTTAACTTCGTTCTCTCAACCTGTAGACTGTCTTGAGATGAGCAATAGCCCAAATTTAAGTCATCTTTTAGTCCTAGCTGGGTTGCCTGGAGCCTGCCCCCAAACAGCCATTGTTGAGAGGAATGATGTAGAAATATCTGAGACACTCGAGTAGCTTACAGCCTGATTATGAGCCAAGCACCACACAGCGAGAGAATGATGCACTTGAACTTGGAGCTCAGGAAGGTGGGTCAGGCTCAATGCTATGGCCCCCACCTCTTATCCTCACATGGCCTGTGCCCACATGCAGATCGATGTGAGCAAAAGCACCCCGTGGTGCAGAAATTAAGAAAAGCATGCTTGCTTTCCCTAAGACCTGCTCCCTTTCCCAGGGCTCCCCTACTTCCCCACTCCCAGCCCTGAGGACCCCCATGCCTAAATCTCTGCCATAATTGATGGGGCAGCTACTTCTGCTTCTCCTGCCCAGGTTATAAACTGCAGAGCAACAGCTGCTTCTATCTCCCTGCCAGCTGGAGAGGAGGTCCCAGAGAGGGGAAGTGATCCTGGAAGCAGGACTGGGGAACTGCTGACCCCCAGGAGCCCCACACGGGCCTGCCTCACTAGTCCCCCTAGTCCCACATGGGCCTGCTGTCACCAGCTGAGGCTCCTTCTCGGTCCCCAGTCCCTATGGCTTTCTCCCCTGACCCCAACACACACTACAGCTGCACCACCCAGGTTGGCCCTGGTCAGGTTCTCCTGTGCAAAGGGTCAGATTCACCAAAATGGGGACTAGATCCAGGCCCTGGGCCTCTCCAGACTCCAGCTGCAGGAGGGGTCTCTCCACTTCACCCTCTTGGTCCCCTGCCCTCTTTCCCACCCAGTCTCCAGACAGCACTTTACCCCCTGTCCATTTAGAGTGACCAGCTGTCCTGGTTCACCCAGAATCTCCCCAGTTTTAAAACTGAAAGCCCTACATCCCAAGAAGGCTTTTAGTCCCATGCAAATTGGCGTCCTGCCTGCCTTGGGGTTTTCTTTCAAGGGCCTCCTCCTCCTCTCCTCCAGAACGTCTCCAGGAACGATGGGCTAATCAAGGTACTCCACTAAATCCTGCTCTTAGGAAGGGAGCACAAGCTTAGGACCAGAGTACAACCCAGCTCACACAGACTGTCCAAGGGAACATGCTCCAAAGGAAGACTAGAGGAGGATCCCCAGCCCCCATGGGAGCCTCAGCTGGTGTCTTCCCACCAGATGGGTCATGGACCGGTACTGTTGTTCATGCCTGTGGATGGTTCTCTGGCTTCCCAGGTGCTCCTTGTAACCCTAAGAGATATATATCAATAAAAGGGCAGGTTTCAGGACTTCCCTGGTGCTCCAGTGGTTAAGACACTGAGCTTCCAACCCAGGGAGGCCGGGATTCGACCTTGGTTGGGGAACTAAGATCTTGCATGCTGCAGGGCCAAAAAATAGAATAAAAATAAACCATCTCCAATATTTACCCCTGAGTCAGACAGCAAGTAGTATCTACTCTAGAGACTTTTTTAAGGTCATGCTGACAATCACTATATTTCCAAGAACTTTCCACTGCACCTGTTCCTTGAGCCTTCCCCAGACACAGTCCCACAGCCTCGCTCAGGCCAAGCCCTCACACTCCCCTTGGAGGGAATGGACTGTTCTCCCACCTGAAGATGGAAAACACAATGTGTCCGATATCCATTTAACTTTCTCTTTTCCTTTGAACATGTTAAGCTGCCCTTTTTTCCCCTCTAAATACTCTGTAATGAAATCCTGGTACTTGTTTTTAGAAAGCAAGCCCACAAATGCTCATGAAATAAATCTCAGGAAGATGAGAGTATAATCCTTCTTATCCTGGAGCTGCAGAAAATCAGACATGATTCTTCTTCACAGAGTTGATCCTGATAAAAGGATGAATTGAGAACATTCAGTGAAGATAAATAATCCTGTTCTCTGTTATACTTCTGTCATCTTTGGGAGTGTAACTTGTATGGAGGAATCTTTTTAAAATATTCAGACTTCAGGGATGATTGCTATAGGAGCAGTGCAATGGCATCTATAAACTTTAAAAGGCGGCACCTCAGGAATTCTCTGGAAATCCAATGGTTAAGATGCCAAGCTTCCACTGCCTGGGGCAGGTTCAATCCTTGATTGGGGGACTAAGATCCTGTCTGCTGTGTAGCACAGCCCCAAAACAAAGAAACAAAAGGCTGCAACTCTGGTCAGCCATTGATAACTTATTCCTCTGAAAACGATATTTAACTAACTTCTTCAGGAACTTTCCTGACGGTTCAGAGGTTAAGACTTCAGCTTCCAATGCAGGGGGTGCGCGTTCAACCCGTGGTCCAGAAGCTAAGGTCCCAGGTACTTTGCAGCCAAAAAACCAAAACGTAAAACAGAAAAGTGAAAGTGGAAGTCACTCAGTCGTGTCCGATTCTTTGTGATCCCATGGACTATACAGTCCATGGAATTCTCCAGGCCAGAACCCCAGAGTGGGTAGCCTTCCCCTTCTCCAGGGGATCGTCACAACTCAAGGATCGAACCCAGGTTTCCCACATTGCAGGCAGATTCTTTACCATTTGAGTCATAAACAGAAGCAATATTGTAACAAATTCAATAGTCTTTAAAAATGGTCCATAAAATAATAGTAAATTAACTAATTAACCTTTTCCATTTCCAGAAAGCATAAGTACTTGTGAGACTGTGGTTTATTTGTTAGACCAGACAGATACCTTTGGGATTCTCTTCTCCTTTCTAGCATAAAGGTAAAATTCCATTACTCCGTTTGACCTTTTTTTTCCCCAAAGTTTTTAAGAGCTTCGGAGCCTGCAGGTACTTGAATTAACAGGAGGAATCCCTGCGCTGTGACCCACCAGGAGAGACAGGAATCACCTTTATGGCACGCGATGGGAGTTCAGACAGGGCAGCCCTTTGTCCACAGACACGCCCTCATCCCCCTCCACCTGCCTACAGAAACTTTGGCCTGAAACTGATCCTGTCTTGCGTCAGCCCGAGCCTGCTGGACAAGCAGCATCCGGGCCTGTGAACCGGATTCAAGGACTGCCTCAGGGCGGCCCTCAGGCCTGTTTGGTGAGGCGGGAGGTAGGGTGGTCACAAAGTTCACTGTCTACAAGAGGCTGGCTGGTTACAGAATGAGCAGGAGGTCAGGGAGGGAGAAGTCTTGCTGATTAAAGGCGAAAGGCTAACTCAGAAGGAGCCATCCTACCGAGTGTGAAACACGCACACGGTAAAAATTAAACAGTGCGAAAAAGACAAGAGTGAGTGCCCCCTCCCACCCCTGATGGCCTCTGGGGCCAGGGCGGTTGTGGAGTTGTTTTTCCTCTGCTTTGGGGTAGGTGAGCTATTCTTGAATCAGACAGCAGGTGGCGCTCAATCCAGAGAATTAGAGAAAAGGGAACTGCGGAGAATTACTCAACTCATTTCCAGTAACTTCTGCCTCCTCCCCCACAGGGCCTTCTCCAGCCCCACTTCCTGTTCCCTGGCCCGGGCCAAGTCCTCTCAGGACTCAGATGTCAGGTTCCAGATGCCTGGTCTCAGAGTTGTGGGAACAGTTTCTGGGGAAGCCTCACTCCACCCGCTGCCCAGGCAACATGTGAGTGTGCCTGGAGGGGCTGGGGAGGCTGAGGAGACTGGGGAGGCTGGAGAGGCTGAGGAGGCTGAGGAGATTGGAGGCCGGAGAGGCTGAGAGAAGTCTGGGGACATGGGAAAGGCACCCTGGGGCAGATGTGCACACTTACACACACACACACACACACACACACACGCACACACACACACACACAGCCTCCAGCCTTCCCTGGGGTGTGCTGGCTCAAGCTCCAGCCAGGACACTATCGTATGTAAATGCCTCTCACTTGTAACCTCCAGGCTCTTCAGACACCAGGGTGGGCCTGGGGTTGGCTGAAGCAGACAGAAAACAGCCCCTGCTTGGATGGGCCTCTCCAGGGAGGTGGGCAGCAGTGGAAAACCCACAGTCCAAGCACAGGCTGACCAGGAGGCTGAAGGAATTGGGGCAGGAGGGGCCATAAGGGTGTGGACAGAGGTGCCCAGACCTCTCAGCTCTTAGCGCTGCCTGCCCCCCCTCATGTCTCCGCAGGCCCCAGGCCACAGCCATGCAGCCCCATCTGCGCTGGCCTACTCCCAAGTGGTGGTTCCTCCTCTGGGGAGTCCTCCAGGCTTGCCCCACGCAGGGCTCCGTGGTGCTCCTGGCCCAATGGCTGCCCCAGAAGCTGACATCCCCTGGGTACCCGGAGCCGTACGTCAAAGGCCAGGAGAGCTCCATGGACATCGAGGCTCCAGAGGGCTATGCTGTGAGGCTCCTGTTCCAGGACTTTGACCTGGAGCCGTCCCCGGACTGTGAGCAGGACTCCGTCACAGTGAGCTGGGTGGGGTTCTGGAGGGACTCCGAATGGGGAGGGCCCTTGCTGGAGCCCCAGGGCAGAGGGAGGGGGCCAGGCCCCGAAACTCGAGGCTTACCCAGGCCAGGTCTTCCAGCTGAGGCCCCATGCTTACCTGTGCCCCCTGCCATCTGGGCCCCACCAACGAGAGAGAAGGCCACAGGTCAGGAAGCCTCACCAAGGGACACACAAACACTGCAAATCCCTAGAGTCGGAAGCAAGAACTCACACATCAGTCATTAAAAATGCAGCATCAAGCATGTTGTATGCCTGCACTGTTGGGCTCAGGAGCTGGATGTTCAGTTCAGTTCAATCGCTTAGTCGCGTCAGACTCTGCGATCCCATGGACTGCGGCACACCAGACTTCCCTGTCCATCACCAACTGCCGCAGCTTGCTGAAACTCACATCCATTGAGTCAGTGATCCCATCCAACCATCTCATCCTCTGTTGTCCCCTTCTCCTGCCTTCAATCTTTCCCAGTATCAGCATCTTATCCAATGAGTCAGTTCTTCGCATCAGATGGCCAAAGTATTGGAGCTTCATCATCAGTCCTTCCAATGAATACTCAGGATTGATTTCATTTAGGATTGACTGGTTTGATCTCCTTTCAGTCCAAGGGACTCTCAAGAGTCTTCTCCAACATCACAGTTCAAAAGCATCAATTCTTCGGTGCTCAGCCTTTCTTTACAGTCCAACTCTCACATCCATACATGACTACTGGAAAAAATCATAGCTTTGACTAGACAGATCCTTGTTGGCAAGGTAATGTCTCAGCTTTTTAATATGCTGTCTAGGTTTGTCATTGTTTTTCTTCCAAGGAGCAAGTGTCTTTTAATTTCATGGCTTCAGTCACCATCTGCAGTGATTTTGGAGCCAAAGAACATAAAATCTGCCACTGTTTCCTTTGTTTCCCCATCTATTTGCCATGAAGTGGTGGGACTGGATGCCATGATCTTAGTTTTTTGAATGTTGAGTTTTAAGCCAAATTTATCACTCTCCTCTTTCACTTTCATCAAGAGGTTCTTTAGTTCCTCTTCACTTTCTGCCATAAGGGTGGTGTCATCTGCATATGTGAGGTTATTGATATTTCTCCTGGCAATCTTGACTCCAGCTTGTGCTTCATCCAGCCCGGCATTTCACATGATGTAGAAGTTAAATAAGCAGGGTGACAATATACAGCTTTGACTTACTCCTTTCCCTGTTTGGAACCAGTCCATTGTTCCATATCCAGAACTGTTGCTTCTTGACCTGCATATAGGTTTCTCGGAAGGCAGGTAGGGTGGTCTGGTACTCCCATTGCTTTAAGAATGTTCCACAGTTTGTTGTGATCCACAGAGTCAAAGACTTTGGTGTAGTCAATAAAGCAGAAGTAAATGGTTTTCTGGAATTCTCGTACTTTTTCTATGATCCAACAGATGTTGGCAATTTGATCTCTGGTTTCTCTGCCTTTTCTAACTCCACCTTGAACATCTGGGAAGTTCTCAGTTCACATACTGTTGAAGCCTAGCTTGGAGAATTTTGAGCGCTACTTTGCTAATGTGTGAAATGAATGCAAGTGTGCAGTAGTTTGAACATTCTTTGGCATTGCCTTTCTTTAGGACTGGAATGAAAACTGACCTTTTCCAGTCCTGTGGCCACTGCTGAGTTTTCCAAATTTGCTGGCATATTGAGTGCAGCACTTTCACAGCATCATCTTTTAAGATTTGAAAGAGCTCAACTGGAATTCCATCACCTCCTCTAGCTTTGTTTGTAGTGATGCTTCCTAAGGCCCACTTGACTTCACATTCCAGGATGTCTGGCTCTAGGTGAGTGATCACACCATCATGGTTATCTGGGTCATGAAGATCTTTTTTGTATAGTTCTTCTGTGCATTCTTTCCACCTCATCTTAATATCTTCTGCTTCTGTTAGGTCCATACCGTTTCTGTCCTTGATTGTACCCATCTTTGCATGAAATATTCCCTTGGTATCTCTGATTTTCTTGAAGAGATCTCTAGTGTTTCCCATTCTATTGTTTTTTTCTATTTCTTTGCATTCTTCATTTAGGAAGGCTTTCTTATCTCTCCTTGCTATTCTTTGAAACTCTGCTCTCAGATGGGTATATCTTTCCTTTTCTCCTTTGCCTTTCACTTCTCTTCTTTTCTCAGCTATTTGTAAGGCCTCCTCAGACAACCATTTTGCCTTTTTGCATTTCTTTTTCTTGGGAATGATTTTGATCACAGCCTCTGGTACAATGTTATGAACTTCCATCTATAACATTGTATAATCCATTTATTATAAGTTTCCATTTCAATTCCTGAAATAAGGTGGGCTGTATAATGTAACTATGGTGGGCTAAAGAAATCAGCTAGGTATCTGGTCATGGATTGAAGAAACTTGGGAACCAGGAATAGAACAGGAACTGACTTAAGGAAGTTTCAAGGAGGTAGTACAGCTTCCAAACCCCAGTAATGTGCAGAACCTTCAAGACGGGGCTGGGGTCCACACTGACATGACCCTGTGACCACGAGTGGTCAGGATCACCCCATACCTGCCTACCCCCTCCACTTGCAGATCACAGCCAGTGGGATGGATCTCGGCCAGTTCTGTGGGCAGCAGGGCTCCCTGCTGGGCAGGCCCCCTGGTCAGAGGGAGTTTGTGTCCTCAGGGAACAGTTTGCGGCTGACCTTCAGTGCCCCAGCCTCTGAAGACAAGACCCCAGGCCTCCACAAGGGCTTCCTGGCCCTCTACCAAGCCGTAGGTGAGGGTGCCCCCAGGGTGCAGGGAGGGAAGTCCCTGCCCACAGCCCTGGCCCTGGTATCTTTTTTTTTTTTGGCTGTGCTGGTTCTTCATTGATGCATGCCAGCTTTCTCTAGTTGCAGTGAGGGGGGCTACTCTCTAGTTGCGGTGCTCGGGCTTCTTGCTTAAGTGGCTTCTCTTATAGTGGAACATGGGCTCAATAATTGTGGTGCACAGGCTTAGTTGCTCCGTGATATGTGGGATCTTCCTCGACCAAACTCATATCGCTTGCATTGTAAGGCAGAGTCTTAACCACTGAACACTAGGGAAGCCCTCCCTCGTATCTTGAAGTGACCAGTGGAAGCTGAGACTGGGAGTTTGGGATACTGGGGCTTAGCCCCTTGATGCCCAGCCTGCCCTCTGGTGAGCAGCCTGGTACCTGAGCACCAGCTCAGCTCCATTGTTTCCCTGCAGATTGACAGCCCCAGTGCTGGCAGATCATCTCATATTTTAACCGAAACTGAAAATTCAGAGTTTTAAGTGAAATTCTAGATTTACAAATGGTAACCCCAGGCTTTTTGAAAGATAAGGCATGCCCATGAGTAAAATTTTCAGTAAAAATAATCTTCCTCTGATCTCTGGCCCTTAGTCCCTGGCTCCCTTGCCCAAAAGTGACCCTGTTCTGTTTCCTGGGTATTCTTCCAAAGGCATTCTAGGCCGCTCGAATACAAATACTGTGGTGTGTGTGTGTGTGGCATACTAGTCACAATGTTTTAAATTTGCCCTTTTTCATTCAGTTAAATATATATATATATATATATATTGGCCACAACTTGAGGCTTGCGGGATCTTAGCTCCCTGACCAGAAATCAAACTCAGGCCCTGGCAGTGGAATTGCTGAGTCCAAACCACTGCACCACCAGGGTTTTGGTAATTAGTGTTGCCTAATTCTTTTAAAGACCATATAATATTCCTTTACTGATGCATCATAGTATATTTAATCAGTCTTTCAGTGATAGGTAGATCCTACAAACAGTACTGCTCTGAATATCTTTGTATATACATCATTGAGCACATGCATAAAGATAAATTCTTAGAAATAAAAAATTGAAAAATGTGTGCAGTTTTAATTTTGATATTGCTAAATCTCCCTACAAAAGGTTTACTAATTTACACTCCCACTAACCACATATGAAAAATGTCTGTTTCCCCTTCCCTAATTTCACAGTTATTTTCAAACTTTTTTAGCATTAACGATCTGATTGGTGAAAAACAATTCAAATAATTCAAATGTTTAAAAAAAAGAAGAAAAGACTGTGCTGGGAATTCCCTTCGGTCCAGTGGTTAGGACTTGGTGCTTTCACTGTCAAGGACCTGGGTTTAATCCCTGGTTGGGGAACTAAGATCTTCCAAGCTATGATGCAATGCCAAATAAATAAAAAAATAAAAATTTCCAAAAGACTGTGCAGGTCAAACTAAATATGGTGACAGACCAGATTCAATACCTGGGTTGCCAGTTTGCAATTCTGTTCTCCGTACTAGTGACCACTGTTTTCCTATAGCTGTGAATTATACTCAGCCCATCAACAAGGCCACTGGGGTCCCGAAGGCCATTCACACACCTGGAGACAACCCCAGTGAGATCCAGAGCTGCTGCCAGGAGCCCTATTACGAGGCCGAGCCCTCAGGTGAGTCCCCATCTGCTGAGGATTCAGTTCCTACCTGTCTTACTCCCCTCCCACCCCCAAGGGACCTGAGGCCTCTTTGAGCCCCTACCTCCCAGATCTGAGCCTATTCTCTGCCTCCCTCATTTCACTCCTCAGGGACACTCACCTGCACTGTCCAGGTGCCCTGGAAGCAGACCCAGGAAAGGGAGGAGGCTCCCCGCTGTGTGCCTGGTGAGTGGGCACCTGTGGTGCCATGAAGATGGCCGCTTCCCAGAAGGGCCTCAGCTGCGTTTGGGCCTGTGGGTGCCGGGCGGCCTTAGAATAGAAAGGGGGAAGAAAAGGCAGAAAGTGAGGAAAGAAAGAGGAACCAAGAAGGCCCAGAAAAGGAGGAGCAAGGAACTCACCCCTTCTTCTTGAGGGTCAAGGGATAACCCAGAAAGGAAAAGCCAGAAGGGAGTTAACCAGATGGAAAATGAAGGAGGAAGAGAAACAGATGGGTTGAAAGAAGGGAAAACCCTCTCTTGACATGGTCTGCTTTAAGGATACACAGATAGGCTCTCTCCCCCAAATATCTCCCTACCTTGATGCTATAGTGCCTGAAAGCCTAGCATTGTTTTAAAGAGTTTTTTATGTGTGTAATGTGAAGTTCATATAACATAAAAATCACTGAAGTGCACAATTCAGTCATTTTAGCAAGTTCACAATGTTGTGCAACCATTAGCACTTATTCTAGAACATTTCCCTCATCCCCAAAAGAGACGCCAACTCTACCTTCTCCCAGTCCTCTGGCAACCACTAACCACTTTCTATCTCTATGAACTTGCCTGTTCTGGACACGGCATCTCAAGGGGATCATGTAAGAGCTTTTGCGCCTGGTTTCTTTCATCCCGTGTAATCTCTTCCAGGTTCACCCACGCCGTAGCGTGCGTCAGTACTCCACTCCTTCTCATGGCTGAATAGAATTCCAGCATGCAGATAAACCACTTTGTTTATCCATTCAGTGATTGATTGACATTTGGGTCATTTACGCTTTTTTGCCTTTTATGGGTATTACTCCAGTGAGAACACCTTCATTTCTCCTGTGTATAGACTAAGGAGTGGAATTGCTGGCTCACATACTAACTCTGTGTTTAACTTTTTGAGGAATCGCCACACCGTTTTCCACAGCAGTTGAACGATTTTACATTCCTACCAGCAACAGATGATGGTTCAGATCTAGCATTGTTGGCTGGTTGTCTGTTTTGTTTTGAATTTTTTGACTGAGTCATTCAGCTTGTGGGATCTTAGTTCAGTGACCAGGGACTGAATGGAATTACAGTGGCAGTGGAAGCACAGAGTCCTAACCACTGGACCACCAGGGAATTTCCTCAGATCCACCATTTTTGAAACTCAGTTTTTGAGCCAAACATTGCCTTTCTAACCCAGTCTTAGTACCTTTGTCAGGTTTTACTCCAGAGCCACAGTAAGCTCTAGGGGCAACCTGACCTCATGCTCTGGGAGGGAGAGATGTCAAAAATACAGAAATGACATACAAACAGACAGGAGATACCGCAGACAAATGCTGCTTGCTGCACGATATTGTTCAAAGAAGGTGGCAGGGAATCTAAAAAAGTGGCTTAGGAAAAAAGTGGTGCAACTGGTTAAGAATCTGCATTTCCACTACAGAAAGCACAAGTTCGATCCCTGGTCAGGGAACCAAGATCCTACAAGCCTGCATGGTGCAGCCAAATAAGTAAATAAATAAAGATGAAAATCAAAAAGCAGCTTTAAAAATGGCCGAGGAGGAAGAGGAGGTTGCAGAAGCAGGTTTTCAATAAGCGTCTCTTGATACAGCGCTGACTTTACCCCTCCTCTCTCTCAGCGTGTGGAAGGCCGGTGGTCCCCATCTCCCAGACCCAGGAGTCCCTTGGCGCCTCCAGAGCTGAGCTGGGCAGCTTCCCCTGGCAGGCCCTCACCAGCATCTATGGCAGGGGCGGCGGGGCCCTGCTGGGCGACCGCTGGGTTCTCACCGCTGCCCACACCATCCACCCCAAGGACAGCATCTTGCTCGGGAAGAACCGGAGGGCCCAGGTGTTCCTGGGCCACACGGACACAGACCAGATGCTGGAGCTGGGCGGCCACCCCGTGCGCCGCGTGGTCGTGCACCCAGATTACCGTCAGGACGAGCCCCACGACTTCCACGGAGACATCGCGCTCCTGGAGCTGGAGCGCAGCGTCCCCTTGGGCCCCCACCTCCTCCCAGTCTGCCTGCCGGACCGCGAGGCCTTGTACCGGCCCGGCCGGTGGGGCTACGTCAGCGGCTTCGGCGTGGAGATGGGCTGGCTGAGCACCAAGCTCAAGTACTCGCGGCTACCCGTGGCCCCGAGGGCGGCCTGCGAGGCCTGGCTCCGGGAGAGGCGGAGGCCCGAGGCGTTCACCAAGGGCATGTTCTGCGCCGGGGACCAGACGCGGCCGCAGAGTGTCTGCCAGGGGGACAGCGGCGGCGCCTTCGTGGTGTGGGACGATCGCGCCCGGCGCTGGGTGGCCACGGGCATCGTGTCCTGGGGCGTCGGGTGTGGCAAGGGGTACGGCTTCTACACCAAAGTGCTTGACTACGTGGACTGGATCCGGGGAGTGATGGGCGGGAAGGACTGACCCCGAGGGGCCGGGCTGGGCGCCCACAGTGGAGCCCAGCCGGGAGAGCGCTGGGTTCAGGACTGAGCCCTGGGTGCGGGCGGGTGGATGAGGGACACCTAACTAGGCCACAGAGCCAGAGAAATCCTCTCCTCCCACAGCCCCGCCTCCTCACCCTCCATCTTCCTAGGGGGCTTCTGCCACACCCGGGAAGCCCCATTCATCTCTGCTCTGAACTTCATCTCCTGCAGACCCAGCTTCTTCTGTACTCTCTTAGGAGATAGTCACCTTCTCATCCCCCTGTTCAAGTGCTGTGAAGGAGTAGTCTCAATTCGTTTCGTTTATGGAACATTCTGAAGCCCCTGTAGTCCACCTTCAAATACTCAAACTGGGCTTCACCAAGCACAACCCATGGCTGCATTTGGAATTGTAGCTCTTTTTGTTGTTTTAAATCAGAAAAAAAAAAAAAAAAAAAAAACAACCAGGTGCTTCCTGTGTTACTTCATTAACTCCTCACACCAACTTTGCAAAGGTTGAGTTGTTATCCTCTGTTTTACCAAGAAGGAAACTGAAGCTCAGGGAGATAAGGGACTTTTGCAAACCCCACAGCTGATACATGACAGTGAAGACATGTGCTTTTCAGCACACCTCAACACCTCTAGGTGTCCTGAAGACCCGCTGTTTCGCCCACTCCCCAGTCCCCACATCCCTTCAGGCACTCTTTTGGTGAAGATCACAACAGGTGCTCACAGCCTCCTGCTGGCCCCGCTACTGCAGGCTCCTTCATGAGCCCAGCCCTGGGTGGATGTTCCTGTAGGCGTTCCCAGCACTGCTGGAATCCTCAGGCTCTGTCTGCACCATCAAGCACTGCTCCACCTGAAAAGACCAATTCTTTCATTTTAATAAGGACTTGAGCTGATGCTTTTTTTTTTTTCATCGTAAAGAGATGGGAATGCCAGACCACCTGACCTGCCTCCTGAGAAATCTGTATGCAGGTCAGGAAGCAACAGCTAGAACTAGACATGGAACAACAGACTGGTTCCAAATAGGAAAAAGAGTACATCAAGGCTGTATATTGTCACCCTGCTTATTTATCTTATATGCAGAATACATCATAAGAAATGCTGGACTGGATGAAGCACAAGCTGGAATCAAGATTGCCAGGAGAAATATCAATAACCTCAGATATGCAGATGATACCACCCTTATGGCATAAAGCAAAGAAGAACTAAAGAGCCTCTTAATGAAAGTGAAAGAGGAGAGTGAAAAAGTTGGCTTAAAGCTCAACATTCAGAAAACTAAAATCATGGCATCTGGTCCCATCACTTCATGGCAAATAGATGGGGAAACAATGGAAACAGTGACTGACTTTATTTGGGGGGGGCTTCAAAATCACTGCAGATGGTGACTGCAGCCATGAAATTAAGAGATGCTTGCTCCTTGGAAGAAAAGTTATAATCAACCTAGACAGCATATTAAAAAGCAGAGACATTACTTTGCCAACAAAGGCCCGTCTAGTTTAAGCTATAGTTTTTCCAGTAGTCCTGTATGGATGTGAAAGTTGGACTATAAAGAAAGCTAAGTGCCAAAGAATTGATGCTTTTGAACTGTGGTGTTGGAGAAGACTCTTGAGAGTCCCTTCAATGCAAGGAGATTCAACCAGTCCATCCTAAAGGGAATCAATCTTGAATATTCATTGGAAGGACTGATGCTGAAACTCCCAAGATTTTGACCACCTGATGCAAAGAACCAACTCATTGGAAAATACCCTGATGCTGGGAAAGATTGAAGGTGGGAAGAGAAGGGGGCAACAGAGGATGAGATGGTTGGATGGCATCACCAACTCAATGGACGTGAGTTTGACTAAACTCCAGGAGTTGGTGATGGACAGCGAGGCCTGGAGTGCTGCAGTCCATAGGGTTGCAAAGAGTCGGACACGACCGAGTGACTGAACTGAACTGAACTGAACTGAGCTGATGCACTGTAAAAGAAGCAAATAAAATGCAGTTTTTCAGATGGAAACAGAAATGAATACTGTAAAACAGAAGAGAGCAAATTTGCTAGACTTCAAAGTCAAGTTAGCTATATGGTTAAAGGTTGAATTTATCTTTGAAAAATAGCAGAATTCAAAGTTATACATACATGTGGTAAGTTCCATTTTTAAACCTATAGATAGTATAAAATATTCAAAATATTAAACTGAGTTACTTTTAATGATTGTGGCAGTTTTGTTTTCCCTTATTCTCCACTATTTGCTAAATTTATTTATTTAAAGAGGATATTTTGGTTTAATTACCATATTTATTTTTATTATTGAAAACATGATATGAGTTTCTCTCCTACCAAGGCAATGTCTAGAATATGTAGGGATATATCTTTTTCCTTGGTAGGGAGAAACTCATACCACATTTTCAATGATAAAAACAAGTAAGATAAATAAAAGTAACATGTACTCATTAAATAAAATTTAGCAAATAGTGGAGTCTATACATCTGTATATCTAGACATATCTATATCTAGACATATGTATATATAGACATGTATATCTAGATATGTATATCTAGACATATCTAGATATAGAGAGAGGTAGATACAGATATAGGTGCAGTTATATAGGTATATAGATATAAATATATCCACAGAGGGATAACTTCCATTAACTTAAGAGAGAAACTTTTTTCTCCCCAGAATCAAATCTTAAAAGGCATGATCAATATAACAATGTCTTCAGTACTGGTTTCAAAACAAGTGCCTGAGAAATCTTCATTCTTTCTGCCCAGGGTGTAAGTCAAGGGTATAACACAGTGTATGAAGGAAATGAATGTTAGTTATTCAGTCCTGTCTGACTCTTTGCCACACTATGAACTGCAGCCTGCCAGGCTCCTCTGTCCATGGAATTCTCCGAGCAAGGATGTTGGAGTGGGTTACCATTTCATTCTCCAGGGGATCTTCCCGACCCTGGAATAGAACCCTGGTCTCCTGCACTGTGGATAGATTCTTTACCATTTGATCCACCAGGGAAGCCCAACACTGCATATAAGTCAAGGTTGTTGTGTGTGGTTGGGCAGAATGGGGGTCAGGCTGGGGCTGAGCTAGTGAGGTCCAGTCATGCTACATGCTATCAGGACAGAACTCAGAATCCCCAGGACAGATAGGAGAGCTCCTGCCAAGACTTACCTTCTTGGATCACCTCGTCTACCTGTACATCTTCCATCCTACCATCATGGTAAACACACAACACACACACACACATACACACACACAAACATACACACACTGCCAATTTGCTAGACCAGATGTGCCTTCTTTCTTTTTTAAGATCTTTTTTTATTTAGACCATTTTTTAAACCATTTTTAAAGTCTATTGAATTTATTACAATATTGCTTCTGTTTTATATTTTGATTTTTTTTTTTTTTTTGACCAAAAGGCATGTGAGAGCCTAGCTCCACAAATAGGGATCGAACCCTCGCCCCTTGCATTGGAAGGTGAAGTCTTAACCACTGGACCCCCAGGGAAGTCCCAGGATGCCCCTTCTTTCTTGCATCCTGACCTGGCCCTCACCCTCTCCCCTATCTTTGGTCCTTCCTCACCTGACAGAGCATAGATCATGTCGTGGGTCATGTCATGGATCAGCCCTGCCAGCAGATCCACTCCTTGGCTCTGACATACAAGCCTGCTGGAGAAACCCTCCGACCTGTATCCGCCTGGCCTCTTCCGTGTGCCTGCTCTCAGACTACATTCAGTGATGACCTGCTCACTGCCTCACAGGGAGCTGCCCCAGAGCCTGGGAAAGCACCTGACACATTAAATAGGTAGCTTCCAAATGGATAAGTGAGCGGGCAGGTAGAGAGATGGAGGGACTCATCTAATAGGGGAAACAAGCAGGGTAGATGACAGAGGCCTGAGAACTCAGAGGCCATTCTGGATATGAGCCTGCCCGGGGAACACATTGTCATGGTGTCTCTGAGCCCTGGAGAGAAGGCTTCCCTAAATAGCAGACATTTAATACAGAACACGATGGCCTGGAGGATGGAAGAGACAAGAGCCCCCTCTCTCCTCCCAGGGACCTGGCTTCTGCTCAGAAAAGATCAAGTCACTGGTGGTCCACAGCCAGCCTGTTTGCCCAGCCCCTGGCGCCATGACCCTCAGGGGCTTACACTCTGGACCAGATGCTGAGGATAAGAGGATATCTCCAACCCATCCTCAGCTGCCCTTGTTCCTCTAAGGGACAACTTCATTGGCAGGCCTGAGTCCATTGAAGGGAGAGGAAGGGTTTTTTTTTTTATTTTTTCCTGGGATCTTAGTTCCCTGACCAGGGCTCAAACCCATATCCCCTACATTGGAAGCTGGGAGTCCTAATCCCTGGACCACCAGGGAAGTCCTGGGAGGGTCTTGAAACAGACCCTAGTGGTGCTTTGTGGTTGCAGCAGCCCCTGCAGTACGTGTCATTTTTGTAAATTTCTTCATTAGCTGCACCACATGGCATGTGGGATCCTAGTTCCCTGGCCAGAGATCGAACCTACACACCCTGCATGGGATACATGGTGTTTCAACCACTGGGCCTTCAGGTAAGTTCCCTCAATGTGTCATTGCTGAGGAAATCAGGGCAGGGCCCCAGGGCAACCAAGCTTGTCTCTCCTCTGCAGCCTCCTGCACTTCCTGTCTAATCCTTGCTCCTGTTCCATTATTCCGGGCATTGAACCCTGGTTGTTCCTGGACCAGAGCTGCTGACTGACTAAGGACAGGGAGAACAGGGTTAACGGAGAAGAGAGGGCCAGGAAACAACCCCCCTCAACTGCGATTTCCACTGCCCTTTGGGTAGGAACCCTGAACACACAGCTGCAGTCCCCAGGAAGGGCCCTGAGGAAGGGGGGATCCCCATCAGATTTGGAAAGGGACATCTGAGTCTCCAACCCAAGGCTTTTCTGTCCCTAAAAGCCCATCTCTAGCCCTTCTCAGGCTACCAGGGTGGCTCAGAGGGTAAAGAATCCGCATGCAATGCAGGAGACCGGGAGTTCCCGGGTTTGGGAAGATCCCCTGGAGGAGGGCATGGCAACCCACTCCAGTATTCTTGCCTGCAGAATCCCCATGGACAGAGGAGCCCGGTGGTCTCCAGTCCATGGGGTTGCAAAGACACGATTGAGTGACTAAGCACAGCACAGCAGTTCCTCATCTAGGCCAGCAGGTGGCAGCAGGATCAGGGATTGCAAAACTAAATCAAAAAAACTAAAACTAAAAATTGGAAACAATTTTTTTTGTTTCCTTTATGAAAATGTTTCATTCCATACAATCATCCTCGCAGAATGGTTAGCCCATCCCCCCTCCACAATCCTCCCTCCCCCCTCCCTCCTCTGCATGACCCTGTTCTCCCTGGACACAGAGTAGATGAAGACACTGTCATGAGAGTCGGAGATCCAACAACAGGCCTTGAGAAATGTGAGTAAGCCTGGTGGGGACCAAGGAGGGAGGGAGACACCAGAGGGGACAATCCTGGGCACGGGAGGCCCCCTGTGCACAGAGTTACTCAGGGAGGTGGGAGCACCCTGCCCCTCCCCATACACCTGATCCCTCCAGTGTGCACACGCATGCACACTCGCAAACACAAGCCCACCCCTCCTCCTGGGGAGAAAGGAGACTCAGACCTCAGGTGAGGCCACACTGCCTTCCTCCTCCAACTCATAGGGAGCAGCAAGGTGGGGGGGTCCCTCGGCCTGGAGGGTCGGCCTCTATGCCTGAGGCCCTCTTCCATAGGTGGTCTCTCCCAGAGGCCTGGAGAGTTGAAGGAAGGCTTCCCCAAAGAGCAAACATTTAATACAGAACACGACGGCCTGGAGGACGGGAGAGGCAAGAGCCCTTTCTCTTCTCAGGGCCTGGTTTCCGCTCGGAAAAGACCAAGTCACTGGTGATTCACAGTCACAGTGTTTGCACAGCCCCAGGTGCCGTGACCTTCAGGGGGGCACACTCTGGACCAGATGCTGAGGATAAGAGGATGTCTCCAACCCGTCCTCAGCTGCCCTTGTTTCCCTAATGGACAAGGTCATTGGCAGGCCTAAGTCCATTGAGAGAAGGAGGAAAGTTTTCTTTCTTTTTCTTTTTTCGGTTGCACTGCATGTGGGATTTTACTTCCCTAACCAGGGATTAAACCCAGACTCCTTGCATTGGAACCTCAGAGTCTTAAACATTGGTTTTTGTTCAGCCACTCACTCGTGTCTGACTCTTTACCACCCCATGGACTGCAGCAAGCAGTGCTGCACCTGTGCTTCACCATCTCACCATCTTACTAAAACTCATGTACATTGAGTTGCTGATGCTATCCAATCATCTCATCCTCTGTTGTCCCCTTTTCTCCTGCCTTTAATCTTTGCCAGCATGAGGGTCTTTTCTAATGAGCTGGCTCTTCTCATCAGGTGGCCAAAGTATTGGAGCTTCAGCTCCAACATCAGTCCTTCCAATGAATATTCAGGACTGATTCCCTTTAAGATTGACAGGTTTGATCTCCTTGAAGCCCAAGGGACTCTCAAGAGTCTTCTCCAGCACCACAGTTCAAAAGCATCAATTCTTGTGCTCAGCTTTCTTTATAGTCCAACTCTCACATCCATACATGACTACTGGAAAAACCATAGCTTTGACTAGATGGACCTTTGTTAGCAAAGTAATATCTCTGCTTTTTAATATGCTGTCTAGGTTGGTCATGGTTTTTCTTCCAAGGAAGACGCATCTTTTAATTTCATGGCTGCAGTCACCATCTGCAGTGATTTGGGAGCCGAAGAAAATGAAGTCTGTCACTGGTTCCCCATCTATTTGCCATGAAGAGATGGGACCAGATGCCATGATTTTAGTTTTCTAAGTGTTGAGTTTTAAGCCAGCATTTTCACTCTCCTCTTTCACTTTCATCAAGAGACTCTTCAGTTCCTCTTTGCTTTCTGCCATAAGGGTGGTGTCATCTGCATATCTGAGGTTATTGATATTTCTCCTGGCAATCTTGATTCCAGCTTGTGCTTCATCCAGCCCAGCGTTTCGCATGATGTACTCTACATATAAGTTAAACAAGCATGGTAACAATATACAGCCTTGACGTACTCCTTTTCCTATTTGGAACCGGTCTGTTGTTTCATGTCCAGTTTTTACTGTTGCTTCTTGACCTGCATACAGGTTTCTCAGGAGGCAGGTAAAGTGATTTGGTATTCCCATCTCTTTAAGAATGTCCCATAGTTTGTTATGATTCACACAGTCAAAGCTTTAGCGTGGTCAATGAAGCAGAAGTACATGTTTTTCTGGAACTCTCTTGCTTTTTCGATGATCCAGCAGATGCTGGCAATTTGATTCCTGACTCCTCTGCCTTTTATAAATACAGCTTGAACATCTGGAAGTTCTCAGTTCACATACTGTTGAAGCCTAGCTTGGAGAATTTTGAGCATTACTTTGTTAGCATGTGAATTGAATGCAATTGTGTGTTAGTTTGAATATTCTTTGGCCCTGCCTTTCTTAGGGATTGAAATGAAAATTGACCTTTACCAGTCCTGTAGCCACTGCTGAGTTTTCCAAATTTGCTGACATATTGAGTGCAGCACTTTCACAGCATCAGCTTTTAGGACTTGAAAAGGCTCAGCTGGATTTCCATTACCTCCATTAGCTTTGCTCATAGTGATGCTTCCTAAGGCCCAGTTGACTTCCCATTCCAGGATGTCTGACTCTGAGTGAGTGATCACACCATCGTGGTTATCTGGGTCATGAAGATCTTTTTTTTACAGTTCTGTATATTCTTGCCACCTCTTCTTAATATCTTCTGCTTCTGTTAGGTCCATACTGTTTCTGTCCTTTATTGTGTCCATCTTTGCCTGGAATGCTCCCATGGTATCTAATTTTCTTGAAGAGCTCTCTAGTCTTTCCCATTCTATTGTTTTCGTCTATTTCTTTGCATTGATCACCGAGAAAGGCTTTCTTATCTCTCCTTGCTATTCTTTGGAATTCTGCATTCAGATGGGTATATCTTTCCTTTTCTTCTTTGCCTTTCATTTCTCTTCTTTTCTCAACTATTTGTAAGGCCTCCTCAGACAACCATTTTGCCTTTTCACATTTCTTTTTCTTGGGGATGGATTTGATCACCACCTGCTGTATAATGTCACGAACCTCCATCCATAGTTCTTCAGGCACTCTATCGGGTCTCATCCCTTGAATCTATTTATCACTTCCACTGTATAATCAATCATAAGATTTGATTTTGGTCATACCTGAAAGGCCTACTGGTTTTCCCTACTTTCTTCAATTTAAGTCTGAATTTTGCAATAAGGTGTTCTTGATTTTAGCCACACTCAGCTCCTGGTCTTGATTTGCTGACTGTATAGAGCTTCTCCATCTTAGGCTGCAAAGAATATAGTCAATCTGATTTCACTGTTGACCATCTGGTGATGTCCAAGAGTCATCTGTTGTGCTGTTGGAAGAGGGTGTTTACTATGACCAGTGTTTTCTCTTGGCAAGACTCTGTTAACCTTTGCCCTGCTTCGTTTTGTACTCCAAGGCCAAACGTGCATCTTACTCCAGGCATCTCTCGACTTCCTACTTTTGCATTCCAGTACCCTATGATGAAAAGGACCATCTTTTTTTGGTGTTAGTTCTAGAAGGTCTTGTAGGTCATTATAGAACCGTTCAATTTCAGCTTCCTTGGCATCAGTGGTTGGGACAAAGACTTGGATTACTGTGATATTGAATGGCTTGCTTTGGAAATGAACAGAAATCATTCTGTTGTTTTTGAAATTGCGCTGAAGGACTGCATTTTGTACTCTCTTGTTGACTATGAGGGCTACTCCATTTCTTCTTAGAGATTCTTGCTCACGGTAGTGAATATAATGGTCATCTGAATTAAATTCACCCCTTCTGGTCCATGTTAGCTCACTGATTCCTAAATATTGATGTTCACTCTTGCCATCTCCAGTTTGACCACTTCCAATTTACCTTGATTCATGGACCTAACATTCCAGGTTCCTGTGCAATATTGTTCTTTACAGCATTGAACTTTACTTTCACCACCAGTCACATCTGCAACTGGGCATTGTTTCCACTTTGGCTGTTCCTCTTATTCCGTCCGGAGCTGTTCACTCACTCTTCTACACTAGCATATTGGGCACTTACCGACCTGGGAAGTTCATCCTTCAGTGTCATGTCTTTTTGCCTTTTCATACTGGACCACCAGGGAAGTCCTGTTTTAAGATAGACTCTAGTGGTGCTTTGGGGTCATGGCAGTCCCTGTTCTATGTGTCATTTTTGTTAATTTCTTTATTAGCAGCACCACATGACATGTGGGATCTTAGTTCCCTGACCAGGGGTCAAACCTGTCCCCCCTGTATCAGAAGCATGGAATTTTAGCCACAATACTGCCAGGTAAGTTCCCTCAACGTGTCATTGCCGAGGGAAGCAGAGCAGGGCCCCAGGTCAACCAAGCTTCTCTCTCCTCTGCACCCTCCTGCCCCCTGCCTGCACTCCCCATCTCTAGCCCTTGTTCCTGTCCCATTATTCTGGGCATTGAACCCTGGTCATTCCTGGACCAGAGCTGCTGGCTGACTAAGGACAGGGAGGATGGTATTAAGAGAGAAGAGACTGCCATTTCCACTGCTCTTTGGGTAGGAACCCTGAACATAGTCTGAACCCTGAACACAGCCGCAGTCACCAGAAAGGGCCTTGAGGGAGGGGGGGATTCCCATTAGATTTGGAAAGGGACATCTGGGCCTCCAACCCAAGGCTTTTCTGTCCCTAAAAATGCAGAAGCATCTCTAGCCATTTCCTCTGTGGGCCGGCAGGTGGCAGCACAATCAGGGATTTCAAAACTAAATTAAACTGGGAAAAAAAATTTTTTTTTTGTTTTGTTTTTTGTATGCAAATAGTTCATTCCCCACAACCTTCCTTCCAGAATGGTTCCCTCCTTCCTTCTACAAAGTCCCTCCCTCCCCCTTCCCTCCTCTGCATGACCCTGCTCTCCCTGGATGCAGAGTGGATGAAGACCTTGTCACAACCACAGAGAGTCAGAGATCCAACAACAAGCCTTGAGAAATGTAAGTAAGCCTGGTGGGGACCAAGGAGGGAGGAAGACACCAGAGGGGACAATCTTGGGCACGGGAGGACCCCTGTGCCCAGACTTACTCAGGGAGGTGGGAGCACCCTGCCCCTCCCCATACACCTGATCCCTCCAGTATGCACACACATGCACGCTCACAAACACATGCCCCATCTCTCCTTCCAAGGAGAAAGGAGACTCAGACCCAGGAGGTGAGGCCACACTGCCTTCCTCCTCCAGCTCATAGGGAGCAGCAAGGTGGGGAGGCGTCCCTCAGCCTGGAGGGTCAGCCTCTGTGCCTGAGACCCGCTTCCATAGGCGGTCTCTCCCAGAGGTCTTGCTGAGCATGTGGGAGCCGTGTCAGAGACCATGACTGGAAATCCTCACCCTCAGTTAACTGGTCCCAAGCCAGCCCAATCCCACCAGGGGACAGAGTGAGGGGACAGGGCAGGGAGGAGGCTGGGGAGAAGGTGGGGGGAGTGTGCTGACCTCTGGACTGGACACTGCCCCGGGGAGGAGCACCCAGTGCAGCAGCTGCAGAGACGAGCCTCCCCCCTGCACCCTCCCCTCCCCCCCCACCCCCGAACATCTCCCTGAGATCTTGATCCCAATTCAGGATGCCCGGGTTCCGTACCTGGTCAGAGAACTAGATCCCACATGCCACAACTAAGAGTTCGCATGCCACAACTAAAATATCCTGCATGCCTCAACGAAGATGGAAGTTCCTGCCTGCCACAGTCAAGACCCCGAACAGTCAAGTAAGTAAATAATAAACAATAAAATAGTTTTCACAAAAAAGAAAAATACACAGAATTATAAATACAAAAAGAAAGAAAGAAATGCAGGCCGTCTCCGCCTTTAAAGCAAATGTGGTGGTTGGATACTGACTTACACCAAGATCCAGACTCTGTGAAATGATGCTTTTTCCTCTTCCTGAAATCCCCTCCACGTCACTACACATCTAAATTATATCCACCCACCAAGGCAAGGTTCAGATACAATCCAGTGTCATTTACCCATAACCCTTGGGTTCAGACATGCTTCAAAACTCAAGATTTTGTGACTTTTGGAAAAGCCAGTGCAGGGAATTCTGTGGCAGCTCATTACAGGGACCCCAGGTCTCAATGCTGAGAACTCAGGTTCAATCCCTGGTTGAGGAACTAAGATTCCCCAAGCCTCAAAACATCCCCCCCCCAAAAAAAAGACTCCCAGGTATAGAGACCCAATAGCTAACATCTCCTTCTGCACCTCCTCCTAAGGGGCTGGAATAATGCTCCATCATCAAACATTAATGTATCTGCAGCTAAACAGATTGACCTTCACAAGTAGAATTAAGTTACCAATTAGTTATCATTACATATTCTATTTATAAATCACTTTAAGTCAGTTTAGGTTAGGTTTTGGTGCCAAACATGGGGGAAAAATACAAGAACAAAAATGAAACACTTTGATTCCAGAGCCTTTTGGAATTTAGAGCTTCAGACAAGGAAACAAGGGGTGGTGAACCTGTACACCTCCTCATCAGAGCCCTCCCTGACGACTCCTGTCCTTTGTCACTTTCTACCCCCATCTTGGGCTTCCCTGGTGGCTCAGAGGTTAAAGCGGCTGCCTCCAGTGCGGGAGACCCGGGTTCGATCCCTGGGTTGGGAAGATCCCCTGAGGAAGGAAATGGTAACCCACTCCAGTATTCTTGCCTGGAGAATCCCATGGACGGAGGAGCCTGGTAGGCTACCAGCCACAGGGTCGCAAAGAGTCGGACACAACTGAGCAACTTCACTTCACTTCACTTCACTTCACCCCCATCTTAGGGACTGCATTCCAATGAATCTACAACTTCATCAAATGAAAATGCCCCCTCATTTGACACACCCCTAGAAATTTTTTAAATTGCTGAATAAACTGTCCAGTATCATTGATTCCAAGATGCATTCAAATTCAGAAGTGTTCTAAACAAACAATGCTGGATGTTGTGGGGCCTGGCCTTCTTCAGAGCAATTTATCACGTTAACATCTATTCCAGAGTTATTGATATGGCAGTGAGCTGTGTTTTTTTGTTCATTTGGTTTTTTTGTTTGTTTTGATGTGGACCACTTTTTAAGTCTTTATCAAATTTGTTACAATATTGCTTCTGTTTTATGTTTTGGTTCTTTTAGCCGCAAGGCATCTGGAATCTTAGCTCCTCAACAAGGGATTGAAACTACACTCCTGCCCTGGAAGGTGAAGTCTTAACCACTGGACTGCCTCGGGAGTCCCTGGGAGAGAGTTTTTAAACATAAATATCAGTACTTGATGAACTGTTTGAGTTATTAAAAATGGTTTTACATTAAAATAATGGCAAGTGTAAATCTGAAAAAAAATCACGATAATTATTCCATTCCAAACCATACAAGTGGAATGATCATGAAGGTAGGTAGGCACTTCTGTTGAGCAGCTGTGGTAACAAAACATAAAGAGACTTACTTGCTCACCAGCTCTGAAATTATTCAATTTTTAATAATGACACAATTCTTGGTATTTAAAAAGTAGTTTGTAATTAGCATCTAAACTGAGACTTTGTTGATGCTTTTGTTGTGCTACTTCAAACTTGCATAAAATGGTGCCATACCATATCTAGTGTCTTGGTGAGGTGATGAAAGAGAAATAATATGTGATGTATGTAATCATTGAGTTTAGAGTCCCGTTTTTTAGGGAATTCCGTTTGCTTTAAAACACTGGGGATGTACATGGGACTTTCTCAGTGGTCCAGTGGTTAAGACTCATTGCTTCCACTTCAGGGGGCATGAATTCAACCCCTGGTCAAGGACATTCTGGGAAATTAAATTAAAATACTAGGGATGGAGGTGGGGGTGAGTGGGGATTATCAATGAAACAAAATTGGCCATAGGTTATGAAAGAGTTAATAGCCCTTGTAGGGAGGCCAGAGGTCCCCAACAGCAGGAGGAAATAGCCCCGGATAGAATTGCTCTCCTCCAGAGGCCAAGAATCCTGGCATTGTTCACAGCTCGTAGCAGCAACCTTTCATCTTGGGGTCTCGTCTGGGATCAGGACAAGGTGAAGACATTCAGAGCTCTAGTTCTTTGATCTCCTAGTAAACACATTTTCTGCTTTCCTTTGCTAACTGTACAGTGTGCCTCTGTGTGTGATTGATCGAAAGAAATACACAAACAAATGTGAAGCAAGAGCCGTGTCCTAATCTGCAGTTCTGTGGCAACCTCATATGGTTTATGGCAGAAATCGCTGGGGGATTATACCGACCTGCTCATGTCAAGAGGCACCCAATGACTCCTCTGCGGGAGCAGCCGGAGACGAACGAAGCGTGTGGACACTCCTTTCTTGGTCAAACTTTCTGGTCTCTTTGACCATTTCATAACTGCCTGGGAATTAGAAGTACTAACCTAATCTGTCAGATTATAGACTTTCAAGGGACTTGTGATCCATGCTTACTATGTACTTTTGCTTAAATCCCAAGTTTGGAAGCACCTAGCCTTGCTAGGAACCGTAAGTTACAAGAACCTATTAAGGAACGAGGAGGAATTCTAGCTCAGCTCCAGGAACGTGTCTCAGGCTAGAGGTCACTCTTTTGGCTGCCTGCCTCAGGGGCCAGTGACCTAAAAGTGTGTCTCTGTCATGGCTGTCCCTCCAATCTATGTGGATAGAATCACTGCTGGTGATCATGAGGTTTTTGAGGACACAGATCGGGAATTGCAGGGTCTGGTCAGATTGGAAGTGCAATGGGCTTCTTCCTTTGATAGCGCTAGGCTCTTAGTGGACCAGAGGAGGCTCTCTGGGGCTTTTGTCTCAACTCCTTAAGTATTCTTTCTGTGGAATCTGTGGAATGAACTGGAAGGATTGGCCTTAATAGCTCGAGGACAAAAATCACTTTTTTCTCACTGGCTGGCCTCTTTTGCTATCACATATACTGATGTGGTGACACTCAGAAGGGACATCTTGGTTGTTGTTCATCCCCTTATGACTCACCACTTCTACTGCCATCAGGACTGTGCTCAGGAGTGTGCACTCACACATGGAGGACAGATGCTTCCCCCAGAGGTTCGAGCTTGGGAGGCATTCTGGAAGGCTGCTCTGTTGAACGCCAGGTGGCATCAGAGAAAGAAAAAAAAGATCAGGCAAAGGTTTTAATGGTGAGGAACTGGACTTCAACCTTGGATGCCATCAGGTCTACCCCAGTGCATGTCCACCCCATCTTGGTGGTAGAACCAGGGACGAGGAAGGAGCCTGTGTCGGCAAGGGGCAGACTAAATCTGACAGGGAAGGAAAGCTTCAGTGTAAAGTCTGTCTCCACCCCCATCTAGAGCAGGGAGGGATGCCTCCAGTAAAAAAAAAAAAAAAAAGCCAAGGCTGTAGACGCCACTTTTTTCTCTCTTGCAGATGGGAGCTAGCAGTTCCAGAACCACCCCCTTTAAAATGTATTTTTAAAAAACTGGAACAAATTAGATCGCCAGAGTTTAAAAAGACATGCCTTATGTTCTGTGATACTGAATGGTCACAGTATCCTTTGGAAGATAGGGAATGCTGGCCAGTTGAAGGGTCTCTTAATTATAATAACTGTTTTACAGTTATACTGGCTCTGTGAAATACAAGAAAATTGGGCTGAAGTGCCATATGTATTGCTCTTTCTCTCTGCAAGACATGCCAGACTTGTATCTTAAGGGTGCAGACTTGGGTGTGAAATCTTCAGCTCCCTCCTGTCCTCTTACTTTGCCCATTTCTGGGGCTCCTAACTAAGCAAGTTGAGAGTCAGGACAGCCTTCCAGGAGGGGTTGCCTCAGTCTCAGTAGAAATTCAAACAGTTCCAATTGCAGTTGAGACTGTTTAGAGGTATATATAGAATATAAATTTTTTTGGTATATATATATATATATATATATATATATATATATATGTATACCAAAAAGTATATAGAAGCCTTTATGGGACTAACTTTACTTTATGACCTTACTTGGAAAGACATAATATATGTCTTGGTACAGACACTAACTCCCAACTCCAAACTTGAGTTTTGGGGAAAAGCTGTTGCCTATGGAGATAAATGGCTTGGTAATGAATCAGCAGAAAAGGGAGAGGGCAAGACAGCCACCTTCTCTACTGGGAATCAGATGGTCCCCACAACAGAACAGAGTCAGACTGGGATTATAACATGGCTAAAGAAAGATGGGGACCAGAGTCACTTTGCCAGATGTGTTCTTGTCAGGACTCAAGTGGGTGCATGCTAAGACTTTTTGCCAAACTGACTAACACAGAACAGGTAAAGAAGGAAGCTCCTGGTAAATTCCTAGATAGACTGCAGGAAACCCTTCACAGATTCACTGAGGTTGATCCCTAAATTGCAGAGGGAGGAATGATCTTAAAAGAGAGACGTCTCACTCAGTTGGCTCCAGATATCCACTAAGCTCCTAAAACAGGCGTATGAACCCAATCAGTCTTTGATAACCTGTTGCAAGTGGCTCAGTTTATTATGGCAGGTAGGAGGAGGAGAAGAGGCAGAAAAAAAACAGGAAAGACTGAGGCCTGAGCAATGGCTCTCAGATCTGCTCTAAAACAGCCAGAGGAAAATGCCCAGAGGGACCCAGGTGAAAAGGGATGGACTTGCTATTACTGTGGAAGGGAGGGGCATCTCAAGTGAGGTTGCTCTCAGGTGTCTAAGTCGCCCCCAGCTCCATGTCAGGTCTTCAAAGGACCACACTGAAGAGGAGACTGCCCTCTAAGGCATGGGCCCAAGGGGTCGGACTCACAGGACAATCAGGACTGAAGGTGCCCAGGGGTCCCCCCACAAGCTCCTATCCTAATTACCCCAGGTAATTAATAACTGAGGAACCCAAGGTATTAATAACTGGGCAAGTGGGGGAAGTGCAAATCAGTCGATTTCCCTTTAGACACTGAGGCAACTTATTCCATGCTTACTAAAGCCCCTGGCCCACTTTCTCCCTGATCCACTACTGTAATGGGGCTGTCTGGAAGAGCCAAACATTATTATTTCAGTTGTCCTCTAAGCTGCAACTGGAATTCCGCTGTTTCCACACAAATTTCTGATTGTGCCAGAGTGTCCCTCACCCCTTTGGAGAAGGATATACTGAGCAAGCTCCATGCCTCTGTTTTCATGAATATGGAGCCCTCTCTTTCTCTCCCATTAATTGGACAAAATGTAAATCCTAGAGTATGGGCTGATGGAAAAACTGTGGATCAAGCACAGACTGCTATTCCTGTCATTGTCAAGCCCAAAGACCCTCACCTATTTCCACATCAAAAGCAGTATTCACTGAAACCCAAGATTAAGAAAGGGTTAAAACCCACCATTGAGAATTTAAAGGAGCCGGGGCAATTAATTCCCTGTAACAGTCCAAGCCACACTTTTATCTTGTGTATAAAAATGTTAAATGATAAATGGAGATTAGTTCAGGATTCACAATAACAAATGAGGCTGTGGTTCCTTTACACCTGCTGCTGATGCTGCTGCTAAATCGCTTCAGTCATGTCTGACTCTGTGCGACCCCATAGATGGCAGCCCACCAGGCTCCCTCGTCCCTGGGATTCTCCAGGCAAGAACACTGGAGTCAGGTGCCACTTCCTTCTCCAATACATGAAAGTGAAAAGTGAAAGTGAAGTCGCTCAGTCATGTCCAACTCTTAGCGACCCCATGACCTACCAGGCTTCTGCGTCCATGGGATTTTCCAGGCAAGAGTACTGGAGTGGGGTGCCATTGCCTGCTCCAAATCTTTATACCTCATTGTCTGAAATTCCTAAATGAGCCAAATATTCTTCAGTCTTTGATTTGAAAGATGCTTTCTTTCTAGAAGGGATGAGGGCCATAGGCCCCAAGAGAATTAAGCCTATACTAAATCATCAACTACCTATGACTTTAAGACAATTTAGAGTATTATTTGGGGGCATCACAGGCTGTTGCCACATTCGAATTCTGGGTTATGGGGAACTTGTCCGCCCTTTATATAAACTTATAACGGAAACTCAGCAGGCCCAAACCAACAAGCTGGTTTGGTCTCCAGAGACTAAAAAGGCTTTTAAGGCTCTTCAAGCTGCTCTTCTGCAGGCTCCAGCTTTGAGCTTGCCCACAGGATTAGAGTTAAATTAGTTACTGGGGGGAAAAAAAAGGCTATGGCCACATTGCTTAAGGGTAATTGCTACTATTGTTTTGCTAATACCTAAAGCTCTTAAATTTGTTAATGGGCAAAATCTCACTGTACTGACTTCTTATGTGAGTGAAATCTCAAACTCTAAAGTTAATGTTTGGATGACAGTTCCTTTGTTCGGCATGGGAAATGGAAAACAGGTGCCAACTATGCCATGGAGATAGTTGAACAGGTTTTAGAAGCAAAGTCTCTCCCCACCAGGGATGAATGTTCAGTTGGCGGAGCTTGTGGCTCTGACGGGAGCTCTAGAGTTAAGCAAAGGTTAGCGAGTAAATATCTACACTGACTCTGTTTGCTTATTTGACTTTACATGCTCATGCTGCAATATGGAAAAAAAGCAACAGGAGAACCTATTAAACATTTCAAAGAGATTGAAAGACTTTTGAAGACCTAAGAAAGTAGCTGTCATGCATTGCAAAGGGCACAAGTGGGATGGGAGTAAAGTAGCCCAGGGCAATCAGTTGGCTAACTGCTGAATCCCTGTTGAACTCCTTTAGGAAGGAACCCCTTTCACTACAGATACCCTTGTTCTGGACAGGTCCGGTTGGACAGGAAGAACCTCAATATGCAGAGGAAGAATTAAAAAGATAAAGAAAAGAGGAGCAAAGATTACTGGAAAGGGATGGATACAGTCTGAGGATGGAAGATTAATAATTCCTGAAAATGCTCAATGAAAAATTCTTAAAGGCTTACACCGAGTTTTCCTAAAGTCTTGGAATTAACTAACTATGTAACTCAACTTTTAGCTTTTCAACAGACATTACAGGAACTCTGGGAGGCGACTCCTGACCCAGCCTCTGAGTCAAACAATGCTGTTTGAGCCAGGAACCAAGATAAAGACATTAGGACCTGAGGGTCAATCTCTCAAGCCCCTCTGGGAAGGTCCTTACCAGATGGGCCTCGCAATCTATGTGGGCCTACTTTTGCTGATTCCAAAAATCCTGAGTTTGCCGTTTGACCCTCAAGATAATGCCTTCCTGTCCTGGGCTCATTCCTACACCTCATTCCACAATCTGTCCAATTGCTGGGTCTGTAGAGTGCCCCCCTCCTCATCAATGGACGGCTTCCCGTGGTAAACATCTTCACTTCAGGGAAGGGACTTTTTCCAAGTCCACGACTACCTTTGCCAACAACAATCATATGTGATGTCTCTTCTTAATCTAATGTCATCTAACAGTCCTAAAATGGACTGGTGTAACACTTTGTACCTTTATGGACATAATGTGACTTTTAACTTTGCTGATTGTTCTGTTTTTGCTCTTTACTCCCCACACCTGTAACTGTGTCGCTGGATTTGTTTCCAGCTGCATGAAGTTATGGTTATTCAGTCTCCTATGAGTACCACAGCCTCCTCCAACTATTACCTGGGGTCCCTGAATCAGAGACCCTCAATAGAAGGCTTAGGAGTATCTCTTTAGTTGCTAAGTCATGTCTGACTCTTGCAATCCCATGGACTGTAGCCTGCCAGGCTCCTCTGTCCATGGCATTCTCCAGGCAACAATACTGGAGTGGGTTACCATTTCCTTCTCAAGGGGATCTTCCTGACCCAGGAATCGAACCCAGGGCTGCTGCATTGCAGGCAGATTCTTTACCAAATGAGCTATTATGCCTCAATAATTTAGGGACAACACCTCTTACCAGCTCAGAAGCAGTTATGGAATGAGAACACCGCCCCTTTCCCTTGGCAACATAATTCTCCTAAGAGAAAATGGGAAAATGAGAGCGTTAATATCCTTGTTAGGGAGGCCAGAGGTCCCCAAGTGGCAGGAGGAAATAAAACTCCAAGTGGCAGACTTTTTTTTTTTCTTCTAATCCTGTGTTGTCACGGCAACACCTGGTTCCTCTGGAACTTAACTTTATCTCAAACCTTGAGCTAACCACTGCGTTTTTCTTATGGAAATATTTTCTTAAGCTATGTTAATGAACTATGTATTGGCTTCGAAATCTGCCTTTCTTCAAGATTCCTGTCAAGTGTTTTATAGCCTGAGGATGACTCATATTGTGCCAACACTATCTCAAAATGTATATATTGTTGGTGAGGGGCCTGGTGCGACTCTCTCAGTTTTGAGGCATTTCTTTAATTAGCAGCTTGCTAATAGGTATATAACTCCTTGCTAAAAACAAGCAAGGGGACACTCTTTCTGTCCCCTTCTGATGCCTATGTCAGAAGATTTCTCTATCTCTTTTATACTTTAATAAAACTTTATTACACAAAAAGTTCTGAGTGATCAAGCCTCATCACTAGCCCTGGATTGAATTCCTCTCCTCCAGACGCCAAGAATTCCAGCATCATTCACAGTCTCGTAGCAGCGACCTTTCAGTTATAATTATTGAAATGGTGGGTAGTGGGAGTTTATTATATTATTTTCTTCAGTGTATGTTTAAAAATGTGTGTGATGAAAAGTTAAAAATAAATAAAGAAGATTGATCTGTTCACATTAAAAAAAAAAAGTGCTGGGGAAAGTCACATGCCCAGGAACCAATGAAGCATGATATTTGTGATCACGTCTTGCTTCTAGCTGACACTGGGCCTGGAATCAGAGGACAGGCCAAGTCTCCACTCTGCCACTCACCGGCAGAGGGACCTTGGGCTCATCATCTAACTTCTTAGCTTCTTCAAGGATGAAATAGAGAGAATATCAGTTCTGTCTACCGTACACAGTTTGTCTGTCAGAACGATCTAAGGAAACAGAGTGAGAGGGCTTTGCAAACTGTGGTGGCAAATAACTACAAGTTGAAAGGAAGGGAATTCTGAGTCTATGAGGTGTCTGCAAGCAGGTTCTAGGTGTGACTCACCTTTGCATGCTCCATGTCTAGCTGCACCATTCATACAATCGATGTAAAAAGGATCTTTAGGTGTTCCTCTGGCTGCCCAGCATCAAAACATCTTTATCACATTTGGGGGGCTCCTCACTGTGAGTCTTGGAAACAGAACCCATCTCCTAGGAGAAAAGATGCAAATGCAGGAAGCATGTCCCTCAGCAGTCTGTCAGCTCTGGAGCAAACGATACACTCTGCTCTGTTCATCAAAGGCACTGTCTAGAATTTGAATCCGGAAGCAATAATGCCAAGAAGCAGCCCTACAGAACCTCTGCGGACAGTGGTAGCCACCCTAAGATGGAGGAGGAGCTGGGGCTTGCAAGCAGCACCCAGCAGCCAGCCCCCGTGGGTGAGCCTCGCAAGGTGAAGTGACTAGGCCGTGGCAGGGGCAGTGGCAGCCACATTGTGTCCACTGTTGCTGCTGTGATGTGTCCACAACCAGCTCCCCAGCTCTCCTGGCACTTCTGAAAGCATTCCAGGACCCCTTTAATAAATTCCTCTTCTGCTAAAATCTATCAGAGTTGGTTTCTATTTCTTGCAATTAAGTACAATGCTCAGTGGATAAACAACAAGGTCCTACTGTGTAGCACAGGGCACTATATTCAATATCCTGTCATAAACTGCAATAAAGAATATGAAAAAATATGTATATATATAAAACTGAATTACTGCACTGTATAGCAGAAATTAACATGTTGTAAATCAATTATACATCAATAAAATAATATTTTTTAGATAAAAAAAAGTAAGTTCTGTGAGTATCTGAGGAATGAATGACTACATGAGTGCACCAGTGAGTTCAGACCATTTACTGACTTTTAGAAAGTTATTTTACCTCTCTGAGGGTCTCACGTCCTTCCCTATTTTCTATTTCCTGGGTATTCTTCCAAAGACATTCAAGGCTATGAGAATATAAATACTGTGGGGGGTGTGTGTGTTGCATAATAGTCACAATGTTTTAAATTTGACATTTTTAATTAAAAATATATAAATTTTATATATATATATATATATATATATATATATATATATATTGGCCACAGCATGTAGCTTGTGGTCTCTTAGTTTCCTGACCAGAAGGGCTTCAGCTGCGAATGGGCCTGTGGGTGCCAGACAGCCTTAGAATAGAAAGGGGGAAGGAGAGGGAGAAAGTGAGGAAGGAAAGGGGAACCAAGAAAGACCAGAAAAGGAGAAGCAAGGAGCTCACCCCTTCTTCTTGAGGGTCGAGGGATAACCCGGAAAGAAAAAGCCAGAAGGAAGTTAACCAGATAGAAAATGATGGAGGAAAAGAAACAGATGAACTGAAGTAAAAGAAAACCTTCTCTTGACATGGTCTGCTTTAAGGATACACAGACAGGCTCTCTCCCCCAAATATCTCCCTACCTTGATGCTGTAGTGCCTGAAAGCCTAGCATTGTTTTAAAGCATTTTGTGTGTGATGTAAAATTCATACAACATAAAAATAATAAAGTGCACAATTCAGTCATTTTAGCATGTTCACGATTTGTGCAACCATTAGCACTTAATCTAGAACATTTCCATCATCCCCAAAAGAGACTCCAACTCTACCTTCGCCCAGTCCTCTGGCAACCACTAACCACTTTCTATCTCTACGGACTTGCCTGTTCCGGACACGGCATCTCAAGGGGATCATATAAGAGCTTTTGTGCCTGGTTTCTTTCATCCTGTGTAATCTCTTCCAGGTTCACCCACGTCGTAGCGTGCGTCAGTACTCCACTTCTTTTCACGTCTGAAAAGAATTCCACTGTGTGGGTAAAATACATTTTGTTTACGCATTCAGCGATGGGTTGATATTTGGGTCATTTTCACTACTTGCTTTTTATGGATTTTGCTGCAGTGAGCATTCCTGTACAAATTTCTATTTTAAGGGTCTTCAGTTCTCTACTGGAATTGCTGGTTCACATCCCCGGTAGCTCAGCAGTAAAGAATCCACCTGCAATGTCGGAGACACAGGAAACAAGGATGAGATCTATGAGAAGGGAGATGCCCTGAAGGAGGAAATGGCAACTCACTCCAGTACTCTTGCCTGGAGCATTGCATGGACAGAGGAGCCTGCAGCACT
The DNA here is from genome assembly GCF_023699985.2 of Odocoileus virginianus. Taxonomy (NCBI): domain Eukaryota; kingdom Metazoa; phylum Chordata; class Mammalia; order Artiodactyla; family Cervidae; genus Odocoileus; species Odocoileus virginianus. The sequence goes on from NC_069696.1 coordinate 459,373, forward strand.
ACTGTCCATGAGGTTGCAAAGAGTCGGACATGACTGAGCGCGCGCACGCACACACACACACACACACACACACACACACACGTCCTAACTCAGTGTAACTCTTTGAGGCACTGCCACGCTCTTTCCCACAGTGATTGCACCGTTTTACACTCCCACCAGCAACAGATGAGGGTTCAGGTCCACCATTTGGGATTTTTGGTTGTTTTGCCTTTTCAGTTTTTTGGCTGAGTCACAGAAGCTTGGGATCTTAGCTCCCCAACCAGGGATTGAACCCAGGTCCATGGCAGTGAAGGTCCAGAGTCCTAACCACTGGACCACCAGGGGATTCCCTCAGGTCCACCATTTTTGAAACCCAGTTTTTTTAGTCAAACATGGCCTTTCTAACCTAGTCTTAGTCATTTCTCAGGTTTTACTCCAGAGCCACAGAGAGCTGAAACCTATACATAGTACCAAGTGCTCAAAATATTAAACTGAGTTACCTTTAGAGTTATTTTGTCTGTTTTGTTTCCCCCTATTCTCCACTATTTGCTAAATTGTATTTAATGAGCATATATTAATTTCATTTATCTCATTTATTCTTATATCTAGGTATATATATTTTTGCCTTGGCAGGGAGAAACTTGTATCATTTTTTCAATCATCAAAATAGATAAATAAAACTAATATATACTCTTAATAAAATTTAGTAAACAGTGGAATCTTTATGTCTATGTCAATATATTTTGATCTAGACATATCTAGATATAGATAGAGGTAGATACAGATATAGGTACAGGTATATAGTTAAATCTAAACAGCATATTAAAAGATTAAAAAGCAGAGACATTAAAAGCAGAGCATATTAAAAAGCAGAGACACTACTTTGCCGACAAAGGTCCATCTAGTCAAAGCTATGGGTTTTCCAGTAGTCATTATGGATGTGAGAATTGGACTATAAAGAAAGCTGAGTGCTGAAGAATTGATGCTTTTGAACTGTCTTGTTGGAGAAAACTCTTGAGAGTCCCTTGGACTTCAAGGAGATCAAACCAGTCAATCCTAAAGGAAATCAGTCCTGAATATTCACTGGAAGGATTGATGCTGAGGCTGAAACTACAATATTTTGACCATCTGATGTGAAGAACTGACTCATTTGAAAAGACCCTGATGATGGGAAAGACTGAAGGCAGGAGGAGAAGGGGACGACAGAGGAAGGGATGGTTGGATGGCATCACCGATTCGATGGACATGAGTTTGAGCAAGCTCCAGGAGTTGGTAATGGACAGGGAAGCCTGGCATGCTGCAGTCCATGGAGTGGCAAAGAGTCGGACATGACTGAGCGACTGACCTGAACTGATATAGTTACATAGATATAAATATATCCTCAGAGGAAAAACTTACATTACCTTAAGAAACTTTTTTCTCCCCAGAATCAAATCATACAAGGCATGATCAATATAACAATGTCTTCAATACTGGTTTCAAAACAAGTGCGTGAGCAATCATCACAAGGCCATTTCTTCTTTCTGCCCAGGGTATAAGTCAAGGGTGTGACACAACATATGAAGGAACTGAAAGTGTTAAGTTGTTCAGTCATGTCCAGCTGTTTGCGACACTATGAACTGTAGCCCACCAGGCTCCTCTGTCCATGTAATTCTCCAGGCAGGAACATTGGAGTGGGTTGCCATTGCCTTCTCCAGGGGATCTTCCCAAACCAGGTATTGAACTCGGGTCTCCTACAAGGGGCAGATCTTACCAGCTGATCCACCAGGAAATCCTAACACTATATATAAGTCAAGGTTGTGTGTGGTTGGGCAGAGTGCAGCTCAGGCTGGAGCTAAGTTAATGAGGTCCAGTCATGTTACATGATACCAGGACAGAACTCAGAACCCCTAGGCAGATGGGAGAGCTTCTGCCAAGTCTGACCTTCTTGAACCACCTCTTCTACCTGCACATCTGCCATCCTACCCTCACAGTGAACACACAACACACACATACACACTGCCATCCAGATTCTAATTTGCATTTGCTAGACAAGATGCCAATTCTTTCTTTTTAAAGATTTTTTTTGTGTGAACCATTTTTAAAGTTTTTATTGACTTTGTTACAATATTGCTTTTGTTTTATGTTTCGGTTTTTTTCACCACAAGGCCTGTGAGATCCTAGCTCCCCAAGCACGGTTCAAACCCTCACCCCCTGCATTGGAAGGTGAAGTCTTAACCACTGGACTGCCAGGGAAGTCCCTAGATGCCCCCTCTTTCTGGCCTCCTAATCTGGCCCTCACCCTCTCCCCTATGTTTTGTCCTTCCTCACCTGACAGGGCACAGACCATGTGCAGGTCATGTCATGGATCAGCCCTGCCAGCAGATCCACTCCTCGGCTCCAACAAACAAGCCTGCTGGCGAAACCCTCCAACCAGGATCCACCTGGCCTCTTCTGTGCACCTGCTCTCAGACTACATTTAGTGATGAGCTTCAGTTCAGTTCAGTCATTGAGTCATGTCTGACTCTTTGTGACTCTAAGTGACCCCATGGACTACATGGACAACTCTCACATCCATACATGACTACTGAAAAAACCATCGCTTTGACTAGGTGGGCTTCCATGGTAGCTCAGTTGGTAAAGAATCAGCCTGCAATTAGGAAGACCTGGGTTCGATTCCTGGGTTGGGAAGATCCCCTGGAGAAGGGAAAGGCTACCCACTCCAGTATTCTGGCCTGGAGAATTCCATGGAGTCACAAAGAGTAGAAAATGACTGAGTGACCTCCACTTGACAAGATGGATCTTTGTCAGCAAAGTAATGTCTTTGCCTTTTAATACACTATCTAGGTTGCCCGTAGCTTTTCTTCAAAGGAGCAAGCATCTTTTAATTTCATGGCTGCAGTCACCATCTGCAGTGATTTTGGAGCCCAAGAAAATAAAGTCTGTCACTGTTTCCATTGTTTCCCCATCTATTTGCTATGAAGTGATGGGACCAGAGGCCATGATTTTAGTATTTTGAATGTTGAGTTTTAAGCCAGCTTTTTCACTCTCCTCTTTCACTTTCACCAAGAGGCTCTTCAGTTCCTCTTTGCTTTCTGCCATAAAGGTGGTATGATCTGCACATCTGAGGTTACTGATATTTCTCCCAGCAATCTTGATTCAACCTTGTGCTTCATTCAGCCCAAAATGAAATGTGCCCAAAATGAAATGTACTTCATTTCACATGATATCTGTGCATACAAGTTAAATAAGTAAGCAGGGTGACAATATACAACCTTGACATACTCCTTTCCCAATTTGGAACCAGTCTGTCTCATGTCCAATTCTAACTGTTGCTTCTTGACCTGCCTACAGATTTCTCAGGAGGCAGGTAAGGTGGTCTGGTGTTCCCACCTCTTTCAAAATTTTCCAGTTTATGGTGATCCACACAGTCAAAGGCTTTGGCATAGTCAATAAAACAGAAATAGATGTTTTTCTGGAACTCTCTTGCTTTTTCGATGATCCAACAGATGTTGGCAATTTGATCTCTGGTTCTTCTCCCTTTTCTAAATCCAGCTTGAACATCTGGAAGTTTTGGTTCACATATTCTTGCCCCTGAGTGTGGAGAATTTTCAGAATTACTTTGCTAGCGTGTGATATGAGTGCAAGTGTGCAGTAGTTTGAACATTCTTTGGCATTGCCTTTCTTTGGGATTGGAATGAAAACTGACCTTTTCTGGTCCTGTGGCCACTGCTGAGTTTTCCAAATTTGCTAGCATATTGAGTGCAGCACTTTCACAGCATCATCTTTTAGGATTTGAAAGAGCTCAGCTGGAATTCCACCACCTCCATTAGCTTTGTCCGTAACGATGCTTCCTAAGGCCCACTTGACTTCGAATTCCAGGTTGTCTGGCTCTAGGTGAGTGATCACACCATCGTGGTTATCTGAGTCATGAAGATCTTTTTTGTATAGTTCTTCTGTGTATTCTTGCCACCTCTTCTTAATATCTTCTGCTTCTGTTAGGTCCATACCATTTCTATTCTTTATTGTGCCCATTTTTGCGTGAAATCTTCCCTTGGTATCTCTGATTTTCTTGAAGAGATCTCTAGTCTTTCCCATTCTATTGTTTTTCTCTATTTCTTTGCATTCTGTTGTTTTTTGAGATTGCACCCAAATATTGCATTTTGGGCTCTTTTGTTGACTATGAGAGCTACTCTAGTTCTTCTAAGGGAATCTTGCCCACGGTTGTAGATATAATGGTCATCTGACCTACTCCTACTCCTACTCTCCCATTCCAGTCCATTTTAGTTCACTGATTCCTGAAATGTCAGTGTTCACTCCTGCCATCTCCTATTTGACCACTTCCAATTTACCTTGATTCTGGACCTAACATTCCAGGTTCCTATGCAATATTGTTCTTTATAGCATCAGACTTTACTTCCATTACCAGTCACATCTACAACTGGTGGTCCACAGCCAGCCTGTTTGCCCAGCCCCTGATGCCATGACCCTCAGGGGCTCACACTCTGGACCAGATGCTAAGGATAAAAGGATATCTCCATCCCATCCTCAGTTGCCCTTGTTTCCCTAAGGGACAAGTTCATTGGCAGGCCTGAGTCCATTGAGGGGGGGAGGAAGGGCCTTTTTCTTTTTCTTTTTTTTTCTGCTTGGATCTTGGTACCCTGATCAGGGATCAACGCCACTTGCCTGGGAAGCTGGTTGTCTTAACCCCTGGACCACCAGGGAAGTCCAGGGAGGGTCTTAAAACAGAGCCTAGTGGTGCTTTGGGGTCATGGCAGTCCCTGTTCTACTTGTCATCTTTTTCAATTTCTTTATTAGCTGCACTGCATGGCATGTGGGATCTTAGTTCCCTGACCAGGGATTGGAAACACGGAGTTTTCACCACTAGAGCTTCAGGTAAGTTCCCTCTACGTGTAATTTCTGAGGGAAGCAGGGCGGGACCCCAGGTCAAGCAAGCGTCTGTCTCCTCTGCGCCCTCCTGCACGCCCCATCGCTAATCCTCACTCCTGTGCCATTATCCTGGCATTGAACCCTGGTCATTCCTGCACCAGAGCTTCTGGCTAACTAAGGACAGGGAGAACGGGGTTAAAGGAGAAGAAAGGGTCACAAAAGACCCCCCCTCAACTGCGATTTCCACTGCTCTTTGGATAGGAACCCTGAACACTCAGCTGCAGTCACCAGAAAGGGCCCTGAGGAAGGGTGGGGATTCCCCTCAGCTTTAGAAAGGGACCTCCGGGCCTCCAACCCAAGGCTTTTCTGTCCCTAAAAATGCAGAACCTTCTCTAGCCCTTACCCTGAAGGCCAGCAGGTGGCAGCACCATCAGGCATTTCACAACCAAAACTAAACCGAAACAGAATTGTTTTTTTCTTTTTTGGTTTTGTTTATGCAAATAGTTCATTCCCTACAACCTTCCTCCCGGAATGGTCACCCCTTCCCCCTCCACAGTCCCTCCCTTCCCCTTCCCTCCCCTGCATGACCCTGCTCTCTCTGCACCCAGAGTGCATGAAGACGCTGTCACGAGCGTCAGGGATCCAACAACAGGCCTTGAGAAATGTGAGTAAGCCTGGTGGGGACCAAGGAAGGAGGGAGACACCAGAGGGGACGATCCTGGGCATGGGGGGCCCCCTGTGCCCAGACTTACTCAGGGAGGTGGGAGCACCCGGCCCCTCCCCATACACCTTATCTCTCCAATATGCACACGCATGCACGCTCACAAACACATGCCCCATCTCTCCTTCCAAGGAGAAAGGAGACTCAGACCCAGGAGGTGAGGCCACACTGCCTTCCTCCTCCAGCTCATAGGGAGCAGCAAGGTGGGGAGGAGTCCCTCAACCTGGAGGGTCAGCTTCTGTGCCTGAGACCCTCTTCCATAGGCGGTCTCTCCCAGAGGCCTTGCTGAACTTGTGGGAGCCATTTCGGAGACCATGACTGGAAACCCTCACCCTCAGTTTACTGGTCCAAGCCAACCTGATTCCTGGAAGGGGAGCAGAGTGATGCAACAGGGCAAGGAGGAGGCTGGGGAGAGAGGTGGGGGGAGTGTGCTGACCTCTGGACTGGACACTGCCCTGGGGAGGAGCACCCAGTGCAGCAGCTGCAGGGACCAGCCTCCCCCCTGCACCCTCCCCTCCCACCCTAGGATATCTCCCTGAGATCTAGAATGGACCGAGAGGAAAATGCCCGGCGGTACGGCAATCCCATCCCCTACCAAACAGCTTGTGTCTGCACCCCTCCCGCCCTACAGATACCTTTTTTCTTTTGGCAGGTGGCTTTTCTACCTCCTGCTGCCGGTCCTGTTCTACGGGGTTGGAGGCACCATCCCTACTCCTCATAGGCTCTACGGGGAGGTGACATCCCCTTTGTTCCCCAAGACTTACCCCAACAATTTTGAGAGGACCACTGTGATCACAGTACCCACGGGGTACAGGGTGAAGCTTGTCTTCTGGCAGTTTGACCTGGAGCCTTCGGAAGGTTGTTTCTATGACTATGTCAAGGTAGGGGGCAGATTAGGGGGGTGGGCAGAGGGAGAACTGAGTGTCTCTGGAACCTGGGGACCCGAGTTCTGACCGACCTGATAACACACCCTGCCTGGGACACAGCCCCAAGCTGGTAAAAGCTGATGGTCAGGTGGGGTTCTGGGAGTCTAGGGGTGTCGAAGATGGGTGGCCACTGGTCTGAGAGACCCTCATGGAGCACAGAGGGGAGAAACAGAGAGGGAGGGGACAGGCCTTGCTCTTGGGGAATGCACTGTCCACAGAAGTCCCCAAAAAACCCTCCCTGTCTGCTTACTTGCCCAGAGGATTTTGGAAACTTCCATGCCTCGGATTCCATGTTGCCATGGAGAGTGTCACCGTGGCTGCCTCCTCACCAGGAACACAGGGACACGAGGAAGCAGCATGTGTGTGGTGGTGGCTCAAGGGTGGTCTCCAGCCAGGACAGTGGGCTCAGTCCCCTCTCTTCTGTCACGACCGAGGGCCCCACCCCAGTCCCTCTTTCTACATCCAATAAAAATGAGATTCCTGGAGACTTCCCCAGTGGTCCAGTGGCTAAGACTCTGTGCTCCCAAGGCAGGGGGCCCCGGTGTGATTCCTGGGAAACTTAGGAAACTAGGATCCCGCCTACTGCACTGCACAGCAGACACACACACACACAAAATGAGATTCTTGATTCAGGATTCAGATAGAGCCCATAAACACTATTTCCAGGAGATCCCCTGGAGGATATAAAAGAATACCATGAAAATGCCATATCTCACTAGCCCAGAGGACTTAAGATGTCAGCAGTGCTGGTAGGGAGGGTCCTGGTGGCAGGCAAAGTGCGGATGAGGTAAGAGGGGGACGTCTTCTGCTTTGCAGTAGTTCAGGAATCTGTGAAGGAATAGAGGTAAGGGGAACTCAGTGATGCTTGCTAAACTGGCGGGTCCTGGATGCTCACATTCAGCTGAATATCAGGAGTCATGGCTGGACAGGAATGGGTTGACCAAGACAAGGTGGAAGGACAGGACAGGGGGTAAAGCAGATCATCCAGGCTCTAGGGATGAAGGAATGATAGAAACCAGGTAGAGGCGACCAGGATTCCAGTGGGAGGTGGACACAGGAAGAGATGGGGGTAAAGAAAGGTCTGACACACGTTGTTGTTCAGTCACTAAGTCATGTCAGACTCTTTGCAACCCCATGGACTGCAGCACAGCAGGCTTCCCTGTCCTTCAGCATGTCTGCGAGTTTGCTTGAATTCATCTATTGAGTCAGTGATGCCATCCAACCATCTCATCCTCTGTCATCCCTTCTCCTCCTGCCTTCTATCTTGCCCAGTATCAAGGACAATTCCATGAGTCAGCTCTTCATATTAGGTAGCCAAAGTATTGGAACTTCAGCTTTAGCATCAGTCCTTCTAGTGAATAATCAAAGTTGATTTCCTTTAGGATTGACTGGTTTGATCTATTTGCTGTCCAAGGGACTCTCAAGAGTCTTCTCCAGCACCACAATTTGAAAGCATCAGTTTTTCAGCACTCAACCTTCTTTATGGTCCAACTCTCACATCCATACATGACTACTGGAAACATCATAGCTTTGACTAGACGTACCTTTCTCAGCAAAGTGATGTCTTTGCTTTTTAACATGCTGTCTAGGTTTGTTTTAGCTGGGGATCATAAAAAGGGAGGGCCGAGTCCAGGCACGGGATAACGTGCAAGGTCAATCGATGGAGATGCAGGACAGAGGAAAGGCCTCTGGGGAAGTTGGAATAGCCAGAGCCCAGCAGGTAGACAGCAGCTGGAGACCATCCAGTGGGGCAGGGAGGAGGGGGCGGGATCCCCTCTCTGGGATAAGAGAAGGATGACCTTCATAACCTTCCATGTGGGATGTGTCCCCTCAACAGCTCGTCTGCCTGTCCCTCCTCCACAGATTTCTGCTGATAAGAAGACCATGGGGAGGTTCTGTGGGCAGCTGAGTTCTCCCCTGGGCAACCCCCCAGGAAGGAAGGAATTCATGTCCCAAGGGAACAAGATGCTGCTGACCTTCCACTCGGACTTCTCCAATGAGGAGAACGGCACCATCATGTTCTACAAGGGCTTCCTGGCATACTACCAAGCCGTGGGTGAGTGGCGCCTGTGCTGGCTCCTGGGCTCATACTGAATGGGGGCCAGAAAGGGGGATTCTTGAATCCAAAGATTTGGGAAGCCAAGCTTTCTTGTTTTTTCCCAAGAGAGCTTTTTCTAGGAGAGGACTATCCCCCAGGGTCCTGTCCCCACTGAGCAGGTCCCAGAAAGGGTCAGAGGGGCCCAGAGTTCCAGGTGGCCTGGGATAACCTTGTCCTTAGGCCTCTAATGAGTGACCTCACTGAGACCAGCGCCTCCAAAGGTCCCTCCCCCGGCCCCCACCCTAGCTTCTGTGGGATTGAATCCCTCCTTCCGGAATCTCTTCCAGACCTGGACGAATGTGCCTTGCAGCTCAACTCGGTTGAGGAGGACACCCCGCCTCGGTGCCAACACTTGTGCCACAACTACGTCGGCGGCTATTTCTGCTCCTGCCGTCCAGGCTATGAGCTCCAGCAGGATGGGCGTTCCTGCCAGGGTGAGGTCCTGCCTGGGTGGTCCCAGAGGAGGCAGGGGCTGAGCAAGGTGGGGCTCGCTGGGTGACCCGCTTTCGCTCTGCTCTCCCAGCCGAGTGCAGCAGCGAGCTGTTCACGGAGCCCTCCGGCTACATCTCCAGCTTGGAGTACCCCCAACCCTACCCCCCCGACCTGCGCTGCAACTACAGTATCCGAGTAGAGCGGGGCCACACCCTCCACCTCCAATTCCTGGAGCCTTTTGAAATCGATGACCACCAGCAAATACACTGTCCCTACGACCAGCTGCAGGTACAGCCAACCCACCCCCAGAAACTCTCGTCCCCATCCCCACACGTCTCCTCTCATCCCTCCTCCCCACTGGGCCATCTGGCCAATGGGTGCAGAAATGGCCAATGTCCCACATGAGTTGTCCTACACTCCTGGCTTCCCAGGTGTCTCTAGTGGTAAAGAACCCATCCGCCAATGCAGGAGATGTAAGAGATTCAGGTTCAATCCCTAGGTCGGGAAAATTGCCTGGAGGAGGTCATGGCAACCCACTCCAGTATTCTTGCCTGGAGAATTCCATGGACAGAGGAGCCTGGCAGGCTGCGCTCCATAAGGTTGCAGAGAGTTGGACTCGACTGAGCAACTTAGTGCACACTCCTGGCCAGTGGGTCCTAGGGAGGCTTTCTCCTCGCCAGCTGAAAACATACACCAAGCAGGATCCACACCACCGGCACCACTGCCTTAGCCCTGTGTCTGAATTGGCCACATGACCCTCCCTCTGTCCACCCCCACCACCACCACAGATCTATGTCAAGGGGAGGAACATTGGTGAGTTCTGTGGAAAGCAAAGGCCCGAGCACATTGATGCCCAAAGCAACTCGGTGGACCTGCTCTTCTTCACGGACGAGTCAGGGGACAGCCGGGGCTGGAAGCTGTACTACACTAGTGAAGGTAAGGCTGCCTGGGGCCCTCAGGGGCCAGAAAGGGGGCAGGATGAGGCAGTTAGAACGGAGGCCAGTGGCTCAGAAATAAACCTGCCCTCTGATCTCCATAATAGTCATCAAGTGCCCCCAGCCCAAGACCCTGGACTCATACACCATCATTCAGGACCCGCAGCCTCAATACCAGTACCGGGACTATTTCATCGCCACGTGCAAAAAAGGTTACGAGCTCGTGGAGGTAAGAGCCAGGGCCGAGGGGAGGGAGCTGACCCAGAGTCCGGCATAATTCACACGGACTATGGAGGCTCAGCCCCACATGGAAACATAGCATGTTTGAGCTGGAAGGGTTACCCAGCCTGCTCCAACTTGACCGCACACTAGAAATAGGATTTCAAAATTCTGATGTCCAGTCCCCTGCTAGAGACTAGTCCATGAGTCTGAAGGGGAGCATGGGTATCAGGATTACCTATAGTTACTTGGTGATTCTAATGCCCCGCCAAGTCTAAGAACTATGGGACCTGGCCCTATAACTCACTATGCAGTGAGGAACCAAACAGGTGGGGGTGGAGCTGAAGAGCGAGACCTCACTCACTCAACATCACTGGGATTGTGTACAACAGGGACAAATCCCCTGCCTCTTGCCCCAGGGCTCTCGATTTTTGTTTTTAAAACCTACCTGGCTTTACTCGATGATTCATGAATCGGGCAGCATTCCATCGAACAATCAGAAGAGGCTCCGTTTATGTCCACCGGTGGTCTTACCCCAGACCCACCACCCTGTCCAGAGCTTTGCAGACCCAGGAGAGAATGTGGTTTGCTCCACTGGTGAATCTCACAAAAGCCGGGAAACTAAAATGCTACTCTCGGGACTGCCTAGTGGTCCAGTGGTTAAGAATCCACCTTCCGGTGCAGGGGGCGTGGGTGTGACCCCTGGCTGGGGAGCTTAGATCCCACATGTCTCAGGGCACCTAAGCCTGTGCACCACAACTACAGAAAGCAGTGAGGAACCAGTAAAGGCAATTAATAATAATAAATACATAAATAAATGCTATTTTTATGAACCATACAATTGGAGTTACCCTGGCCAGGGGCCTGGGACTGGACATCCCATCTTTGTCCAGTAGGTCCCCTCGGAAGACCCACCCTGAATCAGAGAAGAGACCTTTGGTTGGTTGTGGTGAATTCACCCAACAAACATTTTAAGTGTTGATTCAGTGACAGGCAGTGTTCTGGATGTGGGAGGTACAATAAAAGAAACACACATGTTCACACAGGTTTCATGGAGCTTACCTTTGAATAGAGATGAGTCAGCCAGATCACTGCTCATTAGTCCAGGAAGGACTGGGGGTCCTGGGCACACCCCTCCCCGCCGTTCAGGTTACAACCTGCCCCATCTATGCCACCAGCACCCTTACCTTATCACTTATCATTCACATCATCAACTTTAAACCTAGTCACACAGTTTATCTCACATTATTTACTTTTTATTTGACTCAGCAGTAAAGACTCCACCTGCAATGCAGGAGACATGGGTTCAGTTTCTGGGTGGGGAAGATTCCCCTGAAGAAGGATCTGGTAACCCACCCCAGTATTCTTGCCTGGAAAAGTCCACGGACAGAGGAACCTGACGGTCTACAGTCCATGGGGTTGCAAAACAGTTGGGACATGCCTGAGCGACTACATGATAATTTACATTTTGCTCAGATATCCTAGTTCTTATGCACATTCTCTTGCAGTCTGATCCAGGGCTAACAATCTGAGATGATTGTTGGTGTTAATAAAACTCATTCATGTTCTCCAGTTACTTTTCATTTCAGAGGGTGCTGTCTCCTGGCCTGTCCCCGCCATTTGTTGGCCTAGGATAGCACTTGGCATATGTCAGCATCTTGAGCCCCCTTGAAAGTGGCTGGGCTGCACTAGCATTTTAGGAAAGACCCTTAGCCTTGAGAAGCCAACAGTCTGGGGGCAATGGGGTGATACGGGGCTTACCTGGCAGAGCAGTCCAGAGGGAAGAAACATGGCCCTACTTCAGGGCAGAGACTTTTGTTTCAATGCAGAGAATGTGCAACTGTGCTTGTGGCTTGTTTGCTTTTTAATTAAAAATTGTGAAGTTCAGGGACTTCCCTGGTATTGTGAAGTTCAGGGACTTCCCTGGTATTCCAGTGTCTGAGATTCTGCACTCCCAAAGCAGGGGGCCTGGGTTCGATTCCTGGTCGGGAAACCTGACCCCACACACCTCAACTAAAGATCCCACAATGAAGATCGAAGATCCTGAGTGCCACAACTAAGAACCAAAGCAGCCAAAATAAATAATAATAAATAAATAAATATTTTTAAAAATAAAATTATGGGGTTCAACTGGACCTCAGTGGAAACTCTTGAAATCCCAAGAGTCTAGAGAGGGGATTATTGGGTATAACAACTAGCCCTTGCTCCGATATTTTTTTTAAACTATTTATTTATTTATTTACCTATTTGGATGTGTCAGCATGCGGGCTCAGTAGCTGTGGCATTCAAGCTTAGTTGCTCCCCAGCATGTAGGATCTTAGTTCCTCGACCAGGGATCGAACCCACTCCCTGACACTGGAGGACAGATTCTTAACTACTAGACCACCGGGCAAGTCCCCAGCTCTGGCTTCCTGCTGCATGGCTCAGTGCAGTCAGTCTGGTCTGAGAGGACTGGCTAGGAAGAGGGGCCTAGGGGCCACATCCACAGGTGTTGAGGTTCAAGGGCTGAGAGCTGACTTTGCATCCTTACTGCTCCCCTGTGGGCAAGGGCAGGAGGGAGCCTCAGGGTCTCCTTGTACTAATGGCTTCTCCACCTCTGCTCCAACAGGGCAACAAGGTGCTCCTATCCTTCACAGCTGTCTGCCAGGATGATGGCACATGGCACCGAGCCATGCCCAGGTGCAGGAGTAAGTTGCAACTCAAGCATGTGTCTCCCCCCAGGAGAAGGGAAGAGGGTCAGGCCTAAGCATCGCCCCCCAAAAGCCATTCCCCCGACTTGTCCTTTGAAGGCTCCAGCCCACCGGGAACCAGTCGGCCTTCATCTCTGCAGATGAGGGGCTCTGCCCAGAACTGAGTTTTATCCCATCCAATTCTCATGCATCACGAAAGCCCCCAGTGACCATATCTCCCGAAGGCTCTCAGCATGTTCAGTGGGTTCCCGCCCCTCCCACTGAAGTTCCAGTACAGTCCTCAGTTCTCACGTGGCCCTGTGTTCTCTCCAAGTCAAGAACTGCGGGCGGCCCCGAAGCCTGCCCAACGGGGCCTTCAATTACATCACCAGAGAAGGGGTGAATACCTACGAGGCCCGCATCCAGTACTACTGCCATGAGCCCTTCTACAAGATGCACACCAAAGACAGCACACGCGAGTCTGAGCGAGGTAAGGACATGTGTACATGGCCACCTTCTCCCTCTTGTGGGAACATCTTCTGCAATTTCTTTCAACAGAGTCTCCAAGGAGGGAATGTTAAGATATTTATCCCGGGCACTGGCTTCAGGGGTGCCAAGAGGCTTCTAATAAGGTTGGAAAAGGAAACATTTGAGCTGATAGAATGAAAGACTTGAATCTCATAAACAGCTCTCTCTCACCCCACCCCTACCAGCACCCCCACTACAGGTTTATCAGTGGGGTTTCCTCAGCACTGTCCCCACATCCCCTCTCAGGTTGCTGTGTTGTGACTTTTTGCACTACTAAATTGCTTTCAGACTCATCAGTGGGTATCTTGAAAACTTTTTAATGAAAGAAATCACATGATTCTTTCTCATGTGAAAGAAATCACATGAGATTTAAAACATGCCAAAAAGAGAAAAAAAAATATCTTGTTTATAGGCTATTACTGTTGCTGTTGTTAGTCACTCAGTCATGTCCGACTCATTGTGACCCTATGGACTGTAGCCTGCCAGGCTCCTCTGTCCATGGGATTCTCCAGGCAGGAATACTGGAGTGGGTTGCCATTTCCTTCTCCAAGTTCACAGGCTATATAAGGTATTATATAAGAGCTGGACTTTGAAGTAAGACAACTGTCCATTTGCATCTTGGTTCTGGCACTTAGAAGTTATATGACCTCGTGTAAATTATTTAAACCCAGTTTCCTCAACTCTAGTGTTAGTCACTCAGTCGTGTCCAACTCTGAGATCTCATGGACTGTAGCCTGCCTGGTTCCTCTGTCCATGGAATTCTCCAAGCAAGAATACTGGAATGGGTAGCCTTCCCCCTCTCCAGGGTACTTCCTGACCCAGAGATCAAACCCTGGTCTCCTGCACTGCAGGCTGGCTCTTTACCGTCTGATACACCAGGGAAGCCCTGCTTGTCTCTAGGAGGAGGGTGATGATGCATATCTGAAAGCATCACCAAGGTGCGTCAATGAGATAAAATGCTGAGTGTCAAGCAAGGTACACTGTCCACAATCAGAAAACATAGCTATGGGGAATTCCCTGATGGTCCAGCAATTAGGACTCCACGCTTTCACTGCTGAGGGCTCGGGTTCAATCCGTGGTTGGGGAACTAAGATTTGCACAGCAGAGCCAAAAAAACACCCTCAAAAAACTAAACAAGAAAACATAACTCCCACTATCATCCGCTCCCCAGCACCAAGATGCAATAATGATAAGATCTTCTTGATAAGTTCCTTCCAGTTTTTGTGTCAACTTTCACATATAGGGATCACAACAAATATGAGTTAAGCATTCTGATTTTTCCATTTAGCATCAAAACAAAAACACACATGGAACTTTTCAAAACACACACTTTCAGTATCCCATCCGCAGGTATTCCAACCTTTCCCTTTGTTCCTCCTCCTTTCTGTGCTCACTTTGGTGCTCTTGGCCTCTGCCCACAACCCTCCAGCCTGAGCTCAGCCCCCTCTCCCCTTAGGGCTGTACACCTGCACCGCTCAGGGCATTTGGAAGAACGAGCTGGTAGGAGAGAAGGTGCCTCGGTGTTTGCCAGGTGAGTGGAAGCCCTCCACTGTCCGCTGTGGCCTTGGCAGCCATTCAGGGCCTCAGAGGAGGGGTGGCATAGACAAAAGAGAGACAGTCCAGGCTGAAGCTGAAGACGGACAAGGGGCATCTGGAAAATGGAGAGGAGATGCCCCAGGAGAAGGGCAGAGGGACCCAGAGAGCTGGCCCTGTCCTGCAGTCCTGGACTTTTCACTGAGCAGGTGGGAGACCAAGAATAAATAAAAAGGGCAAGAAAAGCCCTAGGAAAGAATAAACAAGAATGAAGAGAGATGACTGACAATATGCCAAAGGGGGGGGGTGAGGAGAGGGGTGGCGGGGGAGGATGGGGAGAGGAAAAGGCCCTGAACTAAAAAGAGGGGCCAAGGGGAGGGGCCAGGCCTTGGAGGGAGGCGGGTGGCCAGGTGCTGACTTTTCTACGCCCCCCGCCCCTCCATTGTCTCCTCGCCAGTATGCGGGAAGCCAGTGCACCCCGTGGAGCAGAGGCAACGCATCATTGGAGGCCAGAAGGCCAAGCTGGGCAACTTCCCCTGGCAGGCCTACACCAACATCCACGGGCCCGGGGGTGGCGCATTGCTGGGGGACCGCTGGATCGTCACAGCCGCGCACACCATTTACCCCAAGGACCACGAGGCACAGGGCAGCCCCAATTTAGATGTGTTCCTGGGCCACATCAACGTGGAAGATATCACCAAGCTGTCCAACCACCCAGTCCGTAGGGTCATAATCCACCCAGACTACCGCCAGGAAGAGTCCCACAATTTTGAGGGGGACATCGCCCTCCTGGAGCTGGAAAATAGCGTCACCCTAGGCCCCAACCTCCTGCCCATCTGCCTCCCAGACAACGAGACCTTCTATGACCCGGGTCTCGTGGGCTATGTCAGTGGCTTTGGGATCATGGAGGAGAGAATTTCTCACAACCTCAGATTTGTCCGTCTGCCAGTAGCTAGGCGAGAGATTTGCGAGCGCTGGCTCCGGCAAAAAAACAGGAATGATGTGTTTTCTGAAAACATGTTCTGTGCTGGGAACCCAGCCACAAGGCAGGATTCCTGCCAAGGGGATAGTGGAGGGGTCTTTGCAGTGAGTGATAAGAAAAATGACCGCTGGGTGGCCACGGGCATCGTGTCCTGGGGCATCGGGTGTGGAGAAGGGTATGGGTTCTACACCAATCTCCTCAACTATGTGGACTGGATCAAGAAAGTGATGGAAGCAGAAGACTGAGCCCAGGATTGCCTAGGTCAGTCCAGAGAGGAGTGTATTACAAAAAAAATTTTTTTATCTGACCAGTTGTTGATAACTTCTAAGAATCCATATTAAAATCACTAATGCAGAAAGACACCATGTGAAATAAACTCTCCTCTCTATAGTCCCATCTACTTTCTTCACCTGAAACAACCCAAAGTTCACCTTTATTTCCCCAAAGAATTGCACAAGGTATATTCCACCAACTCTAGGTATCATTGTCCTCTTCCATTTTTATACCATGGTGTAACTGAATATAGAATGTCTTCCAAATAAAATTTTATGGGAAAGTCCATTGTGTAAAGTGAATTTAAAGCAGTATTTATAAGTATATTTAGTTACATCAGGGCTTCCCTGGTGGCTCTGCCATAGAGTCTGCCTGCCAATGCAGGAGACAAAATTTTGATCCCTGCTCTGGGAAAATCCCACACACCTCAGAGCAACTGAGTCTGTGCACCTGGGCTCCACAAACTTCCAGCTGAAACTACTGAAGCCAGTGTACTCTAGAGCCTGTGCTGAACATTAGGAGAAGCCCATGTAACAATGTAGACCCAACACAGCCAAAAAATTAATTGATTTTTTAAAATATTTAGTGAAATCATATGTAAAATATTTTCATAGAAACGCAATGGGAATAGTTAAGTTGCTGCACACATTTATCATTAGAGTTGTAGATACTTTATCTCTGTCTTTTGTTTTGATTATACACTACAAAGAAAATCCTTATTTTCCCACAAAAACAGTTGCAGATACAAGATCTTTTTTAACAGGTCAGTTTCCAATCTCTAAATATTCCTTAAGAGAAGAGTGGTATGAAATTTTTGTTCCCAAATTGAGTCACTAACAGTACTTTTTCTAATCATTTATTTACATATGTATGTACTTACTTTTTGGCCACACCTCCCAGCATGTGGGGTCTTAGTTCCTGGACCAAGAATGCAACCTATACCCCTGTAGAGGAAGTGCAGAGTCTTAGCCACTGGACAACCAGGGAAATCCCATTAACAATATATCCAAATAATTTATATTATTTAAGATATGTTTAAAGGCCAGAGAAGGACTGAGAACTTGGGATAAACAATATAAGTACTTATGCCAGAATATTATCATGACATTATTGCAGGTATATTGTTACCCTGCTTATTAAACTTTTATGCAAAGTACATCACAAGAAATACTGGGCTGGATGAAGCACAAGCTGGAATCAAGATTGCCAGGAGACATATCAATTACCTCAGATATGCAGATGACACCACCCTTACGGCAGAAAGCGAAGAAGAACTAAAGACCCTCTTGATGAAAGTGAAAGAGGAAAGTGAAAAAGTTGGCTTAAAGCTCAGCATTCAGAAAACGAAGATCATGGCATCTGGTCCCATCACTTCATGGCAAATAGATGGAGAAACAAAGGAAACAGTGAGAGACTTTATTTTGGGGGGCTCCAAAATCACTGCAGATGGTGACTGCAACCATGAAATTAAAAGATGCTTGCTCCTTGGAAGAAAAGCTATGACCAACCTAGAGAGCATATTAAAAAGCAGAGACATTACTTCGCCAACAAATGTCCGTCTAGTCAAGGCTATGGTTTTTCCACTAGTCATGTATAGATGTGAGAGTTGAACTGTAAAGAAAGCTGAGCACCCAAGAATTGATGCCTTTGAATTGTGGTGTTGGAGAAGACTCTTGAGAGTCCCTTGGACTGCAAGGAGATCCAACCAGTCCATCCTAAAGGAAATCAGTCCTGAATATTCATTGGAAGGACTGATGTTGAAGCTGAAACTCCAATACTTTGGCCACGTGATGCTAAGAACTGATTCATGGGAAGAGACCCTGATGCTGGGAAAGATTGAAGGCAGGGGGAGAAGGGGACGACAGAGAATGAGGTGCCTGAATGACATCACCAACTTAATGGACATGAGTTTGAGTAAACTCTGGGAGTTGGTGATGGACAGGGAGGCCTGGTGTGCTGCAGTCCATGGGGTCGCAAAGAGTAGGACACAACTGAGCACCTGAGCTGAACTGAACTGATTATTGCACAAATGACTCTGCTGGACTTGTCTGAGCAACCTTACTTGAGCTGACTCACACAGGCCTGAATTAAAGAAGATCAAGGCAGAGTTAAAACATTCCTGAGTAATGACAAGTTGGTAAGTCCAAATGTAGGTCCACAATCCCTTATCTGGCACCCTCAAGTCCAAGTGCCTTCCAATGTTCAACATTTTACAGATTTCAGAAATGCAATATACCATCTGTGTAATGTAATACCATCCTACTATAGCAGTGTCCAGGGCAGCACCCTGCAAGAACACAGATAAGTGAAGTAAGTTAGAAAGAGAAAAACAGATATATATTCTCACATACCTGTGAAATCTAGAAAAATGGTACTGATGAACCTATTTGCAGGGCAGGAGAGGCAACACAGATGTAGAGAATAGCCACGTGGACATGGCGGATGGCAGGGTGAGAAAGGGGGTGTGGGCCGAGGAAGCCAGATCTGAAAGAGACACATGCACCCCAATGTTCATCGGAGCTTTGTTTATAAGAGCCAGGACATGGAAGCAACCTAGATGCCCATCAGCAGATGAATGGATAAGGAAGCTGTGGTACATATACACCATGGAATATTACTCAGCCATTAAAAAGAGTACATTTGAATCAGTTCTAATGAGATGGATGAAACTGGAGCCCATTTTACAGAGTGAAGTAAGCCAGAAAGATAAAGACCAATACAGTATACTAACACATATATATGGAATTTAGAAAGATGGTAATGATAACCTTATATGCAAAACAGAAAAAGAGACACAGATGTACAGAACAGACTTTTGGACTCTGTGGGAGAAGGCGAGGGTGGGATGTTTTGAGAGAACAGCATCAAAACATGTATATTATCAAGGGTGAAACAGATCACCAGCCCAGGTTGGATGCATGAGACAAGTGCTCGGGCCTGGTGCACTGGGAAGACTCAGAGGGACTGGGTAGAGAGGGAGGTGGGAGGGGGGATCGGGATGGGGAACACATGTAAATCCATGGCTGATTCATGTCAATGTATGGCCAAAACCACTACAATATTGTAAAGTAATTAGCCTCCAACTAATAAAAATAAATGGGGAAAAAAAAAGGAAGGGCATGTGAGTTGAATTGGGAGATTGGGATTGACATGTATGCTATTAATGTTATGTATAAAATAAATAACTAATGAGAACCTCTTGTATAGCACAGGGACCTCTACTCAATGCTCTGTGGTGACCCGAATGAGAAGGAAATTCAAAAAAGAGGGGATATGTGTATACATATAGCTGATTCACTTTGCTATACAGCAGAAATTACCACAACATTGTGAACAACTATACTCCAATTTTTTAAAAGAAAGAACAACTCTTCTGAAAGAACATTTGAATAGTCATAGTAAGTGTGACAGATAAACACTCTGGATAGTTACCTATCAGTTACTGTCAGGTTTTGCCACTAAATAAGTTTTGGTGTCAAACTTGTTAAAACCCTTTCTGTTTTTAAGAGCATTTTAGATGTCAGGATTGTGGACTACTGTAGGTGAAAATGAAAAGAAAACGTTTTCTCATAGAGTCTACGTGAAAGCATACACAAGTGGCGTGGCCTACATTTGGAGAGTATATGCTGATTGCAGTTTTTTTAATGTTTAGAAATGTTTTTAGAAGTGAAACACTTTCAGGATTCTGATGGAGATAGGAGTGGAGTGGGTGGAGATGAAAATGGTAAAAACTAAAACTAGATCTAAAAAATTTCAGTTGTATGTTATTTCTAAGATTCTTGGCAAATTTAAGATTCTGAGTCCCTGGTCCTTATTGTAATTATCTTATGTGACCTCAGGAGAATTCAATGACTGCTCTGACCTTCCTGGTTCCCACTCTCTTCCCCCAAAGTCATGTGCATCTTATTCTTCAAGGGCACTGAATAGAAAAATAAGGACAAAACCAATATTCTGTGAATAGGCAATTAACAGAAAAAAAGTACAAATTGCTTTTGGACTTTTGGGATTAACCTAACTCATAAAAAGGAGTATATTTAAATTAAGATGCCACTTTTTTTACCAATAAGATTTACCAGTAATATAGTATATTGGTGAAGACATAGAGAAGACAGTCACTCATGCATTGTTTTGGTTTTGGGGGTTTTTATTGTTTTGTTTTGTTTGGAATGTAAATTGGTACAAACTCTATAGAGAGCAATTTGCTAACATGCAATCAAAGTTACAAAGGCACATTCCTTTGACCCCACAATTCCACCTCCAAGAATTTTTCCCACAGATATTCTCATATATGAGATAAATGACCTAAGTTCAAGGGTAGACACTCCAGCATTGTTGGTTATAGCAAAGTATTAGAATCCTGAATTCTGAAAGTTCTAGTACCAAAGTTTCAAGCAAATTATGGAATATCCAAATAATGGAATACAACACAGTCATTCAATCTCTAAGACAGATAAATGAAAAAAGTAAGAAGCAGGACAGTATAATAAAATACTACCATTTGTATTTTAAAAAGAGTAGTTATATATTGCTTTCATATGTATAAAATATCACTGGAAGGTTAAATAAGAAACAGTGGTGGTTTCTGGGGGAAGATAGTAGTGAAAAGAAAAGTTACCACTAAATTCCTTTTTGACCTTCCCAATTTTGAGCCATGTGGGTGTTTCACCCAGGCTTCCCAGGTGACTCTGTGGTAAAGAACCTACCTGCCAACGCAGGTGGTGTGGGTTCCTTCCCTGGGTCAGGAAGACCCCCTGGAAATGGATATAGCAACCAACTCCAGTATTCTTGCCTGGAAAATCCCATGGACAAAGGAGCCTGGCAGGCTACAGTTCATGGGGTTGTAAAGAGTTGGACGTGACTTAATGACTAAACAACAACAGGAAGCTGTTCCAAAAGCAAAGACAGAGCTGTATTCAGTTCAGTTCAGTTCAGTTGCTCTGTAGTGTCCAACTCTTCACAACCCCATGGACTGCAGCATGCCAGGCTTCCCTGTCCATCACCAACTCCTGAGCTTTCTCAAATTCATGTCCATTGAGTCGGTGATGTCATCCCACCATCTCATCCTCTGTCATCCCCTTCTCCTCCCACCTTCAATCTTTCCCAGCATCAGGGTGTTTTCTAAGGAGTCAGTTCTTCACATCAGGTAGCCAAAGTACTGGAGCTTCAGCTTCAGCATCAGTCTTTCCAATGATATTCTGGACTGATTTCCTTTAGGATGGACTGGTTGGATCTCCTTGCCGTCCCAGGGACTCTCGAGAGTCTTCTCCAACACCACAGTTCAAAAGGATCAATTCTTCAGAGCTCAGCTTTCTTTATGCTCCAACTCTCAGAGCTGTATTACAATATTTTTAATTTTTGAAAGGTTTAAGGAAATAACCTCATTGAGAAAGCTTATATTTAGCAAAGATTGAAAAAATTCAGATATTCAGAGATTTCATGTGCTAGGGTGCTAAGTCGCTTCAGTCGTGTCCGACTCTTTGCAACCACCAGGCTCTTCTGTCCAAGGGATTTACCTGGCAAGAATACTGGAGTGGGTTGCCATTTCCTTCTCCAGGGGATCCTGCTGACCCAGGGATGGAACCCACATCCTTTACGTCTCCTGCATTGGCAGGCAGGTTCTTCACCACTAACGCCACCTGGGAAACCCTAGGGGTAAAACATTCAGGAAGAGGGAATGGCCAGTGCAAAGGCCCTGAGGCAAGAACATGCTGGCTCCATTAGGGACTTACAAAGACACCCAAAACAGAGCTCAGTGATACAAACTCAGTTTGAAAGGCTTATTCTGGCTTCTGGATTGTGGCCAGACTATATATGGGGGGAGGGGGGTGGGGAAGCATGAAAGGGACCAGTTAGGAGTAACGGGCTACCAATTATGGTAACCCAGGCAAGAACTGATGATAACTCAGACCAGGTAGATTTAGTGGAGGTGATACAAAGTAGTCAAAATTTGCAGAGAGCCAAAATATTTCCTGATGGAGTAAATATTGGAGAGAGAAGGGTGAGAAAAGGAAAGAAGTCAACTAGATGCAGAAGATTACAAGGGGAGGAGATTTGATATAAAAACATGAATCCTCTTTTGAACATGTTGAATGTGTGTGTGTGTGTGTGCGCGCACTCAGTCATGTCCATGTGCTCAGTCGTGTCTGACTCTTTGTGAGCCCATGGACTGTAGTCTGCCAGGTTCCTCTGTCCACAAAATTTTCCAGGCAATGATACTGGAGAGAGTTGCCAGCTCCTCCTCCAGGGCATCGTCTCTACCCAGGAACTGAACCCACGTCTCTTGCATCTCCTACATTGGCAGGTGTATTCTTTACCACCTGCCCATTAATTCAAAGCCCATTAAGTTTTTAACAAATGCCTATTAGAGAGGGCTTCCCAGGTGGCGCTAGTGGTAAAGAACCTGCCTGCCAGTGCAGGAGATGTAAAGGACATGGGTTCCATCCCTGAGTCAGGAGGATCCCCTGGAAAAGGAAATAGCAACACACTCCAGTATTCTCGCCAGGAAAATTCATTGGACAGAGGAGCCTGGCAGTCGCGAGGAGTCGGACACAACTGAAGCAACTTAGCACCCCTAGCACCCTAGAAAGATGGAGTAACAGAGATCAGATGGACCCTCCCTCCTGAAACAGCAAAACCGCAGCAGCAACAAAAATATCAAATATATGAAACAACGGTTTTTGAGACATTGGCCCTCAGGTACTAAAGACGATGATTTCTGAGAGACTGGATCCTATGATTGCCCCAGCTTAACTGCCTTGAGAGAGATTCGAACCTGAGGTGCTAGGAGAAACCCAGGAAGGCTCAGCAGACTCCTTGAGTTGAAGACACAGAGCCACAAGCACACAGAACTTAGTATCAGAGAGGAGTCAGCCACACAGAGAGAACTCCAGAAGATCCCTGCAAATATTCAGCCACAGCTGGGGAAATTACTGAAGGGTGGAGAAAAAAGCCTTGTGAGATGATTAAAGGTAATAGCACCCCAGGTATGTGCATGCTAAGTCACTCAGTTGGGTCTGACTCTTCATGATACTATGGACTGTAGCCCACCAGGCTCCTTTATCCATGGGATTCTCCAGGCAAGAATGTTGGAGTGGGTTGTCACACCTTCCTCCAGGCAATCTTCCCCACCCAGGGATTGAACCCAGGTCTCCCACACTGCAGGAAGATTCTTTACTGTCTAGCCACCAGGGAAGACCCAATAATACCCAACAGGTGACCAAAAAGCACATGAAAAGATGTTCAACATTACTAATTATTGGAGCAATGAAACTCAAAACTACAGTGAGGTATCCCTTCACATTGGTCAGAATGGCCACCACCAAAAAATCAACAAACAATAGCTATCCTGCCAATCACTGCCACCACAGACACAAGCTGTGTGCAGCCCATTAAGCTTGCCAGGGTCACCAAGGAACTGGGCAGGACTGGTTTGCAGTGACGGTCATGCTGGTGCATATAGAATTCATGGCGATGTGAGCAGCTCCATCATTCAAAGTATGAAAGTCCCCATGCATTAGGGCAATGTGCTCACCCTACTGGAGTCAGAGCAAGAGGCTCAGAGGCTGCGCTGAACCTGTGGCTCCATTCTGAATGTCTGGTTGACCATTTAGCCCATGAGGATGATCTGCTGTTAATAAATCATTTATATTGTATGTTAAAAAAATCCACAAACAAAAAATGCTAAAGAAGGTGTGGAAAAAAGAGAACCCTCCTACACTGTGGGTGGCAGTGTAAAATGATACAGTCGCTATGAAGAACAGAATGGAGGTTCCTTAAAAAACTAAAATTAGAGCCAACATGGGTGCATGCCAAGTCACTTCAGTCATATTCAACTCTTTGCGACCCTATGGACTATAGCCAGCCAGGTCCCTCTGTCCAGGGGATTCTGCAGGCAAGAATGCTGGAGCAGGGCACCATGCCCTTCTCCAGGGGATCTTCCCTACCCAAGGATCGAACCCACTTCTCTTACATCTCCTGCATTGGCAGGCAGGTTCTTTACCCCTAGAGCCACCTGGGAAGCCTAACCAAACTGGAAAACCTCCAAATGCACAGGGCATTAGGTAGGGTGGGGCAGTTCAGTCACTCAGTCGTGTCTGACTCTTTGCAACCCCATGGACTGCCGCATGCCAGGCTTCCCTGTTAATCACCAACTCCTGGAGCTTGCTCAAACTCATATCCATCGAGTCCATGATGCCATCCAACCATCTCATCCTCTGTCATCCCCTTCTCCTCCTTTCTTCAATCTTTCCCAGCATGAGGGTCTTTTCTAATGAGTCAGCTCTTCACCTCAGGTGGCCAAACTATTGGAGTTTCAGCTTCGGTATCAGTCCTTCCAATGACTATTCAGGGCTAATTTCCTTTAGGATTGACTGGTTTGATCTCCCTGAAGTCCAAGGAACTCTCAAGAGTCTGCTCCAACATGACAGTTCAAAAGCATCAATTCTTTGGCGCTCAGCTTTCTTTATAGTCCAACTCTCACGTCCATACTTGACTACTGACAAAATCATAGCTTTGACTAGATGGCCCTTTGTCAGCAAACTAATGACTCTGCTTTTTAATATGCTGTCTAGATTGGTCACAGCTTTTCTTCCAAGGAGCAAGCATCTTTTAATTTCATGGCTGCAGTCACTATCTGCAGAGATTTTAGAGCCCAGAAAAATAGTCTCTCACTATTTCCATTGCTTACCCATCTATTTGCCATGAAGTAATGGGACCAGATGCCATGATCTTAGTTTTCTGAATGTTGAGTTTTAAATCAACTTTTTCACTCTCCTCTTTCACTTTCATCAGGAGGGTCTTTAGTTCTTCTTTGCATTCTGCCGTAAGGGTGGTGTCATCTGCATATCTGAGGTTATTGATATTTCTCCCGGCAATTTTGATTCCAGCTTGTGCTTCATTCAGCCCAGCATTTTGCATGATGTACTCTGCACATAAGTTAAATAAGCAGGGTGACAATATACAGCCTTGATGTACTCCTTTCCCAATTTGGAATCAGTCTGTTGTTCCATGTCCAGTTCTAACTGTTGCTTCTTGACCTGCATACAGATTTCTCAGGAGACAGGTAAGGTGGTCTGATATTCACATCTTTTTCAGAATTTTCCACAGTTGATTGTGATCCACAGAGTAAAAGGCTTTGACATAGTCAATAAAGCAGATTTGGATGTTTTTCTGGAACTCTCCTGCTTTCTTGATGATCCAACGGGTGTTGGCATTTTGATCTTTGGCTCCTCTGCCTTTTCTAAATCCAGCTTGAACATCTGGGCATTTTTGGTTCATGTACTGTTGAAGCCTGGCTTGGAGAATTTTGAGCATTACTTTGCTAGCGTGTGAGATGAATGCAAGAGTGCAGTAGTTTGAACAATCTTTGGCACTGCCTTTCTTTGGGATTGGAATGAAACCTGACCTTTTCTAGTCCTGTGGCCACTGCTGAGTTTTCCAAATTTGCTGGCATATTGAGTACAGCACTTTCACAACGTCATCTTTTAGGATTTGGAAGAGCTCAGCTGGAATTCCATCACCTCCACTAGTTTTGTTCATAGTGATGCTTCCTAAGGCCCACTTGACTTCACATTCCAGGATGTATGGCTCTAGGTGAGTGATCACACCATCGTGGTTATCTGGGTCATGAAGATCTTTTTTGTATAGTTCTTCCGTGTATTCTTGCCACCTCTTCTTAATATCTTCTGCTTCTGTTAGGTTCATGCCATTTCTGTCCTTTATTGTGCCCATCTTTACATGAAATATTCCCTTTGTATCTCTAATTTTCTTGAAGAGATCTCTAGTCTTTCCCATTCTATTGTTTTCCTCTAGTAGAAGGGTCTTATCGCAGCAGCAGGGAACAATGGGCCATAGATTAAATGCTGCTCTGGTCCCAGATAATAAATGTTAAAAGCAAGACTCAAAGGTTCAAAATGTTTCCAAGTAACTTAACTGAGCCCAAGAACAAAGCTCAAAAATATTTATAGAATTACAAAAATATCCAGCACTCAACAAGATAAAATTCACAGTCTGACAGCCAATCAAAGAATATGAAATATTCAAAAAAGCAGGAAAATATGACCCATAACAAGGAGAAAAATCCACCAAAACTGATACTGACGTAAGAATTAGCAGACCCATTAAAATGATTGTTCTAATGATACAGTTATAACTGTCAAAAAGTTACAAAGTTGTCTATGAAACTCCTTAGGAGAGATGTTAAGTCAGCTGATGTGTAGATTTTGGAGTTGACACAAAAGGTCTGAGCTAAAAATGTAAACTTCAGAGTCATTGGTAGGTATATGGATGAGTGTTTAAAGCCACAGCTTGGACAAGGCCGCCACAGGAGTGAAGCAGGATAGAGAAGAGAAAAAAATCAAGATCAATGAGTATGCCCTGAGACACACCATCAAAAGTCTGGGAGAACAGGAGAAATCAGCCAAGCAGGCTCAGAAATAGCGGCTGCTGTGGAGTGAGTCTGTGTCTCTCCCTCAAAATTTATATGTTGAAGCCTTAACTTCTAACATCATGGTATTTGGAGGTAATGTAACCCAAAAAGGGAACCGGCTGCTCGAAAGCCAATAAAGAGGCCACGTTGGTGATGAAAGGGAAAGTTTGCTTTATTTTGGATACCAGCAACTAGTGGGGATAAGATGCTTGTATGGCATCACCACTCAGTGAACATTAGTTTGAGCAAACTCTGGGAGATACTGAAGGACAGGGAAGCCTGGCATGCTGCAGTCTATGGGCTTGCAAAGAATCAGACATGACTTAGCAACTGAACAATCAGTTGGGATTGTTCAAAGGACAGGAGTTGGCCTGTCCAAAGGCCAACTCCCCCCACTGGCAATCAGTGGGCTAGAGCTTTTACAGGCTGAGGGAGGAGGCAACGTGCAGAAACAGCACAGTCGGCTCTGACAGTCATCTGGAAATTAGTCATGGGTGATCTGAGCAGCATCACCTTGATTAAGTACACTTATTTTTCAATTCCAGGGTCAGTTTGTTCTCGTTTCTTTAAGGCCAATTCTTTGAACTGTAGCAGTTTATATCATGGCTACAGTCTAGTCTTCCTGTAGTTGACTTCTCCACCCGGGGTTTCAGTATCTATAAGGCAGCTCACAGGATATGGCTCAGAATATTATCTATAGCCCTTGAGAAGGAACTAGAGGTCCTTTGACCATGCTTAATGTCTAAACTCTCATTATTTGGACTCCTTTGACTGTTTTCCTTTGTTTCTGCATGTTCTCACTTCTCTGGTTAAACTTATTCTTTGGCTAAAGTTTTTCCACAGACATAAGGCAAACGGAGCCTAAGTTTCTTCTTCTATAAAATGGGGGTAATAATAAAAGTAACTCATACAAGCCTTATAAAATAGTATCTTTCGCACTCTCATATGAATATTAAAGAATGAAATAGAGGCATGAAAAAGAATGAAATAATGCCATTTGCAGCATCATGAATGGTCCTAGAGATTGCCATACTCAGTGAAGTAAGTCAGAAAAAGACAAATACCACATGATATCACTTATATGTGGACTCTAATATATGACATGAGTGAACTTAGCTATGAAACAGGAACAGACTCACAGTTGTAGAGAACAGACGTGTGGTTGTCAAGGGGTCAGGATGTGGGAGAGGGAAGGACTGGGAGCTTGGGATTAGCAGAAGCAAACTATTATATATATAGGATGAGTAAACAACAAGGTCCTACTCTATATCACAGGGAACTATATTAAATATCCTGTGATAGGCTTTAATGGAAAAGAATATGAAAAAAGAATATATATATATATATAATATATAACTGAATCACTTTTGCTGTACAACATATGCCAGTAAATTCTTTAATCAATATTAAAGAGTTAAATAAGATACCACAAGTGACAGGCTTAAGGCAGCATCAGGCACGCTGTCAGCTGTACCAGGGAGGGGTCCTATAGCGTCTTACCGCCTTGATACACACAATCAGAAGGCAGGATCCTTCTTCATGACTATGATCTTACAATCATACTTTTTCAGTCAGCCTGCTAGAATGCAACACACCTTTCAGTCAGTCTGGTGTAATGCAACATAGATTATTACAATCATTAAAGGCATTTCTAGAGAGTTGGAGCATAAAGAAAGCTGAGCACCAAAGAATTGCTGCTTTTGAACTGTGATGTTGGAGAAGACTGTTGAGAGTCCCTTGGACTGCAAGGAGATCCAACTAGTCCATCCTAAAGGAAATCAGTCCTGAATATTCATTGGAAGGACTGATGTTGAAGCTGAAACTCCAATACTTTGGCCACCTGATGGGAAGAACTGACTCATTGAAAAAGACCCTGATGCTGGGAAAGACTGAAGGCAGGAGGAGAAGGGATGACGCAGGATGAGATGGCTGGATGGCCTCATGAGTTTGGGCAAGTTCCAGGAGTTGGTGATGGACAGGGAAGCCTGGTGTGCTGCAGCCCATGGGGTCACAGTTGGTCATAACTGAGGGACTGAACTGAACTGAAGGCAATTTTACATCCCCACTCTCAAGTAATCTCTCCATCTCTGCTCATCATGATGAGTTACCATATCTATTCACACTGAAAGATAAAAGATGATAATGAGGACAGCATAGGATGCCAAAGCAAGCAGCCAAGTACAAGGAAAGGAGACTGGAAAGGGTCAGGACCACCTAAGACACACTGAGACAACTTCATAAATTTCTGGGGGAAATTCTACATTAAATTATGTCACAAGTATTAATACATACACATACACACACACACACACACACATGCCCAAGCAGATGAAAAGATCACCCAGGTCCAAACTGTGTGCTGAATTGCTCTGTCGCGTCCAACACTTTGCAACCCTTTAGACTGTAGCTGTGCAGGGTCTCCTCTTGTCCATTCAGCAAGAACAATGGTGTGGGTTGCCATTTCCTCTGCCAGGGGATCTTTCCAACCCAGGAATTGAACCTGTGTCTCCTGCATCTCCCACACTGCAGGCATACATTTTACCTCTGAGCCATCAGGGAAGCCCAGGTCCAACTTAATTAATTTTTCCAAAATCTCGATCAGAATACCTCTGTCCAGCCTCCTGGGTTCAGCCCTTTTCCGTTATCACTACCTCTGCTTGGTCCCATGTAAAGACCAGATTCTCTCTTTGCTTCTAGTGATCCCAGAATTGTATTTCTTTTATCCTGAGTTTGTCTCCACTGTTTACTTAGGCACTTTTTTTGCTTTTGTCCCTGGCTCCTGTGAATTTTTATTCTAACCAATCTTTTTTTTCCCATTGGAAACCTTAGGTTCTTCTTGCTTTCTGTGCAAGAGAGAAGAAGAAACAGCTTCATTTTACCCATGAGTAGAGAGTACCCAGACAAACCTGAGCATACTGTGCCAAAAATATATCAAAGTCAGTTCCAAGCAGAGAAGACAAAAGAGATCATTTACTTTCAGGCTAAATATAAAGGAAGATAGATTGCAAACAGCCTATTTGGAGGTCAGACAGAATACAGTGGTTAAAATTAGGATTAGCACCTTGCTGGCTGTTGTTGGTATTCTATGTCATTTGTATTCCTTTGTAGTACAAGAGGTTTTTCAAACAAAACCTGCACCCCCAGAAAACCACTAGGCAACAAAAGCAAAAATAAACAAGTGGGACTACATCAAACTAAAAAGCTTCTGCTCATGAAGGAAACCATCTTCAAAATGAAAAGGCAGCCAGCATGATGGGAGAAAATAATCTGAAACTGCTTCTCTGACAATCGGTCAATATCCAAAATACACAAGGAACTCATATGACTCAATAGCCAAAAAAAGAAAAGGAAATAACCCAATTCAAAAATGAGCAAAGGACCTGAACAAACCTTCCCTACGGAAGCCATACAAAGGTGGCCAATGGGTACGTGAAAAAATGCTCAGCATCACTAATAATCAGGGAGATACAATTTGAAGCCGCAGTGAGGGAACTCCCTGGTGGTCCAGTGGTTAGCATTCTGCGCTTTCACTGCCAAGGGCATGGGTTCAATCCCTGGTCAGAGAACTAAGATCCCACAAGCCTCGTGGCACAGCCAAAAGAAAAAATGAATACATACACAAAATGAAATATCATTTCATATCTGTTAGGCTGGCTATTATCAAAAAACAAGAGATATCAAATACTGATGAGAATATGGAGAAAAGGGAATCCTTGTACATTGTTTTTGAGAATGAAAATTGATACAGCTGCTATTAAAACAGTATGAAGTTTTCTCAAGAAATCAAAAACAGATCTTCTGTGGGATCCATCAATCCCACTTCTGGGTGTTTATCCAAAAGAAATGAAATGATTATCCCAAAAAGACATCTATATTTCCATGTTCATTGCAGCATTATTCACAATAGCCAAGACTTGGAAATAACCTAAGTGTCAATCAACAGATGGATGGATCAAGAAAAAATAGTGTGTGAGTCTGTGTGTATGTGTATATACACAATGTATACAATATAATTCAGCCTTAAAATAAAGGGTGGGAGGGAAATCCTGTCATTTGCAACAATATGGGTGAAATGGGAGGAGGTTACTTTAAGTGAAATAAGACAGAGAAAGGCAATACTGCATGATATCACATATGTGTCAAATCTTTTTGAAAAAGTTAAACTCATAGGAAGAGAAAGTAAAAAAGTTGTCACCCTGGGTTGAGGCATAGGGGAAATAGAGAGTGATCGATACAAGGGTATAAATTATAGTTACAAGATAAATAAGGTCTGAGAATCTAATATGTAACATGGTGACTATAATTGATAACAATATATTGTATCACTGAAATTGGCCAAGAGAGTAGAATTTCAATGTTCCCACAAAAAAAAAAAAAATTAAGGATAAACATGTGAGTTGAGGGCTTCCCTGGTGGCTTGGACAGTAAAGACACACCAATGCAGGAGATGCAAGAGATGCAGGTTTGATCCCTGGATCAGGAAGATCCCCTGGAGAGGGGAATGGCAACCCACTCCAGTATTCTTGCCTGGAGAATGCCATGGACAGAGGGGCCTGGCTGGCTACAGTCCATGAGGTCACAAAGAAATAGGCACAACTGAGCAAGTAACACATACACACACGTGAGGTGAGAGGTGTGTGAATTAACTGGGTAGAAGATATCTTTTCACAATATATACGCAGGTCAAATCATCACATTGTACACTTTAATTATCTTACAATTTATTTGTGAGTTACACCTGAAAATAGCTGAAAAGAAGTTTTCTCATATTTTTAAATCTAAAAAAAAAAGGATGCATATTCAGAAAGTTTAAAAGTCACATTTTCACAGGATATTTTTCTGATAGAAATCAAAGTAAAAGCAACTTATAGAATACCAAAATCCCACCAGCTCCTTCTGGTCCAATTTCAACCAGGGTCTTTCCCAGAGAGTCCTCTTGGCCTCTGGTCACCATCTTTTTTCCCAGGCGTGAGTTGCTGACCCAGCAGTCCTTTTTCTTTTCTTCTGACCAAAGAAATGTGACAGTTCACCTGCTTTTTGAAAAGCTGTCTTTTCTTGAGTTTCATTTGAAGCACACATGTTGTTCCCAAGTGACTTGCAAGGCTGTATGATTGCTTCAAACCACAACGAAAAATTTTCTAGCCTTTCTAGGCCTTGGCAAGGAGCCCTTCCCAGCTCTAAAGTCTCTGATGATGACTCACTTAGAACCCTCCCCTGCCATTCACCAGGGAATTATCTGATAATACAGCTAATGATGAGAAAAACAACCCATCTTGTTGTCTGAGGCAGCAGCAACAAGCAAATCGTCACCAATATCTCGGCCAATCAGTGACGGCAGAACCCAGATAGACTGAAGACTCTCGCTGGTAGAGATAGACTTCTTTCCTCTGTTATTTGTCAGATTCCAGGTTAATTTTTTTTCTATTCCTCCAATTATTAAAAAGAAGGAAAATGTCTACATTACAAGCATATTTCTTAATCTTAATATTTTCACGATTCTTTTTTTTTTCCTAGAAGATTCTCCCTTCTCCTGTCCAAAGCACTGTAGTCCAGGGTTCACAGTCAACTCCATGGCACATGGAATGACTGGTGGTGGAGGGGGGAAAGGTAGTTGGCAGGTATGCAGTTAAGGAGTAACATAAATGGCTTTATGCTCCTTGCTTAATTGGACAAGTTCCTTCCAGAAGCTTCCTATTGTAACTCCCCTTTGGTTCTTCAGACCTTTCGATTAGTGTTCTGGTTACTTCATCATGTGTTAATACAGTCTAAGGTCAGCTGTGGAATTTGGCCCTTTTGGTCTGTGGGAGATCAAAGTCCTTTCTTGATGGGACACATATACACCCCTTTTGGCTTCTGATTTAAAAAAAAAAAAACTGGATTCCTGAAAACCACATGTCACATCAAACAGACCAGAGTCCCCCTGAACTCTTAATCTCAGGCCATGGCTTTCGTAAGACACCCCATCTGGGGCAATGGCCACCCCAAGATAGCTCTCTTGTCCTCAGTTTAAAAAGTACTAATCTCTGGGTAGAAAAGCTTATGGTTACTGATGGGGGAAGGGGTGGGAGGGATAAATGAGGAGTCTGGGATTAGCAGATTCCAAACTATTATATACAGGGCAGATATAAAAAACAAGGTCCCACAATATAGCACAGAGAACTATATTCAATATCCTATAATAAACCATAATGGAAAACAGTATTGTGAAAAAGTTGGCTTAAAACTCAACATTCAGAAAATTAAGATCATGGCATCTGGTCCCATCACTTCATGGCAAATAGATGGGGAAACAATGGAAACAGTGACAGACTTTATTTTGGGGGGCTCCAAAATCACAGCAGATGGTGACTGCAGCCATGAAATTAAAAGACACTTGCTCCTTGGAAGAAAAGTTATGACCAACTGAGACAGCATATTAAAAAGCAGAGACACTACTTTGCCAACAAAGGTCCATCTAGTCAGAGCTATGGTGTTTCCAGTAGTTATATATGGATATGAGTTCAGTTCAGTCGCTCAGTGCTGTCCGACTCTTTGTGACCCCATGGTCTGCAGCATGCCAGGCCTCCCTGTCCATCACCAACTACCAGAGTTTACTCAGATTCAGGTCCATTGAGTTGGTGAGACCATCCAACCATCTCATCCTCTGTGGTCCCCGTCTCCTCCCACCTCAGTCTTTCCCAGAATCAGGGTCTTTTCAAATGAGTCAGCTCTTCAAATCAGGTTGCCAAAGTACTGAAGTTTCAGCTTCAACATCAGTCCTTCCAATGAATATTCAGGACTGATTTCCTTTAGGATGGACTGGTTGGATCTCCTTGCATTGAAGGGACTCTCAAGAGTCTTCTCCAACACCACAGTTCAAAAGCATCAATTCTTCGGCGCTCAGCTTTCTTTATAGTCCAGCTCTCACATCCACACATAACTCCTGGAAAAACCGTAGCCTTGACTAGACGAACCTTTGTTGGCAAAGTAATGTCTCTGTTTTTTAATATGCTGTCTAGGTTTGTCATAGCTTTTCTTCCAAGGAGCAAGCATCTTTTAATTTCATGGCTGCAGTTACCATCTGCAGTGATTTTGGAGCCCAAAAAATAAAGTCTGCCACTGTTTCCACTGTTTCCCCATCTATTTGCCATGAAGTGATGAGACTGGATGCCATGATCTTGGTTTTCTGAATGTTGAGTTTTAAGCCAACTTTTTCACTCTCCTCTTTCACCTTCATCAAGAGGCTCTTTAATTCTTCTTTGCATTCTGCCTTAAAGGTGGTATCATCTGCATATCTGAGGTGATTGATATTTCTCCCGGCAATCTTGATTCCAGCTTGTGCCTCATCCAGCCCAGTGTTTCTCATGATGTACTCTGCATATAAGTTAAATAAGCAGGGTGACATATAGCCTTGACGTACTCCTTTTCCTATTTGGAACCAATCTGTTGTTATAAGTCAGGTTCTAACTGTTGGATGTGAGAATTGGATTATAAAGAAAGCTGAGTGGTGAAGAATTGATGCTTTTGAACTGTGATGTTAGAGAAGACTCTTGAGAGTCCCTTCAATGCAAAGAGATCCAACCAGTCCATCTTAAAGGGAATCAATCCTGAATATTCATTGGAAGGACTGATGCTGAAGCTAAAACTCCAATACTTTGGCCACCTGATGTGAAGAACTGACTCATTGGAAAAGATTCTGATGCTGGGAAAGATTGAAGGTGGGAGGAAAAGGGGATGACAGAGGATAAGATCATTCGTTGGCATCACCAACTTGATGGGCATGAGTTTAAGCAAGCTCCAGGAGTTGGTGATGGACAGGGAAGCCTGGCTTGCTGCAGTCCATGGGGTCACAATGAGTCGGACACCACTGAGCAATTGAACTGAACTGAACTGATATATGTGTAAGTGCTCAGTCCCTTCAATAGTGTCTGACTCTTAGTGATCCCATGGACTGTAGCCTGCCAGGCTCCTCTGTCTTTGGGATTTTGCAGGCAAGAATACTGGAGTGGGTTGCCCTGCCCTCCTCCAGGGGATCTTCCTGACCCAGGGATGGAACCCACATCTTCTGCAGCTCCTGCATTGCAGGCAAATTCCTTACTGCTGAGCCACTGAGGAAGTGTATATATATATGTGTGTGTGTGTATATATATATATATATATATATATGTATATATATATATTCACAATGTTGTAAATCAACTGTACTTCAATTAAAAGAAAATACTAGTCTCTATTGTCCAGTCCTTCTTCACCACTGATCATTTTGTGGAAATGAGGAGTTCTTTGCTTGCTTGCTTGTTTTTCTGTTTCCTTGGAAAAGAGTAGAAGGGAGACTTTGGGTCCCTCCTCACCAGAATAAACTGTGATATTTCAGTGCAGCATTCAATCCAGAGAAGACATTGTTGCCTGACTGACAAATTAACCAAAACCACCAGGGAAGCAGATGAGAGCATGTGGAATTTCTTTTGTTTTTCTTGGGTCATAATTTTGTATTAAACAAATGCTCATAAAAGGAAAACTCACTTTCAGGAGACATACTGAAGCAATTTTTACCTTGAAATTTCAGACTCTAAGATCTTAAACAGCCAATTCTAACTGCTGTATGTGGATTTCTGACTGAGGTTCAGGTATGTTTGATGAGTTTCGAAAGCAGAACATGGCACCTCGCATTGATGTCATGCTAATCCACAATGCTCAGTTACTCTCCATTGGAAGAGAGGAGAGAAGCTGATTCCCTGTTTTCATGATATTTAAATATGAGCTGTGAGGGCCTTGAGTTTCGAGGACACAACAGCGCATTAAACTCCCTTTCTGTGGTGCTGAGGTCTTGATGTGGAATGAGGCAAGTCAGCCAGCACTGGGTTATAAACATGCTTTATTACAAGTAGATAGCAGAAATGATACAGTCAACTTCAAACAGGTAAAGGGGAAACAAAAAAATCAAGAGAATGCCCCACAGCAAATTTCAGAGTCAGAACTGGAACAGGAGTGGGTCATCCAAGACCAACACAACCACAGGAGCAGAACCCTACCTCCAATCAGGTATCCCAACAAACAAGTTCTATCAACAGCTCAATCTTACTCCCATGTCCTCTCTCAGTCATGATGAAATAATGGGATTATTGTGAGGAACAGAAAGTCCAGAGGGGTCACGGCCCTTAGAGAGGCTGGTAGAACCTGTATGGTTAGTCTACACTGGGGGCACTATTTTCCTGCATTGTCTTCCTTATCCAGTCAACATAGTTCTTGACTCGAGTGTAGATCCCGTAGGTCCCACACTGGGGGCCCCAGGACACCAAACCAGCAACATAGAACTTGGGGTTGTTTTCCTTAGGGTCCTGTACGGCAAAGGCCCCACCACTGTCCCCCTCACAGCTATCAACACCCTTGTCATTACCGGCACAGATCATGTTCTCAGTGAAAACAAAAGAACTGATATCTATTCCAGGATTGACCCCCTTCACCTCCCGGCATTTGGATAAGGGAGCAACGGGTAGCTTTGCCCCTCTGAGCTTAATAACATGACTTTTGGCATTTGTTCGACCCCAGCCTGAGATCAGCCCCAGGACATTCTCTGGGGGGTCATATTCTGAGGAGGTGCCTGGTAGGCAGATAGGGGAGACCTTGGGTCCCATTTGCACTGGGTCTCTCAGGCGCACCAGTGCAATGTCATTGTCAAAATTCTTCCGTACTATCGAAGGATCCAGGACCTCCCATTCTGGATGGATGAACACTCTCTCGGCAGTGAGCATCTGAGCATTTGACAATTGTGAGGTGACCACTGAGGAGGATCCAACATACATCACTGGCATATCATTTCCCTCCACGACATGGGCAGCTGTCAGCACCCAGTATTCATCAATGAGAGCCCCACCAGCCCATGGGTTCGAGAAGAAGACTTGCCAGGGGAAATTTTCAATCTTTGCCATGGAGCCTCCAAATATTCTTTGTGTTGATATAAAAGGCTCGCTGGGGGTGCCACAGACTAGAAAGGAAAAAGAACAAGGTGGGTAGTCGCTGGCCCCCAGCAATCCTCCAGCTACTCAAACACCTGCTGGGCTTCATTGTTCTCAGCACAACACAGCCAACCTTATACAGGAAATCCCCTACACCAACCTTCAAGTTGTAAACTTTCAAAGATGTGAACATGCGCTTGCACATCCAATCACGTAAGTAAGTTCAGGTGTCTGGGGTACATTGTCCTGCACACACATCCTCTACAAGTGGCTGTGCTTTTGTGAACTTACAGTGGTGTAAAGTACAGTAGTATAGAATCTACTTCAAGCCCAGGATGTCTGGAAACCACTGTAAAAACAGCAGTGATATGGTTGGTACTGCTAAGAAGCTCCAGCTGTTGAATGATACTACTGTACTTTTCAAGGTCCCTACTGTAAGATTAAAAGTGTTTTCTTGGGATTTCTCAGGTGGCCCATGGGCTAAGACTCTGTGCACTCAAACCAAGGAGCCTGGGTTCCATCCCTGACTGGAGAACTAGATCCCACATGCTGCAACTAAGACACAGCAAAGTCAAATAAGTAAAAAAAGATCTTTTTAAGAAAGTGTTTTCTTTATTTTTTGTATTGTTTTGTATTTTGTATGTATTATTTGTGTGAAAGTATTATAAACCTTTTGTGTGAAAAGTATTATAAGCCATTATTATACTATAAGGTGTTACAGTACAGTACAGTTGTGTTAGTTGGGTACCTAAGCTCATGTTGTTGGACTTATGAACATGCTCTTGGAACAGAACTCATTCATATGTAGGGGACTTACTGTATTTGGTCAACCATCTCAGTGCCTGACTTATCTGAACTCACCTAAGGATCAAATATCCCACATCGCCAGTGCCAAGAGCAGGCTTGTAGGGGAGACTGGTTAAACTGAGCCTGTGTATAAAGTACTGAACCTAAATGAGCCTCACACTATGGACAGCTTAACTCATAGTCCTACAGGAGACACATGTCACCCCAGGCTCAACACATCAGGTCACGGACCCAACTAGGAGCCCGAGCTGGGAGACTATTCTCACACATGTAGTTGGGAAGGCAAGCCTTCTATTTGCCTCTGATGCCCAGGTCCACTTACCACCTTCTTCATTCAAGTCCTAACTGCAGCCAAGTCCCTCCTAGTAACTGGACGTAGGGCAAAAAGAGGGTTCTCTTTTCCCATCTTTCATCTCATCCTCCAATGACCCAGGTAAGGTTGCTTTGCCATTACCCAATGCAAGTAAAACTGAATTGTATTTCAGATCAAGTTGGCTTACCTAAATCCTACACTAGTCAGGCCAAATGGACTCTGAGTTGAGCATAACAGACAGATGTGGGTTCAAAGCCTATCCCATCCCTTCCTAAACTGTGAACTCACAATGAATTCACTCAACTGTAAAGCAGGACCAATAACACCTCACCCAGAGGGTTATTGCAAAGACTTGATTGAATGAGATAATAAATTCAATTAGTTAGCTGAGTCCCTAGCTCTCAATTACAGTGTTGTTACTATGAGCATCATTATATTCCTGGCTTGGTCTGGGAGTCTTCTTCCACTCAACTCTAATCTCTATAATGATGGTCTGAGTGTTAGTTGCTCAGTCATGTCCGACTCTTTCTGACTCCATGGACTAGCTCACCAGGCTCCTCAGTCCATGGAATACTTCAGGAAAGAATACTGAAGTGGGTTGCGTTTTCCTACTCAAGGGGATCTTCCCAACCTAGGGACTGAACCCAAGTCGCAGGTAGATTTTTTACCATCTATGCCACCAGGAGAAGCCGTCTAATCTCTATACAACCCCTTGTTCCTTTCATTCTTCTGTATCTTGTTGCCAGATAGGTTTTTAATATAATAACTAGGATATTCAACTAATCTTGTTTCTAAGTGTTGATTGCTCACTCTCGATTTTCACACCCTGTTTTTAGCAATCCTAGATCCCCTTCCTGCACCAACATTACCAAATCTAACCATCCCAGACTCTGACACCAACTGTCACTGGCTGACTTTTCTCTTTAGGGTCAGTCACCGTGGCAGTGCAGTTGATAAAGGCCCTGGCAAATCCATGTCCAGATTTGTCTCCACCTCACTGAGCTAGGTTCTGGCAGGCCCAGACCATCAATTCCCTTCCCAAGAGGATTACAACTCCTTTTAGAAGGTGAGCCCAATGCACACACACCTGAGGACACGCTCTCCACCCAAGTCTGAGCCCTGATTACCTGCAACGCATTTTGGCAGCTCTGTGCCCAGCACCTCGTTCACCCAGCTCCCATTGCCGCTGCAGTGATACACCTCTGAAATAGCACAGAGAGAAGGAACACACTCAGCATCACATCTTCTCACTTATCTTCTGCCTTCCATTCAGAGCCTCAGCGCCTCTGGGATTTTAGGAGGCAATGGGACCAAACCTACCATAAAATAATCTTGAGAACATCCTCCAAACAATCCCTTTGGCCCCAGACAATCCCCTTGCCCAGGGATTAGAAGGAACATTCTCCAAAGCAGAAGGAAGAGGATTAAGGTGGAGGCTGGGAAAGTGCTTCAAGTAGGAAATTAAATTGAAAGCAATGAACTGGGACATATCATGAGCCATCCAGTCCTTCATCCAGCACCACCAAGGCCTTTCCATCAAGAAAGTCAGTTGTGGGACTTCCCTGGTGGTCCAGCAGTTAAGACTCTGTGCTCTCAATGCAAGGGCCACTGGTTTGAACCCTGACTGGGAACTAAGATCCTGTATGCCACATGGTGTGAGAAAAAAAATGTCATCATAGAATAGAGACTTGAAGCTGGAAGCTTTACTCCTGTGGGTTCTACATTACATAGGTGGTCAAAAGCTGGATGACCACATGAAAATGGATATTTTAGGGGGAGTTCCTGAAGCTGAACTAGGTGATCTCTATGATACTCTACAGGTGATCCTATACAACCCATGCCCCAACCCCATCCTGTGTGAAAACTGTATCTTTAGACTAAACAAAGAGGATGAACAAAGCCCAGCCCATCTCCCTCATTCTCTCCAAACTGTCTCCAACCCAGAAAGATTGTTCTATTCACCCTCCAACACTCTCACTCTTTCTTTCTCTTTTCTTTAGTCAAAGAAATCTTACCGCTCCCTTCATGTTCCATGCTGTAATATGGTCCCTCACAAGAGTAGCGAGTGATGGAACCGAACAGAGTACTTTCCGGATCTTCAACTCTACCATGCTGAATGGGTTCAGGAGTGCCACAGTCCACGGCTACAGGAGGAAGGCAGGAGAGAGATGATCAGGATAGACACTTCTTCCCAGGAAGAGTCCCTGGGCCAGTCCATCTTCCCAACTGTGTTCCTCACTCCTTCCCTGCCTCCCCCCCATTCATAAGCACATTTGGGGTGAATCCCCCACATCAGCCTCTCTGTGGCCATGCTCATCTCCCCAGCCCACTGAGTCCTGCCACTTCAGATGGCCCATTGAAAGTGGCAAGAATGAACCTGATTCCCAGTGATTGGTGAGGCCTCTGTAGAAATGGACCCATAGAATGCTATTAACTCTACTAATCTCATAGACCCTTTCTTTGTAAAAAACCTGCTAGTCTGGTTGGCCTAGGGTCAGATCAGGACTAGGATTCTACAACTGACTTCCCTTTGAAACCCAATTCACTATCTCACAAGCCTAAGAAGAAACCATGCATTTGTATCTCAGAAATTGTGCCTTAATCTTCCCACTTCCTGTGGGAGGGGGAATATTATTCCCCTCTTTATTCTTAAGGGAAAGAAGATTTATTCAGGAAGATACACAGTCCACAGACAGACTGTGGGCCATCTCAGAAGGTGAGAGGCACCAGGGTTGTGAGTTTTCATAAGACTGAGTAATTTCATAGGCTAATGAGTAGAATTATTCCAACTATTTTGGGTAATGAGTGGGGATTTCCAAGAATTGGGCCACTGCCCACTTTTTGACAAAAGTAGTCCCATTTTAAAGAGATGCATACGTTGACACCGCAACTTGGAATTACTCCACTTTCCATTGCTTTGACAAGTAGAGTAGAAAGATGGGGAACCAACACTTCCCTGGAAAATAATAAACCTCAATATTAGTTTATAAAGAGAGATACAGGGAATCAAAAGCCAAAAATGGAATTGATCTCTGGCCTTGGATCAATGAGAAGTCTTTACTACAAGAAGCTTGGGGACATCTTAGCAGAATGACCCAAAGCATTCAGGAGTTGGAACTAAAAGACAACTTTGCCCCAGCATACTAGTCCCCTTCCCCAGGAAGCCTGAAGCCAAAAGGAGAATGTGAAAATGTCCAAGGATCTTTATGGCTAAGAAGACAAGTAGAGATCCTGAGGGCTTCTCTTGATGAAGAAGGTCCTAGACCTCACTCAAACGAGAACACTCAGTAACTGATCAGACGATTCCAGTATGCTCATCCTGACCTAGGAACTAGAGAGGAGCCCCTGACAGTGCTTTACCTGCACAACTTCAAACCCATCCACACAGGTTATCTTCACCACATCTCTGAACACATATTTTGCTCTCTCAGGCTCCCGGAAGGAATTGGCAATGACTTCTTTAGGACAAGGGATTGCTTGAAAAGGATAGGAAAAGAAATTTACCAAATCATTGGAGAATCATTATTATATATAATCATTCTCACATTTGTTGGGTTTCCCTGGTGGTTCAGTGGTAAAGAATCCACCTGCCAATGCAGGAGATGCATGTTTGATCCTTGGGTCGGGAAGAACTCCTGGAGAAATTTCAACCCACTCCAGTATTCTTGCCTGGGAAATCCCATGGACAGAGAAGACTGGCAGGCTGCAGTCCATGGAGTCACAAAAGAGTCAGACACAACTTACCAACCAAACAACATATTTTCTACAGTTGTTGACTCATCCTCAGTCCTGAAACCCAGCATTCCAACATGGAGGTGGTTAAAACAATATGGCAGGGAATTCCCTGGCAATCCTGCCCTTAGGACTCAGTGCTTTCACTGCTGAGGGCACAGGTTTGATCCCTAGTCAAGGAACTAAGATCTCACAAGTCTGGCAGTGAAATGAAATGAAATAAAATAGAATAATGACGTTACTAACTAACCACCCCCAGGCCATCTGCATTTGAAAATCCAGTTGAAGGATTCCTAGAAATTGTGGGTTTCTCACAACAACTGACAGGTTTACATGGTGCTGAGGAGCTGCTGTGTTCTCAGGATACCCATTAGTACAACAATCTACTGTTTCGATTTTACCTTGGGTAAGGACTCTGGTCCCACAAACCAAAGGGCAGCTTCTAGGTTACTCACGATCTCCATGGTAACGAAATTTCCATCCCTTTCTTTGTTCTGATCCATCAGTTTGGAAGATGATATTCAGAGCGCTGCTCTGGGTTTCAATAGTTAGTGGCCCAGGAAAGCCATTCCCACAGTAAGGACCAAAATGCTGGTCTTCTGTCACAAACTGAAGAGAATCAAAATGCAAAATGGGGAAATCAGAAGAGAGAAAGAACTAAAAGAAAAAGGTAACACGGAAGGGATAAAAATAAAAGAAAATAAGAAGGAGGGAAAGAAAAAAAGAAGGGACAGAAAGCTAGATGATGTGTCTTCAAGGAGAACTCTCTGAGTGAGTTGGAAGAAGACTGATCATCCATCACGCACAAGTAAACTGTCAGGACAGTGGCCCTCGGAGTCAGCTGGTTCCACATCAAAGTCTTCTCTCCTCATGGTCACCACCACTCGGAACCCCTCCTCCAACTGGATCTGATAGTCACACCTTGAGCTCTCTGGGTATGGACTGGGGTAATTAGGACTCACAACCTCCCCAGTCATTGTGGTGAATACATTCCCGCTGCAATTGACTAAAGAAGAAAAAAGAAAAGGAGATTCAAATAAAGGGCTAGGCCAAGGAGTCCCGGCTCTTTTCTATGATCCTTCTCATGAACTGAAGCCCACGTGCCACAATTACACACCAATGCATAACAGCAGAGATACCTAATATGTATTGGGTTCCCATCGCATCACTTATGT
Source organism: Odocoileus virginianus (assembly GCF_023699985.2). NCBI lineage: Eukaryota > Metazoa > Chordata > Mammalia > Artiodactyla > Cervidae > Odocoileus > Odocoileus virginianus. The sequence continues at coordinate 501,925 of NC_069696.1, forward strand.
GGAGCTTTTCATGGTTATGAAGAGGCCCAAGTTGACACCTATCTCTCTTCAACAATTAATTAACTTAACCCTGTAGGCTTACCTTCCTCCACTCTTGTGGCTCCCCTTCTGTTTATGAGTAACTAAAAATTGATGCCAAGTCAAGCCCAGGGCTAATCAAAATCAAAAAGGGTAGACAGACACCTTACTGAAGCCTCCAGCCAACCCAAATCCCAGGGAACATTCACCTCTCTTGATGCCAAGCTCACCTCCACAGTTCTTCTTATCTTCATGGAGGAAGTATTCCGGAGGGCAGGAGCAGAAGTAACCACCAATGAAGTTATTGCAGAAGTGGCTGCAAGGAGCATCTGCAAAAGCTGTGCACTCGTTTATATCTACAAAGAGCAGAGAAAGACAGTGGTCAAGGACAAAGACCTAGAAGGAAAAATGAAGTTAAGCCCAAAACTGCAAGTGTAAGAAAAGTAGGAAGGGCCTGTTTCTTAGAGATATTCAATGAATCTCGTTTCAGAATACTATTACTCTATACTGTACTAAGTCACTTCAGTCATGTCCAACTCTTTGTGACCCTGTGGACTCTAACCTGCCAGGCTCCTCTGTCCATGGGATACTCCAGGCAAGAATACTGGAGTGGGTTGCCATGCCCCTCCTCCAGTTATTCTATGTTACTCTCCTGAAATATGATTCTAGAGTTGTGCTCTATGATGGTGCCTCTATAGTGGGAGGTGTCAACACCGAAGACCCTTGACCTTTTTCATAAACAGAGTATTTCCACTCCAGGGACAGCACTCTGCAAGCTTAACATGATATGTCTTCTGCAGGGAGCAACAACTAGTACATGTATTACCTTACATGATGCTGGCACTTCTGTCAAATCTAAACAAGACTTTGGCTTTATGAGATGTTGTAACATCATGATAACCTGAAGATAGGTGTAGACGCACATAGAATGCGAAAGTTTGTTTGCTGCGTGTTAAATCGGTTTGAATACCACACATTCCTTGTGTGAGCCTTGGCAAGTTATTTAACTTCTTAATCTTTACTTTTCCTATCTTTAAGTAGAGATAGTAACACCTACTTTCAGAATTGAGGTAGGACTTCCCTAGAGGGCCAGTGATTAAGAATTTGCCTGACAATGCTGGGGACACAGGTTCAATCACTAGTGCAGGAAGGTTCCACGTGCCTCAGGGCAACTAAGCTCCTGCAGTATAACTCCTGGATCACATGCCACAACTGCTGAAGCCCACAAGGCCTAGAGCCCATACTTGGCAACAAGAGAAGCCGAAGCCACAGCCAAGAGAAGCCCATGCACTCTGACTAGAGAGTAGCACCCAAGAGAGCAAGGAGAGAAAGCCTGTGTGCACCAATGGCAACCAAGCGCAACCATAAGTAAATAAATATAATTTGAGTGAGTGCTAAGTCACTTCTGCCCAACTCTTGGCAACCTTATGGACTGTAGCCCACCAGGCTCCTCTGTCCACAGCATTCTCCAGGCAAGAATACTGGAGGGGGTTACCATTCCCTTCTCCAGGCGGTCTTCTCGAAACAGGGATCAAACCCGTGACTCTGTGTCTCCTGCATTGGCACGTGGGTTCTTTACCACTAGTGATACTTCTGAAGCTCTTCAAATTATGTAGTTTAGGTAAAGATTTAATGAATATAAGTAAAGTTCTTAACACAATACCCGAGCTCACAGTGGTTCTCAATAAATTACTGGGATGTTTTTTATCTATTTTTTTCATTATCGTCATCACCACCAAGATACACGTTTGATTACACGTTTGATTTTCACAAAGGGAATTCATGGAGTGATCCAAGTCAAGTCAATACTTCATAAGAGTTACAAATGGAATCCTCACTCCCTGCATTGCTCAATATTTGCCCTGCTTCCAGTCTCATGGCTGGATCAATGAGGCACACAGAGAGGTGAGCCTTACCCTCGGCGACATAGTACGCAGCAAAGCCAGTGAAACGCTCCTCGTTGGAGAAGTCCGACCGGAAGATCAACTGGAGTTTATTGTATGGGATGTGGAACTCTTTCACCACTGGAGAGTTGGAATTCTTGCTGGTCCTCCGTCCACAGAGTTTCCCTTCTTCATGGCCTCCCGACATTATCTAAGAGAAGAGTCAAAAGAACCTGTGAAAGGGTAATACTTTGATATGGAGGGCAGAGAGATAGACGACTTCCCACCTTACTTCCCAGCTCACTGAGTGCTCACCCTCTCAGCCCACCTCCCCAGCCCCATCCTTTTGTGCCCTTCGCGTGTACCTGCAGTGAGTCATAGGAGCAGTTCTCAGACATCTCTATGTCCAGGTGGGTGAAGTAAAGGTGGATGCCATACCCTTCAGGGACTTCTATGTCCCAAGACTTCTCGACCTCATTGGGGTACGCCTGAGGGTAGTTGGGGGATAGAACCTCTCCATACATAGTAGGCTCAGCATAAACCCAGACCACAAGGGAAAACAGGACAATGCACCTTTAAAAAATAATAATAAAGGCAATTGGAGAGGTGGGTGACCCAGGTATGAGTGGACTAGGGCAGGGAGAAGGGAGGGGAGAGGCGAAGGGCACCAGTATGTGGAAGAGAATCTTGGGCTGGAATGAAACAGAAAGGCCTAGGGCAAAGCCAAACCCAGGCTTAGGATCGGAGCTGTTTTCTTGAGAGGATGAAGGGAATGCATTCCATGTACATCTCTCTAGACCTGGGATCACTCACCACATCTCTGGCAATTTGTTCATCCCTGGTGAGCCGCTCATCTCTTGGTCCTGGCTCTCTGCACCTCTGACTTTGGAGCTAAAGGGGTGGCAGGCCTGGCAGTATTTGTCTAACAAACACAGGCACCTGCTTTGGTGATAAGGGGTCAGTGTCATCTTGGTAAGAATAACACAGAGGTTAAACAGAGCTATATCATGAAGCAACAATGTATGACACCAATCCTCTCACACTGGCTCTTGTTCTAGACTGAAACTAAACCTTATCCTTCTACCATGGCTTCTCAGGACCTTCTCCCAGTTTTCCTCCAAAATCACGAGACTTTTTTCAAGTTCTTTGCTTCCTCTGTTCTTCTTCTTCACCCCCAACCTCCACCCTGCCCCCGCTCTGTCAGCCTCTCTTTTCCTCTCACAGGACAGTATCCCTGTTTCCACTTGGGGTTTCAGGAGTTTGTCCCCATCATGACCAATCCACCAGGACAGATCTCCCTCCTCTTTTGACAAGGAGCCCCTTTATCACTTCAAACCAACTCTCTTGCCTGTGTATTATTGCATGTATTTCTCTTACTGCTCCCAAAGACCACTGATGGAGGAATGGATTTGTTTCCCTAGGGGAAGGCAGTGACCTTCGGGGAAGTGGTCTCAGACAGAGTTGTGTGTGGGGGAGAAGAAAAGGGGCAGCTGAATGAACAGAAAAGGAAACAAAAGCTGTTTCTTCAATTTCCTACCTTAATTTTCCAGATCTTTTTTTCCTTTTCTTTTTTACCTTTACTAAAAACATAAGCCACCTCCTTGCAGTTCTGAGTAAAGTGTTGCCAAATATGCTTCTAACCCTGAACACTGTTTTGGGTGGGGGTGGGTGACATGGGGGTGAATGGGATCAACCTAAGAGAAATAGGTGTTCTATATTCTCCCTCCTTTGGATTCTGCTCTTCTCAGCCCTCCATGTCTGCCCGAAACTTCCCTATATAAAGTTTTCTGCCTTCCTTTTTCCCTCCATCAAAGCTCTGCTCTTCAAGTTTAAGGATTTTACCTTCAGAAGCTGATGGGAACAAGTGGGTCAGTCCCGTCCCTCTTGCCAGTGGGCAGGCCGGGCGACCCTGCCCGCTCCCAGGAAGAGCGGCTCAGAGCTGGGCGCTCCCTCTGCAGGAACCTCCGCCGGCCTCCCTGGATCTGGTTCTCTGGTTCTGTCCCTGTGATCCTCTACCCGAGGGTGCTTGTCTGAAATTCCCTGATCCAAACAAAGAGGGGGCTGGAAGACCATGGCTTAGGGAAAGTGGAACTCAGCTTTGATCTTGGAGCTCCCTCTGCTTTTGAAACAAGAACTGCATCCTTTTTCCAGCCTGATACTCCTCTGTCCCAGGCTGCAGGCGGGAAAAGAGGGATTGGGGAATTTCACTGATTGCCTAACACTCTTTTTTAGCCAAAGGGTGTGTTACAGAGTTTTCGGGGAAGTCAGGTGATTTATGGGAAAAGGAGGGGATTAATACTGTAGGGAAAAGCAAAACAGAGGAAGTCCAACCCTCCAGCTACATATGAAACACAAATTAAGAGAGAAAAGTTATCAGAAATGCCACTTAAGGACTTGCCTGGTGGTTCAGTGGCTAAGACTCCCTGCTACCAATGCAGGAGGCCCAGGTTCAATCCCTGGTAAGGGAACTATATCCCACATGCCACAACTAAGAGTTCACATGCCATGGCTAAAAGACCCTGAATGCTGAATTAAGACCAGATGCAGCCAAATAAATAATAAATAAATAACTTTTAAAGAAAGAAAGTACACAGAGTGTATAAATATTTACAAAAAAGAAAGAAAGAAATGCAGGTCATCTCTGCCTCTAATGCAAATGTAATGGTTGGATACTGACTTACACTTAAACCCAAGCTGATGTGTTATTGTTGTTCAGCAGCTAAGTCGAGTCTGACTGTGACCCCATGGACTGCAGCAGGCCAAGCTGCCCTGTCCTTCACCATCTCCCAGAGTTTGTTCAAACTCATGTCCATTGAGTCAATGATGCCATCCAGCCATCTCATCCTCTGTCGCCATGTGAGATGATGCTTTTTCCTCTTCTTAAAATCCCTCCATGTCTCCACATATCTAAATTATATCCAGCCATCAGGGATTTCACTCGTGGTCCAGTGGTTAAGAATCTAGCTGCCAAAACAGGGAACATGGGGTGGATTCCTGGTCCAGGACAATTCCACGGTGGGACAGGGCAACTAAGCCCACGACCACAACTACCGAGCCCTTGCTCTAGGGCCCTCGAGCTGCAACTACTGAAGCCCGCACACCTAGAGCCTGAGCTCTGTAATGAGAGAAGCCACCAAAATGACAGAAAGAAAAATTATAAAACATGTTTTTTAAAAAAATAAAATAAAAAGGCAGTGCAGGGAATTCTCTGGCAGTCCAGTAGTTGGGACTCTGTGATTTCACAGCCGAGGTCCCAGGTTCTCTCCCTGGTTGGGAAACTAAAATCCCACAAGCTTCAAAAATGGCCAAAAAATAATAATAATAAAGTAGGTAACATCTCTTGTTGTTCCTCCCCTTGAGGGACTGGGACAATGCTCCATCAACAAACATTAATATTTCTGCAACTAAACAGATTGATCTTCACAGTGACTAGAATGAAGTTATCATTACAGATTATGTTTAAAAATTACTTTGCGTTAGTTCAGGTTAGGTTTTGGTGCCAAATTTGGAAGAAGAAAACAAATAAACACTCATATTCCTGAGCCTTTTGGAATCTAGAGCTTCAGCTAAGGGACCAAGGGTGGCAGACCTCCTCATCAGAGCCTTCCCTGACCACCCCACCCCCCCAGCTCTCCTCCTATCCCTTCTCACTTTCTACCCCTGTCTTAGTGACTGTATTCCAACAAATCTACAACTCCTTCAAGTGAAGTGCCCCGTTATTTGACATCAGTTCAGTTGCTCAGTCGTGTCCGACTCTTTGCAACTCCATGAACCGCAGCATGCCTACCTGTCCATCACTAACTCCCAGAGTTTACCCAGACTCATGTCCATTGAGTCAGTGATGCCATTTAACCATCTCATCCTCTGTCGTCCCCTTCTCCTCCTGCCTTCAATCTTTCTCAACATCAAGGTCTTTTCAAATGAGTCAGCTCTTCGCATCAGCTGGCCGAAATACTGGAGTTTCAGCTTTAACATCAGTCCTTCCAATGAACACCCAGGACTGATTTCCCATTAGGATGGACTGGCTGGATCTCCTTGCAGTCCAAGGGACTCTCAAGAGTCTTCTCCAACACCACAGTTCAAAAGTATCAATTCTTCTGTGCTCAGCCCTCTTTATAGTCCAACTCTCACATCCATACATGACTACTGGAAAAACCATAGCCTTGACTAGACAGACCTTTGTTGGCAAAGTAATGTCTCTGCTTTTTAATATGCTGTCTAGGTTGGTCATAACTTTCCTTCCAAGGAGTAAGCGTCTTTTAATTTCATGGCTGCAATCACCATCTGCAGTGATTTTGGAGCCCAGAAAAATAAAGTCAGCCACTGTTTCCCCATCTATTTGCCATGAAGTGATGGGACCGGATGCCATGGTCTTAGTTTTCTGAATGTTGAGCTTTAAGCCAACTTTTTCACTCTCCTCTTTCACTTTTATCAAGAGGCTCTTTAATTCTTTGCTTTCTGCCTTAAGGGTGGTGTCATCTGCATATCTGAAGTTATTGATATTTCTCCCGGCAATCTTGTTTCCAGCTTGTGCCTCATCCAGCCCAGCGTTTCTCATGATGTACTCTGCATATAAGTTAAATAAGCAGGGTGACAGGAATTTTTAAGTTGCCATTTAAACTGTGCTGTATCATTGATTCCAAGATGCATCCGAATTCAGAAGTGTCCTAAACATTGCCAGATGTTGTGGGGCCTGGCCTTCTTCAGAGCAATTTATCACATTAACTTCTACTCCAGAACTATTGATATGGCTGTGAGTTGTATTTTTTGGTTTGTTTTGACGTGGACCACTTTTTAAGTCTTTATTGAATTTGTTACAATATTGTTTCTGTTTTATGTTTTGGTTTTTTGGCCACAAGTCATCTGGAATTTTAGCTCCTCAATTTGGGATTGAATTCACACTCCTGCCCTGGAAAGCAAAGTCTTAACTACTGGATCCCCAGGGAAGCCCCCGGAAGAGAGTTTTAAACATAAATGTCAGCACTTCATGGCATTGTTTGAGCTATTAAAAACAGTTTTACGTTAAAAAAAATGGCAAGTGTTAATCTGAAAAATAGTCACCAAAATTATTCCATTCCAAACCATACAAGTGGAATGATCTTGAAGGTAGGTAGGCATTTCTGTTAAGCAGCTGTGGTGACAAAAATGCAACAGACTTACTAGCCTACCAACTCTGAAATTGTTTAATTTTTAATAACTACACAATTCTTGGTACTAAAAAGAAATAATTTGTAATCAACATCTAAAATGAGACTTTGTCGATACTTTTGCTGTGCTACTTCAAACTGGCATAAAGTGGTGCCATACCATATCCAGTGTTTTGGTGAGGTGATGAAAGAGAAACACGCATTCGATGTGTGTAATCACTAAGTTTAAAGTCCCATTTTTTAGGGAAACCTATTTGCTTTAAAAAAAAAAAACACTGAGGGGTGGGACTTGCCCAGTGGTTAAGACTTCATGCTTCTACTTCTGGTGGCACGAGTTCAATCTCTGGTCAGGGGAGTTCTGGAAAATAAAATTAAAATAAAATAAAATTCTAGGAGTGGAGGTGGGGTTGAGTGGTGATTATAGATGAAACAAAATTGGCCTTAGGTTATCATTATTGAAATGATGGGTAATGGGAATTTATTACATTATTTTCTTTGAGTGTATGATTGAAAATGTCTGTGATGAAAAGTTAAAAATAAATAAAGAAGGCTGATTTTGTTCACATAAAAAAAAATTGCAGGGGAAAACCACATGCCTAGGAATTGATGCAGCATGATGTTTGTGATCACGTCTTGCTTCCGGCTGACACCAGGCCTGGACTCAGACAGGCCAAGTCTCCACTCTGCCACTCACCAGCAGGGGGACCTCAGGCTCATCATCTAACTTCTTAGCTTCTTCAAGGATGAAATAGAGTACCAGTTCTGTCTACCTTGCATGGCTGTCTGTCCGAATGATCTAAGGAAACAGTGAGAAGAGAGAGCTCTGCAAACTGTGGTGCCAAATAAATGCACACTTTGAAAGGGAGGGAACTCTGAGTCAATGAGGTGCCTGCAGGCAGGTTCTAGGACTCACCTTTGCATGCTCCACCACATCTAGCTGCATCATTCATGCACTCAACATAAAGAGGAACTTCAGGTGTTCCTCTGGCTGCCCAGCATCAGAACATCTTTACCACATTCGGGGAGTTCTTTATTGTGAGTCTTGGGAACAGAGCCCATCTCCCAGGAGAGTAAATGCAAATGCAGAAAGCGTGTCTCTTAGCAGTCTATCAGCTCTAGAGCAAACGGTATACTCACGCTCCATTCATCAGAGGCACTGTCTAGACTTTGAATCCAGAAGCAGTAATGCTAAGAAGCAGACCCTACAGTACCTCTAGGGACAGTGGTAGCTACCCTAAGATGGAGGAGGAGCTGGGGCTTGCAAGCAGCACCCAGCATCCTGCCCCAGTGGGTGAGCCTTGCAAGGTGAAGTGTCTAGGACATGGCAGGGGCAGTGGCAGCCACGTTGTGTCCACTGTTCCTGGTATGACGTGTCCACACCCGCCTCCCCAGCTCTCCCAGCATTTCTGCAAGCAATCCAGGATCCCTTTAATAAATTCCTTTTCTGCTACAATCTACCAGAGTTGGTTTCTATTTCTTAAAATTAAGAACAATGCTCATTGGGTAAACAACAAGGTCCTACTGTATAGCTCAGGGAACTATATTCAATATCCTGTCATAAACTGAAATGGAAAAAAATTGAAAAAGAATATATATATACACACAACTGAATTACTGTGCTGTACAGCAAAAATTAACACAACATTGCATATCAATTTTATTTCAATAGAATAATTTTGGAAATAAAGAACTAAGTTCAGTGAGTACCTGAGAAATGAATGACTACATGAGTGCACCAGTGAGTTCAGACCATTTAGTAGCTGCTTTTAGCTGTGTGACTTTTGAAAAGTTTTTTAACCTCTCTGAGCTTAATCATGTGTAGAATGGGAATAATATCACCTACCTCAAAAACAGCTGGAATAATATCACTAGCTCAAAAACAGCTGTCATTTTCAGGGCCTGTTATGACCATGATTAAATGAGATCATGTATGCTAGGCATTCAGCATATATTCTGCTCTCAGTAAGCCCTTAAAAAGGCTTCCCCAGTGGCTCACAGGGTAAAGAATCTACCTGCCAATACAGGAGACAGGAGACGAGGGTTCCATCCCTGGGTCAGGAAGATGCCCTGGCAAAGAAAATGGCAACCCACTCCAGTACTCTTGCCTGAAAAATTCCATGGACAGAGGAGCCTGGAAGACTACAGCCCATGGGGTCACAAGAGTTGGACACTACTGAGTGACTAAGCATGCAAGCCCTTAATAAATAAACAGCAATAACTTCATCTCCAAACACAAGCAAAAGGAAAAAGAACATGTCACCAAATTGTCCATGATTCCTTCTCCTCATCCTGTGGAATTCAACACTCGCCAAAAAGTTGGTGACTGTCTCTGATGCACACCGTGTTCAGTCCTCTCTTTTTCGATTTTGTCATGCAAGTGAAACATTTTCATTTTCTAACTCTCAAGGAGACAGCAAATCACACGTGCAATGTTACACGATCAGAAGAAATCATCTGGAAAAGGGTTCGTTTGGGCATTCTGTACTTAGCATGTAGGGTTGGGGGTGCTCCTATGCAGAAATTTTCATTTCCATTTCTCCTCTGGAGACCCAAGCTTCTGGCTCTCAAGGCTGCACTGATAGATGAGCTCTGAGTCTGGTAATTCAGCCTCCACGGTGCAAAGAGGGCAGATGTTTTCAACCCTGAGCCTCAGTGTCTTTTGACTCTGTAATCACTAAGATGGGAAACGCCTTTCTCCTAGGTGTGACTCTCCCTTCAAATCCACGCTTATTTCAGCTAGGGGAAAAAAGCCCTCAGTGGATTCTTGAACTGAGGCCCTGACTCTTTCGAAGCCTATGAGCCTAGTTAAGGAATAATACCTCTATCAGATGCCCTGATACTAGTCTTTCTTCCACTTTTTAATTTCAGTAACAAATTAGGGTGACTTCAGGGTACAGGTAATGTCAGGAAGCTCACCTACAATAAGTATATCACCTTGAAACCCACTGAGTAATTTTTTGAGAATTTTCCACTCTCAAACCTTTAAACAAGCCACTTGAATTCAAGGTCAGACTTTCCAATTTCCTCCTTGGCCCTGAATGAAGGATGGAGTTGGCCAATTTAGCACTCTGGACCTTAGCCAGGCCCTCGCAGATTAAAGCTGAAGTCTCCCCTGTGCCATGCAGCACTTGCGAGCTTCGCTTCCCTGCAGGAAGTATTTCTAGAAGGAAACATTGGGATTAAGGAGAATCCTAGTTGCACAGCATACAGGGGATCTGGACCATGGTCAAATAGAAGCCATGCTTGCCAAAATTCCAATTCACGTACTGTTCAGGAGCACTAAAAGAGGATTGTTTATTGATATACTACTTTGATTTAGAAAAATCAATTTTAAAAAATATAGCAAAACCAATACAAACACCAACTACTACCAAACAAACAAAACTACATCCAAACACCAATAAGAAGGCCCAGTTCCCTCAAGGAAATTTCTAGTATTAGAAAGAAAATCATGTGAAATTCCCACAATAATAATTGTAGTAGCTTTTATTTTTATCTTTTTAATTTTTATTTTATACTAGAATATAGTTGATTAACAACGTTGTGTTTCAGGTGTACAACAAAAGTGATTCCATTATATGTATATCTATTCTTTTTTAAGTTCTTTTCTCATTTAGGTTGTTACATAATATTGAGTAGAGTTCCCTGGACTGTTCAATAGGTCCTTGCTGGTTATTCATTTTATTTATTTATTTTCCATTTATTTTTATTAGTTGGAGGCTAATTACTTTACAATATTGTAGTGGTTTTTGTCATACATTGACATGAATCAGCCATGGATTTTGGTTATTCATTTTAAATATAGCAGTGTGTACATGTCCATCCCAAACTCCCTAACTATCCCTTCCCCTCACCCTTCCCCCTGGTAACCATAAGTCTGTGAGTCTGTTTTGTAAATAAGTTTATTTGTATCACTTCAATTCCACAATTTTTCTTAGGTATAGGTGATATCATACGGTATTAGTCTTTCTCCATCTGACTTATTTCACATAGTATGGTACTCTCCAGGTCCATCCATGTTTCTGCAAGTGACAATGTTTCTTTCTTTTTCATGGCTGAGTAATATTCCATAGTATATATGTACTACATCTTCTTTATCCATTCTTCCATGGATGAACATTTAGGTTGCTTCCATGTCCCTGCTATTGTAAATAACACCGCAGTAAACACTGGGATGTATGTACCCTTTTGAACCATATTTTTCTCCAGATATATGCCCAGGAGTGCTTTATTTTTAGTTTTTTTATTTTGTGGGAGTTTGGGGGGGAGATTGTTTTTCATTTGTTTGTTTTTTGGCCATACTGTGTAGCTTGCAGGACCTTATTAATAGTTTCCCTACCAGGAATTGAACGCAGGCCCCATCCTCGTACTCACAGGACACTCACTCTTGGAACCCAGATGCCATGTTGTGGGGAAGCCCAGGCCATGTGGACGTGCTGGCTGAACCCACTGCACTTACAGCTGTCAATCAGCATTAATCTCAACACCAGGTTTGTGAGTGAGGGAGTGCTCACAAGATGACTCCATCCCCATCTGACTGCAACTGCAGGAAACCCATAAGTGAGAGCCAACTACCTGAACCCAGTGAATGTCCTGAACCATTAGAGATAATAAAGAAATAATAATAAGAGACTTCCCTGGTTGTCCAGTAGTTAGGACTCCACCTCGTTTCCACTGAAGGGGGCACAGGTTCCATCCCTGGTTGGGGAACAAGATCCCACTCGCCAGAGAAAAAGAAATAATGACAGTAAATATTGTCATTAAGTTTTGGGGTGACTTCATTATTTAGGGCTTCGCTGGTGGATCAGATGGTAATGAATCTGTCTGCAACTCAGGAGACCTGGATTCGATCCCTGGGTCTGGAAGATCCCCTGGAGAAGGAAACGGCAACACACTCTGGTATTCTTGCCTGGAAAATTCCATGGACAGAGGAGCCTGGCGGGTTACAGTCCATGGGGTCACAGAGTCGGACACGACTGAGCAATTGAGAAAACACACACATTATTTAACAATAGATAACTGGAACTGAACTGCAACTAAGACCCAATGCAGCCAAATAAATAAATATCAAAAACAAAAGTTTTTTAAAAGTCAGCAGAACAGCAAAGGCCTGCCATCTTCCACACATTACTTCCAGGGCCACTGTAAAAAAAAGAACATAGTGGATCCAAGAGTGGGAGATTTCTATGGACCAGGGCTAGGTGTGGTACATACAAGTTCTATTCACATTCCATTAGCTGGAAGTCAACCATGAGTTTACATCTAACTCTGAGGGTGTGCCCAGAAAGAAGATTTGGTTAGCAGCTATTAGTGTCTGCCACAACCTCCAAATGTAACCTATATTTCTCCAAGCTGTGGATACAAATAAGACCCCCTTAAATATTTCTTGAGCTCTTCTACTTGGGGGAGGGAAAAAACTTTCCTCTACCCTTTTAGGTTCTTCTGGCTGATCTCAGAATTAAATTGACATGTTAGGGATTTCCCTGGTGGTCCAATGGATAAGAATCTGCTTGCCAACTCAGGGGACATGAGTCCGATCCCTAGTACAGGAAGATTCCACACGTTATAGAGCAACTAAGCCACTGCACCATCACGAATGAAGCCCACACTGTAGGGCCTTCAAGCTGCAACTCCTGGCAACTCCTCCGAGTGCCAAGAGCCTGTGCTCTGCAAAAGAGAAACCACCGCAACGAGAAACCAGCACACCACAATAGAGAGTAGCCCTGGATGGCTGCAACTAGAAAACGCCTGAGCACAGCAATGAAGACCCAGCACAGCCAAAACTAGTCAATTAATTAATTAATTTTTTTAAAATTTAGAAAAGAACGTGGGGTCCAAGTTAGGTGACTGAGGCTCACATGCCATCTGAAAGTAGAAGGGGGTAGGGAATTTGAACTTCAGCAGCGAAGAAGCCAATTCATGTGGATATGGAATAACAAATGCTTGCTAGACAGATGTTTGCTGGGCCGTGCAGAGACAATGAGACACAGGGAGGCCTGATCTCGGCCCCACCAGACACGTAGCCCCTCTTCCCTGTAGACATCTCTGGTAAGAGTGCTCTTCCTGGACCAAGCTCTTCATTCAGATTCTATTTTTGGTATCTATTTATTTGGCTATGCCAGGTCTTAGTTGCAGCACGCAGGATCTTCAGTATTCATTGTAGCATGGGAACACTTGGTTGTGGCATGTGAAATCTAGCTCCCCGACCACGGATCAAACCCGGGCCCCCTGCATTACAAGCACAGAGTCTTAGCCACTGGACCCCCAGGGAGTTCCCACCTTTATATAAATTCTTAGGGACTTTGAGATTGACATGTACACACTACTATGTTTTTAAATGCATAATGAACAAGGATCTACTGTATAGCACAGGGAACTCTGCCCAATGTCATGTGGCAGCCTGGATGGGAAGGAAGTTAGGGGGAGAACAGATACATGTATATGTATGACTGAATCACTCTACTCTACACCTGAAACTATCACAACATTGTTAATCAGCTATAATCCAATATAAAATTCAAGATCTTTTCAAATAAAAAGAAACTTCTTTTAGGCAGAGAAAGTAAAAGAACGACTTCCTAAGTCTTCTATTTCTTACAAATAACCAACCTAAAAGAATCCTCGTGCCAAAGAGATACACTTTAGAGTGGCAAATTTTGCTTCCTGTACCCTCTCCCCATGTACACAGGATCCTCGTGTTCATAAACACTCTATGACCCGGCAACTTCCTCACCAGCCTGTGGGGACTATGACAACCCAGCAGTGCCATCTCCTGGAAGGGAGCTCCTGCTATTACTCGGAAGCCCTTTACAGGCTAAAACCATATCGTAAGTAACATAGAGGCAAACACTGCCTTCTTGACTTTTTTTTATTTTAATGAGTTTAAAATTTCAAAGAAGGCTTCTTAGAGCACGATACTTAGGAGTTTAATTTTTAATATATATTTATATGAATACATATATATTTCATATTTACATTTATAAAATATTTTATAAAATATAAATATGTTATAATTATAAATATAAATTATAAATAAATTAAATTATATATAGCATATATATGCTAAGTCACTTTAGTCATGTATAACTCTTTGTGACCTATGGACTGTAGCCTGCCAGGTTCCTCTGTCCATGGGATCCTCCAGGCAAGAATAGTAGAGTGGGCTGCCATGCTCTCCTCCAGGGGATCTTCCCAATTCAGGGATCAAACCCATGTCCCAAATCTCCTGCACTGAAGGCGGGTTCTTTACCACTAGCACCACCTGGGAAGCGCCAGCCTATATACATACATATATATATATATATATATATATAGGCAGAAGGAGAAGAAGGTGTCAGAGGATGAGAGGGCTGGATGCCATCACCGATGCAATGAGCATGAACCTGGGCAAACTCCGGGAGATGGGAAGGGACAAGGAGGCCTGGCATGCTGCAGTCCATGGGGTCACAAAGAGTTAGATAAGACTGGGTGACTGAACACAACAACATACATATATATATGTATATAGGCCATGCCCTGTGGCTTGTGGGAGCTTAGTTCCCCAACCAGGAATCAAACCTATGCCCTCTGCCATGGAAGCACAGAGTTTTAACCCCAGGACCCCCAGGGAAATCCCCCTTCTTGCTTTTTGGTTATTTCTTTTAGGGAGCACCAGGGCAAAGTGTCGGGGCTCCCATGCCTTGTGGAGTTTTCAGTGACGTGGTTCTTGCATTGTTTACACACAGTCTCGTGGATCCAGATAGGAACTGATCAGGGCTGATGTGAAAAACGACTTGAGTGACATGCAGTGGGCAGTAATAAGAATGCTGTCAGTCAGTCAGTCAACACTTACTATCTATTGCGTGCCAGGCTCCGCTTAAGCTCTGACTGCACAGTGTAAACAAATGACATGGCCCTTGCCCTCACAGGAGTCACAGTCCAGTGTGGGGAGTCTCGCATCAGTGCTGACCCAGAGATTTTGTCACTGGACTGAGCATATCAGAACAGGTTCCTCCTTGCCTTTGGTCAAGTTCTCTCCTGGGGAGAGGCTCCTCAACCAAGCAGGTTTCTGATACACTCACCTGGCCCATTCCCCAGAGAGAGCCAGATAGCTAAGAATCCTAAGTCAGGCTGCACCACCATCCTCTGCCTCTCATTACACAGGTAAACTGATCAGAGAAGATAAGGCTGCTGAAAGAAAATATGCCAAACCTAGCCAGCAAATGTGTTTGATTTGCTTTGTATAGTATTGGCTTCTTGGTGTATCAAATGATAAAGAATCTACCTAGAATGTAGGAGATCCAGGTTTGATCCCTAGGTCAGGAAGATCCCTTGGAGAAGGGAAGGGCAACCCACTCCAGTCTTCTTGCCTGGAGAATTCCATGGACTGGGGAGACTGGAGGGCTACAGTCCATGTGATCACAGAGTCAGACACAACTGAGCAACTAACACTTTCATTTTTCAGTATTGGCCTACAGAGCACTTTTAAAACTTTTTAATTAGTCACCAAGATTAAAAAACAGAAGATTAGACACATGTATCCCAATGTTCATCACAGCACTATTTACAATAACCAGGACATAGAAACAACCTACATGTCCTTCAACAGAAGAATGGATAAAGATGTGGTACTTATATACAATGGAATATTATTCAACCATAAAAAGAAATTAAATTGGGTCATTTGTAGAAATATGGATGCTTTCAAATTGTGGTGCTGGAGAAGTCTCTTGAGAGTCCCTTGAACTGCAAGGGGAATCAAACAAGTCAATCCTAAAGGAAATCAATCCTGAATATTCATTGAAAGGACTGATGGTGAAGCTGAAGTTCCAATACTTTGGCCACCTGATGCAAAGAGCTGACTCACTGGAAAAGACCCTGATGCAGGGAAAGATTGAAGGCAAAATGCAAAGGAGGCGGCAAAGGATCAGATAGTTAGATAGCATCACCGACTCAGTGGACATGAGTTTGAGCAAACTCTGGAAGATGGTAGAGGACATAGGAGGTTGGCGTGCTACAATCTATGGGGTCACAAAGTCAGACACAAATTAGTGACTGAACAACAATTAACAACAATTTCATAGACTGACAAGTGGGAGGATTATTCCAACTATTTTGGAGAAGGGACAGAGATTTCTAGGTATTGGCCACTGCCCACTTTTTGGCCTTTTATGCTTAGCCTGGGAACTACCATGGTGCCCATGGGTGTGTCATTTAGACACTGATGTATTACAATGAGTGTAAATGAGGCTCAAGCTCTACAGAACGTCTAATCTTCAGCCATCTTGGACCTGTAGAAAGTGTTAGTCGCTCAGTTGTGTCTGACTGTTTGCACCTCCATGGACTGTAGCCCACCAGGCTCCTTTGTCCATGGGGATTCTCCAGGCAAGAATACTGGAGTGGGTTGTCATGCCCTTCTCCAGGCGATCTTCCCAGCCCAGGGACCGAACCCAGGTCTTCCTCATTGCGGGCAGATTCTTTACTGTTTGAGCCACCCAGGATGATTCTAATCGGTTTGTGTCATGACCTCAATGGCAACATCATTCTTTTAAAGGTTGTGCCCTGCCCTCTTCTCTATTTCACTTCCATGATGGAAAGCCAGCACTTTGTTCTTACTGCATTTAGACACTTCATGTATGACTTCACCTTCCCCACATGCAATGTTTCTGTCAACCTACCATCTGTGGACTTACAGAACACCTTATCCATCATCATGGATGGATGACATTTCTTCTTAGTGAAACCGAGTGGGGCTCTGGGGGGGGGGGGTTCCCAGGCATGGAAGACTTTCTGTCCCCCATTTCTTGTCGGCAAGACTTCAGCCATTATAACCTTCCCTGGGTTCCAAGGGATGGATTCAAACAGTTGCTAGTCAAGGGACGAGCAACCAAGAAATCACCTGAGGCCAGATTAAAGGGAACAGAGAAGCTCATTAGGAGATGGATTACCTAAAATGAGATAAAGTGAGTATAAACCTTGCTCACATGCTAATCTTGTCAGAGACCTCACCTTTGACCTACTGTTATAAAAAGCCTCATCAAGTTCTCTGGAGTTGCACACATGAGCACTTAGTCCCGTCAGTTTTGTCCGACTCCCAATGGATCGTAGCCCACCAGGCTTCTCTGTCCATGGGATTCTCCAGGCAAGAATACTGGAGTGGATTGTCATTCCCTTCTCCAGGGGATCTTCCTGACCCAGGGCCTGAACTTGGGTCTCCTGCATTGCAGGTGGATTTTTTCCCCTGCTGAGCCACCAAGGAAGTCCTCTCTGGAGTTGAGACACTTAGTTTTTTCAAGGCAGAACCCCACTGTGTCTCCCCTTGCCCAGCAAAGCAATTTTGTTGTTCAATCACTCAGTTGTGTCTGACTCTTTGCAACCCCGTCAACTGCAGCACACTAGGCTCCCCTGTCCTTCACCATCTCCCAGAGTTTGCTCAAACGCATGTCCATTGAGTCAGTGATGCCAAACAATAGGATATCCTTTTCTACTTCATACAAAACACTGTCTCCAGGATTTGATTCGACACCAGTTTACAGAGAGGCCAAGCTTCCAGGAACATCCAGGAACTCACTCCACAGTGAAAGAAATGCAGCAACAAGTCCCTGTTCATGGAATTCACTGGTTGCATCATGTTCCTCACCACTCTGAGGCAGTGGCTAGATAGTTTTTGTGGACTTCCGAAGACTCAGTTACAGTGATGACAGGGTTCAAGACAGGCCACCCCAAGATGTGCCATGCTAGCATGCAAATTACTTTGAGCTGAAAATAGGCAAGGCCTGAAAGACTCAGAAAGAACCTTTGAACAACATCCTCACTAATTGCCTGTCCCAGGAAGGAGTTATCAGGATAGATAACTATAGCAAAGTGTAAATTTAGGTGTGGTAAGCAGGGAGGAACCTAGCAAGGCACCCTTGATCAAAGTCCTCTCTGTGTCCCATTGTCTTTGGATTTATTTAACAAATATTAACTCTTTTTAATCTTCCTGTGAATTACCTTACATTCCTTTGAAGTATCATGCTCCTACCTCCTTCTCCTTACTGTACTGATGTGCTCAGTCGTAGCCGACTCTTTCTGACCTCATGGACTATAGCCTGCCAGACTCCTCTGTCCATGGAATTTTCCAGGAACGAATACTGGAGTGAGTCGCCATTTCCTTCTCCAGGGTTTCTTCTCCTTAGTTCAAGATAATACATATTCTCTCTCTCTCTTTTTTTTTTTTTTTTTGCCACGTTGGGTCTTCCTCACTGCTTCCAGGCTTTTTCCAGTTGCAGCAAGTAGGGGTTATTTTTCTTTGAAGTACTCGGGCTTCTTACTGTGGTGGCTTCTCTTGTGCAAGCTTCAGTAGTTGCAGTTTAGTTGTTCCAAGGCACATGGAATCTTCCCGAACCTGGGATTGAATCCGTGTCCCCTGCATTGGCAGGCAGACTCTTCACCACTGGACTGCCAGGAAAGTGTGAGGATAATATATATTCTCTTCTTGCCTTGCTGTCTTTGGACTTCTTCATGCTTATGTGGATTCCTCACGCCACGTAATAAATTTTATTTTCTCCTGTTCATCTGACTTATGCCATTTAAATTTGTCAACCAAAAAGAACTAAGAGGAGGAAGAGGAAACTTCCCTCTCCCACAGTGTTTTTGAGGAGGAAGAAATTGTCCTCTACCCTTCTAGGTTGCTCTGGCTGGTCTAAAAATTGAATTGATGTGAGACAGAATAACAGGAGAAAATCAAATAAAAGTTAGTAACTTGTCTACAAGGGAGAGACCCAGGAAAACTGAGCAACAAAATAGACAAAATCTTAATCTTTAATAGCATCTTCAGCTAACGACAAAAGAGAATGGTGGGGAGACTTCCCTGGCAGTCCAGTGGTTAAGAATTTACCTTTCAATGCAGGAAGTTTGAGCTCAATCCCTGGTCAAAGAGCTAAGATTCCACAGGCCTCATGGACAAAATACCCAAACGTAAAACAGAAACAGTATTGTAACAAATTCGATAAAGACTGTAAAAATGGTACACATCAGGAAAAAAAAAAAAGAAAGATAAAATGATGGGAAAATGGTTTTGGAACCTCAAAGGGGAGGAAGGCAATACATATGGAGATGAAAAAATGTTTGGTGGGCTTCCCTGGTGGCTCAGTGGTAAAGAATCTGCCTTCCCTGATCCAGGAAGATCCCACATGCCACACACCAACAAGGCCGGTGCATCACAACTATTGAGCCTATGCTCTGGAGCCCAGGAACTGCAACTACTGAAGCCCTCACACCCTAGAGCCTGAAGAGAAGCCACTGCAATGAGAAGACTGAGCATCACAATCAGAAAGTAGCCCGACTCTCCACAACTAGAGAAAGCCTGCACAGCAAGGAAGACCCAGCACAGCCAAAAATCATAAAGAAAAACATATTTTAAAAAAGCAGATGTTTGGTTAACAAATGTTTGTGGGGATATGGAGAGACACTGGACCCAAAGCAGACCCTGATCTTAGGTCCTGCCTGGAGCTTCCCCACCCCCCCACCCCACTCAACCCACATCCTTTGCAGACATCTCTGGTGATAGGTCTATTCTAGGAACAAGACCTCTGTCTGAATTCTTTTAGGCAGTTAGGAAGAAGGTCAAAGGTTCTTCCTGAGTCTTTCCTTCCTTATCTTCAGCTCAAGATAATCCACATACCAAAGAGACATTTTAGCGTGGCAAATTTTGCTCCCCTACAGAGGTCATACCTTGCAGGGCTGGGGCAAGTTTCTCTAGAAGGTTGTTTATACTCTGAATCAGCATCTAACATATGGCGCTATTCCTCCCATAGCCAAGATTCAAGTGTCCAGGTATCAAGGAGTAGAAGTAGGCGATCACTACTAACCCTAGAACCCACAAGTGTCCCTGTGTCCTCACGCTCTGCTGGCCTGGAGGTCTCAGTTCAGAGGAAGGAATGCTTCCGCCAGGAGACATAACAATGATTCCATTGAACTGCAAGGTAGGACTGCTGCCCGGCCACTTTGCCTGTTGATTTAGAGGCATGAGAGACTCAAAGAAGGGGGCTACTGTGCTGGCTGGACTGAGTGACCCTGACTTCCAAGGGGAAACTGGACTGCTTCTCCACACTCGGCATAAGGGAGACTAAGCCGACCGCACCAAAGAGCCCTTTAGGGCCTCTCTTCCCATTAACATGCCCTGGGATAAAGGTCAGTGAAAACTGGCAGTCCAAGCCAGGCAGGACCATTAATGATTCAGACCTCTCAGGAATGAAGGCTCAAGTCACTCCACCAAGAAAAGAACCACAACCAACTGAGGTGCTTGCAAAAGGATTATATCAATAGAATGAGTAATAGGGACTTCCCTGGTGGTCCAGTGGTTAAGAATCCAACTTCCAAACCAGGAGACATGAGTTCAATCCCTGGTCGGGGAACTAAGATCCCACATGCTGTGGGGCACCTAAGCCCGCCCACCGCAACTAGAAGCTAGTGATAATTACCAGCTCTGACCATGTGACCAGTTATATAAACACTGTAATTATCACGAGTATTCCTTCTCATTTTGTTATGTGAAACACACATAACAAACGCACACACATACACACATATATGGTTTCAACTTTTCCCTCATGGCTCAAATGGTAAAGAATCCACCTGTAATGCAGGAGACGTGGGTTTGATCCCTGGGTAGGAAATACGACCTGGAGAAGGGAATGGCAACCTACTCCAGTATTTTTGCCTGGAGAATCTCATGGACAGAGGAGCATGGTGGGTTACAGTCCACATGGTCGCAGAGTCGGACACAACTAAGCTACTAACACTTTGAATTTTACTTTCGTATATATATAATCTTGGGCTTTTTCTCCTTATTCCTTTTCATGTACCATAATATATATTGATTTTCTTTCATACAATTTATGTGTTTGGATTTTTTTTTGGCGGGGGAGAGATTAGGGTTGTTTGGTTTTTTTGCCATGCCATGCTGCTTGTGGGATCTTGATTCCCCAATCAGGGATGGGAACTGGGTCCTTGTCAGTGAAAGTGTGGAGTCATAACCAGGGAATTCCCAGATATGTTTTTAATTTCACATCATAGTATTTAAGTTAAGGGGCTTCCCTGGTGTCTCAGCTGGTAAAGAATCCACCTGCAATGTGAGAGACCTGGGTTCGATCCCTGGGTTGGGAAGATCCCCTGGAGAAAGGAACAGCAATCCACTCCAGTATTCTCGCCTGGAGAATTCCATGGACTATACAGTCTCAAAGAGTCAGATATGACTGAGTGACTTTCACCTTAACTTTCACTTTCACTTAACAGAGACCAAGGAAAAGAGCAAACACCACTCAAGGACTTTACTTCTTCTTCTGGGGAAGGGGTTGGTTGCATTTTCAGTTGCACACAGGATGATTGTATCATGTTTGGTGGAATGATGACCTTGTTGCTATTTTTATTTGGAGAATAAGAATGGCTTCAGGAGATGCAAAAGAGTGCAAGTTGACAGGGGGTAGACCTATGATGCTCAATTTTATGTGTCAATTGCCTGGGGGCCATGTGGGCCCAGATAGTTGGCTAAACATTATTCTGGTTGTGTGTCTGAAGAGTTTATCTGGATGAGATAAATGTTGGAATATTAAGACTGAGAAAAGCAGATCACCCTCCCCAAAGTGAGTGGGTTTCATCCTATCCTTCGAAGGCCTGAACAGAATAAAAGGTTGAGTAAGAGAGAATTTGTTCTCTGCCTGCCTTTGAGCAAGAACATCGGTCCCCTACCTTTGGACTGGGACTTAGACTATTAATAAAAATCACTCCATCGGCTTGTCTGGTTGTCGGGCCTTCAGAATTAAACTGGAACTCAACTATTTTCTCTCCTGGGCTTCCAGTTTACCAAGTATGAATATTGGGACTTTTCAGTCCCCATAGTCACGAGGGCTAATGCTTTAGTATATATAATATATAGTTGACCCTTGAACAACATGGGGGTTAGGGGCGTCCAACCTCTTAGGCAGTTGAAAATCTGTGTGTAACTATATAGTCGATGCTCCCTATTAGTGATTCTGCATCTATTAGTTCAACCAACTGTGGATCATGTGGCACTACAGTATGCATACAGTAAAACAGAATCTGTATAGCCATGAACCCAACCCACGCAGTTCAAACATCTGTTGTTCAAGAGTTAACTGTATATATATATATATATATATATTCTATTAGCTCTGTTTCTCAGCAGAACCCAGACTAATATAGAAGCTTAAGCATGTTCTTTAAAAACATAAAAGTCTCCCAAAAAATAGATTGTCTAAAAGTTTTTTTGTTTGTTTTTGGTCATGCAGCTTATAGGATGTGGGATCTTAGTTCTCCAGCCAAGTATTGAACCCTGGGTCCTTGGCAGTGAGAGCACAGAGTCCTAACCAGTGGACCACCATGGAATTCCCTAAAAGTAATTTTTTTAAGTAGACCAATAGAAGAATACTTTTAAAACAAAGAGGGGACTTCCCCAGTGGTGCAGTGGATAACAATTTGCCAGCCAATGCAGGTTCAGTTTCTCATCTAGGAAGATTCCACATGCTATGGGGCAACTAATTCTGAGCGCCATAACTACTGAGCCTGTGCTCTAGAGCCCAAGAGTCACAACTACTGAGCCCACGGCTAGAGCCCGTGCTCCACAGTAAGAGAAGTCACCACAATGAGAAGCCTACACACATCAAGGAAGAGCAGCCCTCCCTCGTTTAAACTAGAGAAAGACCCAGTACAGCCAAAAACTAAAAAACTAATAAATAATTATTTTTAAAAAGAAAAAGAATTTTTTAAGAAAAAAGAGGAAAATTTCTCATAAAGATGGCAAATTAACTTGCCTCTTGTGCCTAAAATCCCAGTAAAACATAGTAAAAGTGAAGTGAAGTTGCTCAGTCATGTCTGACTCTTTGCAACCCCATGGAGCCTGCCAAGCTCCTCCATCCATGGGATTTTCCAGGCAAGAATACTGGAGTGGGTTGCCATTTCCTTTAAAGGAAGGTATAAATCTATAGGAACAAAGTGAATGGAAGAAAAGCAGGTGAAACATTTAAATTCAGTTTTGGAAAATGGAAAGAAGATGGGGGAGTAGTGATGACACAGGCCAGGGGAGGCAGCTGGCCAAGAGCCCAAACAGGAGGACTGGGCTGACAGCCTAGACTCCAAAGTTGGACCCCTCAGCAGTTAAGACTCCATGCTTCCACCTCAGAGGGCATGGGTTCAAAACCTGGCCAGGGAGCTAAGACCCTGTATCCCAGCGGTACAGCCAAAAAAAAAAAAAAACCAAAAAGTTGGACCCTCAAGCTCCGTCCCCACCACCAAGGTCAGGTAAGTGCCCAACCCCACCACTACCAGGCAGAGAATTATATTCACCTAGAAAATGGACAGGAAAAACTCCAGACCTAAAAACATTAGTCTTGCCTGGAAAATCCCATGGACAAAGGAGCCAGGTGTGCTGCAGTCTATGGGGTCGCAAAGTCAGACACAACTGAGCAACTAACACTACTGCAAGAAACAAGGGAGAGATGTGGACCCAAAAACTGGACGTACATCCTCCAGGCAGGAGATAGCAGCTTCCTCTCAGTTCAGTTCAGTCAGTCACTCAGTCATGTCTGACTCTGCGACCCCATGGACTGCAGCACACCAGGCCTCCCTGTCCATCACCAAATCGCAGAGTTTACTCAAACTCATGTCCATGGAGTCAATGATACCATCCAACCATCTCATCCTCTGCCATCCCCTTCTTCTCCACCTTCAGTCTTTCCCAGCATCAAGGTATTTTCCAATGAGTCAGCTCTTCACATCAGGTGGCCAAAGTATTGGAGTTTCAGCTTCAACATCAGTCCTTCCAATGAACACCCAGGACTGATGTCCTTTAGGATGGACTGGTTGTATCTCCTTGCAGTCCAAGGGACTCTCAAGAGTCTTCTCCAAGACCACAATTCAAAAGCATCAATTCTTTGGCGCTCAGCTTTCTTTATAGTCCAAAAATCACAACCACACATGACTGCTGGAAAAACCATAGCCTTGACTAGATGGACCTTTGTTGGCAAAGTAATGTCTCTGTTTTTTATTTTTTTTTTTTTTTTTTTATTTTTTTAATTTTTATTAGTTGGAGGCTAATTACTTTACATCATTACAGTAGTTTTTGTTATACATTGATATGAATTAGCCATGGATTTACATGTACTCCCCATCCCGGTCCCCCCTCCCACCTCCCTCTCCACCCGATCCCTCTGGGTCTTCCCAGTGCACCAGGCCTGAGCACTTGTCTCATGTACCCAACCTGAGCTGGTTATCCGTTTCACCCTAGATAATATACATGTTTCAATGCTGTTCTCCTGAAACACCCCACACCTTCTCCCAGAGTCCACAAGTCTGTTCCATACATCTGAGTCTCTTTTTCTGTTTTGCATATAGGGTTATCGTTACCATCTTTCTAAAGTCCATATATATGTGTTAGTATACTGTAATGGTCTTTATCTTTCTGGCTTACTTCGCTCTGTATAATGGGCTCCAGTTTCATCCATCTCATTAGAACTGATTCAAATGAATTCTTTTTAATGGCTGAGTAATATTCCATGGTGTATATGTACCACAGCTTCCTCATCCATTCGTCTGCTGATGGGCATCTGGGTTGCTTCCATGTCCTGGCTATTATAAACAGTGCTGCGATGAACATTGGGGTGCATGTGTCTCTTTCAGATCTGGTTTCCTTGGTGTGTATGCCCAGAAGTGGGATTGCTGGGTCATATGGCAGTTCTATTTCCAGCTTTTTAAGAAATCTCCACACTGTTTTCCATAGTGGCTGTACTAATTTGCATTCCCACCAACAGTGTAAGAGGGTTCCCTTTTCTCCACACCCTCTCCAGCATTTATTGCTTGTAGACTTTTGGATAGCAGCCATCCTGACTGGTGTATAATGGTACCTCATTGTGGTTTTGATTTGCATTTCTCTGATAATGAGTGATGTTGAGCATCTTTTCATGTGTTTGTTAGCCATCTGTATGTCTTCCTTGGAGAAATGTCTGTTGAGTTCTTTGGCCCATTTTTTGATTGGGTCATTTATTTTTCTGGAGTTGAGCTGGAGGAGTTGCTTGTATATTTTTGAGATTAATCCTTTGTCTTGTCTTTGTTTTTTAATATGCTGTCTAGGTTGGTCAAAACTTTCCTGCCAAGGAGTAAGTGTTTTTTAATTTCATGGCTGCAATCACAATCTGCCGTGATTTTGGAGCCCCAGAAAATAAAGTCAGTCACTGTTTCCACTGTTACCCCATCTATTTGCCATGAGGTGATGGGACCGGATGCCATGATCTTAGTTTTCTGAATGTTGAGCTTTAAGCCAACGTTTTCACTCTCCTCTTTCATTTTCATCAAGAGGCTCTTTAGTTCTTCTTCACTTTCTGCCCATAAGGGTGGTGTCATCTGCATATCTGAGGTTATTGATATCTCTCCCAGCAATTTTGATTCCAGTTTGTGCTTCATTCAGCCCAGCATTTTGCATGATGTACTCTGCATATAAGTTAAATAAGCAGGGTGACAATATACAGCCTTGACGTACTCCTTTCCCTATTTGGAACCAGTCTGTTGTTCCATGCCCAGTTCTAACTGTTGTTTCTTGACCTGCATACAGATTTTTCAAGAGGCAGGTCAGATGGTCTAATATTCCCATCTCTTTCAGAATTTTCCACAGTTTTTTGTGATCCACACAGTCAAAGGCTTTGGCATAGTCAATAAAGCAGAAATAGATGTTTTTCTGGAACTTTCTTGTTTTTTCGATGATCCATCAGATGTTGACAACTTGATCTCTGGTTCCTGTGCCTTTTCTAAATCCAGCTTGAACATCGGGAAGTTCATGGTTCACGTATTGTTGAAGTTTGGCTTAGAGAATTTTGAGCATTACTTTACTAGTGTATGAGATGAGTGCAGTGTTGCAGTAGTCTGAGCATTCTTTAGCATTGCCTTTTCTTAGGGATTGGAATGAAAACTGACCTTTTCCAGTTTTGTGGCCACTGCTGAGTTTTCCAAATTTGCTGGCATATTGAGTACAGCACTTTCACAGCATCAACTTTTAGGATTAGAAATAGCTCAACTGGAATTCCATCACATCCACTAGCTTTGTTCATAGTGATGCTTCCTAAGGCCCACTTGACTGACTTCACATTCCAGGATGTCTGGCTCTACGTGAGTGATCACACCATTGTGATTATCTGAGTCTTGAAGATCTTTTTTGTATAGTTCTTCTGTGTATTCTTGCCACCTCTTCTTAGTATCTTTTGCTTCTGTTAGGTCCATACCATTTCTGTCCTTTATTGAGCCCATCTTTGCATGAAATGTTCCCTTGGTATCTCTAATTTTCTTGAAGAGATCTCTAGTCTTTCCCATTCTATTGTTTTCCTCTATTTCTTTGCACTGATCACCGAGAAAGGCTTTCTTATATCTCCTTACTATTCTTTGGAATTCTGCATTCAAATGGGTGTATCTTTCTTTTCTCCTTTGCTTTTTGCTTCTCTTCTTTTCACAGCTATTTGTAAGGCCTCTTCAGACAGCCATTTTGCTTTTTGCATTTCTTTTTCTTGGGGATCCCTGTCTTGATCCCTGTCTCCTGTACAATGTCAAGAACTTCTGTCCATAGTTCATCAGGCACTCTATCAGATCTAGTCCCTTAAATCTATTTCTCACTTCCACTGTATAATCATAAGGGATTTGATTTAGGTCATACTGAATGGTCTAGTGGTTTTCCCTTTCTTCAATATAAGTCTGAATTTGGAAATAAGGAGTTCATGATTGGAGCCACAGTCAGCTCCCGGTCTTGTTTTTGCAGACTGTGTAGAGCTTCTTCATCTTTGGCTGCAAAGAATATCTGATTTGGATGTTGACCATCTGGTGATGTCCATGTGTAGAGTCTTCTCTTGTGTTGTTGGAAGAGGGAGTTTGCTATGACCAGCGTGTTCTCTTGGCAAAACTCTATTAGCCTTTGCCCTACTTCATTCTGTACTCCAAGGCCAAATTTGCCTGTTACTCCAGGTGTTTCTTGGCTTCCTACTTTTGCATTCCAGTCCCCTATAATGAAAATGACATTTTTGGGGGGTGTTAGTTCTAAAAGGGTCTTGTAGGTCTTCATAGAACCATTCAACTTTAGCTTCTTCAGCATTACTGGTCGGGGCATAGACTTGGATTACCGTGATATTGAATGGTTTGCCTTGGAAATGAACAGAGATCATTCTGTCATTTTTGAGACTGCATCCAGTACTGCATTTCGAACTTCTGTTGACTATGATGGCTACTCCATTTCTTCTAAGGGATTCCTGCCCACAGTAGTAGATATAATGGTCATCTGAGTTAAATTCACCCATTCCAGTCCATTTTAGTTTGCTGATTCCTAAAATATCAATGTTCACTCTTACCAGCTCCTGTTTGACCACCTCCAATTTGCCTTGATTCATGGACCTAACATTCCAGGTTCCTGTGCAATACTGCTCTTTACAGCATCAGAACTTGCTTCCATCACTAGTCACATCCACAACTGGGTGTTGTTTTTGTTTTGTCTCCATCTCTTCATTCTTTCCGGAGTTATTTCTCCACTGATCTCCAGTAGCATAGTGGGCACCTACAGACCCAGAGAGTTCATCTTTCAGTGTCCTATCTTTTTGCCTTTTCATACTGTTCTTGGGGTTCTCAAGGCAAAAATACTTAAGTGGCTTGCCATTCCCTTCTCCAGTGGACCACATTTTGTCAGAACTCTCCACCATGACCCGTCCATCTTATGTGGCCCTACACGGCATGGCTCATAGTTTCATTGAGTTAGACAAGGCTGTGGTCCATGTGACTAGATTGGTTAGTTCTCTGCGATTGTGGTTTTCAGTCTGTTTGCCCTCTGATGGAGAAGGATAAGTGGCTTATGGAAGCTTCCTGATGTGAGAGACTGACTGAGGGGGAAACTGGGTATTGTTCTAATGGGCGGGGCCACGTTCAGTAAATCTTTAATCCAATTTTCTGTTGATGGGTGGAGCTGTATTCCCTCCCTGCTATTTACCTGGGGCCAAACTATGGTGGAGGTAATGAAGATAATGGTGACCTCCTGCAAAAGATCCCATGCATGTGCTGCTATACTCAGTGCCCCCAACCCTGCAGCAGGCCACCACCCACCCACGCCTCCACTGGAGACTCCTGGACACTCACAGGCCATTCTGGGTCTGTGTCTTGTGGGGTCACTGCTCCTTTCTCCTGGATCCTGGTGCACAGGTTCTGTTTGTGCCCTCCAAGAGTCTACGTCCCAGTCCTGTGTGAGTTCTGGCAGCTCTATGGTGGGGTTAATGATTACCTCCTCCAAGAAGGCTTATGCCATACCCAAGTTCCTCTCAGAAGAGGCTGAACAATCCTAGAGAATAAACCCTCCACCTACTGACATTCCAAAGTTTCTCAGTCAAAAGGGGAACTCCCACCCCAATCAATTTCAGGGAAATTCACCAGGCAACAAGCCCTATTCACAGCCCATACATCCAAACAACTTTGTAATGCCTTGTTTGTATATGAAAGGATGACCAGCATCTTAAAACAGATAAAGTGAAAGTCACTCAGTCCTGTCCGACTCTTTGTGAACCCATGGACTATACAGTCCTTGGAATTCTGCAGGCCAGAATCCTGGAGTGGGTAGCCTTTCCCTTCTCCAGGGGATCTTCCCAACCCAGGGATCGAACCAAGGTCTTCCACATTGCAGGCAGATTCTTTACCAGCTGAGCCACAAGGGAAGCCCTAAAAGAGATAAACAGAAAACAAAACCCCAGAGGGAAAAAGAAAGTACTGAGAATAAAAGAAGAAATATAAACAACAATTTTTAAAAATCCCTCCAAATCCATAATTCACGTTCTCAGAAGGTTAATATAGCAGAGTTCATCCATGAAATCAAGAATGCCATTGGGGGAAAAAAGGAATATGAGACAGGGAATTCCCAAGCAGTCCAGTGGTTAGGACTCTGAGTTTTCACTGCCAAGGCCATAGGTTCAATCCCTGGTTGGGGTTCTGAGATTACATATGATGCATGGCAAGGCCAAAAAATAAAAAAAGTTATTAAAAAAATATGAGACAGAGAAGCTCGGCCTCTCTGTACATTGGTGCCAAATCAATCCTGGAGGCAGAGTTTTGGGTGAAATAGAAAAGGATAGCTTTATTGTTTGTCTGGCAAAGAGAGATACACTGGGGTTCTGCCTTGAAAAACTAGGTGTCTCAACTCCAGAAAACTGGAGGAGGCTTTTTATGACAGTGGGTCAAAGGTGGGGTGTCTGATAAGATTAGAATGTGAGCAGGGCTTTCACTCCCTTAATCTCATCTCAGGTGGTGTGTCTCCTAATCTTGGTGAGTTTCTCTGATCTGTTTGATCTGGCCTCAGGTTGTTTCCTTAGTTGCTTCTCCCTCAATCAAGAAATTGTTTGAATCCACCTTTTGGAACTCAGGGAAGGTCATGGAAGCTAGAGTCTTACCTACAAGAGATGGGGGACAGAGCTTCTCTGGTGGCTCAGTGGGAAAGAATCTGCCTGCCACTGCAGGAGACCTTCTATTCGATTGCTGATCTGGCAAGATCCCACATCGCTATGTGGGATCTTGCCAGATCAGCAACGAAGCCCGTGTGCCACAATTCTTGAGCCTGCACTCTAGAGCCCAGAAGGCACCAACTATTGAGCCCATGTGCCCTATAGCCTGAGCTCCACAGCGAAAGAAGCCACCACAATGAAAAGCACGCCCACTGCAACTGGACAGTAGCCCCTGCTTGCCGCAACTAGAGAAAAGTCCTGAAAGCAACAAAGACCCTGCACACCGAAAATAAATAAATAAAATTATTTTTTAAAAAAGAAATGGGGGACAGAAAGGCCACCACGCCACGCCAGGAGCCCCACAATGTCCAGCTCAGTTTCAGAGGGAAGGTACACGTAACTAGTAAGGAATAGTTGGTCTTTGAGTGAATAGTTTCATAAATGAACACCAAGTTCTAATGGGGTTAAAGACTGGTGTATTAGTCCCATGTATTAGTCCGGGCAAGTTAAAGCAATAACTTTAAATCTTTGGGCTTCACAAATGTTTATTTTTCATTCAAGCTAAACGTTGAGCAAGAAGCAGGTTGGGTGGTTTCTTCCATCTCAGAACACTTGTCCTCCGTATGTGTTACTATCAAGAGAAGAGAGAAATTTCGGAGTCATCCTGATCCTTCACTCCTTGGCCAGGAAATGATCCTTCATTTCTGCATATAGTCCATCAGCCATAACTAGTCACAGGGTCCCAAGC
Source organism: Odocoileus virginianus (assembly GCF_023699985.2). Taxonomy (NCBI): domain Eukaryota; kingdom Metazoa; phylum Chordata; class Mammalia; order Artiodactyla; family Cervidae; genus Odocoileus; species Odocoileus virginianus. The sequence continues at coordinate 532,202 of NC_069696.1, forward strand.
TTACTGCCAAAGGTTGACAGATTGTAAATCCATACCAGGATATTGAGTGAACTCCAAAAAGACAGGTTCTCTACAAGTAGGTAGGGAGTGAAAGGAAAAGAGGGCAGATACCTCAGGGAAAAGGAGGGTGTTTTAAGGTGGGAGGGCTTCTCTGGTAGCTCAGAGGGTAAAGAATCTGCCTGCAATGTGGGAGACCCCGGTTCAATCCCAGGGTTGGGAAGATCCCCTGGAGGAGGAAAGGGCAACCCACTCCAGTATTCTTGCCTGGAGAATCCCATGGACAGAGAAGTCTGGCAGGCTGTATGTAGTCCATGGGGTCGCAAAGAGTCAGACACGACTGAGCCTGAGCGGCTAACTAACTTTAAGATGGGAAGACTTGCAGATAGTTATAGATAATAGAGGTCAAGGAGCCAGAGGAAAGGGAGTAGAAGGAAATACTGAAATTGATAAAGAAAAAAGGGAAGGGGGGCGCAGGGGAAAAGTCATAAGAAATGAGGGATTTCACTAATACATTATGCTTATTTCTATACAAACACTTCCACTCTGGTTTCTAATTATCTTTCCTTATCTCGACACAGAACTTCCTGTGGGCAGGGGCTGTCTCAGCCATCTTTACGTCGAGGGCCCAGCACAGAACCTGACTTACTAAGCCTCCCACGAATGTGCTTAATTATAAAGTAAGAGGTCATAGAATCCCAATCTTCTCCCAATCAGCAGCTCATCAGCCTGTGTAATTAGAGGAACAGGTGTTTCCCTGGAACAGTAGGAAGAATGAAGGGAATGCAGCCAATCAAGCACCTGAGGGAGAAAGTAAACAGGCACCTGTTGTGTCAAGGGAGACACAGCCTCCTGCCACATTGTTCCTTGCCTTGGAACACCAGAGGTGCGAGAAAGGGCAGACAAATTACTGAGTTGGATATAAGGAAGAAATGGACTCCTGTTTTTACACAGGGTCTAGCTGACTGGATGCTTTAACAAATATGTTTTACTTATTCAGAAAATCAAAGATTTTAAGGGTCTTAAAATTTAGCCAAACACTTCAATTAGGCAAAATCTAGTAAAATTGAAGGTGAGCAAACCTTACCACTCATGATTCCTCTCCTGGTTATAATCCCTAAAGGGGTGTTTCTAACACTGAGAATCATGGACTACTAGCAAGTAGTGATATCAAGTTAGTGGATCCTGATTATTTTTTTAATGAATTAGAACAGAAGGTATCAGAGAACACATACATAGCAAGGGAGTGTGTGATGTGTGCATATAGTGTGAGTACTATACATATCTGTTATGTAGTGTATGAACGCATGTGTATACTGGGTAGCAACATGTTTCCTACAGTAGTTGTTGTTTAGTTGCTGAGTTGTGTCCAACTCTTATGTGATCCCATGGGCTGCAGCACACCAGGCTCCTCTGTCCATGGAATGTCCCAGGCAAGAATACTGGAGTGGGTTGTCATTTCCTTCTCCAGGAGATCTTCCCAGCCCAGGATCAAACCCGCATCTCCTGCATTGGCAGGTGGATTCTTTAGCACTGAGCAATAGATCCCAGTTAATAAAAAAAAAAAAAACTTTGGAGTTACAGTCCTAGAGAAACTTTCACTCTTGCTTAAAGGAGAATGGCCACAGCAGCAATGTTTGTAATAAAATAAATACATCAATAGGAAACAATCCAAGTATTCCTCAACATGATTATGAAAAAGTGGCATAATCATACCAGGCAATGTTACATCATAATTAAAATGACTGTATTACAGTTACCTATAAAAACATGAGTCTGCCTCAATAAAGATGTTAATCATAAAAACAAGTTGCAAAATGATACATTCTGCTGTAATTATAAAGTTTATTTATTTTTTCCTTTTTTTTTTTGTTGGAGGCTAATTACAATATTGTAGTGGTTTTTGCCATACATTGACATGAATCAGCCAATTATAAAGTTTAAAAGCATGCAAAACTGTATTACAATTGTTTCTGGATATACACATTGTATAAAGTATAAAAGTAGGCATGGGATTGATAAGTACCAAAGGAGAGGACCTCTGAAGGACAGGAAGGAATACACCAGACTCAGCTGTGCGCGTTTGTTTTTTTGACTGCACTAGGTCTTTTTTGCTCACAGGATCTTTTATTCTTATTGGGATACATGGGACCTTTTAGTTGTGGCAGCCAGGATCTACCTCCCTGACTGGGGATGGAACCTGGGTCCTCTGCAATGGGAGGGCAGCTTCTTAGCCACTGGACCACCAAGGAAGTCCCTGTAAGGGGGAAGTTATATTATTCTTGACTTCTCTGTTTGTTTGTTTGTTTTCTTTCATTTTGTCTCCCCTTGAAGAGGAGAGAGGTGAACTTTAACATACCTAGGTTTCCATTCTGCCTCTGCCACTTATTAGGGAAGGAACTTTGCAGGTTGCTTAATTTCTCCAAGCCTCTGTGTCTGTAAATAACCTGTTTCATAAGCAATTAAGTGAAATAATATGACTCGTAGTGCTGCATAAAGTGCAAAGTGCTATAGAAGTATAAGCTGCACTTGGGCAAGAATGCTCCACGAATTCCAGTGATCACTGAAAACTTGGTGTTCCTTTGTTACATATTCTCATGGAACATTCTTCTTTTCCTTCAGAGCACTTGCCTTCCCTTGCAGTTAATTACACGTCATTAATACCTTATATGTCCGTGCACCATCTCCACTCCATAGCTTTGGGCTCAGAGCCCAGCACAGGCCTCGGCACATTTTTGTTAGTCTGAACTGAAGACTGGAAGTAAGAATGCAAAGAAAGGTGGGACAAAAGGACTTTTGTCTCCAGTTTCTATCCTCTTTGCACTTGGATATTGAACCTGTATTACTTAGTGACAAAGTAGTTCAATTTTAAATGAAAAGGCTAATGGTTAAATCATATTAAAAAGCAGAGACATTACTTTGCAAACAAAGGTCCGTCTAGTCAAGGCTATGGTTTTTCCAATGGTCATGTATGGATGTGAGAGTTGGACTATAAAGAAAGCTGAGCGCCAAAGAATTGATGCTTTTGAATTGTGGTGTTGGAGAAGACTCTTGAGAGTCCCTTGGACTGCAGGGAGATCCAAACAGTCCATCCTAAAGGAGATGAGGCCTGGGTGTTCATTGGAAGGACTGATGTTGAAGCTGAAACTCCAATACTTTGGCCACCTGATGCGAAGAGCTGATTCATTGGAAAAGACCCTGATGCTGGGAAAGACTGAGGGCAGGAGGAGAAGGGCACGACAGAGGATGAGATGGTTGGATGGCATCACCGACTCAATGGACATGGGTTTGGGTGGACTCCGGGAGTTGGTGATGGACAGGGAGGCCTGGCGTGCTGCGGTTCATGGGGTCGCAAAGAGTCGGACACGACTGAGAGACTGAACTGACTGACTGACTGAACAGTTAAATCAGCGTAGCTTAATTTCATCGCCTCTCGGAGGAAGCAACGTTTTAATATAGGAAGTTACAGGAAATCAAAGGAGCAGGTAGAGAGTGCTGGGGGCGTCGGGGTGGTCCTCTCGGTCTGGGAGGGAAGGCGGCCTGTCTAACGGTTCAAGAACAGCCGCGGCGCCGTTAGGGGGCGCTCGCGAGGCCGCCGCAGGAATTCGCGCCCTCCTGTTACATGCCCCAGTAACCCCGGCGCGCCTGCGACCGAGAGTAACCTCGCGGTCGGGTGACAGCCCCCCCCGCCCCGACTCTCGCCTGCTCCGTCTCAGCCAATAGAGAGGCAGCGCACGAGCCGGCCGGACTCTCGCCCGCCTCGACTCCTCCCCCGAGCTGTTAGAACTGAGTTGTACAGTCCTCCGCCGCCGGCTTCTTACTTTTCCAATCGCGGGTCTGGTTCCCGGCTCCAAGCCCCGCCCCCAGCCTGCCCCGCGTTCTTTCCCGGGCCGAGTCACCTTTGCCTTACAAATATGAGGCCCCGCCCCCGGCCTACCTTGCCGCGTGAGGCCCCGCCCCCGGCCCGGGATGACCAATGACCGGCTGAGTTCGGAGCCTCTGGGCGGGTCTGCAGCCAATGCGCACGCCGTGGGCGGGCTCCGGGCCGGAATTGGGGGTGAAGCTCAAGCGCTGTGCCCACATTCGGGGCGCGCCGAGCAGAGGGGTCCCTGGGGGACGCCCGGAGCTAAGATGGCGTCCGCAGCCGAGGGGGACATGGAAGCGGAGCTGACGAGGGGGCTGCGGTGGGATTTCCAAGACCTGAGCCTTAACAAGTTGGCGACGTCCCTGGGCGCGTCAGAACAGGCGCTGCGGCTCATCATCTCCATCTTCCTAGGTAAGGACCCCTCGCAGAGTCCCCGGGAGACGGGGATGTGACCTCGCCGTCTTCTCGGAGCCACCGGGAGGGCTTTTCGGGGTGCGGATGTGAATCCTCGCACACACCAACCAGCTGTGGAGAGGAAGATGACACTATTCTGGAGTCTGGGGGCACTGTACCCTCTGAACCTCTTTACCTTTCCCTTCGACCCCTCTTGTACCCTTCTGGCCCCTCATTGGGCGCCACCACCCTCATCCTGTCATGCTCTGCCCTGTGTCCCCACGACCTGTCCTTATTTGTCTCTCTCTTGAGTTCTACTCTCTGTCCATGTGTACTGCTGTTATTAATATCAACCCTCAGACACGCGCGCTTCTCATTGGCAGGTATAGGCTCCCTAACTTAGATATTTTAGTCCTATGGACCCGTTCAGCCCCATACTCCATGCTTGCATATTCTGTGTCTCTTCTGTGCATTGCCAGCTTGTATTACACTCTCGTCTTTTTGTCCCGTTTCTAATTTCTTCTTTTAACCATACTGCTTTTTCTTGTCATTAGCCACCCACCTGTCATTTACCGTGGAATATCATTTTAGTACTGGGCTTGGAAAACAGGGTTGGCAAGCCCTTAAAAACTATTCAACGCTACCCCAAGCGTGTTTTACACACCTGGTTCAAAGGATGTGGTGTATTTGCATTTATGTCCCAACAAACCCTATTGTAACTGATTTATGGGCTTTTTTACTGCATCCTTCCTCTATGGTTTTTTTTAATAGCCAAGCAGCATGGCACGGTAAGAAAAAAAAAAAAGTGTGTGGACTTGGAGGGCAAACAAATCAGTCCTGCTGCTCACAAACTAGGATGCTGGGCAAACCACTTAACTTCTCTGGGCCTTTAGATGAAATGAGCATAATAATGCCTATCTGATAGGACTGCTATAAAGTCTGGTAGGAATTCAAAGGTCATAAGCTGATATTAAATATTTGAGTAGTTGGAAGGCTTTATGAAGGTTATGGGACTTTAGCTAGGAGAGTAGGGGTGGTGAAGAATTAAACACACCAGACTTGTGGGGGAGGATGGGTGCAGGCACAGGTCTGAATCACAAGAAATTTGAGATAAATTTGGGCAGATGTGGAAAGCCTTAAATGCTGGTATGTAATATCACCTAAAGGGTGCTAATACGATCTGGATAATGGGAAAGGCATTAATTCATATTTAAACAACCTTGGGTAATATCATTGTCATTTGCCCATAGCACATCAAGCCAAGATACTATTTCTGTCTTCCAGATAAAGATCACCTTTACCTTCCCTTGTAGAATTACAAAATTTTAGAGGTGGCAGGAACATTAGGTTGTGGAAGTTACTTGCTGTCACCCAGATCTAACCCAAATTTATCAGTACTTCAATCTAGGGTTCTTTGCACCACACCAGCTTTGAACTTCCTACTTCTTCACCCTTGTTTCCAGGCCCAGTTATTTGTTGGGATTATAATTGACAATTAAGAGTGTTTACATTTCATTCATTAGGAAGTCAGCTGTTGATGTCTCAACTATAAATGGAGATTGTAACACAAGGAGCAACAAATTATAAGGGACAACCTGTTAAATGGAGCTGCGGCTAGAATTAGGCTTGGAATCTGTCTTTTTAGTGATGACATAATCAAATACAGCCTACGCACTTGTAGTGGACGACTGTGTACTATCATGGGGCATACACCTGTCTAGAAAGTTGTTTTCTCCAATAGCCTACCCCTCTAACCTCATCCTCTCATTACCACCAAGCATCAAGGTAATAAAAACTTGGTATAATACATCCATCACACTCCTGAGCCCCTTTGCCCATCCTACCATGGCCCACATCCCCCCTTCCTAGCCCACATGTGTCATTGCCTTCAGTAACTCATAGTATATCTCATTTTTAGGTCAATTTGGGTTCACATTGACCCCCAAATTGATCAGGCCTAAGTTTCACACATGGATGTATAGGATTGTATTTTCTAGGTTTATGTTACATACATATACAGAAACATACATTGATGAGCTTATTGACAAGTGCATGGAAGAAAGGGTGCATTTTTCTGGTTGTAAATATGCTTCTCCTACAAAAGTATCATCCCTTCTGTGTATTGTAACCTAGAAACCAGTAGCCTTTCAGCAATGGAGTTCCTGAACCACCTCTCCTGGGGAACTGGGATACTGGAGGAAATCCTTGTCTGAGGTACTGAAAGGCCTGTAGCTGGAAACAATTTCTGACTCACTTTCTACTAACGAGATTAATTTTGGTTAAAAGCACTGAAATGCAGGTCCCCTGAAGGAAGAGTTGGGTATATCAGACATTCACATTTTAAAGGGATAAAATATGAATGTCTCACTGTTTTAGTTAGATAGTCTCATTACTGGTTCCCTAACATCTTTCCCTGTTTGAGTTGTGTGCTGATCTTGATCTACCCAGCATTAGCCCTCAAACCTTTTGAACTGGGGCCCATGGTGAGAAATAACATTTTACATCATGACCCAGTAAACACACAGATGTATACTTGCATTGGAAACAGAAGTTTCAGGAAACATTACTCATCCTGAATATAAGTAGTGTGCTTAGCTATTTTCTATTTTATTTTTTAGTATCATTTTTAACCTACTAAATTGATTTCAAAACCCACTAATGGATTACAGCAAGCAGTTTTAAAACTCCTGAGTTAGAGGCTGTAATTTTTTGATATTAGGTGCTGCAAGGAAAGGGTGGGTTTATGAGCACTGCTGCACTGGAGAATTTCAAACAGGCAGAGGACGTTGTCAAGAGGGGCATGTGTGTGTCTGTCTTGCGTCTGATTGCCAGGAGTTTGGTGGAAGGTAAATTTTGCTGTGAGCTCTGGTGCTGGCAGATGCCACTGGAAAACATCTCCAGTTCAACAACTCAGGTCTCCTCGTTCCTCAGCATAATTAGCAACACAAATTGTCCCAAATAAATTCAGCAAGATGTACCTGTTATGGGTGAAGCACTGTGCTTGGCCCTGCACAGGAGTGGGCAGTGGTACAGGATGAGTAATGGGGCTGGGCACCCGAAGGTATGACCTGTGGTCTGTTGGGGGCAGGGAACAGGCTCGCGATAAGTACTTTTGTAACCACAATAACAGGCGGCACTCTAGGTGCTGGCAGAGCTTCCCAGAGTTTTAGGAGGTTTAACGACTGGACCTTTAATGAACTTTGAAAGTCGAATAGGGTTTCAGCAGACTGAGATGGTGAGGAATAGGCACTAAGGCAAGGATGTGTGGTGACACATTCCAGGAACAGGAAGTGGTCCAGTTGGACTGAAGCAGGACCTAAGTAGAGAAGTGGTAGAAAATAGGACTGGAAGGGACTTCCCTGTTGGTTTAGTGGTTAAGACTCCGCACTTCCAGTGCAAGTGGTGCGGGCTTGATCCCTGGTCAGCGAACTAAGATCCCACATGCTCCATGGTACAGCCAAGAAAATGAAAATTTAAAAAAAATAAAGACTGAAAATGTAGGTGGTGGATCCTTGAAAGCCAAGGGAAGAAGTGTGTGCTTACTGAAGCGGGTGATCAGGAGCCATCGCAGATACTTGAAAGGGGAGCGATGGGCCAGCACTGTCCTGGGAGCGGATCCAGGAGTACAGAGTAGCTTGGAAGATAGATTCCATGACTACTTTTCATCTACACAGCTGCATGCGCCAGAAACCCAGGAACCAGCCTTATCACCATCCCCTCATTCTGCCCTCACCCCAGTCACCGAGTTCTATCAGCACCACCTCCAAATTGTGCCTCAGATACACTCCTTCCCTCCATCATCACAGCCACTGACCATCTGTCACCAAAACTGCCCGAATAGCCCCTGGACAGGTCTCTATAGTTTGTTCCTGTCCACCCAGTCCGTTCTCCCCGGCGCAGCCAGAGTGACCTGACCCCATCCCTCGCTTGGCTCAGCCCCCACCAGGGGTTCCATACACCCCTGGGAATCTCCCACTCCAGCCTCAACCCGAGCAAGTTCACAGCCTTGTGGCCACGTGGCCTTGCCCCAGCTCCTCAGAAAAGGCATCAGGCCCTTCCCACCCGAGCCATGGTACCTGCTGATCCAGCTGCCAAGAGTGCTCTGTGCTCATTACCCACCTCACCGAGCCTTCTCCTCTTTCGGGCCTCGGTTCAGATTGTCACTTCCTCGCAGAGTCCTCTCCTACCTCTCATCTTAAGTTATGTGACCTGTTGTACTTTCTCCTCCAGACTGAAATCCCCTTCTGAGTGAGTACACATGCCAACACGTGATTATGTATTTGCAGATGAGGGCAGCAGTTGTTTAAGTTCTGTTCATCAGTTGAATACAGTACCTGGCTTGTGGAAAAGGCCCAAAAGATATTTGCTGAGTAAGTGAAAGTGTGGATGAATGACTTGGCAACTGATTGCCTGAAAGAGAAAGAAGTATAATAGTTGGGGGAGGGGGGGAAAAAACAAGCTCAGTTCTTCTGCCAGGGGAGCTGAAAAGGTGACAGTGACTTTCACAGATGTGGAGAGGTCAAGTGAGAGTTAGATGTTGTTCAGTGCCAGGGAATGACCTAGTTTGGGGACTGACTTTTAGGTTCCAAGGGCACCTCCAGCTTGTCTTGTGAAGCCTAGTCTTGAGCTTGAAAACAGTTGATAAGGGTTGATAACAGTTGATAAAGATAATGGTTTTAGAAGTCAATACTGGAGAAGGGAATGGCTACCCACTCCAGCATCCTTGCCTGGAGAATCCCATGGACAGAGGAGCCTAGGGGGCTGCAGTCCATGGTGTCACAAAGAGTCAGACATGACCCTACTAACACATTTCACTTTTCAGTGGTGTCATAATTGAATCAGGGAGGGACTGAAATGCCACGGAGATGCTTACAGAGAGGGAAGAGAATCTAGAGTGTATTGATAATGGCATTGGTAGCTGACATTTATAAAGTGCTCAACAATACCCCTCCTGGCCTGGCAATTACCCCTAAGTTATGTACAGTCCTCTTATTAGCTGCTTCGTGCAGATAGGAAGCTGGGACCTCCAGCTCATACCCGTTTCTGCCCACCTCTGAAACCCCTGCTCTTTACCACCTCGGGACTGGGAGGAGGGTGTGGGATGGGAAAGACAAAGGCCCTTGGTATCCTCTACTTTTTACCTTCGACATGACTAAACCAAGATGTAATCAGCATGTTAGGTACCTCTCAGCAGCCAAAGATGGCATCAGCCAAATGGAGCAGATGGCCACCCCACCTAGCACAAGCTCCTCCTTCAAGCTTGGCCATGACTACGGCTTGGCTGATAGACTTATCTAAAGTGGCACTTGAGGGTGAGGACTCTTTCCTTGGAGCTTCAGAATCAGCACCACTGTGGTTAGCAACCTTTAAAATCAAAGGAGATCCCACAGGTCAGCTCCCTTTGGACCAGAGTCAGGCCTGGCCCTTCACAACTAAATCCATCATTCAGGGCAAAAAGCTTTTTTTTTTCCAAGTAGCAAAATGAAGAGCCCACAGCTAGGCACGGTGGAAACTGAGCACCATTAATGAGACAAATGAGACTTCTGACCCTAATACAAAGCACAGTCCAAAAATTCTATGACTGTGAAATGAGGAGGTTGTCCTAAAGACTTTCAAGGCCTTGTCTCGTCCCAAAAGGCTAGGTCCATTCTTCATTTTAGACTTTTATCTTTATTCTAATTCATAGCTACAAATTTCATCATAACCTAAAGCTTCCTGTTGGGATTTCTTTTAACTATATTTTTCCAACTTTTAAATCTACACTCCAATATCATACATTGCACAAAACTTCATGTTTGAATGGCATTATAACTTTAATGTCAAACAGAACCATTTCTTTGCAGTGTGCACGGGTGCTCAGTCACTCAGTCGTGTCCAACTCTTTTCGACCCCACAGACTGTAGCCCACCAGGCTCCTCTGTCCATAGAATATTCCAGGCAAGAATATTGAAGCCGGTTGCCACTTCCAACTCCAGGGGATCTTCCTGACCCAGGGATTGAAACTGCATCTCTTGTGTCTCCTGCATTGGCAGGTAGATTCTTTATTTCTATGCCACCTGGGAAGCCCATTTCTTTGCAGAGACATGTGTAAAACAGGGCCCATGAGATTCTATGCACAGGATAATTTAACAAAGCAATTACATGCCCACTGACATGAAATCTGTCTGGACAGTCATGGGAACTCATTGAAGGAGTTCTGTCCAGCAGCCTTTTAAAAATGGGGTTCGGTCTTCAAAAAAGAAATGGCATTTCAGCTAGACCTTAAAAGGCATGGAAGATTCTAGTCAGGTGGAGATAGAAAGGGAAACTTTTCAACAACAAAGGGTAATGAGCATGTATGTGGAGAGCAGGAAAAGTGAGGAAGACCTGAGGAACAGCAGGCAGTCCAGGTTGGCTGGGACACCAGAGGTTCCATAAAGGAGCAGCAGACGAAAGCATGACTGAGTCTTCAGGGGACAGGGATGGGGGGGTGGGGCGTGATGTGACAGGGTGAGCTGGCAGGACAAGCATCTTTACAGACCTGCAGGCCTAGGTGTAGGTTTCTATAATTAAGATTAAATTTGGGGATTTCCCTGGCCATCCAGTGATTAAGCACACATGCACTAAAATAATTGCAGCCACAAAATAATTATAGTAAGATTAAATATGTGCCAACTCTTCCACCATCGACCAGTTACTAAGCTTTAGCCATCCTTTTCCTCATGTTCCCAAAGGCCAATTTGAGTAAAGAATTGAGGTTAAGAGTTAAGCACTGTATCTGATACACATTTTTAAACTGTATTTAATTAATAACAAGCAGCAATATTTTGAAACAGAATACAGAATCGACCTGCGTTTTTTAAAATGATATAGTCGTCGAAGGGCTTGCCTATTTCTAGAGACCTGCCTAGGCAGACCCTTCGCTCTCATTCTGCTCTGGCCAAGTGTAAGAAAGAAGCATTGTTCTGGGGAAGCTCTGAGGACCAGGTGAGATGGAATGTATCAATTCTTGGCCAAGCCTGACCCAGGATAGCTTTAAATAATTGTTCTCTCCTTTCCCTCAGTAGATATTCATCTCCTTCCTTTCTAGGTAGACTCCAAGTGTGGTCTTGGGACCAGCAGCATCAGACCTGCTAGGAAGTTGTTAAGCAATCAGGTTCTCAGGAGGGACTAAACGAGAGGCTCTCAGGATGAGGCCCAGTGTCCGTGTTTTAACAGCTCTCCATGTTATACACTTCCCCACTTGTCTGAGGACTGCGGTCTTAATGTGTGGCTTCAGGTCCCTTTTTTGTAACAGTTGATGTCCCCCATAGTACCTTAAACCTGTACCCTACGATCTTTGGGATAAACAAAATGCTCTCAGATTCTTTGTAGCTTAGTTTTCCCCATTTGCTAACATCTCCAAATATTATTATTATTACTGAATCATAGGATTAATGTACTAATGACATTATTATATCATTATCATCTCTTGTCAGATAAGCTCTGATTTCTTATCAAATAAGAAAGCTCTTTGATGACTATATTATTTTTTTAAAGGCAGGTAAGTTTTGTATTCTGTTTCAAACTATTGCTGCTTGTTATTAATTAAATATAATTTAAAAATTATTTATCAGATGCAGTGCTTAACTCATTACCTCATCTTTAGTAAAATTGGTCTTTAGGAACATGAGGTATCTGATAATCTGTCTATTATCAGATAGGTAATAGAGATGATAATCTTTCCAGGCCTTCTGTTGTGACCTGTAGCTCTAACAAAAATTAGATGCCCTTGTGTAATTCTAGGTGATTTGTCCTCCTGAAGTAGAGAGTTTTTAAGGTGGGGGCTGAAGCGTGTTGACCGTTCCCCTCCTGTTACTGAAGTCAAGGGCAGGGAGATTTAGGGCCCACCTAAAATTCTCTTTGTGAAACAATAATAGCTTCCTAGAGACCTCAAAGCTTAAGATTTGTGTATTCCAAAAGATGCTGTGTACATCTTTATTTCTCCCTATTTTCAAAGCTAGAATGGGGAAGGTGGCAAGTAAGACACGAAAATTAAGGATGAGTAATTTCTGGATAAGGATTTCCTTTTGGCTTAAAATGGATGGTTTTTTATTTTATTTATTTCTTGGCTGCATTTTGCGGCATGTGGGGCATGTGGGATCTTAGTTACCCAACCAGGGATTGAATCCACACCCCCTACATTGGGAGCATGGAGTCTTAACCACTGGACTACCAGGGAAGTTCCTGGATTGCTTTTTAAATCTGAGTTCCTCCCTGTTCAAGCAGTGGCTTTGAACATAAATGAGATTCATGAAACTCTGGACACCCTTAACGAAGGATTCCATTTGAGAACTTCATGTACCATAATTGTTAGCAATAGAGACTTCTGATGGAAATGTCATTGCATTCTAATTGTAGGGACCGTTTGTCAGAAAGTGGAGAGAAGTTCAGGACAAAAGTGATAAGACTCACATTTTGTTCTTGATTCACATGAAGTCGAGTGGACAATTTAAATACCCCACACTAACCACAGGCTAAGTTTAAATTAAAAATAAAAAGCTTTTGCCAGTTAAAGATGCTTTTCAGTATCAAGTATCTGTCATATTGCTATGGCATTTCGATAAAAAAGCATACATGGTCATACCTGCTACACAAAATTATAAGTGGTAAGATAGTAATTTTGTAGGCAACTAAGAGCTCACTATTAAAAAAAAGAGAAAGAACTCATGTGAGTATGTTGTGTGCAAATCTGAGGAGGATATGAGATCCCAGAAGACTGAGCTCAGGTCGCTGTGTATTTGTATGTGCTGTAATGAGAAGTGGCTTCCATGCAGACGTGCTCAATGGCTTACAGCCCTTGAGGTTTCCAGTTTCTGCTGTGATAGCGATTCTAAACTCAGATGGACTTGGACACCATTCTGGATTACTGTCCACAAATATAAAACTTCCGTTTGCCAGCCAGCAAGCAGAGGCCAGCTGGCATAGCGCCCTTTAAGGCCCCCATGGTGTATACCTCAGGCTCTGGTGGAAAAGATTGATTATAGTTGGAATACAATATAATGTATATTAAAATTAAAAATATTCAATTAAAAATATTGAACCAGAAGGGCTACTAGAAACCCTCATTCTTTAGCTAAAGAATAATTTGACCCCATGTTTTAGTTCATCTTTAGTTCTTCTGAAAGAAGGAAACAAAAGCAAAACCTAGGAATTCCTATATAGCATTCGTGCGAAGTTGCTTCAGTGTCCAGCTCTGCAGCCTTATGGACTGTAGCCCCACAGGCTCCTCTGTCCATGGAGATTCTCCAAGAGAGAATACTAGAGTGGGTATACCATGCCCTCCTCTGGGAGACCTTTCTGACCCAAGGATCGAACCCACATCTCCTGCGTTTCCAGCATTGGAGGCAGATTCTTTACTGCTGGGCCACCTGGGAAGCCCCCCTAGATAGCATGCATTTGTATTATTTATACTAAGAGCCTAACAGTAATTATAGGGAGCCAGGTCATCTTCTCACCAGAAGCTTCCAACTTCTTCAAGTCTTAATCTCGTTTTATATTTTTAAGGTTTATGTGCTTTTATTACATTCTAAAATACCTAACTTGGGGACTTTCCCTTGGCGGTCCAGGGTTAAGACTCCATACTTCCAATGCAGGGAGTGTAGGTTTGATCCCTGGTTGGGGAACTAAGATCCTGGCATGTGGCAGGGTGCAGCCAGGATAAATAAATAAAATACAAAATTTTTAAATAGTTTTTAAAGTTCTTCCCAAATCTTCAAGTAATATTGAGATGCTGATAAAGAAATTGGATTTTTTTTTTCAGCATGGATGGTGAGGGATAATGTGAACTTCATCAAAATTTTAAACTTTCTTGCATCAAAGGATACTATAAAGCAAGTGAAAAGAAATGAGAAACAGAAAAGAAAGAGAGAGAGAAAATACTTGTAAATCATTTATTTGGTAAGGGTCTAGTATCCAGAATATATCAAGAATTCTTATAACTAAACAATAAAAAGACAACTCGGTTTAAAAATGGGCAAAGAATACGAATAGACATTTGTCTAAAGAAGACATGCAAATGGCCAATAAGCACGTGGAAAGATGCTCAACATCTTTAGTCTTTGGGAATGCAGATCAAAGTCATAATGACATACCACTTCACACCTGCCAGTATGGCTGTAACCAAAAAAAGGAGTAAACAAATGTTGGTGAAGATGTGGGGAAATTAGAATCCTCATGTGTGGTTGGTGGGAACGTCAAACAGGGCAGCCCCTGAAAAAAGCAATTTGGCAGTTTCTCAAAGTTAAGGAGTTATAGTAGGACCCAGCAGTTCCACCCCTAATTATCTACTCAAAAGAGTTGATGTATATGTTCACACAAAAACCTGTATGCACATATTCATCACATTATTATCATTGACAGTGAATGACCCAACTGACAAATAGATAAACAAAATATTAATATTCATAAAATGGAATATTCAGCCATAAAAAGGAATGAAGTACTGATAACTTCCTACAGCATGGATGAACTTTGAAAACATGATGCTGAGCAAAAGAAGCCAGACACAAATGGCCACGTAATGTCTGCTTCCATTTATGTGAGATGCCCAGAATAGGCAAATCCATAAAGACAAAAAGTAGATTGGTGGTTGGTGGGGATGAGAGGAGGGTTGAATTGGAGGTGACGACTGAGAGGTGTGGGGTTTCTGGTTAGCGTGATAGAGGTATTAGGACATTAGTAGTGGGCGTGGTTGCACAACATTGCGAATGTACTAAAATTCACCAAATCCGCAGACCTGAAGAATAAAGAGTGACTCCATATGCTCACAAAGGTAGAGAAACAGAACCCAACAAATAACCACACCTGTTCAGATTCATAGGTTCAGTTAGAGGGTGTGATGCCTTTGTCTTTTCTCCTGTTAGAATCCCAGCTGGTTCAGCAAGAGTTTATTGTTTCACTTGCTGGAATACTTGTTGCGAAAAAGAAGTCTCACCTACTTTGTTTGTACTTACAAGCCTAGATTTGGCAACTCTTCACAGGAGGGAGAGAAACTACCAAGACAAGTTATTTGGGAGGGTTGTGTAAAGCTAATTAGCCACTTGGCAGCCTTGGGGCAGCCACTTGGCAGCCTTGGGGCAACCCCTGGCCAGATCAAGTCACAACAGGAGTGAAGAACTCCAGTTTCTCCACTGAAAACCAGTGTCAGGAATCAAAAGGGGGCAAACAACTCAGGCTGCCACACACTAGTTCAAGACTTTCTGAGAGAGAACCATGAAGTGTAAAAGCCAAGAAGCAGGGAATAGAAGACTTCAGGCCTTTATATCAGGGAAAGAAGAGGAGGAGGCAGTAACACAAGGCACAAAAGAAAGAAAAGAAGTGAGCGGAGGGGCAGACAGGACCGAGCAGAGGAGATGAGGCCGGGGCTCTGCAGGCCTGGCCAGCCCTCCGCCTCTCTCCCTGACCTGTGCTGAGCCTGTGCTCCCAGCCGGTAGAACTCTCTGGTAGGTGCCGTCAGCACTCCTTCCCTTCTTGGACTTAAACAGGCATCCTGGGTCTGAAATACTGAGTTGGCCCAAATGTTCGTTCAGGTTTTTCTGTAAGATCTTAGGGCAGAGGATGAGATGGTTGGATAGCATCACTGACTCAATGGACATGACTTTGAACAAAACTCCAGGAGATGGTGAAGCACAGGGAAGCCTGGTGGGCTGCAGTCCATGGGGTTGCAAAGAGTCGGACACCACTTAAAGACTGAATGACGATGACAACAAACGCCTAGTTTTGTTGTAATGGTTGATTTTTTTTTGTTTTTAATAATCCAGGATTTGTGGGACCTGAAAATTCTCTAATCTTGATGACTTTCTTTAAGAATTCAAAAATATCTTACACGTTTTATAACAATGTATGACCCCGTGAGCACGTTGCTAAATGTATGACCACGTGAGCACGTTGCTAGCTCCCACCTCCACCCCTGCACACACACACACACACCCAGGCCTTAAACAGACCCGTGCAGAGAAAGGGCCTCAGACTGAATGAAGCTGGATGAACTTCGTGGCAAATCGCCTTCTTCTTGGGAGTACTGGGGTCAACTCAGAGCTTTATTTTTGAAACTTGCTATAGACTTAATTTAGTTAAAATCAGATCAAGATGGGTGAAGACCAAAATTTCGCACCCCTAGCTCAAGGCTAGAGGCTTGAGCCTGAGAGTGTATGTCTTAAAACTGGTTAAAAGATCTCACACAGATTTTAAGAAGTTAGGTATAGATATGCTTGTATAAAATATTTGCTCATATGTAAATATTTCTTAAGTGGCCTCAAGGAAGTACATGTTTGATGCTTTTTTATGGATATTTTCTCTTATAATCTGCACAACAGCCTGCAAGATGTCTAGTATTTTCCCTTTTCACTGAAAGAAAAACACACAACCTAAAAATGGCAAGTTAAGTTTTATTCAAGGACTTTACTGAGGAATACAGCCTGGAAGACAGCCTCTTGGATGGCTCTGAGGGAGGCTCCAAAGAGATCAGGGATATATTAATATGTGAATTTATTTTGCTTGGAAAAAAGCATGTAGTTGAGCTTCAGAGAGGCTTCCCTGTGGCTCAGACAGTAAAGAATCTGCCTGCAGTGCAGGAGACCAGGTTCAATCCCTGGGTCAGGAAGATTCCCCTAGAGAATGCCATGGACAGAGCGGCCTATAGCAGGCTACGGTCCGTAGGGTCGCAAAGAGTTGAACACGACTAAGTAGCTAACACACACTTTGAGCATCAAAAGATTACTGCCAGTCAGTAACTTGAGCAGACGTCTCAAGTTAATGATTTTAGTGCCTTTCTGTGTTATGTGAAGGTGCCAGAATCTGGACTCGTTGAAACTGTCCCTTAGATAATACATCTGAACTATCTAGACCAGTATCCAAAGCACAGAATCCTTCCAGTTTTTCTCCATCCTGAAGTCTCCCCTAGGTGCGCCGTTGGTGGGCAGCTGCAGTGGCCGCTGGCATGGTCCTTGAAGAACTGAAATGGGGGGGGCCACATTCTTTTCTTTACATCCCTACCTTAGACATGAAGAAATCAAGGTACAATGAATCTAAGTGATTTGCTCAAGCGGCAAAGCTGAATTTCTCAACCAGATTACTCTTCATTCCTGAGTCTAGCTCAGATAATCTGGCTAGAAGTTGCCACCATGTGGTTCACTAATTTACAGAGATTTACAATGTGATTAAAAAAACACTCTCTGATTGTAAGCCTCAGGCTGCTATCTTTGCTAGCATTTCTGTGTGTTCAAGTGCCTGAGGGTTGGTCAATATTTGTTGTCCTGTTCCACTAGTCAACAGTGACTAGCAACTAGCCTGCTAGCAAACAGCCTTAACATTCTTTCAGTCTATAAATTTTTGTCATAACAAAAAAACTATGTGACCATTTGCACAATCTGTAATAGTACAGAAAAGACTGTAATGGTGGAGACAAACATTCACAAATAGTTCCGAGCATCTGATCAGGCTTGAGGTAGTCCTGAGGGCTGGCCCCTGACCCAGGGTGGCAGGGGTGGAGGGGAGCGGTGCTGACTTTTCCTAGGCTAAGAAGCCAGTGAGTACCTCTTCCCAGTGGGGTCATACAAGGGAATGTGGCTTCAGGGTCAGTCTGTTGTCTCATCATAACATCATAACTTCTCAGC
This sequence comes from Odocoileus virginianus, assembly GCF_023699985.2. NCBI lineage: Eukaryota > Metazoa > Chordata > Mammalia > Artiodactyla > Cervidae > Odocoileus > Odocoileus virginianus. The sequence continues at coordinate 550,091 of NC_069696.1, forward strand.
CTCAGCACCAGTTTGCACACACAATTGCCAGCTTGTATCATTGGCGCTAACCTTAACGTGGCCTTGCCTGTGAACTGCTAAGAGCCCCTGGCTTGAGTGGAACAATAAAAAACTGAGTTTTGATGGGACTTTGGGTGCAATTCAGGTTTAGGTTGTTTGGGTTAAGTGACTGAAAAAACTAATATGTCCTTTTTGTTGTTGTTGTTCACACCATTCCACTCGGCTTATGAGATTTTAGTTCCCCAGCCAAGGTTTGAATTTGGGGTCTCAACATTGAGGGCACCAAGTCCTAACCACTGGACCTCCAGGGAATTCCCATTTAAAAAAAAAAAAAAGCTTTTTAACCTTCATAAGAGCCTTTTTCCTTTCTCACAGATAACAGCCATTTACTAGTTTACCCTTAAAACGCCCCTTCTGTTCTTATTCCGAGGACATTTTGATCATTTATCCCTGAATTCTATTCTATAGTCATCAAAATGTTTAAGATACTCAGCAGGAGGTCCCTTTCAGAAATGAATTGCACCCTAAGAAGATAGGCAGGGGGTGTCCCCAAGAACTGATGAAGAAAGAAAGAACAGGGAGTACCTAAATTTAGCAGAGATAAAGTTTTCAAATGGTTTTAGATAGGGTGATAAGCAGACATGGGCGTGCGTGTGTCTGTGAACAGAGAATCAGAGAATAACATAGCCGTAGCTCTAAAAGTGCACGGCTAGTGACTAGTGAGGCTTCCCTGGTGGCTCAGTGGTAGCAAATTCACCCGCAATGCCGGAGATGCAGGTTCAGTCCCTGAGTCGGGCAGATCCCCTGGAAAAGGAAATGGCAACCCACTCCAGTGTTCTTGCCTGGAGAATCCCATGGACAGAGGAGCCTGGCGGGCTACAGCCCATGGGGTCGAAACAAGTCAGACATGACTGAGTGCCTGAACAACCACAGTGACTAGTGATGTGTTTGCCGGCCACCGCCAGGTGCCAGGACGTGTGACAGGAGTATCAGCATAGAAGTCAAGTGATGTGGGTTCTAACTGGGGCTCTGCTCTATTAACCTGAGGCAAGCCAGTTAGCTCCTTTGGGCTTTGCTTTCTTCTCTCTCTAATGAAGGGTTTGGAGTCAGTGATTTATAAAGTTTCATGGGTTCAGAGAATCTGAATCCTATGAATAACCATTCAGCATGTGACTCAGCCTGAGCCGTAGAGGACTGTCGGAGTGGGGCAGGTGTGTTGGCACCTCGGCCATACCATCATCGAGGCTTAATCTGCCGAATAGAGACAGGACCATTGTGAACAAATTCCAAAGGTGAGTGTCACACCACCTCCAGGTCCATAATGTCCCAGTGTTCCCCCAGCTGACAGCGTGGTCAGTAACCAATCAGTTACCTATCACCGCAAAAAGCCAGAGTCACACAGGGCTTTACTCTCCTTTCTATCTCCATTTGTCTTCCTTTCCTCTGTATAGTTCTTCAGTATGAGGAATTTCCGCTTTGGTGAAAGAAAAGAAATGTGAGTGGCAGTTCTTCACAGTGGAAATAATCATGATAAAGCTAGCATGTGGAAATATGTGATAAAAAATAAACTGTCATTACCAGTAAGCCATTAGACGGCCACTTCCCTGGCCATCTAGTGGTTAGGGCTCTGTACTTCCAATTAAGGTAGCGCAGGTACTATCCCTGGTTGGGGAGGTAAGATCCCATATGCCACATGGCCAAAGATAAATAATACAAATAAGCCATGTTCAAAAGCAGTCCTGTTTTATAATCTAGTCTGTGATCCTTAGGAAAATTGAACTGAAACTTGATCATGAAAGTGGCCTTCCATTGTCCAAAGCAAAATACCCATTATCTGTGGGAACATTTCATAATTTAGAAAAATTTCAGCATTCAGATGATATAAGGCTGGAACAGGTTTTTCCATCCATCTTTTTTATCTAGAAATTCCAGAGTTGCCATAATTTTGTCAGTGAACTATCCCTAAGAGCAGTGATGGACAGACATAGCCTTTTGGAGGGGATCTGCTATCTCCCATCCCTTTATCTCCAACGATAAGCATGAATTTTGAGTTTGAGATCAGTTTCAGTCATTTTACTCTAAGGAGCCCATTGACCCTATGAAGCAGATCTTCTCACAAGAGGTGAGGGTGAGTTGGCCTGGGCTAGGGTTATGTTACCCTGTTGCTGAGGGCCAAGGCAGAAATGGGTAGACCAGAAACAGAGGTGATGAGCTCAGTTTATTTTTGGCTGCATTGGGTCTTCATTGCTGCATGGGCTTTTCTCATTGCAGTGAGCGGGGGCTACTCTCTAGTTGCATTTCTCGGTTTCTCATTGCAGTGGCTTCTTTTGTGCAGAGCTTGGGTTCTGGGGCTTTCAGGCTTCAGTAGTTATGACACGTAGACTCAGCAGTTGTGGCTCCGGGGCTCTAGAGCACAGGCTCAGTAGTTGTGGCACATGGGCTCAGTTGCTCCATAGCATGTGGGATCTTCCTAGCTCAGGAATCAAACCCATATTTCCTGCATTGGCACAGGCAGATTCTTGACCTCTGAGCCACCAGGGAAGTCCAATCCTCTTGATTTTTTTCCCCATTATATCAAATTCTGACTCTGTCTGGTTTTGCAAACCTTCCTGCCCCATCTGGTAGTCAGCCCGGTCTGTAACATGACTCCTCCATGCCCTCTCCTGCCTCTGGGTCTTTAGTACATAATTCTCCCTTGGAACTCCCTTCCCTTGTTTCTTCTCTGCTCATCCTGACTGCTCTGTTCATTATTGACCTCTTGTCTTCTCCAACCTCTACAACATTGGCTTTTCCAAGAGTTAGCATTTACACAACATCATTGCTTGGTATTCTTTTCTCTCTAAAATGCTCCTTCAGAGTCTGAAAGCATCTCTTACAACTCTACCATAGTCTCCTTTTGCCTAATGCATTGCTGACCACATAATGGATGCTCAATACATATTTTATTCACTCCCTAGGATACAGAGTATTTGTTCATTCATTCTTTTATTCTCTCATCCATTCAACAAATATTTTTGAGAACTTTCTTGTACCAGGAACTCTACAAGGCACTTGTGGTACAGTGTGGGGGTGGGGGGAGACAAAAATCTTGCCTTCAAAGACCAAGAAGTAGAATATACAGCATGTGGAAGAGTAGTAAGTGCCAGGGGAAAATAGGAAAGATGAAGTAGGAAAGAAAAACAGGAAGTGTGCGTTGGTGGCATACAGGGTGGGGCAACATGTGCAATCTCAAGATAGGGGTCGGGGAAGGCCCCACAGATAAGGTGACATTTCAGTAAAAACCTGAAGCGCTGGAGGGACTTGAGCTCATCAGTGAAAGAGCATCCCAGGCCAGGAACATATTAATGTGAAGGCTCTAAGGTTTGCACAAGCCTGCCATTCCAGGAAGGGCAGCCCAGAGTCAGAGATGAGTCAGAGAGAGGTTGGGGGAGGGGCGGGCAGCTCAGTCTGGCATTCTGGTTGGACTTCAGCTTCTGCAGAGCAGAGCGTGACTGAAGGCCCTGGGGGAGATGAGTCAGGAGACGACAGTAATAACACAGGCCAGGGATGACGCCAACTTGGACCAGGGGAAGAAGTGGTCAGATTCTGGGTTCACTTTGCAGGTAGAACAGACAGGGTTTGCTGACAGATGGGGTTGCCTGGAGGAGGGGAGGGTGTCAGGAGGAGGGGAAGGTGGCAGGGCCTCAGCCTTGCGCCAGCAGAAGGGCTGAGCAGAAAGGCTTTACTGAAATGAGGAAGCCAGGGGAGGAACAGGCTTGCTGAGAGAAGGACATCAACAGTTGAGTTTGGGGCCTATTACGTCTGAGGTGTCCGTTAGGTGGGTGCCGACTCCACATGGCACACGAGTGTGAAGTTTGGCGGAGAACCTCGACGGGAGGGGGACATGCAGGAGCCATCGGCACTCACAGTGTTTGAAGCCAGGTGACTGGTGGAGGTCGCTAGACAGGCCTCTGGTAAAGGAGAGGTTGATCCCATCTCACACTACTGAGCATCTGATATGGACCAGGTTGAAATATGAGCCAGGACCTAGATACTCTACTAGTGAAATTGAGGACCAAAAGCAATAACTCATCAACCAGCCTAAGGGGACAGCTAGTAAGTAGCAGAACTGGGATTCAGGCTGTCAAATCTCATCTTAACCTCAGAGTTGGTGTTCTTCTAACCATCCAGTGCCTTAATTTAACCATACGTTGCATTTTAGAAAAAGTGCTCTTGGCAAGCCAGAGTCAGTATCTTTCTAAAATAAATAGACAATGACTCTCTTTTTAAAGTGAAGATGGGAAGCAAATCCCTCAGTCATTTGATTGTCACATGGAATGAAGATTAGATTCGGAACCCCTGATACCACTTTCATCAGAATTTCTCAGATAAGACCTAGTTTACAGACACCCTCTATGTGAATTTGCATGTGTGTGTGTGTGTGTGACTTTGTGACTGCTTACAATATTTTAGGCTGTGCTGACTACTTTATATGCATTATCCCCTTTAGCCCTTACAATAGTCATTGGAGCAGGTCCTGTCCCCATTTTACAGATGAGGAAACTTACACTCAAACTGCTATTAAGTGTCAATTACTGTAGGTCAACCCATCAGAAAATGAAGTACACAGGATAGCATGCTATGGGAGATCCAAAGACACAGAAGGACTTTAGGAAAAGAGATTGTGAACTTGTGATAGTTTTAATTCGGAACAGAAGTATAAGGAATGGCAACGTGTATTACATAATGATTTTGCCAAACGAGTCTTTGTCCTAAGCGCCATGTATTTAAGGCATGAGTCCATAATGCGCAGGGTCGTGAATTAATTGTGGTCTACAGTAACCCTAAAGGAGGAGACACTTGAACTGAGTGTTTTTCAAGAATGGGTAGGACTTCACTTGGTTAGAAGAGTGGTTGAAGAAGGTGTCCCACCCAAAGGGACTGGTATGAGTGAAGGTCTAGAGATGAAAGATATAAGACATGTTTTGTTTGGGTTTTTTTTTGGGGGGGGGCTGTTGTGGTTTTGTGTGTTTGGCTGGGTTTTTCTTTTTTTGGCCACACCACATTCCATGTGGGATCTTAGTTCACTGACCAGGGATTGAACCCTGGAGGGCCCTCGGCAGTGAGAGTGCAGAGTCCTAACCTGTGGACCACTGTGGAATTCCCGATACAAGGCATGTTTGAGCAGAAACTAGCGTATCAGTTAGCTGGAGGAAGACAGTGGAGGCCTTAAAAAAAAGAAGGTAGGTCTTGGGAGCTGGTGCTGTGTGGAGTGGTCAGGTAGAGTCACTGATGGCTTCTGAGCAGGAGTGGCAGGGAGAGCCCCCTGGTGGAGGATGTCGGAGGATGCAGCTACAGGCAGAGATGAGGTCGTGGCAAGACTTGAAGCGGGAGCACTTGAGGGCCTTCCCTGCGGATGTAACATGGGAAAGAAGGGGATGCGATGGTGGCGAGAAACTTTGGAAAGGAGGAATCGACAGATTTGGTGGGGGAAATCCCTGGCAGTCCTTATGGCTGAGAACTCTGGACTTCCACAGCAGGGAGCATGGGTTCAATCCCTGGTTGAGGAACTAAGATCCTGCAAGCCTTGTGGTGCGGCCAAAACAAAAACAAACCAGGATTTGGTGATTAGATATGGGCACTGAGGAGAAAGGGAAGAGGCAGAGACAACTTCACGCCTTTGAATGTCGCTGTGTGGCCCAGAGAGCAGTAACATCATTAATCAACAAAAGAAGAAGCTGAGAGAAGCCTGATTCAGGGGAAAGCCCATGTCTTATTTACACAGAGATAGAGATGGTAAAAGATATCAAACTGAAAATGCCCCACCAGGAAGTAGGAAATGTGGAACTGAAACCCGAGAGGTCAGGATTAAAGATGTGAGGTTGTCTTTGGCATAAAGATCACATTAAGTTACATGAGAGTAGATGGGCTGTCCAATGAGATGGTGTAGAGAGCTTAGCAGAGGGCTGGGACTGACTGGAGGTCAGCCATGTTTAGGAGTCGGAAGAAAAAGCCTTCCGTGAAAGAGCCAAAGGAAAGGTTGGTGCAATTTGTCGCCACCCTTTGACAAATCAAAGCTCAAAGCAAGTGGAGAGTAAGAGTGAACATTTAGGGATTTTCACAGCAGTTCGATAGTGCCACATCATCCAAGCCCATGACTTTGTACTTTCCTGAAGTATTGCTCCGCAGCAGATGGGAAATTTTAAAAACTGATCTGTACCACCAACCGAGAAGTGCTGCTCAGCAGGCAAATGAGCCAAACAGTCTGCTCCTAGGTACATACCCAAGAGGATGGAAAACATGCACCACGCAAAAAGTGATACAGGAATGTTCACAGCAGCCTTCTGCTTAATACCCCCAAAGTGGAAACAACCAAGATGTCCATCAACTGATGGTTGGATGAATGAAGTATGATCTGTCCAAACGAAGGAATGTTATTCAGCCATAAAAAAAATAATGGAGTACTGCTACATGGTACAGCGTAAGTGAACCTCAGAAACAGGGCGCTGAGTGAAAGAAGCTAGGTACAAAAGTCTTCTTGTGGTGGGACTCTGCTTTTATGAAATACCCAGAACAGGCAAATCTGTAGAGTCAGAAAGTGACTTTGTCACCAGGGTCTGGAAAGTGACCACTAACAGGGATGGGGTTTCTTGGGGGCGGGGGGCAGGGAGTGAAAACCTGCTGGAATTTAGACATTCCAGTGGGGACATTATACAACCTTATGAATGTACTAAAAACCACTGTATTCTACACTCTGATGAATTTGATGGTGTGTGAAATACATCTCAATAGAATAAGAAAAAAAAGAGGAAACTGATAATCTCAAAACCAACGACAGAGAAACTTTCCAAAAAAAAGAAAATACAGAAGGAGGGATTTCCCTAGTGGTCCAGTGGCTAAGACTCTGCCCTCCTGGTCAGGGGACCCAGGTTCAATCCCTGGTCAGGGAACTAGATCCCACATGCTGAAACTGAGACTCAGTGCCGCCAAATAAATAAATTAAAAAAAAAAAAAAACAGAAGGAGCAGTTGAGGAAAGGAGGGAGGAAGAAAAGCATGTTGATTTAGGGTGCTTTAACCAGGAAGATTAAGCCAAAACACCATTCCGTGTCAGCATTTCTTCAAGTGTAGTCCATGAACTCCTATGGGTCCCTGAGAACTTTAAAGTTATTTTTCAGAATAAAATTAAAATGTTATTTGCTTTTGTCATTGGAACTTGACAGTGCAGAAGCAATGGTGGGTAAAACTCTGCTGGTCCCTAAGCATGAGTGAAGGTGAGGACACCAAACTGAACCAGCATACCCTACATTCTTCACCACCATGCAGTCGGTCGAGAAAGGGCAGATCCAGGACTTCCCTGGCAATGCAGTGGTTAAGAATCCACCTTCCAGTGCAGGGCACACAGGCTTGATCTCTGGTCCAGAAACTGAGATCCCACATGCCTGGGGGCAGCTAAGCCCATGTGACTCAAGTAGAGAAGGACTCCAGCCGCAACTACTAAGTCCGAGTGCCACAGCAAAGATCCAATGCTGCCAAAAAATAAATGCTAAAAAAAAACAAGGCGGGGGGTGCACAAATCGATCCACTGTCCACTCATTGGAAAAGACCCTGATGCTAGGAAAGATTGAGGGCAGGAGGAGAAGGGGCAGCAACAGAGGATGAGATGGTTGGATGGCATCACTGACTCAGTGGACATGAATTTGAACAAACTCCAGGAGATAGTGAAGGACAGGGAAGCCTGGCATGCTGCAGTCCATGGGGTCGCAAAGAGATACAACTGAGCAACTGAACAGCAACCAAAGAGTGTCCTGGATGAAGCATAAAACCCAGAGTACATGTCTTTTTAACATTCTGTTTGAAGAACTGAGACACGTGCATGGAACACCCTCTGTCCCAAAGTAGAAGTGGCTCAAAGCAAAGCACCTGTGCACTGGCTCAAACTGCACGTTGAACTGACAGTTTCTCTTACACAGAAGACCATTTTCACGTGAAAAAATGACTGATAGACAAACTGGTTGTTTAGACTGGGCATTTGGCAGATAGTTTCTTGGAAATGTGCAAAGTGAGCCTGTCACTTCAAGGAACATAACTGACAGTGTTTGTAATCAGTGATAAATTTCAACTTTAAAGTGAAAATTTGAATTTTGCAAAACTTACATTTGCTACCATGAGCTAGACAACTTCCCATTTTATAAAGACTTCTCTGCTGAAAACCAGTGGTAATACTAAGAAATGTGATTTTTTTTTTTTTTTTTGTATATTGTATTATAAGGATGTCTCAAGATTTGAAAGATCTCCCTAACTCACTGAACCAATATTTTCCCAATGACCAATGCACACTGTTAAAAACCCAGGCCTGGCTAAAAGATCTATTTATAGCTCATGAGAGACCTGTGGATTTTAATGTAACATTGTGAAAAGCTCATTGATATGATTTTAGATTCCATGTTAACTAACCTTTAAGAAACTACTTATTTGCCGAGTTTTGATTTTCTGTATGTTATCAAAGACAGAATATCCAAAATTACCTATTAAGACAGAATATCCAAAATTACCTATCCATTAATTACCTATTAAGATTCTCTTTCCAGCTGTATATCTTTGTGAAGCCAGATTTTTTTTTTCCATATATTTTGGCCTAAATGACATATTACAACAAACTGAATTCAGAAGCAGTTTTGAGCATCCAGCCTTCTTCTGTTTAGCAAAGGCCAGATATTTGTTATTAAAATTTTAATTTTTTTTTCTTTTGCCTGTGCCACATGGTATATGGGATCTTAGTTCCCCAAACAGGGATCAAACCTATGGCCCCTGCAATGGAAGGCTTTTAAGAGTGTAAAGTGATGCTAATTAACAAGGACCTCCTGTGTAGCACAGGAAGATATATTTAATATCTTATATTAATAATAACCTATAATGGGAAGGAATCTAAAAAAGAATACACACACACACACACACACACACACACACACACACGTATATAACCGAATCAGTTTGTGTATACCTGAAGCTAACACAACATTGTAAATTAACTCTATTTTAGTTTTTTTTTTTAATGATTTTTAAAACAGCAGTGCTGAGACCAAAATGCTTGACAGCCGCTAATGTATATATGCTGAGGGTGTCCTCTGAACTCTTGGTGTGGTGTTGGAGGTAGTTGTCTTCTTTTTGGTAAAACCAGGTGTCAATACCTGGCTAAGACAACACATAGCAGTTCTAGTTCTGTCTTCTTCCTCACACCTGCCAAAACATGCTCTGTTTACTCTTCATCAAGGTCACATGAACCATTGCCTGATCAAATGGGGTCGTATCATATTCCCACAGAGCCCAGAAATAGCGATATGGGATGAGAGACAAAGAAATTCATCAGACTTGAATGAAAGCAGTCCATTTCTATTTCTTCACATGGAACTTCAGGACCTTTTAGGATTAATGAGTAATTTCACAACTCTTAGATCTCAGAGAGTGAGGAACTTCACTAGCAATCTCAGTTAATAGATCCAGGTTTCTGACTCAAGACAGCAGTGGGGCCTGAGGAGACATCCGGTGACGAGCTGGGGAGACCAGCGGGGTACATACACTCCATGTTGTAACTACTGGGATCCTTGAAGGCAATGGTCCCCAACTTTTTTGACACCCGGGAACAGTTTCATGGAAGACAGTTTTCTCCAAAGACCAAGGCAGTGAGGGGTAGAGGGTGGTTTCAGGCTGACTCAAGCACATTACATTTATTGTGTGTTTAATTTCTATTAATACTATCATTACATCAGCTCCACCTCAGATCATTGGATCCCGGAGGTTGGGGACCCCTGCCTGAAGGGGCCAAGTGCAATGCCTCCCAGCAGTCCTCTGTAGGGTGTGGGCATAGTGAGTGCCCTCCAGTCTGCTCTTGGCCTATATCCCTTCTTGTTTGGGAATCCTGGGTTTAGGGTGCAGATTTGATCTTCAACCTTCATCCACTGATAAGTTTCTGCAGGGTCCTCCTTTATTATTTTTTTAATATTTATTTATTTGGCTGTGCCGGGTTTTAGTTGTGGCATGCAATCTCTTAGTTGCTGCTTGTGGAATCTAGTTCCCGGACCAGGGATGGAACCCAGGCCCCCTGAATTGGGAGCACAGAATCTTAGCCACTGGATCACCAGGGAAGTCCCCAGGGTCCCCCTTTAAGCAAACAATCAAATAGAAGAAACTGTTCCAGTGTGGTGGCCACACAAGCTCTTAAAAGCCTCCAGACCAGATTTAGAGAGCAAACCTCTGCCTATTGGGTGCCATTCAGGGAAAATAGCAGCTAGTCATTGAGCTCAGGGTTTGCTCCCCAGGACCTGCCCTGCACGAGGGTTTAGGAAGGCAGAGCTTCTCAGCCCCAGCTGCCCATTAGGGCCACCCAGACCTAACTGCATCAGACTGATGGGCGGGTGTGCGGGTGAGAGTTGCTTCTGTTGGTTCCTTTTAGAGATTCTTCAGGTGACTGCAGCCACTGTATCAAGTGTCGGCTCCCACACAGCAGCACTGAGACTCAGAAGCAGCTTGTAGGATGACACCCGCCCCCCAAACAGCACATCCCCAGTAGGATGAATGGCAGCCAGGCTCCGAAGCCTGCTGAGCTGAGCAGCAGCAGGAAGCAGGGTACCGTGTTGACAACCAGCTCCAGGTTGTCACAGCAACTCGCCCAGCACAGCTCCTTCCTCCCCTTGGTGGCTTCCAGAGCCTGGAGGCTCCGCTGTTCTCTCTGATCTTCCTGTCCTTGGTAACCTGGCCTGCTACACTCTTTTTCTTTTTCTCCCAATTACTCCATCTCCTTATCGGTACATTTCCTGGTGCGCAGTCAGACTTCATCTGCATGGAACTCCTCACCCAATTCAACGCCCCCGCAAATACACCTGAAAATAGGAGAGAGTGAAAGGGCCTTGAATGCCAGAGCAGCTGTTACAAGGACTGCGCACTAAGTCTGCAAGGAAGATACCAAGGCCCTTGTTCTTGTCTTAGATCTTGTCTATCTGTTTTGTTTTGCACCTTTAAAACAAAGTTAAGACTTCTAAGGCCTGCTGTAAATTAGAAGTAGGAAGAGAGACTATTCTTGGCACTGAAAGATCAAGAAGTGACTGTAGATCCCTGAATAGCAAAGAAAAGGGCAGAAAAGTATGGAAAATGGATATAAGGACTTAGAATGTAGAACAGTGTGGGCACACCCCAATAGGTCCTAAAGCCATCGTGCCGTTAGAACAATGACCCAGATCACCAAGAAAATGTCCAGTTATATTCAGTTTAAGGAGGCGGAGTAGTGTGTGTTGTGTTTTTTAACTTCAAGCATCCCAAATGATGAAAGGTTTCAGTGATTTCAATTGGTTAAAGGTTTTTAACCCTTTGAGTGCTTTAAAGGGTAAACTCTTCGCTGTCCGAAACTTTTTTATGAGTACTCTAGGTAATTAAGATCCACCCTATTTGTTGTTTTTGTTCATTTATGCCCCTATTCCTAAAATATTAAAAACAAAAGATGTAAGGCATTTGGGTGTTTATATATACTTTCTAGTACCTGGCTCTGGTTCCTAGCAATACTTGCTGCTAGTCCCACAAGATTTCTGCCCATGCGGTACGTATGAGACTTGTCGTATTCCTTTACTCATTCATCTGACTGTGAAAGGGTCACAGTTGCCTCCCTCCCCTCGACTAGCAGCCCTACATCACTTCACCTTAAGTGGCTAGAACATAAACCATTCCACGCCACCCCCTCCGTCATTCTGTGCTCCATAAACAGAACGCTTGGCATGTAGTGGGCACATAATAAACATCTGTTGGATGAATGAATGAGCAAATGAGCCAGTCATCCACAGAATTATCTACATCAACTGTTTGCATGAAGCTATATATTTGATAAATATATAGCCCATTATGAGAGCAGCGTTCAAAGGACACCAGTAGATCCTGCCACCACGAAGAAGATAAATGACTGATACATTGTTGTGTGAAAAAACTAGGATACATAAGTATACAGGTTGTAATCAGAAGTTGTTTTTTTAATTATTATTATTATTTATTTGGCTGTGCTGGATCTTAATTCCAGCACACAGCATCTTTAGTTGCAGCATGTGGGATCTAGTTCCTTGACCAGGGACTGAACCTGGGCCCCCTACATTTGGAACACAGAGTCTTAGCCACTGGACCACCAGAGAAGTCCCTGTGATCATAAGTATTAAAAAAAAAAAAAAAAGGTTATGGGAAAAATAACTAGCAGAACATCAACTAACGTATAACATGATTATCCATTTACTTATTCACTTAATTCAGCATTTTATGTATGACGCTCATCTAAGCCTTGCAGTTAACCAGACTCACAACTATATCACCAGTGATAAACTACCTGCAACTTACGATTGAAAAGTTAAGAATTGCAGGGACTTCCCTGGCAGTCCAGTGGTTAGGACTCCAAGCTTCCACTGCTGGGGGCCTGGGTTCAATCTCTGGTCTGGGAACTAAGATCCCACAAGCCCCGAGGTACAGCCAAAATTGCAAGAATTGCAGCAGCTATAAACCATGACCAACTCAAGAACACTAATTATGCAATGATAGACTGGGTAAAGCCTCCTTCCAAAAAACAGGAGGGGCCTCAACTCTCTGCTCAGGCACTACAGAAGGAACGTTGACAAGCCTATCAGCCAGATTTCATGATGGCTGATGTGAGAACACTGGCTATGAGTCTGCAGTAAAACAAGGCAATGTGCTGATTTTAGTCTGGGAATACCCAGTGTTGTTGACCCTTTCCGTCAGCAACCCTTGGCTGTGCATCCTCAGTTCACGGCCATCAAGAGATCCCCTGTAGTTCAGTCATAACCCTGGGACCATACCCTGAATCATGGCTTCAGAAGACATTTTTCCAGTATACCTAAATGGATTTATTAGCTTGGGCAGTGCCCAGACCTCAAGTGTGTGAGGAGTACCCACCTACTAACTGCTTTGCAACTGAGTATGCCGACAGCAACCCTGTCTGTAGCCAGGGATCATTTGTATTTATCCTCTTAATAATGTGACTGACAATACTCTGCTGGTGATGGAATTATAATAGATCATCAAGGTGTAAAATGGCATTTCTGGGCACAGTTGGGCACCCTCAGTCCCTTATATCATCTAAGAAAAATGCAAGAGAAAGTTCCTAGCAATATTTAATAAGCGGTAAAGGAAACCTCATCATAGGACCTAATTTGTATTGCCTCAATATAAGATTAATATCTCCCGTGTTAAATTTGTATTTACAAAGAGGCTTCTTTTGATAATTAGGGATGCTGTTGCTGTCTTTGTAGACATCCTTAGTATGCATGTTTTTTTTTTCCTCTCTGGGCTGGGTGTTATGCCAGATCAACTTCCAGAACAAACCTGGGCACCAGCCATGAGTAACCCTCTATTTCTCTTTCTCCCCATCCAGGTTACCCCTTGGCTTTATTTTATCGGCGTTACCTTTTCTACAAGGACAGCTACCTCATCCACCTTTTCCACACTTTTACGGGCCTCTCAATCGCTTATTATAACTTTGGTGAGTGAACCGAGTTAGCACCACAATTATAGGGAGCCTGAGAAGGAACAGACCTGAACAAAACATCCTGGAGGGAATCTGATGGAGAGTGAAGTTGTGATGCTCTGGGAGCAAAGAGAGGGTTTTATGGGCAGGAACACAGCTTAGCTTCTCCCTTCATGTACATTTCTCTCCCAGATAAAAGCATTTTGAGAATGGTTACCCTTAGCAGAGGGACTTCCCTCGTGGCTCAGCGGTAACGAACCCGCCTGCCAGTGCAGGGGATGAGGGTTCCATCTCTGGGTCAGGGAGATCCCCTGGAGAAGTAAATGGCAACCCACTCCAGTATTCTTGCCGGGGAAGTCCCATGGACAGAGCCTGGTGGGCTACACTCCATAGGGTCGGTCACAAAAGAGTCGGACACGACTTAGTGACGAAAACAATGAAACAACCCTTACCAGACGCCATCCACAGAGAGACACCAGTTTATCTCTGCTGGGGCTGGAACTGGCCAACAGACCCAAGCAGTAACCCCAGGAGCATCCCTTAGGCCCAACATCCAGAAATACAGGAGCTCCCTGGCAGTCCTGTGTTTTTATACAGTTAATTTCCTTCCCTTCCTCCAAATCAGGAGGCTCCTTAAAAAGAAGAAAGATCCAGATACCAAAGTTTTTTTTTTTCTTCTGTATATCTCCTCCTTGTGTTCAGAAGTGTCAGGAAGGGTGGGAATGTAAGGGCGGTAGGGGGAAAACAGGCAACAACATGCTGTCTCCTCCACACCCAGGAACCCAGCTCTACCACTCCCTGCTCTGCATCGTGCTGCAGTTCCTCATCCTCCGGCTGATGGGCCGAACTGTCACCGCTGTGCTCACCACCTTTTGCGTCCAGATGGTAAACGTGTCTCTCCCAGGGCAGCTCAGGTCACAGCCAGCCGGGGTGGGGGCGGGGGGAGGATGAGGGTTGGGGTGGAGAAGAAGCCGTGGACTGGGAGATCCACAGCGACCCTCAGCAGCGAGGCTCTGGTTCAGTGTCCAGAGGCCCCGGGAACGTCCCCTGCAGGCTGCCTGCCTCACCGAGGGGTGGCCACTGGCCCTCTGCCCTGGACCCCGCCATCAGGGTTCTTGAGCCTGCCAGGATTAGCGCAGCCGTCCGTCCACGACAGGAGTCCCTCAAAGTCAAGGCGGGAGACCCACTTGGAATGAGCTGCAAGATGTTGAGCATCTACATTGTCAGTTTGGGGAAGTCCCCAACGGTCCCATGGTTGGGGCTCTGAGCTCTCACTGCCGAGGGCCCAGGGGCCCAGGTTCAATCCCTGGTCACGGAGCTGGGATCCCGCAGGCCATGCGGTGAGGCCAAAAAAACAAAATTTTTTTTTAACTTTTTAATGCTTTAAATGCTGTTTAGCCCTCATTTTGCTGAGAAACCTTGAGGACGTCCGTTTCCCTTTACAGGTTCACTTTCTAGAGCAAGAGAAAGGAAAAAGTGAAAGAATACCTTGGATTTCAGAGCAGGGGGAGATGCACTGTAGTGATGGTGGAATAAATAAATACTCACCCCTCTCCTAGGCCTACCTTCTGGCCGGATATTACAGCACAGCCACCGGCACCTATGACATCAAGTGGACGATGCCACACTGTGTCCTGACCTTGAAGCTGATCGGTGAGTGGTGGGTCCCCTCTGACACCCACGCCCCTCCCATCCTCCCACCCACCCTCGGTCCACAGGCCGCATCGTGTGCCCCCTCCCTCCGCTCCACCCACACCTTCTCTCTCTGCTCAGGTCTGGCCATGGACTACTATGACGGAGGGAAGGATCAGGTAAGTACCCTCCCTCCGCAGAGAGGTGAAGGAGTTTAACCCAAAGGGAGGAGGATGGCTATTATCATCAGGGGTGGGGCCTCCCCTCCCGCCCTCGGGCCGGGTGGTATGATCACCATTTCTGACTGCCCAGGTCCAGCTTCTGCTCACAACCCAGTGATCCAGCCAGCAAGGCCCTGGGAAGAGGGCTGCAGCTGGCCATGGCTGAACTTCCCCCCGACACACCCACTTCCCTCTGAAGCACCAACTCCTCTCCATATTGTCATCCCCTCAAAGAGGTTCTGTTTGCAGAACCCAGTTCAGTGGGGCACCAGGGCGGGGAGCCCTCACACTGGCTCTTGGGGGTCCTGAACTCCTTGTTCTCTTCTCGGCACAGAAATCCCTGTCCTCCGAGCAGCAGATATACGCCATACGGGGTGTCCCCTCCCTGCTGGAAGTCGCCGGCTTCTCCTACTTCTACGGAGCCTTCCTGGTGGGGCCCCAGTTCTCCATGAACCACTACATGAAGCTGGTGCGGGGAGAGCTGACCGACGTCCCAGGGAAGATACCAAACAGGTAATCACCCCCTTCATCAAGACCTCCGTTCAGGCCTCTCACCCAACACAAAGGCGCTTCTGAAGTGACCTCCCAAAGGCCGGCCAGCTGCATTGTCTCCTGTGGGCCAGGCTCTTGCCCTGTGACCAGCACTCCATGCCTGCTCATGGCGGGGAGTGGGCACTTGTCAGCTTGGGTCACTTCCCACCATCCCTCCCGACCCTGTGGTACAAACATCAAAATACACTTTTATGCCATAGGATTTTGCCTGAAGCAGTCATGTCCCTGCCTTTAAAACCCACTTTCCCAGTTTAAAAAATGTTAATATATCAAAATCTATATATTTCACAGTCCCATGGACTATAGCCCGCCAGGCTTCTCGGTCCATGGGATTCTCCAGGCAAAAACACTGGAGTGGGTTGCATTTCCTTCTCCAGGGGATCTTTCCCACCCAGGGATCGAGCCTGGGTCTCCCACATTTCAGGCAGATTCTTTACCATCTGAGCCACCAAGAATCAGGAAACTGATCAAGTTACCAGGCAGATCCCTTTGCTGAGAACTTTGGCCAGCCTGTGTCTGAGCATCGATCCAGCCAGGAGAGAAGAGAGCAGATCCAAAGCTGAGCTCTGCATCGGGCTTTCAGTCCCCATGTAGCCCGCACACACCAGGGAGACCCAGAGGTCCGCCGGACCTGAGGGGAAGCACCCAGACTCAGGGCTTGCATGCTCTGTTCCCCTGCCCAGCCGAGGCAGCGCGCGCCCTCGAGAAGAGCAGAGGGAGGGGCCTCTGCCATCACCCGCCATGACCCCGCCTGTCCCTTTCCAGCACCATACCTGCTCTCCGGCGCCTGGCCCTGGGCCTGGTCTACCTAGTGGGCTACACCCTGCTTAGCCCCCACATCACCGAAGACTATCTCCTCAGCGACGACTACCAAGTGAGTGCTTCGTCAGCAGAGCGGCACAGCAGCACCAGAGACACCAGGCCAGGCCCCCCGTAGATAGCTGAGAGGTGCGAGCACCACCCACAACTGCCTGTTGGTTTCGCTCTAGATCTGAGAGTTGGCGTCCATCAGCCAGCGCTGCACAACCTCGCGGGCACAGGGCCATGCCGGGTACGCATCGGCACCTCAACCTCCCCCTGCAGCTCAGCTTGGGTTCATTCTCTTTAACAGCCGGGCGATCTGGCCAAGCTCCTCCAGCCCTGGGCAGACGGGCACTAGGAGCCCAGGACCCGGGGAGAGATGCTGGCTCGGCCCCATCTCCTTCACTGATGATGAATGTGGACATAAGAGCCCCCAGCACCAGTGTCCCAAGTGCCCCCCACTTTAGGAGAGGAGGTGAGGCCCCGCTGTCTCGGGGCCTCTCTGAGGGGTTTCCCCTTGGCCTATTGCAGAGTAGTCAGCCGCATATGTGAGGTAAGACAAGGAAGGGCTCCTGGTCTGGTGGCATTCCTAATCCACCCACGTTCTCTTCTCTCAAGAACGGCAGCTTCTGGTTCCGCTGCATGTACATGCTGCTCTGGGGCAAGTTCGTGCTGTACAAATATGTCACCTGTTGGCTGGTCACGGTGAGGAGAGAGGAGTGGGGTCACAGACCACCTGGGGGGTAGAAGGGGCGGGCTCACAGGGGATGAACCTGTTGGGGGGTAGAGGGGCAGGATCACAGACCACCTGCCTGGAATGGGAGCCGGGTGGCGGTGGGACATTCATGGCCTGGCTCCCTCAGGAAGGCGTGTGCATTCTGACGGGGCTGGGCTTCAATGGCTTCGATGAGTATGGGACAGCCAAGTGGGATGCCTGTGCCAACATGAAGGTGTGGCTCTTTGAAACCAACCCCCGCTTCA
This sequence comes from Odocoileus virginianus, assembly GCF_023699985.2. NCBI lineage: Eukaryota > Metazoa > Chordata > Mammalia > Artiodactyla > Cervidae > Odocoileus > Odocoileus virginianus. The sequence continues at coordinate 567,766 of NC_069696.1, forward strand.
CGGGCACCATTGCTTCTTTCAACATCAACACCAACGCCTGGGTGGCCCGGTAAGCGCCCAGGGCAGAGATGTGTCACTTAACTTCTTCACCTTTCCCCAGTGCAGGCAGACCCCTCTAGGCACTCTGACACCCCCAGCCATGCCCACTTTTGTCCCCAACTCAACGCCCCCAAAACCATTCCTGTTATGTTTCAAAATCAGAAACAAGGTAGTTAGCGGCCTGGGTACAGGGCTAGCTAGCCCACCCCTCTCCGCTGCAGCCTCGGCACCAGGCAGGCCATCCGTCATCCATGGTACCAAGCGGGGCCCCAGCTGAGCCTTCATTCAGTCCGTTCTGTCTAAACCATGACTCATCAGCTTGGCTGCCTTTCATTCTGAAGTGACCGGCACATACTGCCTTCCCGCCCCAGTGCGGGTGCCAGGAGGCAGGATGGGTCTGAAGCTCATCCTCTCTCACCCTTCTCTCCAGCTACTTCTTCAAACGACTCAAGTTCCTGGGAAATAAGGTTCTGTCCCAGGGCCTCTCGCTGCTCTTCCTGGCGCTCTGGCATGGCCTCCACTCGGGATACCTGGTCTGCTTTCAGATGGAGTTCCTCATTGTGATCGTGGAGCGACAGGTGAGCCCTCAGGACGGCGGGCAGAGGGGGCCTGAGCAGAGGAGCAAGGCTGAGTGAGCCCATTCCTTCCTCCCCAGGCTGCCAGCTTGATTCGAGACAGCCCAGCCCTGAGCAGGTTGGCCTCCATCACCGTCCTGCAGCCCCTCTACTATCTGGTGCAGCAGACCATCCACTGGCTCTTCATGGGTTACTCGATGACCGCTTTCTGCCTCTTCACTTGGGACAAGTGGATGAAGGTAGCCAGGGACCTACCCGCCAGGAGGGGAAAGGACTGCTAAGAGGTCAGGCGGGCAGCGGGGGGGGGCGACAGTTCCAGGCTACTGTCTACCACGGAGGCTGCGTGTCCCCACAGGTGTACAAGTCCATTTATTTCCTTGGCCACGTCTTCTTCTTGAGTCTACTATTCATATTGCCTTACGTCCGTAAAGTGATGGTGCCGAGGAAAGAGAAGTTAAAGAAAATGGAGTAATCCCTGGTAAGTACACCTCCCTACAACTGAGCATAAACTAGCAGGTCACAGAAGGCAGCCATGGACTGGGATGGGGCAGGGAACGGCTAGTCCTGGGAAGATGGGGTGAACCTCACCAGGCCTGGCTTCCAGAAACACGGTATGGGGCGCTGACTGCTCTGAGAGGTGCCCGGAGGGAGCTGGAAGGGCTGGGGTCCGGGGACCAGGAAGTGACGCCAACTGGCCTCCCGCTGCCTCCCCTCGCAGGTGGCCCACTGCAGGACTGGCACACCAACGACCTGCCTCCCTTTGCAGCACTCTGCCCTGGAGCACAGAGAACCAGAAGCCAGGGTGAGGGAAGACGGGGCTCCCCAGCTGTGCCTCTGCCGCCGGCCACGTCTCCATTTGGGGCCAAAGGGGAAACTCGTGGGAGGAGCAGAGGGGCCCAGGTCCCTCCTCTGGGCTCCCCCATGCACGATGCCTTATCTCTTCCCCCTCTAGCGAGGAACTTGTGTTTTTCTTCTGCCAATTTACTATGATTGTATCCATGCCGCTGCCTCCGCCCCCCCCCCATGGGGGGAAGGGAGGGGCAAGGCCCTGCCTGCCCCACTTTTCTACCTTGGACTGACTGTACCACATAAAATCACTTCAGTTTGTTTGGTTTTTCACGGCTGGCGCCCCTGGCTACTTTCTTTCAAACACAGCCCTCCACGCGTGCCATGGCTGAAACAATCAGGGCTCCCTCGTTGAGGGCGCCAGACTGCAAATACCATAACCTCACGGGTCTTGTCTGAGGGGTTACACCAGGTCACACCATCAGATGCTGCCGAGTTTAGGAACTCTCAGAGGACAACCAGGTTTACAAGAACAACGTTTATAAAATAAACAGATAGCAGGCGTACAGCCTGGACTTCCACAGACCCCAGTCTGGGTGCAGGGAGGGTCTTCCAACAGTCGACTGAGAACAGGGGCAGGAAGCAACGTCTGCACTGTGTTGGGGGACTGGGCCCTGCTGTCAGAGAACCCCCCACGCTTCTTCAAAGGCAGTGGTGACTTTTGCACAGGTGAGGGCGGCAGAGAGCGGGTAGTTGCTGATGGACACCATCTTCTCTGTGTACTCCACGTCCACCTGAGGAAAGAGCATCTGTCAGCGGCTCGTTCGCTCTATCACAGGTTCAGCCCTTCTTTAGGGCAGAAAAACTGCCATCTCGTAGCACTGTTTACCACCAGTGTGGGAAAAGGATGGAGAAGGCCTAGTTCCAACCATGAGGCACACCCCAGCGTTCCTCACAGGATGTGCTGGGGGCAGGAGGTGGAGCCCCTCAGCTTTTTTCTTACCCTCTACCTCCCAACTCCTACGGATCATCAAAATGCTGAGTGCTCTCGGGATTCTGTGCTAAGCTTCAGCTCCGTGAAGAATCTGAGAGTTGAGCCCAGGCCTTACCTTGCCATGAGCAAAGGCCCCCACCACGAAGACAATGGGGTCACTGCTGGGCGCCAGCTCTCGCACATCACTGACAACTGGGACAGAAAAAGAAGTGCCAATTTTCATACACCCAACTGGAAAGTGGTCTGACACTGGATTCTTAATCACCTAAAGAAAAATAAATAAAAATCAGCCCCAGAAACATACCCAGAACACCACCTCCAACCAGTAGGTAACAATACCTCACCTTCAAGAGCTTCTGGGGGCCATCAGCCGCTCGAACGCTGAGTTTGTGTAAAAGCTGAACTAGGACAGAAAAACAGAGTTCAGAGCTAGGTGGAAACCCAGCTTCTCATGCCCAATGATTCAACCAGAAAATCCTTAGGTGAGCTGGTTACACGTGTCCCGTGCATCCACACAACTTAGATGCTCTCAACAAGTAGCTGCCAAGCACGAGGCTGGTTGTGCAGTGACAGCGCCCCCCCCCGCCTTCTCTGCAGCCAGGAACCCACGCACATGGGAAGAAAGTGCAGACCACTGGTGCTGAGATCAGTCATGTGACCCCTCCCCCACTTAAAAACGCCACACTTTATTCCCCTTCCTCTTCCTCCCTCCATCAGTTCTGCCAAGTTTCTCTCACCCATGAGGCCACAAAAGCGGTCAAAGGTCCTGGGAATTCGAGTCTGGGGGTTCACTTCAATCAGCACATTCTTCTGCGTGTGGATGTAAACCTGGAGCAAGCCTGCCCGGTTCAGGGGACTGTCCATCAGCATCAGTAAACTCTGAGGGAGGTGAGGTGGAGACCAGGGCACAGTCAGGATGGAAGAGAAGCCCCAGAGCTGCCTTACCTTCCGTCCAGAGGCCCCAGGGCCTGAGCTCTGCCCCTGGAGTTACCTGGTGGGCTATGTCTGGCCTCACTTCCCCAGGGTCCCGGCCATTCTTCAACAACATGGACTTGTGCTTGTCACAGTTGAGCAGCTCATATGTCTTTCCCACCTGAGAACAGGGAACAAGAGCTACATAAGCTGCTTTTCCATGGGATGCCAGTTCTCAAAGAGGGGTCCCCAGATCAGCAGCATCTGAAAACCTCCTGAACAATCAGATTCTTAGGCCCACCCCAGATCTATACATCAGACACTTGGGGTGGGGCCCCCAAATCCTGCAGGGGATCCTCTGTGCCCACATCTTCCTGATCCCCACCCCCATCACTGATCTTGGAGGGAAGAGGGAGGAAGAGGGCAGCCTGTGATTCCACACACTCTAAACTGGATCTAATTTTAAAACCTATGGGTATCAAGCAAAGCCAGTGAGGGGTGCTGGAACCAGGCAAAACTTAGTTAGTGAGCAAGGCTGAAGGCTTGTTTACCACAAAAGCATTACATGCACACTGGGCAAAACATACATGGTCACTACCCTCAGTCTGCTTAAAACAAGCATGCACAATGTGAAGCACTGCAAATCTGAACAGGAAGAAGTGTGAAAACCAGTGAGGCCAGAGGTAGTGTAACCAAGGAACATTCTCAGAAGTAAAAGAAAAGGGGATGGCTCCAGGTTTAAGGTGTATGAGCAACAGCTAAAAGAAACAATTGCAAATTGGAGCCCTGAGGAGCATTAGGGTGGTCAGTAAAAAGTTTTAAGTACAAAAAAAGTTTTGAAAGGCTAAGTTTTTATGTACCAGTACAACATTTGTATGTCTGGCAACATTTTGAGCTGACTCCAAAAAGTTTAGAGGAAGAGGCATGTAGACTTTGAAATTAACTGAGTAAGTGACATAAAAATGTCACAGAGAACAAAACCAAAGGGCCAAGAATTAAAGTCCATGGAACACTCTTGTATGTATGCGCGTGCTCAGTTGTGCCCAACTCTGTGGGCCCGGGGACTGTAACCCGCCAGGCACCTCTGTCTATGGGACTTCCTAGGCAAGAATATTGGTGTGGGGTGCCATTTCCTATTCCAAGGACATTCTAAGTTATAGAAAAAAAAAACAATCTCTTGAATAGATGAATCTAGTTTTGACTCATTAGTAAGTTATAACCAAGGTTTTGTTCTTTTAATGGAATAGAACAGAAAACATCAGAGTAATTCAAATGCAGTCATAGTAGATAAAGGACTATGAAACTTTCTCCTTCATATAGCTGAGTGTACAGACTGGCTCACCGTGTAATTTTTCTTTTTATTGTGGGCTGTGGTTAATAAGCTTGAAAACCACTAATTAGAATAATCAAAGAATGAATACTATGTGTATTCTATAGTAGGTACTGGAGATACAAGAATTTTTAAAACCTTATTCTGTCCTTTTTATACCTTCTAGTGGCAAAGGCAACCAACCACATGAATATTTAATTCAAATTGTGATAACCATGAAGGAAAACTAAATGGTTCACTAAAGGATTATGAGGACCTGATTTATACCAGGAAGGGAATCATTTCTATGAGACAGAGTAACATTTAATAACTGAAGAATGAGTAACAGACTCAGTAATTGTCCAGTGAATAAACATTAAGTAGGAATTAATGAGGCAAAGAGCTGAGTAAAGGGTGCTTGCAGTTAAACAACATTATCTTCAATGGCCTTAAGGTATAAGAGAACTTAGTGCTTTCAAAGAGCTTAGAGGAGGCCAGTGAAGCTGGAATACAAAGAATAAATGAAGAGGGGACTTCCCTGGTGGTCCAGTGATTAAAACTCTACACTCCCAATGCAGGGGGCACAGATTAGATCCCTGGTAGGGGGGAACTAGATCTGGCATGCCACAATGAAGATCTCATGTGTCACAACTATGACCAAGCACAGTCAAATAAATATTTTTTTTAAAAAAGAAGAAATAAGAGCAGGCTGATGAGGCTGGCAGAAGCAAGAGGTACCAGCACAAGGAAGACAAAAGCTAACAGTACAGAAGACTTTTCAACCTTCAGCTTCAACTTCAGCAATGGATTTTATCACCCTTGGAGTATCATTAATGACAACTGGCCTAATTTACTCTGGAGTATGTTCTAGGAACTTTAATTTAGCCACAACCTTTTCACCTTCTTAATTCAGGTTAATAAGTAACCTGAATCAGTAACAACTAATTCCAAGTGACAAAGATTATTCTAAATCCTTTACACACATTAATTCCTTTAATCCTCCCAACAATCCAGTAAAACAGGTACAAATACCATCACCCCCCCACAGAACATACCAGGAAAGAAGTGGTTAAGTGAATCTGAGAACTAACAGCTGGAGGGATGAATATGTGAACCTATAATTAGGTTAGAAATATCAATTATAGAAGAAAATGAAAGGAAACCTGATTAGCTGGTCATTTAAAAGGTTTTCTAAACTGCAAGCTTAATAAAGTGCCACAGTGGCCGAGGAAAGAAAGGTGGAAAAGAATTGCACCTAGATTACTATGGAAATGTACTACTTTTAAAGCACGTTCATTACAATACCCCTGCAAGATATTAACTGCGTTCTACAAACTGACTACAAACTTTTCTCAAGAATCAGATGCTTAAAACAAGTGTAAGATCCTGAGTTAAAATTCAGATCTGACTTCTCAACTTGTGCTATTTCTTCTGGCTCTATTCAATGAACAAGTTTAGCTCTAAAGGGCAAGAGAAACAATGTCAAAAGGAATGAGAACACTGCATAGCATAAAGTTTAAGACAGGGAACTGCCAGATTTATTTGGGAGAAGAGCCAAATGATAGGTAAAAATAAAGACGTGAACGTATTAATGATAACCTGATCCAGGCAGTGTTTTGAAATGTATAGCAGTAATAAAGGAGACTGACAGACACGTTTCAATGAATCAAAACACTAAGTCCCTACAAATAAAAGGGTGAGCCGACTGAGCTAAAGAGCCTCTTGATGAAAGTGAAAAAGGAGAGTGAAAAAGTTGGCTTAAAACTCAACATTCAGAAAACTAAGATCATGGCATCCGGTTCCATCACTTCATGGCAAACAGATGGGGAAACAGCGGCTGACTTTATTTTTCTGGGCTCCAAAACCACTGCAGATGGTGATTGCAGCCGTGAAATTAAAAGATGCTTGCTCCTTGAAAGGAAAGTTATGACCAATCTAGACAGCATATTAAAAAGTAGAGACATTACTTTGCCAACAAAAGTCCGTCTGGTCAAAGCTATGGTTTTTCCCGTAGTCATGAATGGATGTGAGAGTTGCACTATAAAGAAAGCTGAGCACCGAAGAATTGATGCTTTTGAACTGTGGTGTTGGAGAAGACTCTTGAGAGTCCCTTGGACTGCTAGGAGATCCAAACAGTGCATCCTAAAGAAGATCAGACCTGGGTGTTTATTAGAGGGACTGATGTTGAAGCTGAAACTCCAATACTTTGGCCACCTGATACTGAGACCTGACTCATCTGAAAAGACCCTGATGCTGGGAAAGATTGAGGGCAGGAGGAGAAGGGGACGACAAAGGATGAGATGGTTGGATGGCACCACCGACACAATGGACAGGGGTTTGGGTGGACTCCGGGAGTTGGTGACGGACAGGGAGGCCTGGCGTGCTGTGGTTTATGGGATCGCAAAGAGTCGGACACGACTGAGCGACTGAACTGACTGACTGAGCTACAGTAATTACCTTTCCCCTTTGCCCAGTAAACTTGTCTTGGGATGAACCGAGGAACGACACGAGGGACGAAACTTTTCCCCTAAGACGACTTTGGGGTTAGGGTTATCACAGAATCCTGGTAAATCAGTCGAAGCAAGGATGTGAGCGGCAGAAATTCAAGAGCAAAGAAAACCAGTACTGCCAACCCAGGATGTTAAACGAAAAGGCAGTCGATTAGGCCACTCCTCCAAAAGCATGTTCCACCCGTCTCTGCTTTCTCCATCCATCACCTCCTGAGCCCACCACCCTCACCACACCGGATCCCATTCTATCGATCCACTAGCTCTCCATCTCCTAGCCCGAGACTACCTTGACTGTCTCCAGACTGGCTCCTTCCAGCACCACAATGAGCCTACGGCCCCCGATCTTGCTTCCCGCCCCAAGTCGGGGCCGCTTCAGCGCCACAGCATCCCAATCCTCTTTCTGCTCCGCAGCCCGGCGCTCACGAGATTGGAATGCCCCACTGGGCGCAGCCATCTTGCATCCGGATCGGAAATTGTGTAACGTCTTTAAATTGGCCTCAAGCTCGCCCCAATCGCCAGCTTCCTTCCGTCTGCCATTTCGAAAGTAGGCGCTCGGAAATGGCGATGGCTCCAGGTCTGGCACTCGCAAAGCCTCTCTGGGAGGGCAGGGCTCCAGAAAGGGGCTGGACTTCCGGATGCGTATTTCCTGTGCGCCCAGCTCCGGTCCGCCGTGGGCTGAGGGGAGGGATCAGAAGGGAGCGCACTTCCGGTGCCCTTTCTCCAGCGAGCACCTGGGGCCCGAACCCTCGTGTGAAGGGTGGCCATCCCTAACCGGGGAGCGCGGTAGAGGCGGGCCGGCATCCCCTTCTTACCACTGGTGCCGCCGGCCTCAGGACCGAACATGGCCCAGAACTTGAAGGACTTAGCGGGACGGCTGCCCTCCGGGCCCCGGGGTATGGGCACGGCGCTGAAGCTACTGCTGGGGGCCGGCGCCGTGGCCTACGGCATCCGCGAATCGGTGTTCACCGGTGAGCAACCTGCGCCCGCTCTCCGGACTCCCGCCAGCCTTCCCTGGACCCCTTCCCAGCCCCGCCGGGGCCCCGCGCTCACCCAACCCCTCACCCCGCCCCACCAGAAGCTGGCACGTACTCAGAGCCCGGCCTGGACTGACCCCCACCCCTCTCCCTGCAGTGGAAGGAGGGCACAGAGCCATTTTCTTTAATCGGATCGGAGGCGTGCAGCAGGACACCATTCTGGCCGAGGGCCTTCACTTCAGGTAATGGCGGGCAGAGCTGACTGCCCCTGACCCTTCACCCTTGAACGTCGACCCACCAGTACCTGTAGTAAGACTTACAGCGAGATTCAGCGCTGCCTTTCCCCTCCTCACCCCATCTCCCCGAACAGTCGTGCTGCCCAAATCTCCAGCAGCACATACTGTTATTTTCCGAAGGGAGAAGAGAATTTCTCCTTGACCGTGGTCATTAAGAGGAGGAGCAGGCCAAGAAACACGTGGTGAAGGAAAACCGGGCAGAACTAGTGAAATCGCAGCTTCCTAACCCCTATCCCTGTTCCCTCCCCTCCAGGATCCCCTGGTTCCAGTACCCCATCATCTATGACATTCGGGCCAGACCCCGAAAAATTTCCTCCCCCACAGGCTCCAAAGGTAGGTCTGGGCACTGGGGCGTCCCTGACAGTAAAAACGGCAGCCTGGTCAGAGACTGGGGAAGATGGTAGTGTCAGATCTCTTGGGCCTTGGCTTCCACTTCTGCAAACAAGGTGTAATAAAAGCACCTGCCCCAGGGATTAAAGCAGTACATTCTGGACATGTTGTGCATTTGCTCATTTTCAACTGTTCCTCTCCCTAATGTAAACTCAGTAAGAGCATTGTTTGTCTTTTGTCTTATTCACTACCTAGGTCAAAGCCTCGCTTTAAAACCTTGTTTAACTGTTTGATTTATTAATCTACTGGTGTATTCTGTTCTGGGGAAACTTGGTCCCACTCTTCACCTATTCCCTAAGGCATCTATTCCCTCCTAGACCATTCAGATGTTGTGCCTTTGAGATTCCCCAGATCAACGCTTACACAAATACACACACACACACACTCAATGAGGCAAGTAGCTCACTTGTAATGTACTTTTTTGCATTATCTTTAGTGAAGGTTGCTTAAATTCCCAAAACCCTAGGCCTTAAAAATAAAGGATTCACAAAACAGCCTTTGTTCTCAAGTCCTTACTGTCTAGTTCAGGAGACTGGTGATAATGATACAGTGTAACAACTTTCAGTGAAGCGTCAAAAAAAAAAAGTCATTTTCTGGAGGAGGGGCCATGCATAGAGAAGATTTGAGGATGGACAAGTACGCACTTGGCCTGTGCTGAGTCACCTCTCGTCAGCCTCCTCACTCTCCTCTGCCCAAGGCCGTTCTGGGCCACAGGGCATTGCCCTAGATAGCCACGGAAGCGCACACAGGAGAAAATGCCTGGGGAGGGCGGCTTTGCCAAGAAGCCAGGTGAGCCCCCATAGCCTTGCCCAGCCACTGCTGACCTCTCTCTTAGACCTGCAGATGGTGAACATCTCCCTGCGGGTGCTGTCCCGACCCAATGCCATGGAGCTGCCCAGCATGTACCAGCGCCTGGGGCTGGACTACGAGGAGCGAGTGTTGCCGTCCATTGTCAACGAGGTGCTCAAGAGCGTGGTGGCCAAGTTCAATGCCTCCCAGCTGATCACCCAGCGGGCCCAGGTCTGACTCCAGCTCCCTTTTTCTGCAACAACGTCAGCATTTCTCTCCGAAGCCCTATGGGCGGGCTTTTAGGAAAGACAGCTCATTAGGAAAGGACTGTAACCTGAGGTCCCATCCACCCAAAAAGCCGTGCTGATGGCCAGTGTGGGGAACGAGAGCCGGGCCTGGTTAGTGTCAGGCGGGGAGGGAGAACCATGACCTAGACCTGTACACACGATTTTGGAAAGAGTGGAGCTTAGCAGTCCGTGTGACCGAGGCCTCTCCAGCTCGGCCCGCGGGCCCAGTGAGGAACTCGGAGAGCATCACTGTGCCCCTGCAGTGTTTCGGAGATCTGGGATTCCCGTGGTCACGGCAGCACGCCTTCCTTTCAGTTCTCCGGCCCCCTCAACTCCCCTATCCCATCTGCCCCCTCCCGCCAGGTGTCCTTGCTGATCCGACGGGAGCTGACAGAGAGGGCCAAGGACTTCAGCCTCATTCTGGATGACGTAGCCATTACCGAGCTGAGCTTCAGCCGCGAGTACACGGCTGCTGTGGAAGCCAAACAAGTGGGTGAGTGAGGCGAAGGCGTCTGAGGAAGCAGGCAGGTGCGACTGCGTTCCCGCTGCCTCACATCCCCGTGACCCCGATTCTCTCCCACCACAGCCCAGCAGGAGGCCCAGCGCGCCCAGTTCCTGGTGGAGAAAGCGAAGCAGGAACAGCGGCAGAAGATCGTGCAGGCGGAGGGTGAGGCCGAGGCAGCGCGGATGATATCCTTCTGCAGAAGCGCTCCCAGCGCAGGCCGGGGGCATGCGGCTCCACATCCTCCCCCGTAGGCTGGCTGATGAGACTTAAGGCGAATGCGACCTGTGCCCTGTGACCCCTGGGGATGGGGTTTCCAAGTGGGATCTGAGAACTTGGTGGGGCACCTGAGGGCTGGCTCCCTGCCATGAGGCAGATCAACAGCACAGCTGGCCTTGCCTCACTTCGCCGCTGCCTCCAGTTACTGGCAGCAGCCTGCAGGGAGGCCGACAGGTGGGGTTGGGCACAAGCCAGGTGAGCGCAACCTTGGATCTGACAGCCCAGAGGAGGGCCGAGCCCGGGGAGTAGTTAGGACAGGGCCCTGATAGAGATCTGGCCTCATGTGGCCCCTTAACTGCATCCTGCTTACCTGGGAGAGGCCCTGAGCAAGAACCCAGGTTATATCAAGCTACGCAAGATCCGGGCAGCCCAGAACATCTCCAAGACGGTGAGTGTGCACACACTGAAGGGAGGGAAGTAGAATCTTGCTTGTTCAGATTTCTGTTCAAATTGGCTTGTCTGACACTTCTCATCAAAAATTACTCCCTGGGCTCCCCTAACCTGTTCATGCCTCTTGTGGACCTAACCCATCACCGTTGCTTGTTGCTTTGGATCCCTGAGTGAGCACGGAAACCAGGGCGCTCATCCCAGCATCCCTGTTCTAACCCCCAGGTGTTCTGTCAGTGGTTATTGAATTGTACAGGTAGGAATCAAGGTCTTTTTTGCCTGATGCAAACATTTGTCTCATTTCCTGCCCTGTAGATCGCCACCTCACAGAATCGTATCTATCTCACTGCTGACAACCTCGTGCTCAACCTACAGGATGAAAGTTTCACCCGGTGAGAGACAGGGCCTTCACGGGTCGTCCACACAGATCAGGGGCCGGAGTCTGGCTGCTCCGGCTCTGGAGCCTGTTACTAGCCTACTCATATGACCCTGGAAAACACCATTTCTCTGGATCAAAGTTAGAAACGTGGGTGGTTAGTAATTCCGACCTTGAGTCTCACGGGATTGATTTTATGAGATCGAAGAGCATTGTTCCTGTAAAGGCTTTAATTGTAAAGTTCCCTTCCACTGCAAAGCAGTGAAAGATGATATTCAGTCCTTGTCTTGGGGAGCTGCTCTGGGTCACCGAAGGATGCTAGGAAGGCAGAGGTGAAACCTGGCAGTGGCCACAGGAGCATCTCTCTTCCTTCCCAGAGCCAGAGACTCCGGCTTCCAGCAGGCTTGCCTTTTTCTTTTGGGAGGGAGGAGGGGTTTAGAGCTGGGTGGGGCCTGAAACTTATCAATCACATGTGCCTTTCTCTTGTCTTTCTGTGTTCCTTGTTCATGTGGTGACCTGGTGTCCACAGGGGAAGGTAAGTAGTCGACACAGCGTTGGGCTGTGGGGTTTATCTCCCAGTACCTGCCTTTCCCCCTCTAGCTCCCCTTTCTGACCTCCCCACCCACACACCAGGGAGGAGGGGGTGGCCCGAGATGCTCTGCCTCTCACAGGTGTGTCCCCTAATCATGTCACCGTCTGTCTCATTTCCACAGTGACAGTCTCATCAAGGGTAAGAAATGAGCCTGGTGACCAAGAACTCTGCCTCCAGGGAGGAAGTGGATCTGCTTCTGCCCTGGTGTTTGAGGAGTCACCTTGGGGCCCACCCCACCCCCACCCCGCTATCATGAGATGGTCCCTCTGCATCGCTCCTCTCAACCCTTCTGATGAACAGACTGACCACTTCTGGGGCAATGACTTTCCTCCCTGTGTTGGCCAGGGGTGTTGGGACAGTGTGATTTCTCAGTGATTTGCTACGGTGTTAATTCCTCCCTCGTGGTCCGGAGGCGATAACCACCACCCCAGGAATTCTCAATAAATTTTTATTACTGAAGCTGAAGTCAAAGCCTCCTGGTGTGTGTTTGACTGCGGCCAGGGAGGGCACCCATGGGGAAGCAAACATGCGCACGCGCACACCGCGCACTCCCGGGTCCTTCCCCCGTCTCTGCCAGCAGGGGGCGCGAGGACGCTGTCGGGGGCAGGTCGGGAGAGCCTGGCCAGCTGCTCACCCTGGAAGCCCGCAGAGCTGGATCCAAAACAGGACCACGGTGGGAACCGCGGGCCTTGGGGTCCAGGCCCAGCTGCACTCCCCGCCCCGCCCTCCTAAACCGCATCTCGCCTTTGTTTACCAACATCTCCTTTTCTAAGGCCGGAGCAGCTGTGGCTTTGCTGAGCTAGACCAAAAATCTGATGATCCCAACAGGAGCTGCTTCCTTGGTAACAAGGCTCCACGCAACTGTGGGGAGACCACCTGAGCTCACCGGAGGGCTTACGTGCTCAACCCCCCGCCCTGCGGATCCTGTCACCTGCCCAGGCTGCCCGCTCTTCTCAGCCAGGGCCTGCCCTCTGGAGGTGGGCTTCACTCCCACAGCCCTGCCCCCACCGCTACCCCACAGACCAGTCGCCTCCTCCCTCCTCGATGCCGCCCTCACTGAGCGGGCAGAGAAAGGAGCCCACTGGCTGTGCTCACGTGCCACCTCACCCGTGTCCCATTCCTTGTATTAAGGGAGACAGGGAAGGGTGGGAACCGGAGGATGGTCGGCACCTGGGGCGGAAGTGTGTGCAGAAGTCAGGGAGTTCTGGTGACGGGGTTAGAGAGCAGGGGCTCACCTTCAGCTGCTTCTCGGCTTCTGAAGAAATTAGATTAACTGGCCCCTGCTCACTGTCATGACAGGGACAGGGAGACAAAGCCCTAAGGAGCTGGGAGCTCCAGGGGAGAGGTGAATGAGCCAGAGTCCAGTCCACAATTTCATTTCCTTCACATCCCTGAGGCAGGAAGGGGATGGAGGTGCCCAGAGAACCAGCCTGTGTGTCCAGATCCCCTGGGGCTCTGAGGCAGCCATTTTGATTCCTCCTATTGTTTCCCTTTCCTAGTGACTTCCCCCACCTCCCCAAGGGTAAAGGTCAGAGGTTGCTGGTCCGGAGGGCTCCGTAGTCTTCAGGCCTCCCTGAAGGTCATTGCCGAGGGCACCAGCCGGGGGCCATCTTTACCAGACAGTGTTAGGAGCTTCACCATTAGACCATCCAACACTGTGCTGGAAGATGGACCCAGAGCAGGTCACAGACATCCAGGCTGGAGCTGGCCAGTCCCTCCAGGGACCCTGGCCGCGGGCCAGCTGAGGTCTCTTGAAGGTCTACTAGCCAATCCTAAACTCCAGGTCAGCTGTGGGTCCTAGATCCTCCAGATGACAAATCCCACTGGGTTGGGGGAGGGGCTGGGGCCATTGTGTCCCTTCTGTGGGCAGCCAGCCAGCCAGCACTCTCCACTCAGAAAGAGGGGGCCTCCAGGGCTGGGGCGGGGAGGTTTGGGAGTGGGGACGCCAGCAGCTGTGCGCAGGGAGCCCCTGAGGCCGTGGACGTCGCTGGCACTGAGACAGGGGCCTCCATCATTACCCGGCAGTATTAGAGACTCCCAACCAGCACCCAAACACTGCTGGGTAAGACGGGGGCTCCCACCCCGCCGCCCATCCAGGGCCAGTCCTAGGCCCAGGCCCCCATCCCCCACCATCCGCGTCCCTGGGGACACTTCCGGGTGAGCCTGCAGCGGCCACCAGCCCCACCCTGGGTTGTTGATCCACTGAGGCCCAAGCAGAACTTCGGAAGCCCCCTGACCATCTCTTCTCCACCCAGAGCCCCTTCCCCACCACCCCCAAAGCCAGTCTCTGCCCCCACACACCAGCTCCCCGCCCTCAAACCCCTTCAGCAATCCCTAGCCTGGCCCCAGGACCCCTCTCCCATAGTCTTTACCTGTCACCAGGCCGCCTGGCCCCCAGAGAGCATGGGCCACGGAGAGCAAGGGGAATCAAGGCCCAGGATTCAAGGCCTCGGAGCCGCCCTGGCCTCCACTCTTCCTTCTTCCTTCTCTCCTGCCGGGCAGCGCAGTCTCCTCACCTGGGCCCCGCCCGCCGCCCCTGCGCACAGGTGTGTCCTCCCGCCATAGGCTGCACCCCGCTGCCTTAACCCCTTCCCTCCCAGTGCCAGCCACAGGCACCTCCTCCGAGGCCTAGTCATCCCACCGGAGGCCCCCAGCCTTTGCCACAGTCTGTCCTCTGCTACCTGCCTCCTTGGATCTGGGGCCCAGGCCAGGGAGGCCTTGTCGCCAGAAGAACAAAGGACAGAGCTGCCTTTGGGCCCCTTCGCCTTCCTCCTTGGGCCTCACCCCACAGCCGCTCCTGCCCCCTGTCCGCTAGCCCTTTCCTCTGAGTCCTCTGCCAGAGATCCTGAGGTCAGAGGGGGCTCAGCTCAGCAGGGACTGAGTTCGACCCCCACCCAGAACATCCTAGCCTGCGGAGGGCACAGGGATCTCCGAGGGGCACCTCCCTGTCCTCACCCTTAGTGTTGGGGCCCCTGCCAAGAGTCCTGAGTTCCTGGTCAGGAACCTCTGCACTGACCCGGCCGATTGGAGTTCTGAGGGCTTCTGCAGCCCTGGCCGCAGTCCCCGTCTCCACTCTTCAGAAGGACCAGGCACCTCATGAGGCAGAGCCACCCCTGGACCCACCTCGAAGCCCAGGAGAAGCCAAGTCCCAGCCTCCAGCAATTAGCCCAGGGCGGTTCGAGGGGTGGGACCCGCCTTTCTTTTGTGCAGCTCAGCTGGGAAGAAAGGGTTGCTGGGAGAGGGGCCCGGAGGCCCACAGGTGATGCTCCACCCTCGCACCCCCTGGAGGGTGACAGCTCCAGGGAGCTGAGATGCCTGCCGAGTTGCCCAATCCCAGCTCTCTGCCTCCACCTTTGTTTGTGAGCCTGCTAAGTTCCTTCAGTGGTGTCCCACTCTTGTTGCCCGCCAGGCCCCTCTGTCCAAGAGATTCTCCAGGCAAGAATACTGGAGTGGGTTGCCATGCCCTCCTCCAGGGGATCTTCCCAACCCAGAGATGGAACCCAAGTCTCTTATGTCTCCTGCACTGGCAGGTGGGTTCTTTACCACCTGGGAAGTCCACCTTTGTTTGCTTCCTTCTTAATTCGGTTTTTTTTTTTTTCCTTCTTAATTCTTGTCTGTACTTATTCTCTGTTTGTGGACTGTTTCTGGGTCTGCCTTTCCCACTAGTCTCCTCGATTCCACAATGACAGGAACAATCGGATCCACTACCTCGCCCCAGCACTGCTCCAGCACCAGGGACGTGGGGACACTCAATACAGAAAGTGTCCACTGAGCAAATGACCATCCAGTCTCAGCAGGCCCAGTGGCAGGGAACCGGGCCTTACCGAGTAGGGCTCTCTAAGACTCAACTCCCCAGGAGACCAGCATTTTCAATCAACATAAAACAGGAATCATTGTTGTCCACTGCGTACACACAGAAAGTGATCAAAAATAAAACTAGGGGAGCCTGGTGGCTCAGTGGTGAAGAATCCACTGGCCAATGCAAGGGACACAGGTTTGATCCCTGGACCAGGAAAATCCTACGTGCCACAGGACAACTAAGCCCATGTGCCACAACTACTGAGCCTGTGCTCTAGAGCCCAGGAGCTGAAATCACTGAGCTCACGTGGTCCAACTACTGAAGCCCAAACGCTTTAGGGCCCATGTCTCACAAGAAGACTGTCACAATGAGAAGCCCACACACCACAACGAGTAACCCCCACTCGCCACAACTAGAGAAAACCCCTAGCAGTGATGAAGGCCCAGCACAACCAGATATCAAATAAATACATTTTTTTAAAAAACTAAGACTCTGATCAAGAGCCTAAAGGTAGCAGTGGCCCCAGGAAGGGAGGAGCCAGGCGGTCCTGAGAGCACCAGGTGTCCAGAGGGCAGGGACAGCAGGCAGCTTGGCTCTGGGCCTGTGCTTCATGGCCTTGATCCATCTTCTTAGCGCTTGGACCCAGAAGTCAGGCCAGAGAATGTGGTTGTGTCCCCCCTCGGAGTGACCCCGGCTGCGTTTCCAGGAATGCAGGCTCTGGGGCCCAACGGCCTGAGTTAAAATCTTAGTTTCACTGCTCAACAAACAGTCCTGTGGCCTCGAGCAAGTTATTTAATCTCTCTGTGTCTCAGTCTGTCCCACTGAGACAGTCTGTCGGACTGATACAGGTACCTCGGTTCAATACGTTTAGTCTTGGTTTTGTTCTTTTCTGGGGGCGGGGGTCTTGTTTTTTACATTTTTTTGGCCATGCCACATGACCTGTAGGATCTTAGTTCCCTGACCAGGGATCTAACCTGTACCTCTTGCACTGGAAGCTCGGAGTCTTAACCACTGGACCACCAGGGAAGTCCACAGTGCTTTTAGTCTCTTAAACCAGACCTGACACATGGCAAGAGTGTAATGAATTGGGATTTCCCCGGTGGTCCAGTGTTTGGTTAAGATTTCCTACTTCCATTGCAAGGGGCCCAGGTTCCATACCTGGTCAAGGATGTAGATCTCACTTGCTGCAATTAAAGAGTTCACCTAATGCAACAAAAGATTCTTCATGCTGCAACTAAGACCCAGTGCAATGCAATAAATACAATGTGTAAAAAAAAAAGTGTGATGAATTATTATTGCCAGTTATATCACCATCCCTGACCTCAGTGATCTTCACAACCACCCTGGCAGGATCACCCTCCACTTTAAAGAAAAGGAAGAGACAGCCAGACTTGGCTGGTGCTCACACTCACCTGTTAGACTGTGAAGGCTCCCTGCCTGTCTCCCCCTCCCGCCAGGCACACCAAGTTAGAGACCCACACACAGTGACCTAGAGGCTTTATTTACAAGAGGAGAACAGCCTGGCCCCGCCTGGGGCCTTGCTGGGCTATATACATAATCCCAGGGGAGGGAGGTGGGGACACGGCTATTTAAATTACAATAGAATGGGGGGGGAGGTGTTGCTCCAGGTTCAGGCTGTGGGTCATCCACTGGAGGCCTCTGCAGAGACGGGGCTGAGGCTGCAAAGGGAAGGGAGGAAAGGATAAGGCGGGGCTGGACCTGGAGTGGGAGACAAGACGCAGGTCTGGTGGGTCTGTGAAGTCAGGGTGAGGCCACAGCCGCCCCCTCTATCCGGGGCAGAAAGCCCAGCTGGGGGGCCCCAGAGACAGGCCAGGGAAGGGCCGTACCGTGGCCGCCCCAGGACAGGCCCGGCTCACTTCCTCTTCAGGGAGCCCTTGTTCTTCTCCTTGTCCGCTGACCGCTGTTTCTTCACCTTCTCCTCCTTCTTGTTCTTACTGTGCACATTCTCATACACGTCCTCCTTGTGTCTGCAGGGCGGGGGCCAGCGGGTCAGGAGACAAGGGCGGGGTTCCCCAGCACCAGCCTGGGGTGACATGGGGTCACCCCATCTCACAGGTGAGCAAACTGAGGCCAGGAAAGCAAGGACACCAGCCCTGACAGCGTCCTGACACTAGACTAGAAGCTCCTAGGGGCAGGGGCATCATCTCACACATCAGTATACTCAGCCCAGGCCCCACGTGGAAGGGCACTCAGGAGACATTTGTGAATACAGGTTGTAAGAACCAAGCTTATACTTGAACCCGAACCTCCCTGATAAGGAAGGTCAGGCTAGGCAGGGGCCACTCACTTAGAGGAGGTGCGGGAGGCCTTGGCGTGGGCGTTCTTCATGGCTGGCGGGTAGGTGATATTTCCGTATTCCGATTCCCGGCCCTTCTGGGACTGCGGGGAGAGGTGTGGTGGGAGGCCGGTGGTCCCAGCAGCATCCCATGACGCCCACTGGCCCCCTCAGCCCAGCCAGGCCCCTGCTCTGCCCGCACCTGCATGACCTCCAACTTCTTCTTGGTGGTCTCAATGAACTGGGCAATGGCCACATAGATGAACTTGTACTGCGCCTCCGTCTGCACCATGCCCGAGCGCTGGGCCCGCACCATCTGGATGGTCTTTTGGATGTCGATGTCACAGTCCAGGCCTGGCCAAGAGGGCAGCCGGATGTCAGGCCCCGAGCGAAGAAAGAGGCGGGGGGCTGCTCACCCACCAGTCCCAGCGTCCCCCACCGGTCACCCTTACCCTTGGTGGAGATGCTCTCCATGAGCATGTCGATGACAATGATGGTGCCCGTGCGGCCAATGCCGGCGCTGGGGAGAGAAGGGGCGCGTGAGAGGCCCAGCATGCATAGGCTGGGAACCAGGGGCTCAAACAGCGCTGGCAGGGGCAGGGCTTAGGGAGCGGGCAGAAGGCAGGGGTGGGGCTTAGGGAAAGGGCAGTGATACAAGATGCAGGAACCTGGCTGGGTTAGTGCGGTGGGGGTGGGGCAGGCAGGGCACAGGTTTGCCCAACTCTGCACCCACGCTCATCCCTCCAGCCAAAGGATTTGAGGGGAGAGCCTTGCACTCAAGTGCTAAAATGCTGCTCCCCGATGCCCTTCCCAGTCTTTCTTCCCAGCCCCGCCACCTGCTTCCACTTCTCCCCCTTCCCCCCACCACCCCAGGAGACCTAGGACCCCATCCCACCTGTTCTGCCTACTACCCTGGCACCCTGGCCCCCTGGCCCTCTCCCACAGCCTTGGCCCAAGCCAGGCTGCCCTCCTCGCATGAGGACCATCTTTCTGCAAGGCTGCATCTCCCTTTTTCTTCAGATCCCAACAGCAGGGTGAAGACAGTGCCCCCGCCGGCGTGCCACGAGGCCACTGGGCTCAGGAGAGTTGGGAGAGCAGCTCACAGGAGGTCTCCCCTCCTCCCCACCCTCTGCCGCCACCCCCTGGGCACACAGACCCCAGCAGCCTCAACACCCCACAGAGACCCCAGTTTCACCTCCACCACTAGGCCAGTCAGGCCGATGCCCCAAGTCGCACTGTCTAATTTCAAACCCAGATTGTTAAAAATAACACCCTCTCACCCACTTCCTTCCTGTAACGTCTAAATTAAGGCCATGGGGATTTCAAGAAGGTGGGGGGGGGGGGTCACAGGCAGCAGGGTCATTCTTGGCGATAAGCCTGTCCCTGGAGGTAGAGTCCCTGAGACGGCACGTGGGGGGTACCTCCAGGCTCAGCCCACCCGGCCCTGCCCCAGGACACACAAGAGCTGGTGGGCAGAAGGAGGAAGTCCTGGCCCTCAGAGCCTGGGTCACATGGAGGGAGCAGGAAGGGAAGGGAAGGAGACGGACCTCCGTCCCCCCCACAGGAGATATCAAAACATGAATGATCCCCCCTTCTGGAGCATTTACTGTACTCCGGACACAGTGTGAGGGTCTCATGTACAGATAAGGAACCTGAGGATCAGAGACATGAAGTCATTTGTCTGAGATCACACAGCCAGGGAGTGGAGGAGCTGGAATTTACAGAAGCTACATCTGTCCAGCAACCCCTGCCTACCCCCTTCTCTCCACCCAGGCCAGGCAGCCTGCTGGGGCCCTGCTGCTCACTGCTGACCCCTCAGCTCCCCAGCTTAGCAGGGTCTCCCAAACATGAACATGGGAAGCTCCAGTGGACCTAGTGGTGCATGAGCCAAGGGGCTGAGCTGGGGGCACTGGCAGGAAGGGAGAAATAGGGGCGGCATGAAGAGGCCTCGGCACCCCTCCCCTTCATGGCTGCAGATGGTAAAGCGAAGAGATGGGGAGCCACACCGACCCCAAGGAGAAACACCGTGGGTAGGTATGTGTGAAAAAACAGGAGTGACCAGGATCTGGGCCTACCATGAGCCCTGCTCCAGGTTCCCCCCATGGACCAGCGGTGACCTCACAAGAGGCTTGACCCATTTCCTCATTTGCACATGGCAGGTTGAACTAGACTGGACCGGACGCTACATCTCTACGGGGACTCCCCACTCCAGGCAGGGGATCAAGCCATGGGCTTGATTCAAGTTAAGTTCCACCCATGGGTCTGAAAGCCATCAGGGAACCCAGAAGAGGTGGGGGGCCCAGGAGGCTTTAAATGCACTCATATGTAAATTACTTACAACAGTGCAGGACGCTTGGCAGTACTCACTTGCCAGCTACTACTTGGATTATTATCACCGACATCATGATCATTGTCACTCTCACCTGCAATGCACGATGATGGGCCCTGCATGAGGCAGACTCTCCTGCCGCTGGTTGATCTGGTCCAGGAAGCTGAGAACACCCCCAGGCTCACTGGGGACCCCATGATCAGGCCAGCTCAGGTACTGGTAGTGCCAAATCTCCCGAATCAGGTTCCCCTGGGTGGAGAACATAGGGTCAGTGCACCCTGCTCCCCCGTGTGGCTTCATTCTACCCAACCCAGGAGAACGAGCGTGAGCAGGGCCCCCAGCCTGGGGCAGGGGCAGGGGACACTCACATTTTCCAGCGGGGAGACCTGTAAGTTTCGGAGTTTGTACTCAGCTGTGTCATGTTCCCCGCAATTGGTTACAGTGTAGGGTCCATAAACACGCTGACTGCCCACTTCTGGCCAGTATGGAACACATTTGTTCTGAAAAGAGAGGGTGGAGGGGGGACGTGAGGCACAGAGGCAGGGCCTGAGTGCCCGGTGCTAGCCCAGCAGCTTCTGATGGATGAATGGGTGAACTAGCCGAGGGTCGGAGGCTTAGGTCTTGGCTCAGCGTGCTCCAGGTGGTGAGGCCAGACCAGCCACTCAGCAAGTCATTCCACACACGCGGGCTGGTACGGACCTCGCACCTGAAGCCGCGCCAACCAGGCTGAAGTTACCGACACAAGTAAGACACAGCCTGGTGCGCACTGCCTCCAGGAGCTCACAGAGAGAAGGGTGAGCCAGGGAACTGAGCTGCTGAGGAGCCCGGGGTGGGGGTGGGGGGCAGGAAGAGACTAACTCTCCCTCTAGGTAATGGAGGAAATCAGGGGTGGCTTCACAGAGGAGGGAGCATGTGAGCCGGGTCTTTAAAAAAATGAGGAGTCTGTCGGGCAGAGATAGGGAGGAGAGATGAAGTCACTTCCTAGGAGAAATGAGCTCCTGCAGAGGCACGGAAACCTGAAGGAGCCCGGCAGGTCAGAGGTGAGGGCTGGAGGGCAGCCACCAGACCTGAGTACCAGGGTCCTCAGGGGGACAGCCTAACGCAGAGGTCACACAGCTCTGCACAGGTCACAGCCACTCCAGGGCAGAGGGTGCCATGCGAGGGGGCAGCCTGCCCATGGGGTGAGGGTTTGGGGCCGACTTCAGAGAGAGTAATGAGGCTGAGTGGAGAGGAGGGGCTGCTACCCCGAGGGGGACGGTGGGCACGGGGTGGGGGGACACTTAAGGGATGGAGGCCTCTGGAAATCTGGGTCTGATGGTCAAGGGAGTCCCAGATAGGAAGCAGAGACCCAGAAGTCATCGTGTACTCAGATTTCTGCCTCAGTTCCCCAAGGAGGTCAGGCCCTTGCCCTCTGAGGTGGTCCTAAGTGTCTCTCCAGCTTAATGGTGGTGGAGCAGTCCTGGGGGTGGGGGCAGTGTGGGGCTCAGCCTACCCGGCCCTTCTCCACCTCTCGGGTGGTCATGACAATGACGCAGGTGTTCTCCTGCCACACCATCTGCCAGAAGTCGTTGACCGTGGCCTCCAGGCAGCCCTGGCTGGCGATGTAGGTCTTAGCGTTCTCGTCAGGGCCTAGCAGCTGGTTCTGGACAGAGTGCAGAGATGAGCAGGGCTGTGAGCCCTCATCCACACACACACACACCCCCATGGCAGCAGCTCTGGCTTCACCCAGTGTCTCTGGACCCAGCATCCCCGGGAGCCGGGGCCCATTTCCCGCCCCCACCCCACCATGACTGGTGAGCACACCGACCTTCACGTAGTTGGCGTTAATGTAGTCAGACCCAGGGATGTTACTGTCGCGTCCCTGCAGGACCACCCGACTGTGGTCAACTGGGAGTGGATAGAAAGCAAGCAAGAAGGGCCCTGGTCAGAAACCCTTCTTGAGCTCCCAGGCCATCCTTGCCCAGAGGCCCTGTGGGCAGGCTGGGGTGGGGGACACACACGGGTTGAGGGATCTCAACCTGTGTGGGTTGGAGGTTTCAGAGGAAGAAGGGGGTAGGGTGGGTATGAGGGGATCCTCTGGGAGCCTGGAGGAAGGGGGGATGCCCTTGTGGGTGGGGGCCCCTCATAGAGCTGGGGAAGGAGAGCGTCTGATATGGGGGGAGGTCAGCTAGGGGAGAGACATCTCCTGGGTGAGTGGACGCTGCCTGAGTTGAGGGCGGGCTGGAGGTTGCCCAGGGTGCTCACACGGAAGGATGTTCTTATAACGGTTCTTGCTCTTGTTTTCTGGCCGCTGCCCTTCCAGCCTCTGGTGCAAGTTTTTCACCTCCTGCTTCTGCAGACTCTGTGAGACGAGTCAGGGAAATGGAGCCCCAGGCCCAGAGAGGGGTTTCCACGGGTATAGACGTGGTGGGGCAGACTAATGTGAGGGAGGGGAATAAGGGGACAGGGTCTGCCTGGGACCCCACGCCCTTCACACTGCTGGTCCCAGCACAGACCTCAAATTCCTCCCAGAAACCGGCCTTGGCTGTCTCCTCTGACTCCTGCTTCTTGTTCAGTTCCAAGACCCGGTTCTCAATGTCAGCCGCATTCACCCTCGTGGCGTAGTATGGCTGGGTGGGGAAGGCCAGAAGTCAGCCGCTTCTAGAGCTCAGAGGCTCAAGGAATGGGAGGAGGCATCCAGGCCCACCCCTCACCTGCCGCAGGTAGACAAAAGCGCCAGAGGCCTCCTCGATCCCCGTCCTCTTGAAATGCTCCACCAGGTCCGTGAGGCTGTCGAAGGTCTCCGAACCCCCCACTGTGTAGCGTCCACCCTGAGGGGTGCCAAGTCAGGCCACCTTAGTCTCCCTGCCTGGACCCCCAGCCTCGGGCCAAAGCCCAGGCTGCCCCTCTCCACGGGCAAGGCTGTGGACCCAGAGGGGACCCCCAGCGGGGTGCCTCCGTGGTGCCCAGAGGCCTTACCTCACACATGACTTTGATATGGGTGACTCTGAGCGGGGAGCCAGGGCCAGCCTTGGGCTGGTCGCTGAGCACAGACAGCACAAAATCTCCAGGCTGGCTGAGGCTCTCACGCACAAGGAAGGTCCAGGGCTCCCCCTTGGCCTGCAGCAAAGTCTCCGCCTGCCCTCCAGACATGTGGCCATGGTACCACCTAGGGAAGACGGCATCCGGGGAGGTGAGACTAAGGCCCGGGGCGGGCGCTGGGCAGATGCTCAGGGAGGGGGAGGGAAATTGGGCACCTGCCATGTGCCGAACTGAGCTCTGCTACACGCTCTCAAATCTGCCACTATAAGTAGGTCCGTCACTCTCACAGAAACATGAGAGGTAGGTACTACCCATTCTGCAGATGAGGAAACTGAGGCTGGGCAGTTGCACACTGGCCCAAGGACCTGGCTGATAAGTGGCAAGCCTCAGGACTTCTAAGCAAGCCCACCTCTGAAAGTTGAAGACACAGGCAGAAAGACAACCACATCCAGAATGTTCAGAGGGGAGAAACCCAGGAAGGGTCTCCATGAAAGAGCTGGGCAAGGGAAGCAGAAATGCAGATGGAGGCCAAACCACAGAGAGCGATGGGGTAGGGAGAGACGGAAGTCACAAGGGAGAGGAGATGGGGAGAAGTGCCCCTGGGGTCCGGGAAGGTGGACAAGCCCCACAGGGTGAAGAGTGGTTTGGGGTGCCCCAGGTGGTGTCACTGAAGGGGCTGCTGGGGTTTGGTGTTGGTGGGGAGGCTCAAGGGGTTCAGAGGGGCAGAAAGCAGAACTAGGACCTTTCCCCAAAACACACCCCCTTCCCAGGAGGAAACTGTAGCCCCGCAATGCCCAGCCCCACAGGAAACCACGTGATGGAAAAAACACAAAACTCCTTCTGGGGAGAGAGTGAGAAGTGAGGTTGTGAGGTTTCCTCAGCCCAGGGACAGGGGAAGGGGGGCATTTTCCAACCGCAGGAATGGGGGGAAGGAGGGAGGGGGCCTGTCTGTCCCACCCCATCGTACTGTGGCCCGGAGGAGACTACAGCTCGGAGGCCTCCAGGGTCCCCAGCCCAGTGCAGAACCCCCGGGCCACCATATCCCACAGCTCAGGGATAGGCCAGAGCCCCCAAGCAGTGGGGAGGGGGCTAACCTTCTTCCCCCAGGCCCCACAGGATGAGGAAGTCTCCATGCAAATGTCAGGCTGACCACAGGCAAAGAGCTAGCCATTGAGGGGACAAATGCAAATTCCCCCCAAAGGAGGAGGGGCAGCTGCCAAGGCCAAGAACCAGAGCAAACCAGAGCGGAGGTTGGGAGAAAGGGCCTTCCTCACAGGCTCCCAGGATCAAGGGTGAATCCAGGCCTCCTGGTGTGGGGAGCAAAAAGCCCCTCTTTAAGTCAGCTACCCTGGTCTTGAGTCCCTCTGTCCCTGACCTCTTCCAGCCACAATTTGAACCCTGACCCCAGGCCCCAGGGGGTCATCTCAGCTCCATTCTTCTTCCAGCTCCATTCTCAACCACCCCTGCATCCACCCATCCTCTGGCAGCAGCCAGTAGGCCGGACCCTGGCTGTTGACAAGGAGGAGGCCAGGTCATGAGGAGCCCAAGAGGATCTGGACAGGAAATCCCCATGAATGTGGCAGGTGCGGTGCAGGAAGAGGGTGAGAGGCGGTGAACACCAGGGAAGGACAGACGCAAGCAAGGGCATCCAAGTGCTTCCTTCCTAGGGGCGGCGGCTTCACCAGAAATGGATCCCTGGCTGCATGTTCACAGGCAAAAGGGTCTCCAGAGGTGAGTCTGGGGCCTTTACCCCAGCCTCATCTAGATCTCAGTCTCAACCTGTGACTTGAACAAAATATGGATGCAAGCTGGGAGGCATGCATCTCAGAAAGACCAAAAGTTGAGAGAATCCAGGTTCAGAATCATTTCGACAATCGATGCACAAATACAGGACAAGGATAAGTTGGCTTGGCCCTAGGAGTGTGCCAGAAAAAGCCCCCATAACAACCCAGAGTTTTTCAGCTGCCCTTCCCCTAATTATAGAAGCTATTATGGAGACACGGCTGGAAAATGAGACACCCCCCCAACCCGCCCATAAAATGCAGAGTTTTGGGGTGTGCCCACACTTTGGGGAGACAACCTGGAGAGTAGCCAGCCCAGTTCTGGGGACCATATCTTTGAAACCAGAAAGATGGGCTGGAAAGGCTTAGAGTATTGTCCTGTGCCCAGCTATAGGGCCCTTGCACCCCTATGACACAGTTTTCAACGATGTGGGTCTGGTCAAGGGACTAGTCCAGCACTAGCCAGCCCCAGAAGGCAGACCCATTCTCAGGGGACACTGAGATGAGGCTACGTGTCCTCATACATGCTGACCCCTACGCTCCTCCTCAACCATAGGAACCTGTGCTGGGGAGGGAACAGTTACAAGAGGTCAGATTCTGTCTCAGGCAAGAAGAGCTTTCTAACAACAGAGCCGGCCATTTGGGAGACACGGCCACGAGGAAAGGCCTCTCTGACACTGGTAGGGCCTGGGGCATGGGTGGACAGGGACCCTGGAGAAGGGTCAGGCAACCTTCTCTTGCTTCCTAGGGGTTGATGGAAAGGGGGTCCGCGGATCGCACGGAGGGAAGAGGCCCAAGGCAGGGAGGCTAGCCCACCTCTCGGTGGGGCGGGCCAGGGAGCAAAGCCCCTCACCTCTCACTGGTGGGATCCGAGCAGTTCAGCGGGTACTTGAGGTGGATGATGGTGCCGTCTCGGTCCTGTAGAACTCCCTGCTGCTGCGTGTAGTACTCCACCAGCTCCGTCAGCGTCGCGAACTTCTCCCCTCCATACAGGTCGTAGAAGTCCCCAGAGTTCTGGATCCGAATATGAGTCACCTGGTCCCCAACCCTGCAGGGCACCCGGTGGTGGTAAGGCCAGTGGATGGGAGAGTGGAGGTCAGGTGGGGGTAGGGGGTGGGTAGGGGTCCCGGGCAGAGTTGGGGTGGATACACCCAGGGCCCTAGGGAAGCGAAATGAGCAGCCCAGGTCTAGCACCCCACCCCCGGCTGGAGCCACAGGCCACCTACCTGACGGAGAGGGAGAAGTCGCCCTGGTTCTTGCGGCTGGGCCGCGCCAGGAAGCTTCCGTGGACCCCTCGGCCCTTGAGCAGAGTCTCCGCATCCAGCCCACTGAGGTCTCGGTGAAACCACCTGGGGGCCGAGAAGGTGATGAGGAGAGGCCACAGGGCCATGGGGCGCCCTGCCTCCTGCCTACCACGGGTGCTCGGCCCTTACCTCACCATCCTGGGGGTGCCCGGGGCGGGGAGGGGGGTGAAGGTGTGCAGGCAACGGGGTGGTGCCGCTGAGTCTGGGCAGGCGGGGGACGCTGGGGCTAAGCTCTGAAGGCTCTCAGCGCCCAGGCCACCTGCCACCCAGCACAGTCCTGTCCTGCTTCTGGGGCTGCCACTCCACTGGCCTGGGGCAGCCGGCAGGGCGGGGACAGGAAGGGGCGCGGCCGACCCCTTGGGGGAACTCACTCACTTCTCGTTTTAGGGCAGAGCGGGGAGAAGCACGGGGTGGCGGTGGGGGTGGGGACAGGACCCACTTCCCACACGCCTGCCATCGAAGGCCTAGGGAGGGCGGCCCTCCACACACGACCACCCGAATGAGGACACACGTGAGCCTCCAGCGCCCCAGGCCAGCTCATGCTTGGTCCATGGGAACCCACACAGTCACGCGCCATCTCTTCCTGCTCCATGCAGCCTTCCCTGGTCCAAACCAATAATAATGGTGAGGGTGGCAACTATCATTAGCGGAGTCTGCCTAGACAACAGGCACTGTGCTGGGCGGTATTTACCTGCCTTATCTGATATGTCCTCACAGTAGCCCTGTGAGGCAGGTACCTTCATTATTCCTATTTTCCAGACAAGGAACCTGAGGCTCTGGGAGTGAAGGGAGCTCCCCCCCGGGGCCACATGGTCAGTAAAAGGCAAACCAGAGTGCAAACCAGACGGCCTGGCTCCAAAGCTAGTGATTATAGCTACTATATGCCAGGGCTCAGGGTTTCAGAGAACAGAGGTTGGAATTGCAGTCCAATATAAAATAAAAAGTTGAGGGACTTCCCTGGTGGTTCAGTGGTTAAGAATCTGCCTTGCAATGCAGGCAAGCATCACAGGTTCCATCACTGGTCGGGGACCTAAGATCCCACATGCTGTGGAGCAACTGAGCCCATGCCAAAACTAAATCTGTGTACCACAATGGAAGATCCTGTGTACTGCAACTAAAATTGGACACAGCCAAATAAATAAGTAAATTTTAAAAAATAAAAGAAAAAGTTAAAAAGGGTGGGGAGGGGGGCACTTCCCTAGGGGTCCAGACTCTGCTCCCAATGCAGGGGGCCCAGGTTTGATCTCTGGTCAGGGAACTAGATCCCACATGATGCAACTAAGATTCAGTGCAGCCAAATAGATAAATAATTAAAAAAAAAAAAACAAAAAAAAAACAAACAGAGGCTGAGAGTCTCTTCCACTCAGGCCAAAGTGGAAGGGGGCAGTTTCCTAACTGTTTAGGCTGGGCAGATGCCTCTTAGAGGGCGAGAAACCCTCCCTTGACACACACATCTGAATAGGTGCCCTGGGACAGAGGGATAGACAAAATGACCCTGGAACAGCTCTGTCCAACTGGCACCTTCTCTGCTTCTTATCCTCGGCCTTTGGGCCATCCACCGTGCCCCAACCCTGCAGTCGGGTGAGAAGCGGAGTGGGAAGCAGGTGGGGCCAGAGCCGCCAGCCCTATGGATGGATCCACCGGAGCCTGAACTGTAGGTTCTTGCTGAGGGGGTCTGGTCTGAATCTGACAGAGCTCAGGACTCTGACCCAGGGGCCTGTCTCCTGGGCCACAGCGGGGCACCCAGACCCTGCCATGGCCTATGCTCAGGACCGGTTCACCTGGGGAGGCCCTAAACACTAAAAGCTTGTGATGCTCCATCTAATTCCAAATACAAACATACCGCCAACCAAAGCAAGAGAAAAGAAGCCCAATCAATGCAAGATGCACAAAAGTGGTCTTCCCTGGGGGCCCAGTGGTTAGGACTCTTCCACTGCAGAATACAAGGGTTCGATCCCTGGTCAGGGAACTAAGATTCCACAAGTCCTGGGGCACAGCCAAAATTAAAAACAAAACAAAAAAAAGATACACAAGAAACCCTATGAGTGGCTTCCCTAGGGAAGGGACCAGAGCCAGTAGCTGGAGGAAAGAGCTAGGAGGGACCTTTCCTTCTCCCTCCTTCCACCTTTATTTTTTAAATATTTTTGTATTTATTACTTATTTAATTGGCTGTACCAAGTCTTACTTGTGACATGCAGGATCTTTGAGCTTCATTGCAGCCTGCAGGATCTTTAGTTGCTGCATGTGGGATCTACTTCCCTGAGCAGGCATCTCTCTCAGGCCCCCTGCCTTGGGGGTCTGGAGTCTTAGCCTCTGGACCACCAGGGAAGTCCCTTCAGTCTACCTTTTTGAAGATTGTAGCATGGGCATGTAGTCCCTTCATTAAAATAAGTAAATTGACTGGGAGATGGCGATTTCTGGGATAGCAGATCTGAGAGGTGTATACACAGATGAAGCAAATGTGATGTTCAGTATTTAAGCACATTATGTATGCTATGCCTCAAAAAAGAAGGAAAAATAAATAACAAACTATTTAAGCCCAATAAAAGTCTATTTTCTTATGTTGGCTACTTTATCATTTTTTGAATATCAATTCTCTGACCTCCCCACCCCCAGAAAGGATTTCTGGAGACCCTGCTTAGTCTGTTTATCTCATGGTCTAACACTGACTACCTCTATCTTAGACAGTAGCCCTGAAAGACTATGAACTCTCTCACAGCAGGGGGCAGGAAGAGACTGGACACCATCACCTCCACTCCAGGGGGCCCTCACCTCCAGCACAGGAGGTCCACTGCTGGTCTGGCTCACCTCCAAGTAGTTAAAACTTAGCACCATGTCTCACACAGAGCACGTGTCCAACCACATTCATCCAGACCCATGTATGTACATGGTCACAAGCCCAGGTCCAGTCCTACCCATGCACACCCTGCTTGTCACATACAGATGAGCATACACACACACACACGTGCACGCACACACACAAGCATCCACTTACACACAGTCCCACTAAAGGCAACTTCATCACCCACGTCCATCTACACACATACATAGTTAGGTGCAAACACCCACACGTGGACACAGCATCCCAACCACCCACAAAGTTGCAGGTCCCTACGTAGCACCCAACACCCCCTGTATTGTGGCCACAAACCACTCTCCCTCCGGAGTTTTAAAAAAGAAACTAACTAGGCACCCAGCAACTCCCGACCATGAAAGAGACAGGAATTTCTTTGAAGGGTGTCAAGTCAGAAGGCAGACATGCACTAGGAGGGTATGCACAGTCTCTACTGTCCCTTGGCAGGAAAATAAATAAGAAGCACTGCCCTTCCCTTGGCATAAGTGCTCTGGAGTTCACAGAGCACATGCGCGTGTACACACACCCACACTCCCATTTGGGCCTCAGGCATCCCTCAGGGCTCAGTGACTGTGGCTCACAGTCTTAGTTGCCCCTCTGCAAATGGGATCTTCCTGGACCAGGGATCAAACCTGTGTCCCCCGCTTTGGCTGGTGGATTCTTAACTGCTGGAACACTGGATCTAGGAATTATTTTCCCCATTCTTTTTTTTTAAGGGAGGTAAACAGGTTCAAGGAAGCTGAGAGTTAAAAAAGTAAGGGCCTACTAATTCAGAAGAGAAAATTACTCACTTGGGAAGCAAGAAGACAAAGGCAGAGATGAAGGTCAACGGGGATGCAGAAAGACAGGCAGTCTGAACGAGCAAACAAAGTAATCTCTAGAAAGCTCTTGAAGTTCCCTGGGCCTCAGTACCCCTACCTGATAAATGAGCTTAACAATATTTCCCAAATGTTGATATAAAAAGCTGGTATGTTGTAGGTTTTTAGTATGAACAGCTTTTATGTGACATTATTAATGTACATGCCAACCCTATTTAGTAGGTCCTGTTAGCCCAATTTTCATTTACTTAGTTTTGGCTGTGCTGGGTCTTCCCTGCTGCTTGTGGTCTTTCTCTAGTTGAGGTGCATGGGCTTCTCAGTGCTGTGGCTTCTCTTTTTGCAGAGCACAGGTTCTGGGGCTCAAAGGCTCAGTAGTTGTGGCCCAAGGGCTTAGTTGCCCTTCAAAATGTGCAATCTCCCCAGACCAGGGATCAAACCCATGTCCCCTGCCTTGGCAGGTGGATTCTTAACCACTGGACAACCAGGGAAGTCCATGTTAGCCCAACTTTAGAAACAAAAACTAAGGCTCAGAGAAGTAACTTGACCAAGGTCACAAGCTAGGAAGAGGGAAGGCAAGAAACCAAGGCCGTCTGACGTCTGACGAGTCCACTGTCCTTCCCACTGTACCAGCCACCGTGGGAGGAGGAGGCGGGACGTGGGCACAGCGCGCGATGAGGCCAGGGTCAGGGCACTCCTCAGGGGCCCCTGGGGGGCTGGCACGGGACCCACGAGTGTAGCACCGGCTGTGAGCCGGGCCCTATGGCTGAGCTGAGCTGCTCTGAGAGGCTGGGACCCTTGGCAGAGGGTCTCATGGGGCCAGGCTGAGGAACCAAGGAAGGATTCTTTCTCAGGAAAAGACTTGCCAACCATCTGGCAGGAAAATGACAGAGACAGGAGCGTGGAAGGGATGGGGACCAGAAGTCCCAGTGAGAACCTTGACAGCAGGGACCTCCCTGGTGGTCCAGTGGTTAAGACTCCTTGCTCCCACTGCAGGGGGTTCGGGTTCAACCTCTCATCAGGGAACTAGATCCCATATGCCACAACTAATAAATAAATGCATTTATATACAAATTAATCTATCAATAAACAAATTAGTTATAAATAAATAAATCTGCCAATAAATCATTTGTTTACACATAAATCTATTAAGTAATTTAATTATAAATAAATCTATCAATAATTTATTTATAAATAAATCTATCAATAAATAATTTACTTCTAAATACATTAATAATTAATAAAAATACAATTTTTAAATAAATTATTTTTTAAAAAAAGAACCTTGACACTGGGGCTGAAGGAGACAAGGGGTGCACCGAAGGAGGCAGGCACACCCCAAGACACATGTGAATATAAGAAGCAAGAACTTACTGAACTTGGGGTGACCAACCTACCAACTCACCAAGACGCCCAGCAGGTCCTCACTGTAGTATCCAAACTCCAGGAAGGCCCCACATGACCCAGCCCTCCTCTGTCCTCACTGGCCAACTCTGCCCCCAGGCACCATCATTCAGTTTATTCCCACAGCAGGGCCTTTGCACTGGCCATTCCCTCTGCCAGCAGCACTGGAGCCTGATTCTTCCTCCTCCTCCAGGTCTCAGCTCCTGCGTCTCCAACTCAGGAAAGCCCTCCCTGGCCCCTCCAGTCAGTGATGCCCCTAGGCACCCCAGTCACTTATTAGCATGTGAAGCTGGTTTATTTTCTGGGTAACACTTCTGAGACCCTGCAATTATCCTATTTAATGGGTTCCTTGGGCAGTCTGTCCCCTTCCACGCGCATGAAGCTCCATGAAGGCAGGAACTATGTCTCTCTTGTTTGCTACAGTATTGGCAGCACCTTAAAAAGCACCTGGCAGAACTTCCCTGGCAGTCCAGTGGTTAGGACCTCACCTTCCAATACCCGGGGTGTAGGTTCATCCCTGACTGGGGAGCTAAGGTCCCTCCCACATGACTTGGGGCCAAAAAAGCAAAACATAAAACAGAAGCAATATTGTAACAAATTCAATAAGGACTTTAAAAATGGTCCACATTAAAAAAAAACTCTAAAAAAATTTAAAAACTAAAAAGCACCAGCATACAATAGACACTTAACAGTATCTGAATGAACTGATGCACAGGAGTGAAGGGAAACTGAGGGAGATCAGAATGAAGGATTTGGGACATTTAGTGGGAATAGGGGACCTTTCTCAGGTCTGCCTTTGAGATGTGTAATGTTTCAGGTGACATTCAGCTCCCTAGGGGATGTGTCCTTAGCAGAAGACAGAAGCAGGGGACCAGAGGGCAGAGAGAGAAATTCGGTGAGGATAAATATGCATCTGTCGGGGAGAAAGTACTAGAGAAGGGGGGGTGGGGCAGAAGGTCATGAATGAGGCTGGAGTTCTGGCATCTTGTGGGGAAAGTGACCCAGGGAGGGGGCAGGGGTGGGTCGCACTCATGGTCATGCACCTGTCAGGAGTGAGCAGGATCCCAGCCCCTCCCTCCCGAATGAACAGGAGCCCCATTACCCAGATGGAGCAGGGGACTTACCCATGGGACAGCATTTCCCCAGAGGGGTGGGGAGTCCCAGGCAGAAGGCACAGGGGGTGGGGTCGAGCCCCGTGGCGCAGCTGTGCAGGGGCCCAAGCCAGGTGAGGAAGAATGCTCAGAAACCAGCCACTTTCCTCTGGATGCTGCCTACCAGGCCAGAGGCACCGCAGGGACAAGCCCCGGGACTAAATAACCCCGGAAAAGGGAGAGGTGGGGCGGAGCTGGCCCCAGCAGCTGGCTTCTCCCTCCAGCCCCGCTCGGCAGTCCAGCGCCAGCCCAGCACCGCCTGCCTGTCCCCCGCCTCCCTCCCTGGGGAAGGGAGGAGCCACCTGAAACTCCACCTGGCCCACCAGCCAACTGAGCCGCAAGAAGCTGGGTGCTGCCAGCAAAGCCCAGGAAGTCACCCTGGCCAAGGGAGCACCAGCCAATGGGCAAGTCTCCAGGGGCACAGAAGCCCAGGGGCCTCAGGCAAAGTCCAGAAAGCCCCACTGCTCAAAGAGGGTGAAGCCTGTGCAGGCCCCCCACCCAGCAGTGTTGAGGGGCCGGCCCATCCTCCCACTCTGCCCTGGAGCCAGTCCAGCCCGGCAGGAACACAGGAAAGATCTGGACAGGGAAATGGGACAGCCTGAAAGGCAAGAGGGAGTCAGGCGGGACGGAGAGGTTCTCAGGGTCACAAAAAACAGACGTCAACACTAAGTCACAGGCACATTTATTATCCTGCGGTACAATTAGGTCTTCCCTTCCCCAGCAGTGTCATGGAAGGGCCAGTCCTCAAGAGGCGGCCACGCTGCCACCCGAAGCAGGCCCATGGGGCGGCAAGGTCATGGGCGGCAGGAACAGAGCCTTCAGCTTCCCGGACAGGCTGGCAATCTCGGGATCCTGGGCTTCGTAAGACTTGACAAGGCGGGCAAACTTAAGAACACCTGCAAAGGGGAACGAAGCATCAGTCCACACCCACAGGGAACAGATGTGCCCAAGATGGCAGGAGGGAGCAGCTTGAGCTGGAGTGGGTGGCTGCTTCCCCTCTGGCCAGGTAGCTGTCTCCAAAACAAGACCCAGGCAATGCCCTGCGTGGTCCGGATAAACTATTTCCTGGTCTACACCAGGCACGACCAGATGGGATGCAGTGAATGACAACATCCCAAAGTAGTATGCTTTCCAGGATCAGATTAACCATTTTAGCAGTTTAGTCACAAGAGCCCAAAGGATGCGTACCCACCAGAACGAGGTCGCCAGTCTATAACCAGGACACAGGAGCATCATGGCCAGCTGGGCGGATCAATAAACACTCTTGGAGAACTCGGTGATCTCACCCAAGAAACTGAACTGCCAGACCTCAAATTAGCTGAAACACGTTGCGGGGTAGGGGGTGGGGGGTGGGAGGGGCTGCAGAAGTGTGTGGTCATATAGACATCTCACTAAAAGCCACCAAAATGGGACTCATAGAAAGTTCTGCTGTGACCTCCAGCACTGGTTTACCAGCAGAGCCTGATTCCTCATCTTAAAACGGAATAACAGTATAATTAATGGTAACTACAACATGCACTTAAGAACCTCTCTTGGCTCAAGTTCACAGCAGACCCTGGGCTCTGAGCGCCAACACTGTTAGACTGTGGCTGCCGCCGTGTGGCGAGAAAGGGGACGACGGCTCAGGGACCCAACAGATCCATCGTCCTCTCCTCGATCCAGTGCACCGCCGACCCCCGTCCGACCCACCTTCCCCGTCGCAACTGAAGCCGTAGGCTTTAATAACCTCCTGCTGAATCTGCGTGGCCACGGGCAGCACGAATTGCAGCATTTTGCCCATGTCGTTGCACGCGTTGTCCCGAGCTTCGTCCATGCGAACGGCATTCTCCGGCGCCGAGAACGCCTGGATCACCTCGGCCAGGACCACTGTGCGCAGATGCAGCCCAGAGAGGAGTCGCCGCCGCCAGTGGGCATGCGAGTCCAGCCGACCCGCGCGGCCGAGAGCGCAAAGAAAAGGGCAGCAGATTAGTGAACCTAAGCCGTAATAACCGATGAGCTCGGCCCCCGAATTCCTCGCTCAGAGCGAGGAGGCCCCTCTGAAGAAAGGACGGTCCCGCGCGCCCCCACTTCCCAGCGAATACAGTCACACCTCTCGCCCAGCGCCCTTCTCGAGAAAGGAGCCCACCCGGCAAATGGGAGGCTTCTCACCCTTGGCCTGCTCGGCGCTCAGGGCCGCGGATTGAGCCGAAGCGGACGCCATGGGATAAAAGATGCACGTGCGGTAGCGACGAACTGGCAAAAAACGAACCGGTTTCTAGCGCGGCCCTCCCGACGCAGGGGGGAAGCGAACGGGAAGCTACATCAGACAGAGCCGGAAACTTCCAGACAAGAGTCCCAACCTCCCGGATCTTCTCCACTAGCAACTGGCTAGCCACACATAAACCAAAAAAAAAAAAAAAAAAAAAACCCGAATCGGGAAAAAAAACAACAGCTTCTCACCCAAATATCAGTCTATTGTTGATAACCACTTATGTGGGAGGGGCTTTCCGGTACAAACCGGAAAACCTGCTAGACAAATTCTAAAAGAGCTGTAACACTGCGTATGCAGAGGCCGGAGAGAGCGCGGCATAGCCATCAACCCCGCTGTCGGTGAGGGTGAGCCCCGACGGCCGGTTCCTAGCTCCTACTGCTGTACAGATAACGAGACACACTGCGACTTTCGGAGGGGAAGACCATGTTCTAAGGAACTTTCCTAAATCCTTCGTGTCTAGAGTTTGTGAACGTTGGGTGGGGGCCTATGCAAATGAGACGATGCCGATTGGCTGAGTAGGAAGCCAGTCACGCCCCCTTTAGTTTTTAAGAACGCAGACAGGGTTTAGCCGCAGAAGAGCTCGGCGGGTCCCGCGCTTTCCTAAAATGGTCTTTCTTCGAGGTGTGAGTTGACGCCCTGTAATTTCTCTTCCCTTTTGGGCGTTTGTAATTGTTCCCCCACTCTCTCTCCCCGCTACCTTAGGGTGGTTAAGACACCTGGGTTCTAAACATTGCAGCCACGCCCCCTGCACCTCCGCTATATCACCATTTCTAGCTACTCAACTGAAAGGATTCGGGTCCCCGGAGGCTTCTAGCTGTGGGACCAGTGGCAGAAACGCCTCCCGAGTTTGCGTAGTTCCCTGCAGCTGTCCTGGGCCGCCAGCATCATGACTGCCCAGCCTTGGCAGAAAGGGTCCGGACTTGCCCCGGCACCCCGTTATGGAGGAGCCAGGGCTCCAGGAACCCGGCTCTTTGTGAGTCCCCTCTCCAACTCGCCAGGGTCCCTACCCACTTCCGGGCTGGCGCTAGGAGGTCGCACGGCTTTCTCTCGAGGTGTCACTGCGCGGAGACCCACACCCCCACCCACGCCCCACAGCCCACAAAGAAACAGCCACAGACATCTTCCTGGGGAGTCGTGAGGGTGTTTTTGTTTGGTTGGTTTCGTTTGGGATGTTCTTTAAAGAGCGTCATATAGATATTTATATATATAAATTATTAATGTGGGGGAGGGGAGAGGGGCGTACATCGCAGTGGGGCGCGCACACGTTGGGGGGGCAGCTGGGGAGGGGCAGGGGCGGCACACGATGCTACGCAAAACAGCCACAGCTAACAGATGAAATAATCACACCAGGGGTGGGGGACGGGCAGCGGCCACTGGGGGGGGGGGGGGGTTGGACGTGGGGGAGGAGGAAAGTCGGGGGCCAAGGGAGAGGGACCCGGTCCAAGATAAATGTGCGCTTTCTGCCCCCACCCGCCCCCTCCCCGCCTCCGCACACCACAGGAGCCTCGGCCTTGCATCTGTCTCTTCCTCCCTCCTGCCCAGAGGCCCGATGCCTGGGGCCTGAGCCGCATGGGGAGGCTCTGAGTGGCAGGGGGGGAGAGAGGCCTCCTGGGTCCAGAGGCAGGGGCCATGGTGCTCTCTCGATGGCGGGTCCTACAGCGGCTTGTCGCTTTCCTTCTTCAGATGACTGGGGGGAGAGCAAGCAGAGCAGGGAGTCGGGGGGGGGCGGGGTAGAGACTGAGGTCCGGCCTGACCGCCCAGCTCACTGCGGATGGGTCCCCTCCCGCGGGGGCCACACCCACCCCGGTCGGGCTGGGGTGCACCCCCTCCGCTGACTGCCCTCCGCCGGGTCCCGGGCACCCTGTGGTACCTGTAGTAGTCCTCCTGGGCAGGCAGCGGCACGCTGTGCAGCGGGTGATGGGCATGCAGCCACTGCTGCTGCTCCAGCGCCAAGCGCTGCAACTCAGCCGACTGCGCGTGCATGGCCTGCAGCTGGTGAGCTGCCGACATCGGGGCAGAGAGGGAGGCTGGCAGGTCCCGGTATGGAGCAGCTGTAGGCAGGAAGGGCAGGGGCCACGTGACTGATGAGGTACTCAGGTGGCCAGACACTGTTCATACAGAGGAACCGCCACTAATCAACTTAGGTGACAGTCAGTCCTGCAAGCTGCCAGACGTGGTAAAGATCCAGGCCTCTGAGCCTGACCTTAACATCTGTGCCTCTCAGCCAGGGCCTCGGCCGTCCTGCTTCCATTCCCAGTTCCTCCCGCCACCTCATCTCTCCCCAAGCCCAATCAGACTGATTCCAGCACCTAACTTCCTCCATTCTCTCGAGAGATCGCCCCCCACCCCCAACTTCCATCCTTACCAAAGAGCTGGTGACGAAGAACTTCGTTCTCGTGCAGAGGGTGAGGAAGAAGGGGGTTGGGGAGGGTCCCAGCTGGGTAGGGGATCCGGGTAAGGTGAGACCCTGAGGCCAGGGGGTCAATGAGAGGGTGCACCGAGGCAGAGGCTGGAGGGTAGAGAAGAGGAAGGTGTCAACAGAAGGCAGGTTTGGGGAAAACCATGAACTTGGGTGAAGGGCTCCATGCCTGGAAGAGAGGTGGACGATGAAACACAGGGTGATCCAGCAAATCAAAAAAGGCACAGTGGAGGGGCTAGAGGTCTAGGAGATGGACAGGGCAAGACCCTACAGCAGGAGGGACAGAGGGATGGATGGCAGAGGACAGGAGATTCTAGTTCTCAGAGGGACCTGAGGAATAGGAAGGGAGTGGACTACCGAGAGGAGATAGAAGAGAAAAGGAAGTTTAGGAAATGGGACAGGGAGGAACTTAAAAGAGAACACAAGGAGCCTGGAATGAATTTGAGTGTAAGACTAAATGGGCAGTGTTCTGACAATTAGAAAAATGGTGGAAAGACTCATTGTGAGTAAAGCTCATTGGCCCTTGTTATCCCACAACCTGAGCCACAGGGCTCTTTCTAGAAGGTCACAGATCTATAGATTCAGAGAGGAACATGAATCACCTCTGCCTGAATGGAGAAGATGGCAAGAAACAATAGAGCTGAACCCAGAGGAGCAAGGAAATAGTTATGAGAAGGGCTCAGGGACAGACGCTGTGAGGGGAGGAAGGTCGCACTCCTTTAAAGGTTTCCACCTCCAGCTTCTACCGTGGGGTGTGGGGGGAGATGCAGACCTGAATGTGGCTGGGGTGTGGGGCAGGGTCTCTGCAGTAGGGCTGGGGTAGGAGAGACAGGCTGGGAAGGCAAAGACCAGGGCAATCTCAGGAGAGCAGCTCAGGCCAGACGTGGGGTGGGAAGTCCAGGCCTAAGCAACAGAAGCGCCCAATGACTTGCCAGGGTGCAAAGTGATCCCAAAGGTCCTGGCCAAGGACGAGGGAGTCTCACCTGCGTGGATGGCATCCTGCTGGTGGAGGTGCAGGTGAGAGTGGATGTGAGAGTGCTGGTGGTGATGGGGGGTCACGTTGAGCATCTGCAGCCGCGCCAGCGGGTCATTGCCCAGGGCGGCCACCCTTTCCGCGTGCTGCCTCTCAGCTGCCAGACGCTCCGCATAGGACATGTCAGGCCGCAGGGCGGGCCCAGCTGCCAGCGCTAGACGTTCTCTCTCCAGGGGCCCCAGGCTTGGATGGAAGGGGAAAGGGTGCAAGCCCGGGGGGCCGGGCTGCAGAGCCAGGCCTCCGTGCCGGGGGAAGGGATCCAGGCCTGGCCCAGGGACCCCATGTAGGGGCTCCAGCTCGCTGGGCTTCACCTCAAAGCCAGGCTTGAGGCGGTCACGCAGGTCTCGTTCACGGGCTTCCCGTTCTCTCTCCCGGGCTGCTGGGTCACTGCTGTACAAGGCCGGGACATTGTAACCCAGGAGCCCCGGGTCCACTGCCCCCAGGGGCACGTAGAATGGATGGTTGCGATTGCCAGGAGACATCACGTGGGGCCGGGCGTATTCACTGAGGGTGCGCAGGGCTGGAGTGTCGGGGCCCAGGTAAGGGGGCACTGTAGCCACAGCACTGCCCGGCTCAAATGGAGGGCGATGGGGCACTGGGCCGAGAGATGGGCACTCCACTGGAGCACGGCCCTCCTGAGCCAACTTCTGTGGGACACAGGGAGACGCGGGGTCAACAAGGCAGGTCCGGGTCCTCAGCTGCTCATTTGTCTCAGCATCTGAATGCCTAAAGCCTCAGCTTACTGTAACTCGGCCTGCCAGGGACTTCCCTGCCCCTTCTCTTCCTACGGAGGAGATGATCTTTCTATGATCCACGAGTACTCTGACCTGAGCTTGCCTTTCTTCAGCCCAGGGATGCAATTCCTGCCGCTGGAATCCTCTGATCTCCATTTCCTGGGTTGCCATAGCTCCTCCTGTTCGACAGGTGGCGTACGCCACCTCCCCACCACCACAACCCCACCTCGAACCTCCCAGAGTCGCGTAGAGGGCGGCCCCCAGGCGGGCGGCGCGCGCAGTGACGCACTCACCACGCTGCGTTCCAGCTCACGCTCCTTCTCGCGCTCGCGCTCCTTCTCGCGTTCCCGCTCGCGCTCGCGCTCCTTTTCTTCGCGCGCGCGCTGCTCGGCCTCGCGCCGCACCTTCTCTACCAGGTCGGCCCGTTTCTTGGCCAGCTTGGAGCCCTCCAGCGGCACGAAGTACAGGTCGCTGCGCGCGCACGAGTTAAAGCCGCGGTCCAGGTGTTTGTTGAACCTGCCAGGCGCCGAGGTAGCGCGCGCTCAGCCCCTGCGAGCGGCACCCCCACCGGCGGCCGAGGGCAGGGCCTGGAGTACTTTGAAAAGCATCAAACGAACGCGGGGCCCATCCCGCGCCCGCCACCCCCAAACCCCGCCCCGGCGCTCACCTGGCCGACTGACTGGCGTGGCTGGGCACATCTACCACCTTGGGAGGGGGCGAGGGGCTGCGGGCCGGGGGCACTGGGCTCTCGGGGGTCTCATATTCCTCGGCCGGCTCCTGTTTAATCTGCGTGGCGCTCAGGGGCGGCCCAGAGGCGGGAGCCGCAGGCGGTGCAGGCAGGGATGACAGGCTGGAGGGCCCCGCAGGCGGCAGCGGCCCGGGCCCCACGGTGGGCGAGCCCGGCTTGAAGGTCCCTGGGCCTGCGGGCGGCGAGGCGCCTCGGTAGCCTGGTGGGGTCCCCGTTCGGAAGGAGGGCGGCGACCCCGGCTTGTATCCAGGTGGAGTGGCTGTCTTGTAGGCCCCTGGGGACGGAGCTCGCTTGCCATAAGGCGGGGGCCCAGGTGGGGAGGCTGTCTTGTAGCCTGCTGGCGAGGAAGCTACTGTGGCAATGACCGTGGAAAGTGTGGCCGAGGAAGTGGTGACCGGAGGCACCGGTGGGAAGGGGTAGGGCGCCCCTGGGGGGCCCTGGGAAGGCGAGGGGTGTGAACCCGGGTAGGACCCTTGAGAGGAGGAAGAGGAATTGGAAGAAGAGGAGGCTGGGGGTCCGTTGGGACCTGCTTGGCTGTAGGACACCTGACTGTGAGGTGGGGGCAGGTGTGCTGGCCCTGGTGGATAGGGCCTCAGAGACCCCAGGGAGGGAGACATGGCATACGGGTGTGCATGGTGGGAACCACCGCTCTCCAGGGGGTGAGGATATGCTCCAGGGGGAGGGGGCCCAGAGCCCCCATGATGTGGTGGTGGTTGCTGCTGCTGCTGCTGTTGCTGGTGGTGGTGGTGATGTGTTGGGGCTGATGGGTGGGCCGTGGACTGGCCTCCAGCTGAAGGAGGGAAGGGACCTGGGTGGGCACTGCTGTTGGCTAAGAGGCGGCCATAGGGAGGAGGTGGGGGGGGACCCTGGCTCCACACAGCCTGGGATGGGAGAGAAGGCTGCGTATACTTGGGGGGCTGATTGGAGACAGAGAGACTGGTCGGGGGAGGGAAGGAGTGGGGATAACTGGGCAGTGCCTGGGAAGCGGGGTACTGGGAGGCAGAGGCAGAGGCCGAAGAACTAGAAGAGGCGGCTGCTGCAGAGCTGCTAGTAGAGGATGAGTAAGGATACCTCATCGGGGGGGCAGGGGCTGAAGAGGAGGACGCAGGGGGCAGAGGATGGGGTGAAGGAGCAAGAGTGGGGCCCTTCTCCGGGCCAGGAGGAAGTCCACCCATGCTCTGCCCCATGGCATGGGGGGAGGGGAGATGCCCAGATAGTGGCTGGGCCCCCAGGCCAGGAGGAGAGGCTGATGCATTGTTAAGGGGTCGCAGGGCAGGTGGGGGAGGCAGGTTCGGTGTCACGTGGGGGAAGGAGGCTGGTGGTGGGGCAGACGGTAGGTTTCCACCACCGACTGGAGTGTTAGGCGGCTTTGTTGGGGGAGCACTACCAGCCCCAGAGCTTGATATTGAAATGGGGGTGGTGGGTGGGGGGTGCTGCTTACCCCCACTAGGGGCCCCCACTGAAGAGGCAGCCCCACCCCCCTTGGGACCCAGTGGGGGTCCAGACAAAACCCCCCCACCAGAGCCCCCAGGGTAGAGCTGTGGATGAGGGGGAGGAGCCCCTGGAGGAGCCTGGAACATCCGAGATGTGGGGGGCTCCATGGGAGCATGATATCCAGTGGGTGTCACAGAAGGGTGGGGTTCAAAGCCAGGCTCTGGCTGTCGGGGGGTGCTGTCAGGCGGTGGAGGGGAGGGAGGGAAGAGTGGAGGTGGGTGATAGGGGCGGGCAGGGCCCTGGGACAGGCCAGAAGATGAGTCGGAGTCATTCTCCACACTTCCAGGGCTGTAGATGCTAGGAGACGTGCTCCGGTTGTCCTGGTCGATGTCCCTGGGGTCGCTGCTGCCATCGTCATTGAGGCTCCGCCCATCCAGACTGTCCAGATCGGAGGGAGACTGGGGCCGGGGCAGCTCCTGCTGCACAAGAGGGATAGCATGGTGGCCTTTGCTCTTGCTGCCTCCCCGGGATTTGGGGCCTCGCTGGCACAGAATGATTTCCCATCTACAGCACACCACTGCACCACGATGTGAAGAGTACTCTGGCTCAAGCACACCACCCGGCCATCTGGGGATCCTCCACTCTCACAGTCTCTCCACTGCTCCCTAGCAGGCATCCAAGTTCCCTTGGGGCAAACCCAGTTCCTTCCTCAGGCATCCATCTCTAGCATCTTCTCCCATTCCACAGCTGAACCCAAATCCTTATCTTCCACCAGCCCATCTGCCATCCTCTCATCTCATCTACCCTTCTAATTAAACATCCCAGAAATCACTGGTTCTTAAAAAGACCGCTTCTGCATGTTCTTTATGACTTACTCGTTCCTCCTACTGAGACTTCTCACCCTGGATCTCCTCCCCAGACCCTGCCTGAAAACCAGGCCCTACAAAGGCAGAGGCTAGAATCCCCCACCCTCTACTCATTCCTCTTTGGCCCTGCCTGTCCACCTGACACTGGCCAGAGCCCTAAAGATCTGACTGACATCCAGACAGGCCAGTTTCATAAGCACTCGGATAAGACTTTTCTCTCATATTGCAGACAAAGTAAGAATTGTGGGTGAAAGAATGTCAAGAAAATGGGTCATGATGGCAACAAGGGTCTCCCACCTCAGTTTTGGTCTTTTTTGGTGCGTTGGTCTCCTCACTTTCGCTCTCTGAGATCTCTTCACTCCGGCCCTGCTTGCTGACCTTTGGGGTGGAGGCTTCCTCTACTCGGGCTTTCTGTTAGAAAGAAAATTCCTATCTTGTACTCCCGAGCTCCACCAGTGCCCTCAGCCAGACAGGAAGCTCCCCCAACACACACATACACCGTCAGCCCCAGTGCCCGGGCATCCTGTGGCAGGACATGGGGACAGAATACCTTGGCCGTCTG
This sequence comes from Odocoileus virginianus, assembly GCF_023699985.2. Lineage (NCBI taxonomy): Eukaryota > Metazoa > Chordata > Mammalia > Artiodactyla > Cervidae > Odocoileus > Odocoileus virginianus. The sequence goes on from NC_069696.1 coordinate 610,564, forward strand.
CCTAGACTTCTCGGCTTTGCCATCGCTGCTGGACGTGCTGACCCCACCAGGGGAGGCCCGGCCCCTCGGTCTCAGCTCTTCCCGGGGCCCAGGGGCCTCTTTCTTCCGTCCACTCCTCATTGACATCTGAAGGAGAAGGAAGTGAGCAGATGATGCTGTTTTCTACATTATACCTCATTTCATCCTGTGCCTTCTATTCCCCTCCAGTGGCTGTCACAGAAGGATGGGGTTCAAAGCCAGGCTCAGCTGTCGGGGGAAGAAGAAAGGAGGAAGGAAAGAGTCGAGGAGGGTGGCCAGGGTGAGCGGAGCACTGGGACAGGTCAGAATCTTCCCTGACCGTGGCCTTCTGTGTCTCTCATTTTAGCTCCTACTCACTGAGTCTTTATTCTGTCGTGTCTTCATTCTTCAGGCTGTGGAGACCCCATTCTCCTCTGCCCGGGCAGCTGGATACAGAAACTTCTCTGCTTCACCCTAAGGTCCCCCCAGCTACGGCCTGGGAAGCAAGAAGCAGGCTCTCCGAGTTTTCAGCACCTGGAACTTGCAGGGTCTGTCTGCAGTGAAGCCTGTTGGAAACAGAACCATCAAAGTCTCCAAACTGGAGACCAGAGTCTGAAGGGGGTACTGCTGCACTTGTCAAGGGGCTGAGTGGGCAGCCGGGCCATGACACACTGCTGACTTGCCCATGGGCCGCTCCAGCTGTCTGTAAGTGAGGGAATCTGCTGGCAATGTCATCCCCTTCATCCCTCGGGAAAGCAGGAAGCGCAGATGTTTCTACGCGCCCCAGTTCAGGAGATCACACTACTTCCCCCATGGAAATATATGTGCACACGAAATTCCACAGAGCCTTACAAAAGGAGCACAAAGAAGTGTACCTGAAATATTAGCTGATTTATTGAGTGCCTTCTTTATGTCAAGCCCTTAGTTGACATAAAGCCCCATTTCATTTCATATTTATAACCATCCCTGAAAGTGAAAGTCGCTCAGTCGTGTCCGATTCTTTGTGCCCCATGGACTATACAGTCCAGGGAATTCTCCAGGCCAGAATACTGGAGTGGGTAGCTGTTCCCTTCTCCAGGGGATCTTCCCAATCCAGGGATCGAACCCAGGTCTCCCACACAGCAGGCGGATTCTTTACCAGCTGAGCCACCAGGGAAGCCCAACCCTATAAAGGAGGTAGTCTTATTATTCCCATTATATAGATGAGGAGACTGAGGATCAAAGATTGTGATTGTGACTTGCCCAACTTCACGCGATGAGTACACAGTGAGAACTAGAGACAGTGCCAGAATCAAGTCCCATCCCCCTGACTTCCAAGCGCATGCTTTTTTTTCAGTACTTAGCTATACTCTCATCAGAAGTTGGTGAGAATTCTCAGAAGGCCTAGATCAGTCTCAGAGATATGAAAAGAATCTTTCTTCATATTAGAGTAGGTGGGAGAACAATGTCCCATTCAACAGTGCAAAGGCGCGCAGCCCTACCAATGCCAAGGCCAAACTGAGGTGTCCCCAGAGTAACGAACTTCAGTCCTGAGTCTCATAAGACCCCTGCTCTAGTGCTTGGGTCCCCTAAGGCTGGAGGAAAACCCAGAGCTTTCACTTTACCAACCAAATCCATGGAGATCACTGAGCAAACATTTCGAGTTTATACATAAGTAAGCCTGTCCTCCCATCTGGTTTAGACAGGGGCTCCCAGCTCCTCATAGCCAATCTATATACATCTATATGTTTCCTTATATATCCCTATCTACATAGTCAGCAATTTTCATTTACATTTGTGTTTCCTGCTAAGTGTCACATCTCTCCATGTTACTTACCATAAGATCTTTTGAGAGCAAAAATACTATCTTCTTTTTATTTATTTTTGGTTGCTGCAGGGGGGGTTTTTGGGCCCCGGCTTCTTGTCACATTGGCTTCTCTTGTTGTGGAGCAGAGGCTCAATAGTTGTGGTTCACAGGTCTAGTTGCTCCACGGCACGGGAGATCTTCCCGGACCAGGGGTTGAACCCATGTCCTCTGCATTGGCAGGCAAATTCTTAACCACTAGACCACCAAGGAAGTCCCCAAAATACTATCTTTTTACTGTTTTCTTCCTTTCTATATCCCTCGCAATGTCCTGTACATATGGGTGTTCTGACCTTTTTTTGCTACTGACTTTTAAACCCACTGACTTTAGCAGGTCTTCTCGAATGAAGTGCTGCTGGCCTTGGTGGGAACAGACCAAGCTTAGCCACCTACTCTGAGCTGAAAGCCCTGGCTATGGAGACAGCATTTCCACATTCTATAGCATATTTTCCCAAGGAATACCTTGGGAAAGTAATTCCTCCTCACTCACCTTCTCACTCACCTCCAATGAACCCTCCTGAGGCATGCAGTGAGGGGCGAGCCTAACTTTTCCAGGAAACTTACTAAAAATCTACTTAAAGTCACAAAATAGCTGGGTCAAAGTCCAGGTCTGAGCTTACAACTGATGCTCTGCCCAGTCTGCCAGCCATTTCTCTTCCACTACAACTATTACCGCATTTTTTTTTATTACCACATTTTTGAGCTGCTGTGTAAATTGGTTTTCTAATATTGTCAACCCACCCCCACCAAAACCCAAAGAACAAAACCCAACATAACAAAAGGGGGAAACAATCTTAAGGAAAGCACAAGAGAGGTGATAGTGACTGGTGTGTCTTTTGGCAGCCCCTGTAAAGGAGGGTACTTGTCTTCCTATCACAGAACCATCTTCTCGGTAGGTGAGTCAGGGAAAGGCAGGAATGGATGTACGTGAAGAACAGAGCAAGCCCAGTGTGCCCCTCCCCCACCTCAACTTTTAATCAGTTGACATCTGATAAAATTAGCAATGGGTAGCTCTGAAGAAGAAAAGCAGTCATAAAAGGGTAGGTGACCCTGGGGAGGAGGAGTGGCAGGAGAAAGGAGGAGATAGGGTTGGGTTATACATACATTCCTGAACCAGGAGCCTGTTTTAGCACCTACAAGCTAAGCTAACTACCCTCCTTCCTGCTCTAGCAGTCCGTCACTGTAATTCCAATTTATAAAGCACTTACTGTGTGTCTGCAAAAAACTAAGCAGCTTCACCTTCAGCACCTTACTGCAAAAGTAAAATTATAAAAGCCAGACTGGGGAGGTGGAAACATGAAAAATAAGGAAAAAGAGTCTCTAAGTAAGAACAGGAAAAGAAATTAAGGGAGAAATGTAATAGAGATCAGAAGGAATACATTCGAGGCACAAGGCTTTCTAGGATGGGCTTGCAGAGTAAATTTCAGGAAATTTCAGGCCCAGCCTCTACCATTGTTCCAGAACTTCCAGACTAACAAACCAGTCCTAGATAACAGTGCAGCCCAGACCAGCAGATATGTTATCTGCTGTTAGGTAGGGCCTAAGCTTCAGGATCCACAGTTGTCACTGGGACCTCAGATACCATCTTATCTGTGACCCTTACTCAGTGAGGCCAAGGCTCAAAGAAAGAGAAGTGACTTGCCCAAGGTCACAGGTACTCAGAGGTGCAGCCAGGACTAGACCAGGAACCAGGTCTCCTGGCTCTGGTCCTGAAGCCCACCACACCAGCTGTTCCACAGCCCTCTCCCCTGGGCCACTGTCATCTGGGATGGGCATGGAGGGCCTAGCCATGCTTACAAGGTGGGAGAAATAGAAGGTCGAAGGCTGACTGAGGGAAAGGGTCACCATGGAGACAGTCTGGGAAAAAGGAAAAGGGATACCTGGGAAGGAAGACTCAAGTTTAAGAAAAGGGAGAAAAATCTGCACAAAGATGCAAAAAGATTACTGTATACAAAAAGTCCCGGGACTTGCCTGGTGGTCCAGTGGTTAAGAATCTGCCTGCCGATGCAGAGGACACAGGTTTCATCCCTGGTCCGGGAACAAAGACCCCACATGTTGCGGGGCAACTAAACTTCATATGAGGCAACTAAGCTTCGTATGCCACAACTACTGAGCCTGATCACCCTAGAGCCCATGCTCCACAACAAGAGAAGCCAGCAAGAATGAGAAGCAGGCACCCTGAAGCTCAAGAAAGCCTGTGTACAGGAAAAAGAGCCCGCACGCCACAAAGACCCAAAGCAGCCAAAAATAAAATTAAGTAATAACATTTTTTTAAAGTCTCTAATAATGAACTGCCAAGGATCAGGAGCATTTCTATCTTCCCACCATGCCTAAGGGGAAGGACTTGAAGAAACACACAAGACCTGCAAGGAATATGTCTACTTGTTCCCAAAGACAGCTGGATGGAGGTGGGTGGAGGCTCCGAGGAACCTCCTCTCCACCAGCAGCACCAGAAACATCCTCCAGAACTCAGCCAAGAGTCCCAAGGACACAGTGAAAGGCTGAGGCTCCCATCAAGATTCTGAGCCCCCATCTCTTGGATATCCCACTGGATCATTGCCAAGGCAAGAAAATGGCAGACCCTGCCCCTCAAGAGTCCATCCCAGGGGTCCATCTGTCAGCCACTCCCCCTTCAGTTGCCAAAGCAACTCCTGTCCTCCTATGGCACCCTCAGGGAAGGGAGCTTAAAGAGTACCTACTCCAGTAGAGGTAAGTACATTCACAAAGGGAGATCTTTGAACACAAAACAGTCATGAAGATCCACCCCCTCTTAAAGAAACCACAGCTAGAGGGGCAGTGGCTGCTCTGGGGATTTGTGGGTGGGGGTCACAACTTGTTTGGAGTGCCTGTAAGATTGCCCAGTTCGCTCCAGTCCACCCTCCCAGAAACCGTTTCCCCCAAAGTTTCCCTCCAGGGGTTCTGTCTTCCTCATCACTTGCAGGAGGAACCACACTACTGGGCCCCAGCATGCCCCTCTCCAAGAAATACCTACGCCTGGGATTGGAAAAACAGGGTCAGAGGTGACCCGGAGTTGGGGAAAGAAAATTGAGTCACAAAGGCATCACCTTCCCACTTCCACCCGGGGAATACGCCGGGTTTTTCTTCTCAAAGGCAGCCCTCTCGGAGCGAGTCCCGTTTCCCCCAGGTTCCAATCTCCTCCCTCAATCAGCTACAAACCCTTTCTATCTACCTACCACACCCCTTCCCCATTTCCCTCTTCCCTTCTATACCTGGCACCCCGAACCCCGGGCTCTGACACTCGTGTTCTGGGCCTTCGGGGCTTCTCCTGGAGTCCTCATGCTCCACCTTGCTGCCATCTCTCCATTCCTTTTTGCCTTCGCCCAAAGCCCCCTCCCGGGCACCCCGTTTTTCCTCCGCCAAACTCCCACCTCGGGGTTCCTCTTTGGGTCTCGGGGTCCTGCCTACCCTCCTGCCCCATTGGTCCTCCTCCTGAGACCCTCCCACCTCCCCCTACCTTCCAGATCCTCCAAGTACCCCGACCCCCTTCCCTCCTCGGGGGCCGGCCCCACCCCTTGAGCCCCCAGCCTCAAGCCGGGCATTGCCCGCAGTGGGGGACCAGATCGGAAAAATAACAAATGGAGGCGGCGGCGGCGGCTGCGGGAGGGGGAACTGGGAAGGGTGGGGGTGGGGAGCCGCGGACCAGAACCCCGGCGGGCCCGAGGCCCAGGCGGCAGCAGGGCTTACCTGGTTGTAGCTCGGGACGGCTGGCTGGCTCCGAGCAGATTCGGGGCTCCGGCGCCTCCGGGGGGCGGCGGCGGCCGCTCCCCCGCCCCCCTCTCCTCTTCCCGGCTTCAGTCGCCGCCGCGACGGCGGCGGCGGCGGCCCCGACCCCCCCGGAGGGCGGCCCCCATCCCCTCTCTTACCCCACCTGGCCCCAGTCGCCCGCCGGCCTCCGGAGCAAATCCCGATCCCCACTCTCGCTCGGCCCCTCCCCAGGCCCGCCGCCTCCCCCGGCCACCCGGAACGCCCGGGCCGCGCCACCCGCCCCCGCCGGGCCGCCGTCCGCCCCCGCGGCCCGGCCGGCTCTCCGCGCGGCTGAGACCCGCCGCCTCCCGCCCACCGCCCGCGCCCGCCCGGCGCAGCCCACACCGCCGCGATCCCCGACCCCCTTAGGCGGCCTCCGCCCGCGGCCTCCGCCCCTGCCGGGCGGTCGTCTCCCTCGCCCCTTCCTGGCCCCTCCCCGAGGCCGCCGGTACCCCCGAAACGGGTCCCGGCCCCAGGCCCCTGCCCGATGCGGGGCTGCGGGCGGGCGGGCTGGGCGGTGCGTCCGGCGACTCGCACAGGAAAGCGGACGGCGAAGGGAGGGAGCTTGGGAGAGGGGGATGGGAGAAGGGAGGAAGAGGGAGAAGGAGGGAGCGCGGAGGAACGGAGGAGAGAGGGGCCGGGAGGGAGCCGCGAGGGAGGGAGCGCGAGGCGAGCGGCGAGGGGGGAGGGGATCCGGAGAAGGGGAGGCGCCGCGCGAGCTGGCCGAGACCGAGGCCGAGGGGCCCGGGGCGCGGGGAGGGGTGCGCCGAGGCGGAATGCGGGGAGCCCGCGGGCCTGGCGCTGGAGAGGGCTAGGTGGGGGAGGGGGCGCGGGCCGTTATGGGGGAGGCTGGAGAAGTTTGGGGGGGCCTAGGGGTGTGTGGCGGAGGTGAGGGGGGAGGCTGTGGGTGTGCAGCAAAGCCGCGGGGATGGGGTGAGGTTGGAGGGATGGAGCTTCTTGGGGGCAATGAGATGTGACCAGGGGAAAGAAGCTTGGGGTGACGGCGTCTGTGGCAGACACAGACGGAAGAGGTTTGTTGGGGGGGGTGCAGTTGTGAGAGAATGGGATGAAGTTTGGGGTCCTAAAGAGAGGAAGAAATTGACAAGATGGAGACATTCGAGAGGATGGGTTTCTGGAAGAGTGAAGCGTCTGGGGGTGATGGGTGTTGGGGAAAGAACAGAGAACATAAGAATTTGGGGGAGTGACAAGTCTAGCGATGTCCTGTGGAGAAAGAAGGAAAACTAGAGGAGCCTTAAGAAAGGATGTAGGAGGTGGGGCTAGATGCAGATTCCAAGGGAGACTGGGTTCTGGGTGGGAAACGAAGGTGGGAAACTGGGATGGCTAGATTGGGGGTTGGGGGAGGCGGGTTCTGAAAGAGCTGAGGAGAGTTTTTTGGGCAAGACAAGGGAGATAGAAGGGGGGAGGGGGTAAAGACGGTTAGGAGGAAATGTAAGAGCAGTCTAGGCCTTTGGTGGCCCTGAGAGGAAAAGTCCTTGGGGTGGACAAGCTGGTGGACACGGGAGGGGAAAGCAGGAGAAGGCAACGATAGGAATGAGAAGGACAGGCCGGCAGAGGGAAGACGTTCATTTATGGAAGTGGGACACCCTCCCCAGGCCCTCTGGCTGGCGGTAGCTCCATTTTCCATCTCAAATCTGTCCGAAGTCATCACTCATGGTACTTGTTGGGGTGGGGGGAGGTCGGATGGGGACTAGGCTCCATGTGGAGACAACCTCAAGTGCCCTGATTATTCTAATGTGGAGACCATTCCACCACAGACTCTCTCCAGGCAGCCTCTGCCCCTGACAGCCCCCAGCCACTCCCAGTCTTCAGCCGGGAGGCCAGCACCCCCAGTCCACCCCCCAGTCCACCCCCACCCCCGCCCAGGGTCTCCTGGGCTCTCTCCCTGCCCCACGCCAAGCAGCAACATCTCTCTGGACAAAGGACACCAAGACGCTGGGTGATTTTTGGCAGCAGAGATTGGGAAGGCCAGAGAATGGGAGGGAGGCAGGCTGGGAACCGGGAAGAGCTGGAGCTGGAGTCGGGATTGGGAGCCCTCGCTAGCACTCCAGATTTGGGGTGGGGATGGGGTAGTTGTGCCAGAGGCCGGCTTGAGGCTGAGGGTGGGCCCTGAAGGTGGGATCCCCACCACCACCCAGCCTCCAGAGAAGGAAGGAGACTGGTTATGGAGCAACTGGTAGATTTTTCCTCCTATTTCCCCAGGCCCAGCTCAGCCAAGCTCTAGGAATACCCAGAAGTGCTAAATGGATTCCGTGCACCGGGAGCCTGAGCAGGAAGCCTTCCCTGGCCTAGGAATGAATTCCCACTCTTCAGACTCTTGAATCAGCTGGCACTCACTCTGTTACCCCAGGCCCACCTTATCCCTCAGGGTTTTCCAGACAACTCCACCCCACCCACCCGCTGCCCACTGTCCCTAAGAGGACCCCAGCTCCTTCTCCCCACCCCCAACTTTGCTCCAAGACTCCTCCTCTCCCCGAGGTCCCCCCTCCCCATTGCATTTCCTCTCTCTCTGCACTGCCCAGCTCAGTCCCCCACTGGGCCCTGGCCCAGGCTCTTCCCAACTCCCTTCCAGGCTAAGCCCTTCTGCCTCCTTTTTTAACCACTAAGGGATCGGCTAGGATGGTGACATGTTGTTGTTGCGTCCCTAAGTCGTGTCTGACTCTGCGACACCATGGACTGTAGCCCTCCAGGTTCCTCTGTCCGTGGGATTCTCCAGGCAAGAATACTGGAGTGGGTTGCCATTTCCTTCTCCAGGGGATATTCCCAACCCAGGGATGGAACCCGTGTCTCCTGCATTGCAGGCAGATTCTTTACCACTGACCTGGATGGTGATATATCTGAGCCTAAAAGAAAGAGTGAAAAGAGAAGCCAGGGCCTCTCCCCTCCAGATCCTCCCCAACCTGAGGACAGGATTCAGTTCGGCTTCAGGGAGCATCACACACACCCCATCATCATTGGTCACCCCAGCTCCCCACAACCCACCCGTTTCCAGGCAACGGCACATAAGAAAAGTGGAAAGAGGGGTCTGGGAGGCCCAGGGAGGGGGAGATGTAACTCAATCCACCCCAGTACCTGAGGGTTCTTTTTTTGCGGGGGTGCATGACAAAGTGACCCATCGAGGAAAGAGGTCAGAGGTTGGGAAACATGGCTCTGGCCAGGAGTCAGCCTAGGAGTTACTGAAGAAAGGTGCATATAATGGACCCCAGAGTAAAGCGCGGGGTGCCCCAAAGGAAACAAAAAGGGGCGCCAGGGGACACGGGAACAGGGAAAGCTGAGATGCCCGCGCTGGAACGAAGAGGCACAGAGGTTGGGGCGAGAAACCCTTTGACTGAAAAGGGCTAAGTTGTCAGCGATACGGGAACGAAAACAGAGAAACGGGTCTTGCCCATACAGAGCCGGAATCCTCTTCCAGTCCTGGAGCTGGGCAGAATGGCAGAGGCCCAGTACCAGAACTCAGAGTAGAAGCAGAGCAGGAGGCCCACAGAGGGAGCAGCCTCGCGGTTCCTCCCGCCCTCGCTCTGACGCCGGTGCCGTTGGCCTCCTGCAGAGCCTTAGCTCCCTCTAGTGGCCGCAGCTCCCCACCACTCGGCCCAGGTAGCCGAGCCCTAGCCGGTGGCTCAGTGGTTAAAAAAAAAACTCCGCCTGCCAATGCAGGAGGTGTGGGTTCAATCCCTGGGTTGGGAAGATCCCCTGGAGGAGGGCATGGCAACCCATTCCAGTATTCTTACCTGCAAAATCCCATGGACAGAGGAGCCTGGCAGGCTACAGTCCATGGGGTTACTGAATCAGACACCACTTAGGCACCAAACAAGAAAGAGGGGGCTCATCCTCCCCCTGCTCCCAGGTAGATCCTGCGTTCCTGTCTCAGTTCTGGGGCTCTGCTGGAGCCCAAGTATGATAGTGGGTCTCCAGTCACACACTGGCCCCCTGCTCGCAGGCTCACCCAGCCAGGGGCCTGTTGATCACCTCAGGTCCTGAATTTCCAGTTTACTGGAAGTTACATGTCCTCAGGCCTCTGCAGCTTGCAGGGGGCGCTGCCCAGACAGTGCTGGCCCATCCCAGGAGCTCCAGGACTCAGTCTGGGAGAGGACCTGTACACCGGAGCAGCTCCAGTCCCAGCTCCATCACTTCTCTGATCAAGGGCCTTGGTGAATCTGCAGACACTTTGGATCCCATTCTCCAAAATGCACACACACACAATGTTTTTGATACTTTTAGGAATTCTTGGACCCCAGGCCAAGGGAGGGGGTGAGGGTGGGGTGGAATTAGGATTTTTAGCCTGGGGTCCAAGAATTCCAGTTTACTGGAAGTTACATGTCCTCAGGCCTCTGCAGCTTGCAGGGGTCGCTGCCCAGACAGTGCTGGCCCATCCCAGGAGCTCCAGGACTCAATCTGGGAGAGAACCTGTACACCGGAGGAGCTCCAGTCTCAGGGGAGAGGCAGACCAACAAGCTCCCCACCTGGCCAAGGGAAGTATAGGCAGTGCCATCCTCCTGACCTTATTTGTTGGATTGCTTCCTCTTTCTGTGCCCTCCCCAGCTTTTTTTTTTTTTCTTTTTTTTTAATTGGCTGTGCTGAGTCTTCATTGCTGCTCGGGCTTTTGGGGGGGCTACTCTCCACTTGTGGTGTGTAGGCTTCCCTTGTTGCGGAGCACAGGCTCTAGGGAGGCGTGCGAGCTTCAATAGTTTCCGTTCCCGGGTTCTAGAGCACAGGCTCAGTAGTTGTGGTACACTGGGCTTAGTTGCTCTGTGGCATGTGGCATCTTCCTGGATCAAGGATCAAACCCGTGTCTCCTTCACTGGCAGGTGGATTCTTTACTACTGAGCCACCAGGGAAGCCCACCTGTCAGCTTTGCTATCCAGTTTTCCCCACTTCTAGGAGCTCCATCTTCTCACCCCGCATGTGGACTAGAGTAAGACTCCTCAGACACAGGAATGCACGGTGACTCAGACTTTAATGGAAGTGTTCATTTCAGCGCCACAGAGGTGCTGGCAGCTGTGAAACATGGCACGGGTGCAGCTGGAGGAAGAACGGGGAAGCTAGGGCTGGGGGGAGAGGGACAGGGGACAAGTCCCCAGGCGCACAGCCCCACTTCTGGCCCAGGAGCCGTCACTGAGGCCCCTTTCTGCTACCCTTCCAGTTCCAGCAGGACCCCCACCCCAGGCCATCTCAGAACCTACAGTCACGTGAAATACAGACACATGGTCCCCACTCCAGTCAGGCCAGTTTTCAGGCCCTGGAGTAATGGCAAAGTGATTCATTAACAAGATGAATGAAAAATAAATGAATAAATAATACAGTGGAGCCTTAGACCAGGCCTGAGCAGGCAGCCAGCCCTCCCCAGTATTCACACTCAGCACTGCCCAGTTCCTACTTCATATGCAGCCTGGAAACACGTGGACTCAGCGCAAAGCACACACGACACACAGCCCCTCTACACACCTCGACAACTAACCCAGACGCTCCACACGGACCCCAATGGGTCTTCTGCGGATGCCCTTACGGTCCTCAGTCCATGGCCAGTTTTCAAGGACACAGAAGAGGAAGGAGGGAGGAGCGGAGAGCGCAGAACCCAGAAGGTGGGAGCGCAGAGACGGCAAGGCTAGACCAGCCAAGGCGCAGCGCAGAGGGTGAGCCGGTGTCAGGGTGGAAATTTCGAGCAGGACCGGAAAGAAGAGGATCCAGGAAGAGGACGGAGTGAGGGGGTTCCAGGTCTCCAGGCAGGGAGGAGCTCACAGCACACTGGGGTTGCGGAAGTTATGTCCCGCGAAGCGAGCTTCGTCCCCTAGTTCTTCTTCGATTCTGAGAGAGACGAGTCAGAAAGAAAACAGCCAAGCAGAAGGACCCTGCTTCTCTTCCCAGGAGCTCCCCCGCTACATCCTCCAAGCCCCTTGTACCACCTGCTCCTAGGGCCTGGCCTGAGTGAGGGCATTCCCTGGCTTTCCATGGCTCATCAATCAGGCCATCTGTAAACCCATCATTCAAAACCAAATACTTTCTGGATATATACTGTCCTCCAGGCCCTGGGCACTGGAGACAGAAAGGTGGACAAACATAGCTTGTAACCCTTGGAGCCCTGGGTTTTCATTCCCTGGGCTCCCTTACCTCATGAGCTGGTTGTACTTAGCCAGACGCTCAGAACGGCACGGGGCACCAGTCTTGATCTGAAATATCCGAAAAGATAAACAGCTCAGTGGCCACACCTTCACCCCATGAAGGAGAACTTACATTCCCTCGAAATTGCCATGATGCCCGCAAACACCTGGAAGGAGAGCAACCTGAGCCTAGAACCCCCCAATTGCACAAAGGGCTCCCTAGCGCTCACCTGGCCTGTGCACAGCCCCACCACCAGGTCAGCGATGAACGTGTCCTCAGTCTCTCCGGAGCGGTGACTCACCATGACCCCCCAGCCGTTCTCCTGGGCCAGCTTGCACCTGCATTCGGTGCAACAGCAGTGAAGCCCAGCCCACACGCTCTCTCCAGCCCTGACATTCATCAAGAAACACCTGGAGGGAAGCTGTCCAGGAGGGGGAAAGAGAATTGGGGGGCATGGAGGGAGGAGAACCAGGAGAGCCATGAAGGTGACTCGGGGCTCCCTGCCTCCTTCTGCACTTGTGGGCAAGGCTGGGCTGGGGCACTGGCAGGAGGCATCCTGCAGAAACGGGTTGAGTTGGGGAGGGCCCAGAGGCACTCACGCTTGAATGGCTTCAGTGACTGAACCGATCTGGTTGACCTTCAGCAGCAGACAGTTGCAGGCCTTCTCCTCCACCGCCCGCTCGATTCGCTTGGGGTTGGTCACTGTCAGGTCATCACCCACAATCTGGATCCCCACGTTGGCTGTGAACTTGGACCAGGCGGCCCAATCGTCCTGGTCAAAGGGGTCCTCAATGGAGACCACTGTTGGGAGAATGGTGAGGGGGCTCTTCGTCAGGCAAGAACGCCCGGCTTTGAGTCCTTGCATGGACAGATCAGATCCCCTGGCCAACTCAGCCTCCTCCCCTCTGAAATAAGCCTCCCTTGACCCATTCTTTTTATTTAATATTTTTTATAATTAAATTTATTTACTTTTAATTGAAGGATAGCTCAAACAATGAAGAATCTGCTTGCAATGCAGAAGACCCAGGTTCCATCCCTGGGTCGGGAAGATCTCCTGGAGAAGGAAATGGCAACCCACTCCAGTATTCTTGCTGGAGAATTACATGGACAGAGGAGCCTGGCGGGCTACAGTTCATGGGGTCACAAAGAGTTTGACACGATTGAAGGACTAATATACACTGCTCTACAATATTGTATTGGTTTCTGCCAAACATCAACATGAATCAGCCATAGGTATACCTGTGTCCCCTCCCTCTTGAACCTCCCTCCCACATTCCTCCCCATCCCACCCCTTAATATTTCATTTATATTTATTTTTTATTTATTTGGCTGCGCTAGGTCTTGGTTGGGCCCCCTGCATTGGGAGCACCTCGTCTTAGCCACTGGATCACTAGGGAAGTTACCCCTGACTCATTCTTATCTTGATTTTTTCACAAAACCTTTCAAAGAAAACAAGGGTTCAGAAACTTTCTCAAAACCTTTCTTTGCCTTTTCCTATTTTCTATCAGGAACTCCTCCTCATGGCTATTTGAAACCTTTCATTCTGCAGTTTATGCCTATTTTCTCTTGCTGTGTCTCAGGAAATGGAAACCAACTGCTTCCATTCCAGGGATAAGAGTGACTGGGAGGCCTGGGGAAGGTACTTCAGCTCTTCCTCACCCATACAACAGCCCAGCCCCGTTCAGCATCAGTTTTGTTTTCTTTTTTTTTTTTTTTTTTTTTTGCTGAGCTGGTGACTTGTGGGATCTTAGTTCAACCAGGGGTTGAACCCGTGCCCTCGGTAGTGAAAGCACAGAGCCCTAACCACTGGACCACCAGGGAATTCCCCAGCATCCGGTTTATCAACTGAACACCCTGAACTGCGCTCGTTCCAGTCTCACCCTCTCACCGCGCCTCTGCTGTGCTGTGTTTAGTTGCTCAGTCGTATCCGACTCTTTGTGACCCCATGGACTGCAGCCCCCTATGTTCCTCTGTCCCTGGAATTCTCCATGCAAGAATACTGGGGTGGGTGGCCACGTTCTCCTCCGGGGATCTTCCCAATCCAGGGATCAGACCCAGGTCTCCCACATTGCAGGCAGATTCTTTACCGACTGAGCCACCAGGGAAGCCTTACTGTGCTCCGGTCCTTCCAAACCCGCCCCATGACCCCAGCAGCTTCAGAGATTGTGACTTTAATCAGGATCCAAAGCAGATGGAACAGATTCATCATGGGCTCCTGCCCATTCACAGGACACCCAAAGCCCAGCCTCTGCAGGAGACCCCTTCACCCCATCCCTGGTTCTCAGGCGCTTCTCAGGACATCTCTACCTAGCACCTGGGTCAGCATTCACCAGGTCCAGAGTTGCCCCCAACACACCCCTGCCTGCCCCCTGCCCTCCCCCGGCCACAGCCCTTGCTCTCACCAGGATAGTCCCTGACAAAGTCCTGGTAGAGGGCCCCCAGCTGGTCCCCGGTGATGTATCGGGAAGGATCAGCAGGAGACTTGAAATCCAAGTCATATTTGCCATCGCGGTAAAACTCCGAGGCGGCAACATCCATGCCAATGACGATCTTCTCTGTGTAGCCAGCCTTGTCAATGGCTTCCTTCACCAGTTCCAAGGCTGGGGATGGAATACAGCGAGGTCATCAGCAGGAAGGGTGGTCAAGGAGGAATGAGAGGAAGAAAGAAATTCAGAGCAGAGGTGGTGGGCTGTTGCTGGGGAGAGTTTTGCTTAAGGT